>NW_027040639.1:200000-1400000 GCF_037179485.1 Ochlerotatus camptorhynchus | reverse complement strand
GACTAGGAGAAGACGGTAGATCGACAAATGGCGGCAGGTTGCGCTGATGATCGCCGGATGGCGTTGGACTCGGCGAGTTCAGGGGAATGGATCCACCCTTTTCTATCACAAGCTGATGAACCAGATAGTTGAGCTCCTTGAGCTTCAGTTTCATCATCTCTCGGTCATGGGCCAGCTGTTCCAGCTGAAGATCACGCTCCATATCTTTCTGCTTCAACATACGTCGCTGCTGCTGATAGAGCGTAATGTACTCACCAATGGTTTCCGTTTCACCTTGCAACTGCATGACCAAGTGCTCTAGTCGTTGCTTTTCATCCGTCAGCTCTGCCACTTCCAGCATGGTCCGTTTGAAACGTGCTTGCAATTTTTCCATGGCCTCGTGCGTGGGCAAGCTCACAGTAGAAACACTATCACTGATGCCGTCATGCTTGTCCACGTGATTCTCGCCAGCTTGTTCGTGAGCCGGACTTGGTTTTGACCTGCTTTGCAGACTGTTAATGGCATTCACTAGTTCGTTTTTCTCCTGTTTCAAGGTTTCAATTTCCCTGTGAAGTTCGTGCTGTTCATTGTTATGGTGCTCTTCTTCTTGATCAAGGCTGCTGCAGTTGGGGTGATGAGGGCTACCATTTTCATCGCTTGAAACTGGATCCGTACGATGGTTCTGCTGCACCTGCTGAAGCTGTTGCTGAGTGCGCTGCAGTTCCGCCTGCAGGATGTTGGAGTCATTTGCCCGGGATTCATAGTACCGTAATCGATCGATTTCCTGATTCTGTTGGAAAATCTGTTTGTTCAGTTCGGTGGTCTCGTGAGCCAAACGAATCATTTCCTCGTCCTTGTAGTGAAGCTTCTCACGAATCGCATTCAATTCTTCTTCTAGCTGACCATACGTGGATTTCATCTCCTTACCCAGATGAAGCTCGGTTTGCAACTTGTCCGTTAATTCCAATTTATCGTTACTCTAAAAAAACATTAAAATTAGATTTATCCACGCACAACACATGTACTAGAAATGCACTTACAATTTGCACAAACGCTTTCTGCATCTCTTCCAACTGTGCTTTCAGTTCCATATTCTGTGCTACTGCTCTTGATGCACCAACTTTTCCGCTTTCGATCTCTGCCATCAACTTTGCTACGTCCGGTTTATCAACCTGCAATCGCTCCAATGCCAGCTGCAGCTCGGTAATCTTCTCTTCGCTTTGTTTCCGATTTTCCTCGTACTTTTGATGAAGTTGCTCCACCGATTGGTTTCGGTTCTGTAAAATATGAAACTGATATCCCTAAAATCCAAAATAATTTCCATTAGCCCTTACCATATGTTCCGCTCGTTCGACCTCCATCGTGGAAATGTTTTCCTTCAACACTTTTACTTCTGCTTCCAGCGCAGCCTGCTGCTCTCCCGCCTCCGTTGAATCGTGCTGCTGCGCTGCATAGGTCTTCTGTTTCGTCAACTGTTGCTGGATTTGCTTCTCCAGTTCACCGACGTGTCGCACCAAATTTTCCTCCCGAGAAGACAATCGATTGTTCTCCTCCGTCAGTTCCCGCATATTGTTGGCCAAATTGGCCATATCTTGGTTCAAATGGAGCACATATTCCTTATACTGCAGACTGCTCTGGTCCCGTTCGCTTCCAATTCGACTGATTAGCCCCTGCAAATCTTTGATCTGCTGCGATTTGATCAAATTCTGCTGACTCAAGGACTCAACCTTTGCATTGAAATCCAAATCATCTTCCGAGGAGAGCTGTTCGATCCGCAGCTTTGACAAACCCAGCTCAGACTTCGTATGCTCCAATTCTTTCTGCACCAGCTGGTACTCCTGATTGCGAACCAGCAACTTCTGCTTCAACTCGCTCAAATCTTCCTGGAGATCTTCGTACAATTTCTTAAACTTATTCGCTTCCGTCTGGTACTCATTCAACTGAGTCCCTATCGTTCGCTCCAAATCTTCGAATCTTGAACCGGATTGTTTCATTCCTTCCAGTTCCTTCTCCAACTTCTGCACTGTTGCCCTGGACGCTTTCAACCGGTTCTGTAGCTCATCATTTTCCGTCGCCTTTACCTTCATCAAACTCTGATACTTGCCCACCGTCGCTGTCAGCTCGGCCTTCTCCCCGACCAGCACCCCTACCGCTTGGATCTGCATCTGCAACTGTTCCTGAATTGGTCCCAGCTCGCTCGTCACCTTAGTGCTATTCTCCAGCTTCAATTTGTCGACTTCATTCTTCAACTCCTCCACCAACGATTGGTTATTCCTCAGCCTCAACCGTAGTTCGTCGTTCTCCAACTTTTGCGCATTCATCACCCGTGACAGTTCTGCCTTTTCCGATTCCAACTCTAAGATCGTGTTCTGTGGCCCCAGATCAGCACTGGCATTCGCAATCAGATGCCCGATTTCCTCCGAAATTCGATTGATACTGTGCGCACTGACTTCCATCGGCGCAGGCAGTTCCGGTCGGGCAACCTGTGGTTCCATTGAGAGGAAATCCGGTACTAGTTGACCAGCATTGTTACTGAAATAATGCGCCACACTGTAGGATGATGGTTGCATAGAGGCAATAGTGGATGGAATTTCTTGCAGCAAGTGGTTTTGGTTTTGGATGTCATCATTGGGTTTTGGGGGTGGCGTTTGTTCGGCACTGTTGTTGTTGTTGTTGTTAGGCACCGGAACAGGAGTTTCCCTCGCGGAGTCGTCTTCACTTTTGCTGGGGCCTTCATGTTTTTGCTTCGACTGGTATTGTTTTAGCTGTAAGCAATGGAAGGTTTAGGTTTATTAGAGTGAACTTTTTCAAACATTAGATTAGGGAAATATTGCAAGTGGGCTGACGTGTCAAATTTGCCGTCAATTGGAGCCCACAAGAGATTGATTTGTTTCCGAAATTAAAAGGGGGAATATCATAGTATTTATTATTTTTAATACACTATGGTACATTCGACGTGCATAAGATTCTAACGCAGCTGATAAAATTAACTGGAAACAATGGTAAATTATGTTAAACAAACCTTTTTCCGGGCAGCAGCAATTTTTTCCTTCTTGTCTGCCATGATTGTTGTTTTTATGATGACAGAAAGTTATGTTGGAGCATAAAACATACTCCGTGTTCGTTTCAGCCCAGGGAGAATACGGAAACGATGTTCCACTTCGATGATGTTTTTTGCTGCACAGCCGCTTGTTGCTTGAACAATGCTTGCGTAGCTTTTCAAAAAGACCTGATACTATACTTTCATATTGAAAGGTCAATATTTTTACTGGTACAATTTTTGTTTTTTGTGTGTAAATGTAACTCTAAGATCAGAAGGTCCCGAAGAAACGTGCTATACGTTTTGGCTCAGCGCTGGTACTACCTTCGGTCCCAAGCTAATCGATGCACCCCTCGAAACGTAAGAAAATTCACAAACCCCTCATTTTATCTGTCAAACTTTCATAGCGAATCAAAACAAACATAGTGTAGTGCTAGAATTTAGACTAGAATGGGGAACGCAACCCCACGCACTTTCATCTCGATTTTTAAATCATAGTTTAAAGCAAAATAATAACTTCACTGTTTGACACTAAACTAACAAACTGACAGCTCGCTCCCATACAAAGTGACACTGAGGGGCGCTAATAAGGTGATTTATGCAAATGTAATCGTACTTATTTAAAATAGTTCCAGTGTGCCAAAATTGATGAAATTTAGGGTTTGGGTTCCATTTTTAATGCAGATTACGAATATGCATTTACCTCAATACCCTTAAAGAACCCAATTACACTGAAGTCTTTTTTTACACGGTTTTTTTACGCGGTTTTTTTTACACGGTTTTTCGCGATTTACACGGTACGTTTTTAACGATTTCTCGACAACGATACAACCTATCGACTTGATTTCAATCACATTATCCGTTTCAAGCTATAGGTAATCGAATGGCGTACTTAGAAAAAAAATCACAATTTTTGGTGTAAATACAGAAATTTTTAAAATATGTCTATATGGACCATAGCATGCTATAATTACAAATGGCATCAAAATCCGATTTTTATAAACATTTAAGAATGTGAAAAATCAAAATCTTGTAGGTTTTTTTACGTGGTTTTTTTTTACACGGTACGTATCCCCCGTGTAAAAAAAGACCTGAGTGTACATTAATTACACAATGTAGAACATTAACTACGTTTTAACTCCATTAATTACAGTTGAAATTTCGTTATTAAAGAGTACATTAATTACATTTTCAATACTTTTAATTACATTAATTACGGATAGATACTACCGTCAGTACTACTTCAAAACGCATTCATTACTAGGTACTTTTGATTGCATTTTAACTTCAACGCACCGGTTCTTTGTATTGCGTGCCCCTCGTCCGAGGCAGTGTCCTTACATACATAATTTTATTTATTTGTAGTTTTTTTTTACCTCTTCCTCCTCCTGCGGTTTGACCTGACGGAGAGTCGCAAAGAGAGAAAAATGGAACGTCAAATGCAGCCAGACGGCTACTGTCACGAACTGTCATTGGGAGCCAAGCAATTTTATGCAGGCCTCCGGAAATCTCACGCGTACACAAATGCGACAGCGAGCTGTGAGACAGAGCGTCGCATGACTCTCAAATCCATGGTGTACTACATTAATTGTACAAAAGAGAGACCAGAACGATGCGCGCGACAAGCTACACGCTCTCAACAAATTCAAGCGTTTCAATTTTTTTGTCTAATCGCATTGCTCTCTCAATGCGACGCATGTATTCAATCACATGCGACTGTTTCATTGCAACATCTCTATGCGCTCTCTCAGGGCGCCATCGCCGTGCGCTGTTTCGCATGCCTTGACTCTCGCGGTCCCATCATATGTGATGTTGTCGGGTGACGACGACGAGAGAAGGGACTGGAAGCCCGAATAGAAATTGTAATGTAGGAAACATCAGCAGACATCTTCAATACATTAAATTTTAACGTATATTGCTGTACCTTTAATGTATTCAGACTTCAGTGTGACGTCCAAGTACATAAAAATACATTAGCCTCAAACGTTACATCAGAATCAAACGTCTTGACGATGTAAAATTTGACATCAGAATACATCCAACGACAACAGAACCTAACGTTACATTAGAATCAAACTTCATCACGATGTAATTTGTTGCACGCATAAAACATCAGAATACATCCAATGACAACAGAACCTAACGTTACATTAGAATCAAACTTCATTACGATGTAATTTGTTGCACGCATAAAACATCAGAATACATCCAATGACATCAGAACCTAACGTTACATTAGAATCAAACTTCATCACGATGTAATTTGTTGCACGCATAAAACATCAGAATACATCCAATGACAACAGAACCTAACGTTACATTAGAATCAAACTTCATCACGATGTAATTTTTTGCACGCATAAAACATCAGAATACATCCAATGACAACAGAACCAAACGTTACATTAGAATCAAACTTCATCACGATGTAATTTTTTGCACGCATAAAACATTAGAATACATCCTATGACACAGCAATAAAAAGTGGCTTGCAGTGCAGTGATACCTCCTATGCATAGTTTTGTGACATTATCAATTGCAAATAAAATTGAACTCTTTAGAAGAGTGGAAACGCTAATAAAAGTGCACTTAGACGTTGTATCGTCTTGACGCCTTCTGCGCACTTATTCTTCATTCACCAAGGAATAAGTGCGATGAAGACACAACAACAATTTAACGTAAAACCGCACTTTTATTAGTGTTTCCGCATTCATAATCTCATAAATGTGCCCAATGCGCGATCCTCGACGCAATCATATAAAATAGCACATTGTGATTACAAGGTAGAGCTTACCACCATTAACTCTTGCACGACTGACATAGCCTCAAATCACTGAAAGAAGTTTTGGTATGCCCTGTGGGCAATGTTTATTTGTATGTAAAACAATGCCCTGGTGACGTTACAGTTAGGGTTTGTTCACAGAAGACTTGTGTGCCCTTTTCAAATGGGGTGAAGTTTTTAAATGGTTCCAGAAATATCTTCTAGTATAGGTTCAAGCAGACTCAACACATGGTTCCAGAGATATACTGGAATCACCGTACACAGCAAAAAAATAATTTTGATATCACATCAAAGTGGATGCACTACAATCATGTCGAAAATTTTATGTAATTTTTATGACCACATAAATAAACAAATGCAGTAAAAGCAGCGTAATGTCAGTTCATGCATTGTATTAATGATAATTTTGTCCTTTTTAGCAAGTAATATTACACCATATTTTCGACATGATTGTAGTGCATCCACTTTGACGTGATATCAAAATTATTTTTTTGCTGTGTAAGATCACCACTCATGATCCTAGGAAGACGCAATTGCTTGTCGAAAGGATGCTAAAGGAAGGTAAAGGAAGACTACGTGAGCGGTGGATGGCAACCTTACGGCAGTTGGGATCAGGGATGGAAAATCATTTACATTCATTTCGTGCATTCATTTACATTCATTTGTCTGCAACTTTTTCCATCAGCAGAATACTGTAAAATGATGTATCAAGCTTTTGTAGCTTTTGATATTATCTACAACTTTTGTGAATAATTAAAATCTGAATCTTTTATGCATGATGAACTAGATCTGGCAGAACATGTTATTGTTTTTCAGTGAATGCAATTTACATTCACTGAAAAACAATGATGGGTTCTTATCGCTCTGATTCATCATGCATAAGAGATACCGATTTGAGTCAGTTACAAAAGATGTAGCTTATATCAAAAACTACAAAAGCTTCAAACACTATTTTACGGAATTCTGTTGATGAAAAAGTTAGAGGCAAATGAATGTAAATGAATGAAAATGATTTCCCATCCCTGGTTGGGATACCGTTAGCATGTTGGCACCCCAAATAATACCGGAATATCTGTGGAACTATGTCCTTTAACAAGTCCTTATGCGGAAATCTTCTAAAATACATTTTTTGGAAGCCTCTGAAGCTTTCAGCCCATTTGGTGGAAAAATAAACAAGTTATTGCGCATTTGCACCAAATTAGACTCAGAATCCCTCAGAATACTTTTACTCAGACCAGTAAAAATATAAATGGACTTTTTTTGAATGTAAAATAGCACTACATTTTACTATACAAGATCATATAGTCGGCGTTAAGTCAGAAGGGACTAAGTAGCAAAAAAAAAACAAAAAATGAGTTAATGATATCATAAGATCAAGAATTCCCTCAGCTATATTTCACTTTTTCAGCCAGATTCGAAAAATTAGAGTAGCAAGAGAAAACGGTCAAATGATTTGTCCCATAACATCCCTAATAAAAATGTTATGGTTAATTTGCTTAACGACGTGTTCAAGATATCATCCAAACCATTTGTGGAATAGTTCAATGATTTGGGTTATCGTTCGTTTATGGTATTTTTTTATTAGGGATAAGACATTGTATTGAACAGCCAACTTTAAATTCAATCAAAAAAAAAATCACAGTTCGGTCTGACTTGACCGATCATATCAACACGCTAGTAATGATAGAACTCTGAAGATTAATACTTGTATTTTGTCTGGCTTGAGTGAACACTATTTTAAGGGATTATTTTCAACGCAGAAGTGTACTTTGCTGCAAAAACGTTGGTGGTGACTTCTTATTACATACACACAATTCTACACTTAAAAATTAACCAAGTTTAACATGTTGTAAATTTGTTCTGTTATGATCAATTGAGTTGAAATTTTGACTCAAAACTTGCTTTTCCATTGACCTTTGTCCGATCAGCTATGCACAAATTTTAATTTTTGTGTCACCTTCCAGCAGGTGCTTCAAAAAATTTGGTATTTCTTACACGTAAAATTCAAAATATTTGTAGTTTTGCGTCAAAATTTCAGCTCAATTGATCATAACAGAACACATTTACAACATGTTAAACTTGGCTGGTTTGTATGAAAACGACCTTTGTCTGATCAACTTAGCACCACAGTGTACGTAGGTACGAAATGCTGGATTAAGGTTAATGTAATAAATTTAGGAAAAAGTTGTGTCATATCTGTGTTACGGATTGTTGCTAAACTTCTTGCTTCAGGAATTGTATTGAATACCTGTCAATCAACAAACTTACTACGGCAGCAACTGAATTCTTCAGATGTGTTAGTGCTCACAGGATAGTTCATATCAGCCACCATGATGCTGAATTGAAACAATCAATTTGCGACGACAGATTTCTAAATAGCCCTAGTGTATTAACGAGCAAATAAACCACAACTTGATTGTACATTTCGCTTACCAAAGCCACATCTCTTCCTTCGTTCGTTATGAATGGGCTATTTTTCAAGTTAATCCTTTAATCAACGAAAATTGCCGCTAGAAAAACTTTGTTGGCCATAGCTATCTGACACCTCTTCTCCATGTTCGATAAGAGTGTAGTAGCTAGGTCGCTTTCCATCGTTTTCAAAACAAAACAACACTTTTCCCACATCAAGAACACGAGTTGGTCTTCCAGTTGAGTTTGTTATTTCGATGTTGCATTGAAACGTCGCTTGGCGACGTCTCATTGAGAAAAGCGATGAGCTTCGGCTCACGTGACGTCGCATGATACTCGTTCTCATGAAACGCATACATACGGAAATGTGCTGTGCTTACAAGACAGTGCGACACACTGACATTATGAGAATGTGGACAAAACTGAAGAGAGAGAAACAGAGTGCTACAAATCTCTTGCGCATGAGACTGCTATGACTATGAGACTATTCGTATTGCGTCTCGCATACGGTAGCGCGCGCACTGGAAGCCTGATTTTATGATGCTTTTCTTACAGTTAAACAAGAATACACAAGGCGGTATTGAAATCTTGCGTAAAACAATTTATGACAAACTGTTGTTTCCTCCTATTTTATTCAATGCGACACCGTTTCTTTTTGATTCATTCAAAATACACACAAATCAATATTGAAAGATACCATCAATTAAGGTTTTTCTCAAAACAACTAGTAGCGTAATAAAATACCAAACAGAAAAGTACAGTTTCTCACTGCACGCTGAATAACTCAAACAATCACTACACGCTCAAAGCAAAACACGCGATTTTGCTACACCTGTTTTGATTTGATTTCAATGGCATAAATTTTAATGACAAGTAGAACAAGTATGCAATGAATTCCGTGTGTGCTATCTGCTTCTCCCTCCCAGGGTTTGACCGGTGCACGGATAGAAATCTCCTTATACCTTTTGGCAAATTTCTATTGCTGATTATTCCGAGGATTATCCAGCTTTCCATGCTCGGTAATGGCGGCCTGTTTGTATGAATAAATGTATCCTTCACTGTGCTTTTTGACACTAACTGGAGGGCGTATGTTGTTCCATTTTCTACTGTTCCTGGGAGAGGGAAAGGGAAGGGGTTGAAATTCGAACATCCAGATAGTGTCAAAAAGCACAGTGAAGGATACATTTATTCATACAAACAGGCCGCCATTACCGAACATGGGAAGCTGGATTCATGAAATGTATAAGTCAACTAATAAGCAGATGCATTGTAAAAAGTTAATAAAGATCATATTTCAAATGAAATGTATAAGCGGTCACACATACCTTTTATGCATTCTTATAGGGCCTATGTGGTTTGTCTTATGTAATGTATAAGGCAGATGTTTTGGCAAAAATGTATAAGTGGATAAAATAATTGATTTTCGTTTCGTGCGGTGAACGAATGCAAAAATATATGCGACTGTGATAGTAACAGTTTGACAGTTCTTTGACTGTCTATTGTTTATGTTAGCTGATTTCTTTGGTAAAAATATCGTTTGCTGTTTTTCAGTAAAGCATTGGATTGCTGAGCATGATCCAGCAATTCGTTTTACTGATAATGAAAACTTAAATTTGGTGTGTATTATTAAGCGTATTGGAGAATAAGAACAGCTGACCATGTTTTTGGAGCCGAGTTATTAACGAAAGAGAGAGTCGATGAAGAGAATCGATCAATGTAGATTGGTCTATTTGAATGGTGACGCGAGTGTTTTCGTTTTTTCGTATATCTGTATGTTTTACTCGATTTTTTATTGAAGTGTATTTAATTCATTATTAAATGTATTTTTTGAGTACAAAGTATATTCGAGGTATTTTTGGGATTTTTTATCAGGGTATTTTAGATTCAACGTGTACACATTTACGTATTTTTTGTGTATTTACAATTCAGCTGATTTATGAAGTTGATTGCGGGGTTGATTACCCCGGATTACCCTTCGGTGCGCACGTACCACTCAAGTCCCATCGGTACACGAATTTTCATTGCCCCGATTTATTTATGCTCAGGTTGATAAAAATCGAATATACACTGTATACACGATAGATGATTATTTTTGCTCCATGGGCCCAAAGCACAAACGTTGCCAAATGTCAAATGCGCGCTCCTTCCATCAGACTGACGGGTGAAGAAAGCGACGAAAAAAAGTTTTCAGGTGCTCTTATCCGCAACACGACCGAACGTCAGCCAGCAGTGCAGAAAAATAACTCCTTTTATTCCGTATTAATCGCGCTCCGAAAGTGGCAGGCTCCATCGAAACTAAGTTCGCGAACGGAAAGTGTTTTGGGCGTCCGAAAAACTCTGTGGTTGCAGCTAAGAGTGTTGCGAAACCGGAAGATTTCATCAGGCTAGTTGGACGAATGTGTGAGTGCGGCGGAGAAAGCATTCCGAGTTGGACCAGGCTACCAGAAGTCCCCAAAATTCGCCAGAGTGGAAAAAACAAGTGAAACGAAAACGTAGTAAAAAGAGGTGACGCGTTAGAAAATCCCGGATCATCGCTTCTTTTGTGCACCGCCGTTCGGATTCGGAGCTGATGCATGTGTGTTGCCGAATATCAAAATAATTTATTATGTAATTTTGGCTTAGACGGCAAAATTGGTGCGTTTTTAAGGGGTGAGTTTCATTCTGAGGGTTGTTGAAACGACGCACGGATCCACACTTTATTCAGGCATCCGCGGTGCCGCCGCGGCAACACGACAATAGAGATAGCGAAATCCTGGTTAATCTACGGAAATTACGCAGAACCGACTGCAACAAACAGGCGGCGAATTGTAGAGAAGAGGAGAAAACCAAGAGATTGCAGCTTGCAATCTTCTTTCTGCGTTCGAGAGTGAATCTTGCGCGCCATTATCTGTGTGTGGGTTTGATAAATAATAATGCAACATCACCACAGCAGAGAAGTAGTGTTGAGTGAGATTCGATTCCGTGAGAAGAGGACACAGATCAAAATTTTGCGCCGATACCATAAAGACATCGGTGCGGGATGCACGGCGCACAGTGGGCTGGAGGGAAATTGTTAGCAGAAATTTCAATAATTTTTATCCAAGCTAAGAGTTTCCATTAGACTGAATTACAGAAGATCAAGAATAATTCATTTACTAACATTAAATATACTGACGTCAAAACATTTTAAAACATTGGTATTACCCTTCCCACTCAAGATTTCTCAAGAAAACGGAAAAATTCATAAGGAAGTGTAATACAAGATTTGAATAAGTAATGTAAGTAATTTCACCATTTTTGGAAATTATGGAGGCGAACCAGCCCCAGGCTGAAAGCCTCCCTAATAAAGATAAATTAATTAATTAATTTTTGGAAATATTCGAGCAATAGAAGAAGTGACCTTAAGTGCATTTAACTAGACATTTACATATATGTGCCTATTATTAGTTGGTCCATTTATAGATTGTAGCTACGTGTAGCAACTTCTTTTGATTTATTTTAAATACGATGAAATTCCCTCTCGTCCCACTGTGAACCGCTGTGGCACCCCATCAGAAACGAAAGCAAGAGGAGATTGAATATCGCCGAGGTGGTTTTATATTCTAGCAGCAGTGACGGCTGACGGGATTCGCAAGTGTACCACCTATAGCTACCGAGTGTTTGTTGTGTGCACCGCTTTGTGAGTCAATAAAATTTGATTAAAGACGCCGTATGTGCGTCTAATAAAAGTACATAAAAGGTTCTCTTACGAAAAGAAAAAAAAAAACATCAGTGAAGGAAAATGAGGTAAAAAGTGTGAGGCTCAAAAAAACAAGAAGATCGCAAAAAAATATAACGCTAGCAGCAGCAGGAGCAGCAGAGAATGCCGAGAAGAGGCACCGAAAGCGTTCACCGAGATAATGGAAATTTTTGTGAGTTTGCATGTGAACTTGGAGACGAGTCAAACAAGGAACGGTCCACCCCGAAGGAGAAGCAATTGTAATAGTTATTATATGTGGTGGCCTTGAATCGCATCACGGCGATCGAGTTCATTAGGAAGCGCTTTAGAAGACTTAAACACGCAAGCCACGAAGAATAGCGGGATAAGAAGTGTTAAATTGGTGAGACAAGAACACGCAGGAAGAACGTGATGACGTCGTCATCAAACATTGATTCGCAATTTTCACCTGGTGGTGGCGGTGGTGGTGGATCAGCCGCGGGTAGCGGTGGCAACGGAGCCGGTCAACCGCCCCAGTATCCGTACCAGCAACAACAGCAAAACCATCTTCCCTCATCGCAGCACAATCAACATCAGCAGCAGCAGCAAGCGTTCCACCACCGCCATCCGGTGGTGTTCACCGGCAATGCCATGGCAACGCCGATTATCAACGGAAAATTGCCGACGCCCATGCCGGCGATGGCTGCAGTCAACGGACCAGCAGTGCGTACCATTTCACGCCAGAAGCCAACCGTGGGCAGGGATGGCGATGCGAAGGGAACGACCTTACCGTCCAGGGTGTCGCAGATGTATTACCGGCATGGGCTGTTCCTGTCCAGTTATCCGACCTGTGCCACCAGCATCGCCATTGTCGTTATCATCTTTTGCTGGTAAGTCTCTTTTATAAAAAAAAAAACTGGGAAAAACTAGGAATTGAATTTCTTAACTCAGTGGCCACCCTGTGAACACTTTCGGTGTTTGCTGAATATTAAAAATCGGGAAATTGTTGAAACTTGCACCGGGAAAACGGGAATATACAAATGAAAATTTACTGGCCACCCTGAATGAAGGGTAATGAGAAATAAAATCCTGTTCAGAGTTTTGAGCCAATTTTCAAGGTATACAAATTTTCAACACTCCAAACGCAAAAACCAAATTCGCTTCGGCGCATTTGCATTCGGTTTTATCTTAAACTTAGATGCATATCGAACAATCGGGAAAATTTCCGAAATTCCGGAAAAAAAACAGGGAAATTCTTAGTTGGGATTTGCTGATCACCCTGACCGCAGAGCTGATAGCGGGTCAGTTTTTAGTGAGTTTGTAACTTTTTTGAAGGTGGTCACTAAAAATACTCTATTTTCGGCAAAAAAACACTAAAGTCATGTTTTTCGACATTCCTGCTTGAATTGCAATTTAAAATTCGTTCAAGACATAAATAAAAGTTGTTACAGTGCTACAGTATGGTTAGTTTCTAGTTGGAAGTTCACTAAACTAACGAACGGAAAAGTACACAGAAGAAACCAAAACGATTTGATTTTCGATTCCGTACCTTTGAGAAGTCCAGTTTCAACTGCCTCCCCTAGCTCAGTCGGTAAAGAAGCAGCTACAAAGCAAGTCCATGCTGGAGGCTGTGCGGCATGCAGTTATGAGCTTAAGAAATTGTGAAATAAGTTGTATTAATGATGCGGTGGAATTGTATATGGAACTAAAGTCGACAAACATTGTCGACTTGATCAAAGCAGGCTTCGTGTATTTGAAAAACCAGATCTCGTGGCTGTTCATCCCTAGGAGCTTCAAGAGGTTAGTCATAATTTAGCTGCAAGCTGCAGAGTTGGGGGATTCCCATTCGAACTCGAATCAGACAGAAATTCACATAGGCGGCTGGTGTCGATTCCCGGTCCGGTTTAGGAATTTTCCGGGTTGGATTATTTCTCGACTTTCCTGGGCATAGAGGATGATTGTACTTGCCACACAATTATACTAATGCAAAAATTGTACAGGCATTAAAAGCGCATCAAGAACATTAAGTTGAGAGCACACAATATGCAAATGTGCGATAAGCAATAAGCTTGAATTGCGAAGAAGGAGAAGAAGTTTTAACTGCAAAATACAATGGCCACGGTTGACCGGGAAATCTGGAAAACCGGAAAAAAGCCAGAAATTTGATGTCACCGGAACACACCCGTGAACTTCGATGCCAAATTGGAAAAAAAAATCTTCCTCTGTTTAAAAAATGTCAAGACACTTGAACTGGAATAAGTTTTCAGGATACAGTCACTTTGACGATCGTGTATTTGAAAAACCAGAATTTTTTATTTTATTTTCTCGAAGCAATTTTGAACAAATTTTAGAATGAATTCTAAAGATACACTCCCGATCAAAACTTTGGGGTCAGCAAAAAAAAACATGCATCTCTGCCATTTGAAACGTATTGAATAAAACTTACACCCCCGATCATAAGCTTTTGGTCACCCTATAACACTCCGAATACGGTGGGTAAAAAACTTTACGCCGACCACGAAGCCTCCGAAAAGTGTGTAACGGCAAGTTTGCAATGGCATAACTTAGTCATTTCTTAATGAATTTCACAAATTGTGGTACCTTTAGAATTCCTAGGGTTTGTAGATGATTTTAATTGTAAAAAGATTGAAAATAGAGTCGCCTACTTTTTTAAAAAGCGAAAAGAGTTGTTACACGTTTTTTTGAAAGGTGTGTTTGTAGGGTTTTGCAAGTGGCGCAAGATCTGTAATTTAGATTAATGGGTACAAATGTTCACAATTAGCCAAAATACAGTCATGGTTCCTATATATGGATCCTGGAGACAACGGAATGGTCCTCGAAAAATCCGGAACATCAGTAAAAGTGGTCAATCCTATTGGACTATTCGGAAGGGCAAAGAAGTTCGACTGAACGGTTTAGCGGTAGACAAATGACTAAATTTTCTTTATTACAGGTATCACTTATATACTAGAACAGGGAATCACTGGTTGCTTCGATTCGGATACTCTAACACTCCTCCTCGACATCGAATGCTAGAATTCCTGTCGCTTCTCGCAGTTTATCCAACTTCACACTGGTTAACGGCTTCGTCATCATGTCTGCCAACATGTCTTCTGTGGGGCAGTACAGCAAACTAATGATGTTCTTGTTCTTCAGATCCTTGACGAAACAGTACTTCGTATCCACGTGTTTCGATCGCTGATCCACTTTCTCGTTCTCTACCTGCCGAATGCAGCTTTGATTGTCCTCACGTATGCAGATGGGATGATTGACTTGCTTCCCTAGGTCCTTCAGCAATTTCAGCAACCATTGCACTTCCTGACAAGCCTCAGCCAGGGCGATGAATTCAGACTCAGTGGACGAAAGCGCCACACATGACTGCTTTCTTGATGCCCAACTCACAACGCCATTACCGAGGAAGATTAGAAATCCAGACGTTGATTTTCTATCTCGGGTGTCCCCGGCCCAGTCAGCATCGCAATAGACCATCAATGCAGCGTTCGATGATCCAAGCTGCACCGCGAAATTTCGTGTGTGGACAAGGTACCGCAGCACCCTTTTGGCTTCAATCCAATCCTTGGTCCTCGGTTTACTAACGGACCGTCCCAGAATTGAAGCGCTGATGGAAATATCCGGCCGTGAGTTTACCGCGATATATAGCAAACCTCCTACCAGACTTTGATAAAGGTCGCCTTTTGGTAGCTCCGCCGAATTCTCCTCCTTTTGCTGATATCCGGGATCCATTGGAATTTTCGAGCCCTTGGCTTCCGAGAGACCAAACTGGCCGGCAAGTTTCAATATGTATGCCTGTTGATTTAAACGGTAACCGTTGGCGGATTTAGTTACCTGAATTCCAAGGAACACTTGAATGTCGCCCAAGACTGTCAATTTGAAGCATCGTTGCAAATCGTGAACTACTTCACGGAACTCTATTTCGCTGTGGCACACGACAAGAATATCGTCAACATAGATGAGGATGAACGATTTCTGTCCCTTCGTTGTCCGGACGTAGAGGCACGCATCTGCCACCGACTGACAAAATCCAGCTTTCTTAAAGACATCGTCAATCGTCCGATTCCATACTCTTGCCGCTTGTTTCAACCCATATAGACTGCGATTGAGCCGGCACACGCCCGTTCCATTCGGACCCTTGGTTTCGTATCCTGGCGGCTGCTTCATGTAGACCTCTTCTTTTAAAGCTCCATACAAGTACGCCGTCTTGATGTCCAGGTGCTTCACTAGAAGCTTACGTTCTGCTGCGATGGTCAATAACGTCCGAAACGTAACTTGACGAGCTACAGGTGCAAAAACTTCATCGAAGTCGGTCCCATACTTCTGTGAAAAGCCTTGCGCAACCAGCCTGGCTTTATACCGGACAACGTTTCCTGTGGTGTCTTCCTTCTGCTTATACACCCACTTGCATCCAACGGGCTTGCGGTTCTCGGGCAGATCAACAATCTCCCAAGTGTCATTCTCCATCAACGACCAGAATTCCTCATCCATCGCTGCCATCCAATACTCACGATTGATCCCATTGATTGCTTCACGGTAGTTTCGTGGCTCTCGTTCGCCACTAGATGCTGCTTGGACTGTCTCACTATATCGAGCTGGTCGGATACCTTTCGTGGTTCGGCTCGATCTCCTGACTTGACATGTTTCATCGTCGTCGTCCTCGATCAATGTGGCATCTCCATCATCCGATTCGTCATCGTATTCTGAATCGTCCGACGAGATACTTGAGCTCTCATCGTTCGAATTTTCTTCCTCGATCTCACCGACTGGATTGACATCAGTGTTGATTGGTTTGCTGAATTCGAATTCAATCACCTCTTCCACTGGTAGCGATTCCACTGCCCGGTCCAAGGAACGCTCGGACACTTCCGACGCGGTGTGCTCCTCCTCAACGAAATTGGCATCTCGGCTGACGATTACTTTCCTTGTAGATCGATCCAAAAAACGATACGCCTTATGGTCCAACGAATATCCAACAAACGTTAGCTTCTTTGCTGTCGGATTCATTTTCTTGCGCTTTTGTTTGGGGACGTGAACGAATGCAGCACATCCAAATGCTTTCAAATGCGCTACGTCCGGCATTGTTCCAGTCCAAAGCTCGAACGGTGTTTTGGGAATTGACTTCGATGGTAACCTGTTCTGTAAATAGACAGCAGTACTTACGGCTTCTGCCCAGTAGCACTCCGGAAGCTTTGCATCGAATAACATGCAGCGACTCATCTCGACCAGGTACCGGTTCTTCCTCTCGGCGACTCCATTTTGCTGGGGAGAGTAGCTGGCGGTAAACTGTGGCTTGATTCCTTCTTGCTTGTAGAATTTCATCAGCTCGTTTCCAGTGTACTCACCACCCTGGTCGGATCGGATGGCTTTCGGCTTTCGTCCGAACTGGGTTTTCACGTATGCCACATATTCCTTCAGCTTCTCTGGAACCTCCTCCTTCTTCCGCAGCAGATACAGCACACAGAATCGACTGTAGTCATCAATGACGGTCATGAAGTACCGATAACCAGACACTGATGCATTGTCGATCGGGCCACAAACGTCTGTGTGCACAATGTCCAGCATTGCACGAGATTTGCGTTCGACCGATTTAGGGAATGACTTTCTGCATAGCTTCGCTCGCTGACAACATTCGCATCCTTGCTTGACTCCGCAGTCGTACACCTTCAAGCCGGACACCAGATTCTTCTTCAGCATCACGCTTAGAGCTTCAGGATCCCGATGTCCAAATCTTCGGTGCCAGACGTGCTGACAATCAACTTCGTGGTGGTCGTTCACAGCCATCGAAACTTCACAAGTCGTTTTCACCTTATAAAGGCCACTTGTTTTCTCGGCGACAATTGCCACGGTACCACCAACAAGAACACGACATCCTCCAGCGTCGAACATCACAGCAGCTCCCTTCTCTGTGAGCTTTGGCACTGACATCAGGTTCATTTCCAAGCTTGGAACAAACAACACGTTGCTTAGAGACACATCGGTTGTTTTTCCGTCTCCATGGTAACACGAAATTTTTCCGCTACCAGCACCTTCGACCTTCGCAACTTTTCCATCAGCCAGAGTAACGGTTTTCACTTGGCTCTTCTGGATTTCCTCGAAAAAATCGGAGTCACAGCACATGTGCGCGGACGCACCTGAATCCACAATCCATTCCGCATGGTCCGATTGCTCATGCACTCCCAAAGCAAACGTAACGGTTTCGTTTTCACTGCGCACGCTTTTCACCTTCGGGGATTTTTCCTTACCGTCAACCGATTCCTTCGCATACAGCCTGCATTCCGATTGCTTGTGTCCAGGTTTCTTGCAGAAATGGCACGTTAACGGCTTCTTCTTCTTCTTCTGGAATCCTGCTTTCATCGCTGAACTTGAAGAACCTTGACTTCGTCTCTTCGCCACTTCATCTAACAGCTTCCCTTTCACCAGCTCCAGTTTCAGCTCCTCATCGGACCGGCTTTCCAGGGCCGTGGTCAACGTATCGAACGAATCAGGCAGGCTCCTAAGAACGAGGGCGACCATTAACGCTTCACCCAGGTTCAGTCCAGCGCACGACAGCTTCGTGAACAACTCTTCCAGCTCGAAAAGATGATTCTGCATGTCGTCCCCGTCGTTGAATGATATGTTGCAAATCCGTTTCAGCAGCGCAACCTTGGAACAAAGGGATGTTTTTTCGTGGTGTTTCTTGAGGCTTTCCCAGGCTTCCTTGGCGTTCTTCGTTTCGCGAATCAGCATGTGTTGTTGGTCTTCGACAAGCAGCGCAATCGTCGCTCTTGCCTTCCGGTCACCGGATTTCCAGCCTTCCGTCACCGGTTCTGGAGCCGCGTCTTCGATGTACCGCCACAGGTCCTCCCTGGTCAGCAGCATCTCCGCCTTGAACTTCCAAACCGAATAGTTGGAATTGTTCAGTTTAACAACCGACACTTTGTTGCCTTCCATGGAACTTCCAGAATTTTCACACTGAAGTGAAAAAAAAATCTTCAAACAAATTCAAACGTTGCTATGCGACGGTTGTCCTGGGCCCATAACCTATTGGACTATTCGGAAGGGCAAAGAAGTTCGACTGAACGGTTTAGCGGTAGACAAATGACTAAATTTTCTTTATTACAGGTATCACTTATATACTAGAACAGGGAATCACTGGTTGCTTCGATTCGGATACTCTAACAAATCCATGATCCTGATCCTAGAGCTCTGCGGTTTTTTTTTGAAAACAGTAGGAACTGTGATATAAAAAAAAATATTTGGGGTCGTGAAATAAACATGTACCTGGATGGCCATGAGAACGTACTCCGGAACATCCGTAAAAGTGGTCAATCCATGAAACTGATCCTAGAGTCCCGCGTTTTTTAACATTAGGATCTGTGATATAAGAATGAATTTAGTTCTGGACCCAGATGGCCAGCGGAAGATCTGGAACATTAGTAAAAGTGGTAAATCCACGATCCTGATCCTAGAGCTTCGCGTTTTTTTATAAACATTAGGAACTGTGATGATAGAAAGAATTTGGGGTTGTTACATAAACATGAACCTGGATGTCCATGGGAACGTCCTTCAGAAGATCTGGAACATCAGTAAAAGTGGTCAATCCATGAAACTGATCCTAGAACTCCGCATTTTTTAAACCGAATTGCGAAACACTTCTGCGTAAGCTCCGTAGACGTAGGCACGTTGAATCCGACAGCCGTGAAAAGTAGTTCATAGATTAACATTGACTGCTGTTTACAAATGTAAGTACTTGAACACTAAGAAATAAGTTAACTCAAATACTTTAACCGCATATATAAGAGATTTCGCGTATTGAGAGAATAATATAGTTATCGAGTACAATAAACTCAGGGGAAAACAATACCTACACAAATTAAAAGTTATCAATCGTCACATACCTCTACTTTTACTTATTTCCTTAACTATTCCTCTCCTTGTTAATTTGCTAAATGCTATTGGTTTGCTTGCGTTTTCTTATTGAAGTTCAAGACTAAATAGGAAGATTTATTCTACAACTTTAAAGATTAGTTGCCTCTCTAAGCGAACCCCCGCATCCTAATTCTTTTGTTAATCTACGTAATGTTATTAGACTTTCTTAATTTTCTTATTTAAGTTCATTTAATGATAATGATGTCACATTAGTCTAATTTAATAAATTATTGAAATCTCTAATTCACCTAATCAATCATAACCCATGCTTTATTAAGTACCTGCACTTGTGCTTGTAATCTAAAATTAAACGTGTTTTAAGTACTTTTGATTTTGACCTATACCTATTTATGATATCTTAGTTCGACCCAAGTGACACCTTCAAGTGACTAAAATGCTTCACTTTGAAGTTAGTTTCCTAGCTGATTTTTGAATTATATAGGGTATATGCTCCAACTATGCTCACACGCTTCCACTATGTCGCACCACAAAAATACGTATGGGTATGTTACAACAGAAGCACGCCACAGTGGAAATCCCGAGCCATAGTTAAAATACTTATCCCAAATCAAAATGAAGCACATATGAGATTAGTTACAATAACATGTACAAAAATGGTGTTTAACATTGTTCCCTGAGTAATAACTCAATGAAAACAACAATGAAAGCTTGTCACGCAAGTAGAAGGAGCACTGTTGGGCACTTTCTGAAATATTTCAATAGTATAATTCCCTTGCAAACCCAAATAAATCTATCCGCGTAAAAAAAAAATAAGAGTGATTAGCGGCAAAACCCGCCAGTATCACACCCAACGTCAGTGCCTAAACCTAAGCGTACTACGACGCGGCTCTTAAACAAAGGAGTAACAAGTGTGATACTATCACTGCTGGACTAGATCTTTGGTTTTCTCATGCAGTGGTTCATCAGAGAGGGGAAGCTCAGTAATCCCCATCGCCTGTCCATGGTGCCATTCTATCGCGGCATGAGCCAGCAACGCCGGCCCTAAACCTACCGTCTCCAACACTCCACTATAAAGCATGAAATTAAGCCCGCCCACCAACAGCAAGGTGCAAAAACTAGCCAAGGGGAGGACTTAATAACTATTTTATTGATTTTAAATTTTTCCACCAAATTTTCACTAAGGTTCCTGTATGAGTATAGAATAAGGGCACTTTCATTTCAAAATTTGGCCGACCCAATTCAAATGGGTCAAGTCTTGAAAACTAAGCTGTCACGCAGCTCCAGCTTGATACCCAATAAAAAAAAGTTCGTAATTAACTTTATGAAATATAAGAGATCTTCATTGCAGTCCCAAAACATTGTAGGAACTTTGAAGAAGTTCTGATGAATAAAAGGAAATGCTGAGAATTTCAGTGAAGATCCATAAACAAACTGCGGGAACATTAGGGAAGTTAACACACTGAAAATATGGGGAACTTACTGGAAGCTTTAAGATCCTCTAATCGGTTCTTTTAACATCCGAAAATTTTCGGGAACTTTTATGAAGTTCCTAGAATTTTAGAGCACATCATAGGTGTTAAGCGAACTTGAGAAATATAGAAAACTTGAGGGGTATTGTGCAAATGTTTAAGAAGTTCTAAGCACCTAAGAAAAGCTAGATCTAGAGATCTTTGGGGAATTGCAGATCTTAAGAGCAGTTCCTATGGCTTTAGTTCAGACTTTTGGAGCAGTTTAAAGATCTATAATCGTAAATTTAGAAAAAAAATAGAAGCCTTAAGATATTCCGAGAATTTCAGGGAAGTACAGAAACCATCAGAGAATTTGTGAAAACTTTAGAAATATTTCAGGAACTTCACAGAAGTCCAGAGGATTTCAGGGAAATGTATCTTCAATAGAATTGAGAGATATAGGGAAGCTTCGAGAACATCAAGACCGATCAGAGAATCAAATCATTTCAAGGAAGTTGTAGAAACCTTAAAGAAGTTCCGGAAACTTCAGCAAAGCTCCTAGAGAATTTATAGGACGAGATAAAACTTATATGAACATCTGGAAAACGTAAGAGTACTTTTAAAGATTTCAAGAACTTAAAAAAATGCAAAAATTTAGCTAAGTTGATAAGAGAAGTAATTAAAAAAAATGCTACAGCTTTTAGGAAGCAGCGATATCTTCAAGAAATTCCAGAGATCTTCTAATAAATTTAGATAGTTTCATGATATTCAGCGAAGTTCCAAGTACTTCCAAGTACAAGTTTCATCAGATAGCTTTAGAATAATCCTATTAACTGAAGTAAATTTGCAGCGACTTACAAGAAATTCCGTGGAATTATGGGGTATTCCAAGAATTCTATGATTGATATGAACTCGTCAGAGAATTTTGAATATATATCAGAAAATTTGCCGGATTATTAAACAAATTTAGCAAACTTCTGGTAAGCATATATAAGTTTAAGGAAATAAGTGTAAACGCTCAGTTAGAATACTCGAAAATTGTCGAAACTTCAAGGCGAATCAATTAATTTCAGTAAAGTTGTGGGTTCTTAAAATATACTGATCAATTGAGGGCAATCATCGACGCCGGTGGTGTAGTGGTAAGCGTGATTATCTCTCACTCCAGCAGGCCTGGGTTCAATCCCAGTCGGCGCCGCCGGGATGTTCTGAGGCATAACATCTCTGATCACGCCTTCAGGGAAGTGAAACCGTTGGTCCCCGGTTCATGAGTTGATGGGTCGATAGGTAGGGTCCAGGTTTGGGAGCTGCCTTCCTGGCGTCAGTAGCAGTGGTGCTCAGCACGAGGACGATCTATAAAACTTTAAAGAAATTCGGTAATCATTTAAGCAGTTTTAATAACACCAGGAAGATGTTTTAAATTAGTAAATCGTAGAACTAGGGGAAATGTATGTAATGTCGGCCTAAGTGTCCCTATTTTTGACCAAAAATATCCATTAGTACCGTCCCAATGACGCGTTCATCTAGATACAATTGATAAATAGCAGATTTTTAGCGATGGGCCCAATCTTAGATCCATAGGCCAACATTAGAGCCATTTCCCCTATAATAATTATTTTGTTCGAATCCCATGAAAATCACAGAAGGACAGTGGTTTTCCGAAACATTTTGAGAACTTCATAGAAATGTAGGGGAGATCCGCGAACTTCAGAATTTTTTAAGGAGCATTTGAAATAAGTTTAGTACCCTCAGAAAATTGGAGGAATTTCAGGGAGTTCCATTAGTTTCAGAAAATTAATGGAAAATTTAAAGCAGTTCCCAGATTCCCAGAAGTTCACTGAAGCTCAAACATGTTTAGGACGGTTTAATTAAATTCAGCGCAATACAACAAGCTTCATGAGAACTGCAAAAAACGTTAGAGTGGTTTTGAGAATTTCAGGAAAGAACAGAGAACCTCAGAGCAGCTTCGTTAACATTAGAGAACTCACAATTTTAAAGAAGTTTAGAGAACTTCAGCGAATTGTTAAACCTTTTGAGGAGATCCATAATCGTTAGAAAAATTTAGGAAACTTTAGGAAGTCCTATAAAGTTCAGGTAAGTTTAAGAATTTGATGAGTAGTATTGGGGCCTCCCTTAGCTCAGTTGGTAAAGGCGCAGCTACAAAGCAAGACCATGCTGGAGGTGGCTGGGTTCAATTCGTGGTCTGGTCTAGGAATTTTTCGGGTTGGAAAATGTCTCGACTTCCCTGGGCATAGAAGTATGATTGGACTTGCCACACAATTATACCAATGCAAAAATGGTACAGGCATCGAAAGCTCTCAATTAATAACTGTGGAAGTGCATCTAGAACACTAAGTTGAGAGCACGCAATAAGCTAATATGCGATATGCAATAAGCTTGTAATGCGAAGAAGAAGAAGAAGAAGAAGATTGTGAGCATCAAGCTAGTTTCTCAAACTACAAAAGAACTTCAAGGCAGTTTCATTACCTTCTGGAATTTGTTTGGAACTTTCAAGTAGTTCTGAAGACCTCTGCTGAATTAATTTTTTGGAATTTCTTTTTCAGATTATTCTCAGTTTTTCTCAGATTTAATTGTAATCCTCCTTTAAGTATTTTAAAAATCCAAGGACTTATGCTTCGAATTTGTTTTCGCCCACAAACTTTATGCAATTATCCTCAGAATTCCCTTGGAATTTTCCTTTGCAGTTCACAGGAGTTGTGCTCCTCAGAAATTCCTAACAGTTTTCATTAACATTTACTTTTCATTCAGTTCAGGGTTTCTTGAAATTCAACTCAAAACTATCAGGCTTCACATGAAATCTAAAATTCCTCAGAACTACCTTGGAAGCAGATTGCATTTGATGTTTTTCAGAAAGATTTTTTTTCCCCAGAACTCCCTTGGAATGAGGTCCTTATAAATAAGGAAATATTATAATAAAATTCCACGAGCCTTTAAAACTGTGCATGGAATTTTACTTAAGATTCTTGAAAATTTCTTGTAGTATTATGGTTTTTAAGTCCAGAAATAGTTCAATTTTAAAATTTCTAGGAAATAGGGGAAATGACGGCTTCGGCATGACAGACTATTTTCGGCAACCCAAATTGAAACACTATTTTCACTGAATCTGAAAACATTTCGCTGAATGCATGCAAACGATTCTTTATGCTTTCAGCTTCAATTTGACTATATTTTTACCACTGAGAAAAAGCAATCTAGCAGGGTTTTCTTGAAATGAAACACACGCACTACAAATTGTAGCTGATTTCGAGTTGCCGATAATAGAACAGCAGATTTACATGCAGTTCAAATGGAACGGTTGCCGAAGAAAAACTGGTTGCCGACAATACTCGCTCTCACTAGAGAAGATTGGAGCTTTGTAAAAGCGTTTCAAAACAGTTTTTGAAAATTCTTTCGACTGAAATTGTTTGAGCAGCTGGCAGCAAAAGATTGTAAACAAACCAATACTGCATATGTGTGCGTTCCATAGAGAAAAAGGCTATAGAAAGAAGGTCGCTGCTTAGGTTGCCGAGAATACGTAAATTCCCCTATGCAAGTTACAAAATAAAAAAAAATAAACAGTTCAGGTCTCTGTTTTTTTTTCTTTTTAAATTTATTTGTAACTGAAGATTAATCCACTGTGAATGAAAATATCGAGAAAAATTAAATGCTTGTATTTTAAAATTCATTCTTTTCTTTCAAATATCCTTTGTAAGAAAATTATTAAATTCTCTGAGTCTTCCAGGTATTCTTAGAAAAAAACTACAAGGGACAGCCCTATGGGGTTGTACGCAATGGTGACGTAGGACTACGTGGTCTTATAATATAGCTGTGCGGCTTCTTCCTCCTTCTATGGATGGTCATGTGGGCTGCAACTCGCTGTGTGCAGGCAGCCTTTCGTTGTGTACTGGAAAACACCACCCCTCACCAGGCGGTGAGTGAATAAACACCGTCTGGTGAGACCGGATGGAATTCAGCTTTGAAATCTGTGTTAGGGAAATCGCTTTTCGCAGGCAATCAGTGATAATTTTTAAAGCAACAGTTGCACATTCGTGCAATTTTCAATAGTGGCATTTAAAAAATATAAAGTCTTAAATTTAACAGATGTGTAGAAATATATCTTATTGATTGGTAATAAAATTATTGAAATTAGTCCAGGGGCAGCTGAGTTATTAACGTTCAAAATCTTTCATTTTTTGTTACATGTTCCATTTTCGGTTTTCACAAAGCTTACCCCCTTATAGAAATCATAGACGTAGTCCTACGTCAAAAAAAATCCTGAGAATTCCCGGTTTTCAAGGTTTTTGCAGTTAGTAGACACCCTTACTAATACCGTGGGTTTAGGCATAAACTTTCTACTGAATCTATCGCTTTAAAGGTTTATACCGTACATAAATGTTTTTGAAATTGTAATTGAATAAGTCTAAAACATCAAACATTTATATGGTGTGCCATTATAACGACTACTTTTCTTCTCTTAGGTCATTTTTTAGTCACTATTTTTACAACTATTAGTCACTATTTAGTCACTTATTTCTTCAACATGGTCACTAAAATCACTATTTTTGACAACAGTGATCGCTACTAGCCCTGAGACAGGAAATCCATGCTTGTCTTTTTTGGATGACTGACAAATCAATTTTCATGATTCTTTTTCCGAAATCTTTATAATTATTTTGAAGTCACATTTTGGTTACTTTTAGTCCCTTTTTTAAATAATTTTGGTCACTAATTCTTTATTTCCATTGCCTAACACTGCTATCAGGTCTGCCATGACTGTTCTTCCAACAGTCAACAGTTGCAATCTACGGTTACAATCGATAATTGCTTTGATATTCTATCTGATTTGGATCCGGATGTAGTGCTAAATAATGGTTCGTTACAAGCTCCAGTTAACAAAACGAAATAGTATCGGTTACTATTAATTTCGGCTCCCAGCAAAGGCAGGGCAGGCGTCAAGTTTCAATTGGAATGTAATAATTAAAGGAGAAGAATCCCGGTGTTGTTTGTACATTTGGTGTACCTTTTACTTGAAACAAGAATCACAAACATTCCAGATCTTCAAGGCGTTTGATAACAGTCTGTGTGTCCTAGAGTCTCAATAGTAAAAACCCTACCCACAATATAATCTTTCCAACATTGTTATTGTTGCATCCTGTTCGGTCCACACTAACTACGCGCTATTGGAGGGCACGTCTATAGGAATTCATCATTCATTTGCAAACCATCTTCATTCCAATATAGTATTAAGCAACGTGCTACCGAGTAAATCTTTAATCAAACCAAGACATCAGCGTGTCCGATAGCGATAGGAAAGTAGAAAAACCAAAATATTTACTCTTGGGTAACCTACCAAACCAACCCCCGGCTAGAGTGCAATCATAATATTGCGTATTAGACGGAGTTGTGCGAGAAGGAACGCTAAGTATATCAGTTTCACAGTCGCAGGTATCGCGTGGACACAGATTAACATGCAAATAATGCGCGTCAAAAACCAGTTCTGTTGACCAACTCGGGTCCGAACCAATAGGCAACATTAGGTATAGGGTTATGTGAACATATTTATATGAGAACGAGTTAGAAGTAAGCTAAACACGCGCACCCAGCCCTCGCTGTCTAGAACCTGTCGTCGTGGAATCTTGTAGGCATCTCCAGTTACTTTAGATGCGGAGAACGAGTTTAAAAACATATTGTTTCAGAGGCAGAAGCGCTTTGGCCCGAGCAAATTGCGTTCCCGCAATTTATGGCACTTCAATTGATTATCGTAATTTGCTACATGGCATATTTTTCTTCTCATTTATGCCGTATCAGTATTGTGTGTGTGTGTGTACTTGATAGACAAGTTTCCAAATATAGGATTTACTTGTCGGTCAATCAGGGAAACGCCTCCAAGTTGGTTGAAAGCCGTATTGACGTGAAAACCTGTAAACACAATACAAATAAATATAAATAGCTACGTGCATCTTCGCTCCATAGCCGGCTTACCCATTCGGATTCCATTTTGCATGCGCACAAAACTGCATTTCACTTAAATGTGTCCCTGTATATATGTAAGCATACTAAGCGATAATGCCCGTGTGGTGTAAATAAGCAGCCGATAACTGATAACGAACGTGTACACGTAAAAGACGGTCAATCGGTCGGTCAGTCGGTTTGGCTGGTGCAATTTGAACTCCTGGTAATAATATGCCTGCTGCAGTGGGTAAAGTAAGGCCAATGTACCATTTATTGCTGCTGCAGGCGCCCGCCTCGCTGTCTACACCGCACACGTAATTAACGCTAGATTTAGCGTAATTTTACACGATAGTTCATGCAAATTTAAAGCGACATATCGCATAAATCAGGAATGTTCTATACAAGCTTGAAAACAATTTCGTTCTGTAGGGGTATTGAGGTAGTTGCATATGCGTAATCTGCATTTAAATTTAATCAATTTTTGAAGCACTGTAATAAAAAAAAGTGTGATTGCGTTAGCAATCAGAAAAAGAGCTGTCAATTTGTAAGTTTAGTGTCAATCAGTGAAGTGGTTATTTTGCATGAAATCTTGATGATTGATGTTAAGATGGAAGAAAACGAAGCTCTTCTCGATGTATGGTAACCGATATATTTTTCAAAATTAAGGATCCCAATATTAAACGAGGGAAGGTTTTAGGTGGTGGTAAAATTCAGAACTTTTTTCTGTGAACCATATAAGGTACACCGGGGGAAGTGGATACAAGAAAATGCATAGTTCAACTTCAACTTGATGTGCAACTCTTAAAAATGCATCGATTTTTATTCTGTTGATTGTAAAGGGTGTCCACGATGAAATTGCCACACACAAAATTGATTCGCAAAATTCGAGTTTTCATCCGATTGCCATCAAATTTTCAGGGATTGAGAAATAAGTATTAAACTTCATTTTACCATTTTACTCGTATTTTATTTACAGTCCATACGCAAATGCCCGCACCTTGGCCTTAACCCCGGCCATAAGATTCTGCACAACCTGTGAATCAACCGTTTTTTGCATGTAAACCCATACTTTCTTCAGTTCCTCGACTGTCTTCACTATCTTAGGTCGTTTAAGAAGGTGCTGCTTCATAATCGCCCAGTACTTCTCGATGGGGCGGAGCTCCGGAGTGTTGGGAGGGTTGAACATTTTCGGCACGAAATTGACCTTATTGTCCGCATACCACTTCAGCACGTCCTTGGAGTGGTGGCATGAGGCCAAATCCGGCCAGAAGATTGTTGGGACGTTGTGGGCCTTCAGGAGAGGAAGCAGCCGCTTCTGGAGGCACTCTTTTATGTACACCTGTCCGTTCATCGTGTCCTGGGTCACGAAAGGTGCACTCCGCTTCCCGCACGTGCAGATGGCTTGCCAAACCAGGAATTTCTTCGCAAATTTGGACATCTTCTGAGTGCGGACATGCTCCGGAACGCTGAACTTATCCTTGGCCGTGAAAAACAGGTTGCCGGGGATCTGTTTGAAGTCGGCCTTCACATATGTTTCGTCGTCCATGATGCAGCATTCAACTTTCGTCAGCATGTTGAGGTACAACTTCCTGGCACGGGTTTTGGCGGACTTGTTCTGCTTCTCGTCGCGATTAGGGGCCTTTTGTACCTTGAACGTTCGAAGCCCAGCCTTAGTTTTGGCCTTCTGGACAAAACTTCGGCTTAGGTGCAGCTTCTTAGCCACATCCCTAACGGAGGCGTTCGGATTTCGGTTGAAGGCCCCAACTACGCGGTTGTGATTTTTGGTGTTGTACGGAATACTTTTTCCTTCACTTCTGGGCTTCCGATCGGTGGTCAACCGTTCCTCGAACCGTTTAATCACTCGTGACACCGTGGAATTCGCGATTCCCAACGTTTTAGCGATGGAACGATGCGAGAGATCCTTGTTCTCGTGATGAATGCGCAAGATTTTATCACGCACGAGCTGTTCTTTCGACTCCATTTCCGCGAGTTTTGATCACAGGACTTTAAAACTTGCAGGATGTAAATAATGCACTATGAACTAAATCCACCCAAATTTTCATTAAATTCTACCCAACGGTTAAAAAGTTAGAGCAATTTCATAGTGTGGCAATTTCATCGTGGACACCCTTTAAAATGAATGTGGAAGTGTTGTGCATAACACAATATAAAAATAAAATCATTAAGATTACTCGCTAGTGCTCACCAAAGATTTAAAAAAATTGACTCGATGGTCCACTTACCCCGGTGGTTCGGTAATTGAGAAATAACGATTGTGATTGATATAAAATGCATTCAGAATATCTCAAACACGCTTAAATGACTTATTTCTTATGAAATCATTTATAAGTACGTAATAAAAATTAAAATAAAGAAAGAAAACCCAGTTCTTAAGATTTTTTTTTAGACTTTATTAACGAGATTTTTAGCCCTTAGTTCTTAAGAAGTACACCGATGAAAATGGAAAAAAATACAATACAAAGTTCGACTTCTACTTGATGTGCAACCTTCAAAATTGCAATATTTTAGGTTTTTTTACTGTAAAATTTATGTGTGACTGTTACATATAACATACACACAATATCTCATTGATTGCATTAGGGTCTGCTCACATATTACGTAACGCAAGAGGGTGTAGCTGTAGAAGGGTATTCGACAACGGGGTATATGTCATGAATTAGCTGATATGAAAAAAGTGACGAGCGAGTATGGGGAGTATTCAAAATCTCACATTTCAACGTTAAATAGTTTATGAACAAGCCTTTATACACAAAAAATACGAGATTTTTAAAAACTGACTTGCTCATGCATTTACATTGACGATATGGGGTAATTGGTTCATCGGGAGTTTGTTATCATTGAGATTGTGGAAGAAATAATATACAATTAGAATTAAAATATCTCCAAACACCTTTATTGACTTTTAGCAAATCAAATTATTTTTCTAGTCGATAAGCAACTTAACAATAAAAAAATCCTATCCTTAAATCAAATGTTCTTCAAAGGGAGACCGCAATAGTGTGCCCATTATTATTTGAACGTTCCAATACGCTTCTTCGCAGAAATTTTGATAGTCTTCTTTGAGTTTTTCAATGTCTTCAAAGCATCTGATGAGGTGATTACTTCGGCTCCCGCGCAGATCTTTCGTCGTTTTTCTTTCGAGGCTGATGAACTCTGCTTAACATATTCCAATAAAACTTTTTCAAAAGATCCATCAGCTGCAGATGCGTTTTCTACCTGCACACTGGCATGTTGTATGTTTACTTGGCATGTTAATTCGTTCGTAGCAGATGTTGTGGCACGTTGAAGTCGATTAAACCTTTCAAGTGCTCCTGGTTCGTACTTCTCATCAGGAATGACTTTGTCAGAGAAGGGAAAAATCCCTGCTTTCTTGAACCCGCTGATAATGTTCGTCTTATCGAATTGGTTCCACGCTTGAGAAATAAGTGTAGAAAATACTGATTTTGAAGCCTTGACTCCGTAGTTTTTGCGCTGCCAAGCAATTAAGAGTTCGTCATACTTTTGCTTAAGGGATTTGAAAACGGAAAGATCCATGGGTTGAAGCAAATGGCTTATGTGAGGTGGAAGCTTCAATATCACCACTTGCTCTTGCAACGCTTTTTCAATCAGCCTGAGACTGGTGTGGGACGAATGGCCGTCATAGATTAGAACAACGGGTCGTTCTTTCGGGATCGCATTTAAAAATTGACGCTCGAAGTAATTGTTAAAAATCTCAGTATCCATCCATCCGTTCGGCGTAGATGCGTAACTTAGGCCGGAAAACTCGTCCTTTTTCGAGGCCATCCAGCTGGTCCAAACGTTTTTCGCTTTAAATATGATCAGCGGAGGCAGTTTCCCACCTACTGCATTAGCACCCATCAATACAGAAATATTCTCCTTAGCAGGTCCTGCTGTAACGCGATGTGCTGCTGTCCCCTTTGCTCCAACAACTTTCACGCGCGTTGGGTCAAGGCAGAAGCTAGACTCATCCAAATTGTAAACACTCCCCGAGTTATCTTCTGGAGCAATTGAAAATAATCAGCCATGATAAAAGGATCAATGCATCTCTTGCGGGCGACCTCGACAGCTTGAGGCTTCTTTTGAGACAAACCATGGCGTTTCTTGAAGCTGTAAAAGTATTCGTCTCCAGGCATCGAATTCTTAAAGGGGTTTGGAACATCATTTTCTTTTAAGTACCGTGCAATAGCCTGCAGTACTTCAGACTTGGATAAGCCAAACCCCCACTTCTCCATGGTTTTAATGCATGAGGCAATTTTGGCTTCTTCGTCAATCGGAATCGCAGTGGATCTACCTCCCGTAGTACTTTTTACGCCTCTTTGGCCATTCACTCGCTTGTATAGGGTTGATCTTGGGATTCCATAGCATCTTGCAGCATGTGACAAAGTCATTTGTTTATTTTTCACAGATTGAATGGCAGCATCTAACGTAACTTTAGAATATGTAGATACTGGCCTTTTTCTAACGTATGTCCGGGTCATTGTCGCTGAAATAAGATAAACAATAAAATAAATAATCAATTACAACAATTAGCATGAGAAAAACCCACAGACAATGGTCCATTTTTATGTAAACACAGCATGTCCCACTTCCCCCAGGGCTATCAAACATTGGGGAAAGTGTATCATTGCAAATTTAATTTCTTTGATAGTTTGAAGCACTGAATATTTGTAGTGATCCCAACAACCACATCATAATAGTTACCAGCAATACGAAACAACTGCAAAAACTGGTGGTTGAAAACTATACGAAGCTTTTTATTACGATGTGAGCCAACTTTTTGCGGAACTGAGAATGGCGTATCAAGGAATTAGTTACGTTAGTGTACGTATGCTCTCGATATTATCGTAGTGTTGGTGTTAGTAGGTCACTAGGATCCAATACATCTTTATTATGCAATTATTAGTACAAAATTTCAACAGTAGAATTTTATAAAATGAAATGTTCCACTTACCCCGATGGTACACTTCCCCCGGTGTACCTTACATGATATGTAAATGACGTAACGTATTCTTAACCAATTTTAGACCCCTTTTCGTAGCATATTTTTATCTACCTAAAACATGACCAGTCACAACTTCCCCCGTCCCCGCTTAAATGCTACGTCATTTATGAATGGTCTCTAAGACGAAGTCCGATCTACAGTATTTAGCACCTCTTCATGATGAGTGTTTAGCGTAGATGTCATAACTAGAAGAGGCCCTGTGCTGCTGGTCAGTTATTATTTGCTATTTGCTGTGGTTTATAATTTGCCTGGGTATTTCAACTTATTGCACCGTTCCTCGTTGTATCCATTATAACAGAAGTAACTGCCAATGTTAGCATATTTGATCACCTGTCGTCACTCTAACCTCAATCCAGATATGTACCAGCCTCCAGCTCTCAAAATATAATCAAAATTCATAAAATTAGTGAATTTTTTTTTTAATTCTTCTCGACTATAACGTCCAAGCTATAACTTTACACTTTACAACTTACTATTTGAGTACTATCGTAGTTGTTATAGATATTATAGATTCCATAGGTAAGCGGAGACAAAGTAGAATGTAGCCAAACGAACTGTCAGTTAGTGTAGCCATACGAGCATGACGTCATCATGGTGTTGTTTTAGGGAGAAGTATTGTAATATTATGTGCATAAAACGCTTTCCACACTCCATATTCCGATTTATTTCGCGAAAAGTGGAATATGGAAGAAGGAAACCCCTCCCCTTGGCTAGTTTTTTAACCTGGACGTTGGTGGACGGGCCTAATCTTATGCTTCATAGTGGAGCGTTGAAGACGGTTGGTTTAGATCCGGCATCGTTGGCTCATGCCGTGACAGAATAGCGTCATGAGCATGCGATGAGGACTACTGAGCTTCCCCTCTCTGATGAACCATTGCATAAGAGAACCAAAGTTCTAGTCTAGCAGTGATAGTATCACACTTGTTACTCCTTTATTTGAAAGCCGCGTTGTAGTACGCTTACGTATAGGCACTGACGTTGGGTGCGATACTGGCGGGTTTTGCCGCAAATCACTCTTATTTTATTGATTTTTACGCAGATAGATTTATTTGGGTTTGCAAGGGAATTATACTATTGAAATACTTCAGAAAGTGCCCAACAGTGCTCCTTCTACTTGCGTGACAAGCTTTCTCAGGGAACAATGTTAAACACCATTTTTGTACATGGTATTGCAACTAATCTTATATGTGCTTCATTTTGATTTGGGATAAGTGTTTGAACTATCGCTCGGGATTTCCAGCGTGAGCGTAGTTGAAGCATATACCCTATGTAATTTAAAAATCAGCTAGGAAACTAACTTCAAAGTGAAGCATTTTAGTCACTTGCAGGTGTCACCTGGGACGAACTAATATATATTAAATATAGGTCAAAGTCAAAAACAACTTGAAACACGTTAAATTTTAGATTCAATTCACAAGTGCAGGTACTTAATAAAGCATGGTAGGTAGATTAGAGATTTCAATTATTTATTAAATTAGACTAGAGATATCATAATCATCAAACGAACTTAAATAAGAAAATTTAGACAGCTTAGTAGCATTAAGTGGATTAACAGAAGAGTTAGGATGCGGAGGGTCCGCTTAGGGAGGCAACTAGCCTTTAAAGCAACTGGCAACTAGCCTTTTCATGTATTGTCTGTTTATTTTGATTATTGCTTTAAAATATCAATTTGTATACTATGTGTCATTTCCTCAAAACCCCCAATAACCGGCCTCTTCAATCCCTTCCTTTTCCCATGGTGTTCAAGTGGTCCGCATAAACTATTCAGCCATTACCCGTCCTTTATCCTCGGCTTTGGATTGACTTGCGCTCCCATTGCTCCACCAAACGCTGCAAAATGAAAATGAAAAGTGGAAGAAGGAAACCACTCCTCGATTCATTGTTGCAAAGATTTGCTTTGCACTTCATTTTGAACTTTGGCGCACAAAAGAAAACAAAACTGCACAATGAAGAGCTCAATGATGTCATGAACAGTGGTGGGTAAATATCAAAAAATCAAATCTCACCAACGCCCAAGATCATGCTTGATTTTCGAAGACAAAAATCAACAAGTAAACAACTTCAATTGATTTTGCAAGCTGTGATATCGCAGCTCAGAATATCAAGCTAACAAAACTCACCAGCTGCAAATCTCAACAAACTGTGGTGAGATTGAGTTTCGTGATTTTTGCTTTACATCCGAACGCAACCGAAACTTCCATAACGGCTGGCAGTAGCCACTTCGTGTCTGCCATCGGTGAATAGTAAAACGAGATAGCAAACTAGACCTTCTCTTTATAAGAAAACGATGTGCAACGGAATCATTTTTGTGTTGAGTCAACTCTTAGCTTGGTTTTTGCACGTTGTGAATAGTCTCGCAATATCAAAGGAGCTTGTAAAATCAATATCAAGCATGATATTTTGTTCCAATATCACGCGTGATATTGAGAGCGTATGAGAGTGGAAAAATATCAATTGATTGATGATTTTGCCAACACTGGTCATGAACATTTTTCGCGGTCGCCAGTAAGATCGTTTATTTTTCATAGTTGCATAGTTGCTTGCAAACTTTTTGTGTCTCCGCTTATCTATGGAATCTATAGTATCTATAGTAGATGTTAGTTGATTATACAGAGATCGAAATTATCGCTGATGTGAGAAGAGAAACGGAACTTTTCACCCGTACAGATGATGAAAATATAATGCACAGAGCGAGAGAACTTTGTTCAAGCAAAGCAGTTCTCTCGAGTAAAGCAATCATGATAATTTCTTCTCATTCGGTAGTAACAGCCGATAATTTCGTTTCCTTTTCGGCAATTTTTTATTTTTCGGTGATTATGATATTCACTCTTCCCGCAGGGCTGGTAGCGAGTCACTTTTTAGTGACTTGGTCACTTTTTTCAAGTCAGTCACTAAAAAGTCTCTTTTTTTAAGGCCAACTCACTAAAGTCACTTTTTCTTTTAATAAGTCACTATTTTCAACTTTTTTAGCGTGAATTTATTTCAAGGTTGATTATTCTTTGCGTTGTGACGTTTAATTGTCTTTCTCTATATACAGGATGCCTACTCATTTTTCTGGATAAAATTACCTGAGTTTTTCCAAGTAAATAAGTCCAAGATCTAAAAATATTCAATGTCTTGAAGTTTCGTATTCCATGTACAAGTTCAAGATATTTAAAATATTCTAAGTGCCAAAATTAAGTAAAGAAAAAGTTAATGATTTATTTCAAGTTCGCAATAAACTTTATGAAAGATTAGATACCTTCAATGCAGTCCCATAAACTTTACAACAATTGTAGGAACTTTAGAGAAGTTCTGAGGAATGAAAGAAAAATGCTGAGAATTTCAGTGAAGCTCTATAAACAAACTGTAGGAACGTAAGAGAAGTTAACACGCTGAAAATATGGGAAACTTACTGGAAACTGTAAGAACTTCAAAGCGGTTCTTTTAGCATCCGAGACTTTTCACGAACTTTTATGAAGTTCCTAGAATTTCAGAGAACTTCCTAGGTGTCAAGCGAACTTGAGAAATTTAGAAAACTTGAGGGGTATTGTGCAAATTTTTAAGAAGTTCTAAGCACCTCAGAAAATAGATTTAAAATCTATAATCGTAAATTTAGATAAATTCAAGATAGTTCCAGGATGTGCTGAAAACAAATCGAGAACCCTTAAGATGTACCGCGAATTTCAGATAAGTACAGAGACCTTCAGAGAATTTATGAAACTTCAGAAATATTTCAGAAACTTCACGGAAGTCCAATGAATTTCAGGGAAATTTAAAGGTGTTTACGGTAATTCTATTTATTTCCGAGCAGAACCGAGATCCTCATTTGAACTAAGAGCTTTATGGAAGCTTCGAGAACATCAAGACAGGTCAGAGAATTAAAGGGCAGTTCAAATAATTTCAAGGAAATAGTAAAACCCGTATAGAAGTTTCGAAACTTCAGCAAAGTTCCGGAATTTCCGGAAACTTCAGCAAAGCTTCGAGAGAATTTCTGGAACGTATTTTAAGGGTGTTATATCATGGAGATTTTAAGAACTAACAAAATTCGAAAATTTAGCTATGTTGATAAGAGAACATCAACAAATTTCCATTAATTAAAGAAAAATGTGAGAACTTGTAGTGACTTACAAGGAGTTCCATGGAATTATAAGGTATTCCAAGAATTCTATGATTGATCCAAAAACGTCAGAAGCGTCAGGAAATTAAGAATATATACCAAAAAAATTTCCGGATTATTAAACAAATTTAGAGAACTTCAGGTAAGCATAGATAAGTTCAGGGATAATTAGCGAGTGTTAATAATGGTTATAATACTTAAGGAAAATTGTTGAAACTTCAAGGCAAATCTATTAATTTCAGTAAAGTTGTGGGTTTTTTTTAAAATACTGACAAGTTCAAGACAGTTTAGAGAACTTTGAAGAAATTCAGCAATCGTTTAGGACCGTTCAATTAAATTCAGCGCAGTACAACAAGCTGAATGAGAACTGCAAAAACTTTAGAGAAGTTTTAAGAATTTCAGAAAAGAATACAGAACCTCAGAGCAGTTCCGTTAACATTAGAGAAGTCACATAAATTTTAAAGAACTTCAGCGAATTGTTAAACCTTTACAGGAGATCCATGATCGTTAGAAAAATTGAGGAAACTTTAGAAAAGTCCTATAAAGTTCAGGGAAGTTTGAATTTGATGAGAAGTATTGTGGGTATCAGGCTAGTTTCTCAAACTACAAAAGAACTTCAAGGCAGTTTCATTAACTCAGGAAAAAATTGGGAACATTCAAGTAGTTCTGAAGCTCTCAGAATAGTCCATTCCATATCCAACGGAAATTTCAATTCTTCAAAATTTAGATGAAGCTGTCCTCCAATATTTTTTTTTAGTTTTCCTCGGAATTACCTTGAAATTCTCCACAATATGAACCCTTTGGAAATATTCTCCGAACATGCATTGAATTAATTTCCGATTTCCTTTTGAATCTCACTCCTTTTCTTGGCATTCTACTCACCTTGAAAGTCTCCTAAGAATTCATTAGCATTTCTCCTCACAAATTCCTTCGATTTCTTCTCATAATTTGTTTGGCAAACTTTCCTGAATTCATTTTCCAAATTCCTTTGAAGATGTCCTGGAGTAATTCTTAGATTTAATTGTAATCCTCCTTTTAGTATTTTAATACAAATTCCAAGGACTTATGCTCTGGATTCGTTTTCTACCACAATCTTTATGAAATTATCCTCAGAATACTCTTGGAGTTTTCATTAAAATTTACTTTTAATTCAATTCAGGGTTTCTTGAAATACTACTCAAAACTATCAGGCTTCACATGAATCAAAATTCCTCAGAACTACCTTGAAAGCAGATAGCATTTGATGTTTTTTTGAAAGATTTTTTTCCAGAACTCCCTTGGAATGAGGTTCTAGGAAATAATAATAAAAATTCCACGAGCCTTTAAAACTGTGCATGGAATTTGACTCCAGATTCTTAAAACTTCTTGAGGTATTATAGCTTTTATGTGCTACTTTTCTTCTCTTAGGTCACTTTTTAGTCACTATTTTAACAACTATAAGTCACTATTTGGTCACTTATTTCTTCAACATGGTCACTAAAATCACTATTTTTGTCAGTAGTGATCACTACCAGCCCTGTCTTCCCGAGAACCCGATTTTCACCTGCTTCAGACAGAACCGAGCTCGTGCCGGACGGGACTGGATCTGCGGTGGTATGGGAGAGTTAACTAGTACCAGTAGGGGGAAGACAGTCCTAAATGCACCCCGGGGCAAAACGTCCGATGCGATTTTTCATAACTTTCCTAAAACGGGATGAAAATGATAAGCAGCATTGCTAGTTCCGATCTTAAACTAGCATTTCTACACAAACAATCCTAGAATTAGTAATGGAAAAAAACTATTATTGGGTGCATTTTGAACCAGGAAAACCGGGAAAAAGTCGGGAATTTATTTTCACCAGGAAAAACGGTGAAAAACCAGAAATTACATAAGTCCACCGGGAAAATAATCTTGTTTGTATAATTTAAATAGGTTTTAAATTTTATATATGTCAAAGTTTCTTTTTATAATCAGGTCAAAACTAACCATTTTGTTCAAGCTAAATCTTTCACACAACTAAATATTGATGAACAAAATTTACCCTGAGAATTTAGTAAATATATTTTGTATTAATTTTTAATTTTTTTCTTCTCGAATCAATCGCATGTATGATTTGTGCTTAATTGATAGCAGACTTAAGCAGTAACCGACGCGTAACTACTTTGAAGTACCTGTTCAACATGTTCAGTAAAAAAGTTCTATTTCTAAAAACTTCAGATAAGGCCTTCGAACTTCATGCAAGCTCTACAAAATTCGGGAACGTCTTACAAGTTTCAGGAAATCCTGTGAACTACTGTGATGAACTACGACGGTCAGGAAATCTCTCCGAACCTTCAGAGAAGTTCTACATATTTCAGAGAAGTCTTACGAACTTCAGGGAAGTCCTTTAATCTTTGGGGAATAACTTCGAATTTTACAGAATTTTCTACAGATTTGATGTAACTTCTAGGACATTTAGGCATTGCTTAAAACTTAAGGATAATCCTATGACACTTATGGATTTTTTTCCGAGCTTCAGAGAAGTCTTCAATACTCTTGGGAAGTCCTCTGAACTTAACATAGTTCTCCAAGCTCAAAAAAGTTCCTAGAACTTCCGAGAAGTCGATTGAACTACAGGTAGTCCTACGAAATTCATGGGAGCTCCTCCAAACTTCAGGGAATTTCAAAAAAAAATAAGGAAAGACCCACAAACTTTTGGAAAATCCTTCGATATTTAAAGCCTTATGAACTTTAGGGAAGCTCTTCTAAATTCAGGGTCCTCATATATTCAGTTAAGTCCTTGAAACTTCAGGGAAGTCCTCAGATATTGGAGAAAGTTCTTCGAACTTGAAGGAAGTCTTACGAACTTCTGAGAATTTCTACGAACTTCGTAGTACTTCTACGATATTTAAGAAAGTATTAAGAATTTCCAAAAACTTCGAACTTCAGGGAAGTCCTAAGATCTTAAAATACTTCTAGCTTCTTTACAGCAAACAATCAGATAAAGATTTCACGTGCATTCACAAGAACCTTAATAGGCCTATTTTGGTTTGTGAAATTCCGCATTGCGCGAAGAATGATGGTACAAGGATTCACTTTTTTTTATTAAAAATTGTTTTTTAAATACATGGTTTTTAAAACCAAGAAATTTTTAAATCATTGACCAGGAAAACCAGGAAAAACCCAGGAATTTCAAAATGAAAATTCACTTGCCACCCTGATTTTGGCCTTTTCTACTCTACTGCCGCAAATCACGAGCCAGCATCGCCGGAAAGTACCGCCCATACGGCACGAGTTCGGTTCTGTCTGAATTCAAGCTATCATGTATTAATAAGCGCATAATTTGTATGTGAATCGTTTAGCATATCTGACCCTATTTTATCCAAACAATCCAAAGCTTGGAAAAGTTCCATATGAAGCAGTCAGTCTGAGACGGATTGTTCCATATCCCGGTCCACTGAAAAAACACTTAAGCCAATGAGGTATATACAGGCGAGTATACAGGTGTGGCACAAGAGGGTATTCGTTGGTATTAGTAGCAAAAAAGAGGTAAACAATCGGTGATGACGAAAAACTCCTAAAAAATTGGCATGAAAAAAGTGGAGTTTGACGTCACGGAAGGTATACTTCACAAACACTATAACATATTTTGCACTACACGAATACCATTTTACGATCATTTCCTTACCTGTATACATCTCATTGCCCTTAAGCCACATCCAATCTGCGCGAGAAAGAACGGTAATACCAACCGGTGGAAACTAACGATTTTAAATTGGCTCACTACTTGACTAGCCTATTGGTCCCAAGCAAATCGATTAACGTACCCCATTCTAGTATAAATTCCAGTACTACACTATGTTTGTTTTGATTCGCTATGAAAGTTTGACAGATAAAATGGGGGGTTAGTGGATTTTCCAGAGCTGAGCCAAAAAGTTGAGCTCGTTTCTTTGGGACCTTCTGGTCTTAGAGTTACATTGATCGATATTACATTTTTTGTTGTTGTGTAGTGTAGTGAGTCATTGACAGCTCATCATCATTTGTTTGTAAACAAAGGTGCAACCGATAGCTACACGCTGATTTTTTTTCGGTTTTCGGCGGTGTAGCACCGGTGTAGCTACACCTCAAAAACGAAAACGACATTAGAAACGTCAAATCACCAAAAAGGCCATACATTTGCTAAACAAGATTAAAACGGCCTGGAATTGTTTCAAAAATGCCTACAAATCTAGACTAACAATTGAAATAGGCGGAACAACCAAACGTAAACAATGGCAAATTCCTCGAGAATCAAAGCACATCCAAGCAATCTAACACCATCATCTGATAGAGCCAACTTCCTTTATCGAATGACATTGAAAGTTTGCGTGAGAGTGTTTTGATTATCGATAATTTTGTGTTTAAAGCCATTGTTTACGTTTGGTTGTTCCGCCTATTTCAATTGTTGTTCTAGAAATCTTATAGACAGCTTGGAAATGACAACTTTTGTAATAATGATGAAACGTTAAAATGGCCCTAAAATCGCCAAAACTGGTCCAAATTAGTCAAAAATGGTCTAGACTTGTCAAACAGGCTGTATAGTTAATGCCAAAATGGCTTGAAATTGATTATCGCAGCACAATTTTATAATCAGATAAATTCTGCATGGAATTTAAAAAAAACTCATGTGCACTGTCTGAATTTCTGCGACTCATTTCAGGGCAGCCCGCAACCCACCGGTGAGTCGCGAACTATATATTGAGAAACGGTGGCCTAGAGTATAGCCTACTTCTAGATAGAGCAGGGCTGGTAGCAGGTTACTTTTTAGTGACTTGGTCACTATTTTGAAGTCAGTCACTAAAAAGTCACTTTTTACACCATAAAGTCACTAAAGTCACTATTTCCCTTAAAATAGTCACTAAAGTCACTTTTTTACTACTAAAATAGAGTGAAATTTCAAAATATCAACGAAATGTTTAAATTGCGTACATGACACTAAGAAAGTCTACATTTGCTTTAACAAAGTAGCTTTAACAAAGTTAAAAAATTGATTTTTTTTACCAGGGTGACAAGTGAACCGCAAAACTTTAGAACAACGCGGAAAACTATTGGGAAATGCCATCCATAATAGATCCATTTGCGTTGCGTTGTCGTAAATGTGACAGTTAGACAATAAGTTTTGCTGTCACTTTACCGCAACGCGTCCGATCCGGATCAAAAGTGCGTGGGCCTTTAAATTTCAATTCAAAATAGGGGAAAATATACCTCCTTCCTCAGAAAATAAATTGTAAACCTAGAAAACTTTTCAAAGCTATTTGTCTGTGATAGATTTTCAAAAGTCTTTCAAGGATGATTAAGAACTTTAAAAAATCCAAAGTAAATTTAAGAGAATTTTGGAAGACACCAAGATATATCAGAGAAGAATACCAAAGTACAGACTACGAAAGTCTCATGTAAAATTAAGTGCTCTGAGGGCCGATTTCTTCATCTCCGCTTAAATCTTAAGCCAAGTATACCTACATAGTTAAACTTGGCTTAACACATACGAGCGTCGCTTTTGATTATTGTTTAAATTATTAGAGACGCAAAATTCAGCTCAGAAACAATTTTGGAAATAATTCCAATATAATTGAGAGTGCATTTTAACGAGGGTTCTGAGAAGAATACTTTGATGATTGGATGAGGATTCCAGGTCAAATTCTAATAAGAATTCAAAATTCGTTCTGAAATTTTGCTTGAAAATCCCATGAAAATCCCATGAAAATCCCATGAACTCCACAGATGATCTCTGCGGATAGTTCTAAAAGAATTCTGGGGTGATTTCTGAAGATACTTCCAAGAGAGTTCTGAAGATACTTCCAAAAGATTTCAAAATAAATTCTGAGAAGAATTCCAATGGAATAGGATTTTGAGGGTTCTCAAAGGAATTCTGAGAAGATTGTCAAAGTTATTCTGTGATGAATTTTTGTTTTGAGAATTCTGAGGAAATACTTTGGAAATTCTAAGGAGAATACGTATTGAATTTCCAATTGAATGCAGGGGAGGAGTCCAAGATCAATCTAAGCAGAAATTTATGAAAATTCTGAAGTCAATGGCATGGAAATTCAAAAGATATTTCAAATAAATTTAAAATTGATGTATGGAAGGAGCCTTCAGGGAGCTCCTAGAAGAGTCAATAAAAAACGAAAATAATCTACTTTAACTAATCATCCCAAGTAACAATTTTGGTTTTATGTGGGTTCTGTAGACCATGACTTAGACTTGTAGAATGCTATAAAACCGCGATAAAACCTGCAATTTTACTTGGGATGTGTTATTATTTCATGCGTGAATTTAACGATTTACATAGTCGGAGTTGTTTAACGTCGAATATCCTACTTAAAATGGAGATTTTATACGATAGATGAGGAGATTAAACTATAGAGTTGATAGTTCCGTTATAGTACGGCAGTGTGACAATTGTATATACAAAGTAGAAAGCGAGCAAATGGCAATTTTGAGGAAGGTAAGAATCGGGTAGTTGTTTACGTCAGATGGCGACTTGAGTGTGAAACAATCGATAGAACTGTTTCCGCACATCGGAGGTACATGAGCAAATCGGCGATCATCCCTTTTGCCAGTGGTGGCAGGGGGAATCACCCCTCACCATCCCTCATTAACGGATGAGCTTGGTAAAGGAGATGCTCTACCCGATTCGCACCTTCCTCAAAATTGTCGTTTGCTCGCTTTCTACTTTCTATATACAAATTTCTCACTGCCATTATATAACGGAACTATCAACGCTTTGCTTTCATCTCCTCATCTATCGTATAAAATGTCCACTTTAAATCTGATATTTCCAAATACAAAAATAATCTATTTCCAAGAATTTTGTTGATTGTTCTGCAAAAAAATTCAAGAATACAATATTATTTTTGTAAAACCTTATTTGCCTTTAAGCTTAAGAGAAGGGGAATTATTCTAAAAATGTTCTTGACATCATTCTGAAAATGTTCTTGAGATCATTTTGAAAAGTTCTTAGCGAATTATCAAAGTTGCCTACCTATATATATCAAAATTTTAAAGATTTCGAACGCAGAATCAAATTCAAGATCATAAAAAATGGGAATCATGTCATCATGTATCACGTAAGCAAAAGTAAATTACTCAAGTCACTTCAAATGCTCTTCACAGGTGTTGAAATTATTTCGGAGGTCTTCAAAGCAACTCGTCTGTGTTCCCGATCAAGATAGCTCAAAGCTGTAAATTTATTTAAGGTTAGGATAGCAACAATATAAATTCATGTTTTCTTACATTTAGTCTCCTTACACAATGTACCAATGAATGTAACAAATAAAGAATTCAATTTTCTCTTATCCAGTCTAGAAACAAGAATATAAATCAAATAAAAGGTACTAATTTACTGTAGTATAATATTTACGTAATAATATATAATGTTGCACTCGATTATCAAGATCGAGATAATGACAAAGCAATTCTACATTTGACATTTGTATCGTCTGACAATTCGACTGACATTTATCCTATATATTCTTCTCGTTCACGAATACTCTCACGCTGAAACAAGGGACCGCCCGGTGACTGCATTAACCACAACATCCTCCCCACCGTGACGCACAAGATCCTTTTCGGCGTCACCAACTGGAACTACATCAAGTACCGCTAGTTTGTTCACAGGTCTATTTAACACACCGCTAGATGTCTCTACGTCCGCTTTACGTGCTATTCCATCCTTACCTAGATAAGTTCGGATCACTCGACCTCGTACCCAACCATTACGGTTCCCTTCACCAGCTATCACCACTAACATTCCTTCCTTTACCGGTGCTACATCTTGGAACCATTTGCTGCGTCGGGAAATAACCGGTAGGTACTCGACAATCCATCGCTGCCAAAATATGTATATGTTGGATTAAAGTCCATCCCTCTGCCAAAGCCTTCTTTGTGTTCACGGGGGTTTTGACCGCTTGACGCACTCCACTAGAACTCAGCATCAAAAAATGATTCGGGGTTAAAGACTCCTGTTGCTCATGTTCCAGTGGTACAAACGTTAGCGGTCGCGAGTTGACCATGTGTTCTGCTTCAGCCAGCAGCGTCACGAACCCCTCGTCATCCAGCTTTCGCGCTGTTGGTAACGATCCTAATGCAGTTTTCACGGATCGAACCATTCGCTCCCAACAGCCACCCATATGAGGTGCTGCTGGGGGGTTGAACCTCCACTGGGTATTCGCGTCCGTAAACGTACTGCTCATCGTAGTATTAATCGATCGCAACTCGTTTTGAAGCTCCCTGCTAGCACCTACAAATTCGTGCCATTATCAGTATATATTTCTTGCGGAGCTCCTCTTCGGGCGACAAATCGCCGAATGGCCTTCGTACACGAATCAGTTGTTAAACCGTGGGCTACCTCCATATGTATTGCGCGGATAGTGAGACACGTAAACAAAACAACCGAGCGTTTGACCGAGTTGCGTCCTACCTTTACGTAGTAGGGCCCAAAGTAATCGATCCCTACAAATGTAAATGGTCGTAAGAATGGCGTGACTCGAACCCTTGGAAGTTGTCCCATTTTTGGAGGTACAGGTCTAACTTTATAGACACGACACCATTGGCAGCGACGAGCTGCAGAACGTACTTCAATTCGTAACTTCGGGATATAGAATTTCTGCCTGACTTCATTAACGATAGTTTCGTTGTTCGCGTGTCGGAATTTACGATGGTACCAATCCAAAAGCAATTTAGTGATCTGATGTTGTCTTGGTAGGATAATAGGATATCTGGTATCATAGCTGACGTATTCAGCTGCTGCGAGTCGGCTACTGAATCGTAGAACTCCATGTTCATCGAGCTGTGGAGTCAGTTTCGTAATCGGACTATTTTTGTCCAACGGTTTCCGCTGTTCTGGCCCCGCATCCATGTTACGTTTCAATGTCGCCACTTCATCTGGATAATGTTCCGATTGCGCAATACGCCACAAAATTCGTTCAGCTTTCTGCAAATCATCACATGTCAATACTCCTGAGTGAAGTCCATTTCTTGCCCGTTGCAGCATGACGTCGTAAAAATGATGTACGTACGCGACACTACGTAGTAGTCGCTCGTACTTCGAGAAACGATCTACATCAACCACTGGAACTATCAACATATGGCTGCACACGTATGCTGGACGTAGTTCTTCCACAGTTTCATCCAGTAACTCCAACCTATCTCTCGGCCAGTCATCCTTCTCTTCATACAAGAACGCTGGTCCACGCATCCACCTGCTATCTGGTTTGCAGTTCGGGCCTTTCCCCCATTTTGTTGCCTCGTCTGCTACGTTAATCTTCGTTCCTAACCATTGCCACTCGTCAACTTTCGACAAACTCAGGATCTCATTGACGCGAAAAGCTACATATTGTCGGTAACGTCGGGTGTCCGATCTAATCCAAGAGACAACTGTACTTGAATCGCTCCAGAAATACGTTCGCTTGATTTTGACGGAATGACCTTCTTCTATTGTTTTACGCAACCGTGTGCCAATTACCGCCGCCTGCAGCTCAATACGGGGGGTCGACAAAAGCTACAGTGGGGCAACCTTTGTTTTGGACGCAACCAGAGAGCATCGTATCTGCCCTCGGTCACGTACGCGAAAGTAAGCGACTGCAGAATATGCTTGTGCGCTACCATCCACAAAGATATGAAGCTCCAATGAATCGTAGCAGTTAGGATCGTACCTAGGAAAGTAACATCGCTGGATTTTCACGTTTTCCAACTCCTTCAGCACTTGCAGCCACGCCTTCCAACGCCCAACAAGTTCTTCAGGGATCTGTTGATCCCATTCCACGTTTGTTTTCCACACGTCCTGTATTAATATTTTTTCCTGGATCACCAGCGAACCCACCAACCCTAATGGATCGTAAATTCTCATTAAGAAACTGAGCATCATCCGTTTGGTGGGCACTCTATCACCTTTTGCTAGTTCTTGAAGCTCTTCTTGTACGCCAAGTTTAAAGCAGAAGACGTCTTCACCGGGCAACCACGATATCCCCAGCAATCGCTCAAAACCACTCTGACTGTTCATCGTTAGGTTCTTCACTGTTGCTGGATTGATCTCTCCAATAGCTTCCAGAACCTTGCACCTGTTTGACACCCAATTCCGAATATGAAAGCCTGCTTTTTGATGCACTTCCGCTACTGCCAATGCCAACTCAACCGACTCTTCTTCTGTGTCGACACTGACGAGAAAGTCATCGACGTAATGTTTATTCTTAATTGCCGCAGCCGCCTGTGGATATTCTTGCTCGTGCTCCGCCGCATTCAGATTCTTTACATATTGAGACTGTGCTGGCGAACAGGTTGCCCCGAATATAGCAACGTCAGACGCCATAGTGACCATGGGCTGAGATGGGGAGTTACGGAAAACGAATAAAAGTGCACTTCGATCTTCTTCTCTGATCCCGACTTGCAAAAACATTTCCTGAATATCCCCAGACATCGCCACTTCTCGTTCACGGAATTTGAACGTTACGCTCATTTGCGGGGTCAGCAGATCCGGTCCCTTTAGTAACATCGTGTTCAACGACACACCATTTACTTTGGCGGCCGCGTCCCATATCACGCGCACTTTGCCAGGTTTATTGGGATTTAAGACTACCCCAAGCGGCAAGTACCAAGTACGGCGTGGATCAAACTTAGCCCTTTCTTCATCGGTCACTACGTGGATGTACCCTTTAAACTCGTAATCTGCTATCTGTTGACGCACGCTGTCATACAGCTTCGGATCCCTCTCCAGGCGCCGCTCGAGACATTTCAGTCGTCGCTCGGCCATCGGTCGGCTGTCAGGGAACTCGAAATCGTCTTGTTTCCACAGCAGCCCTGTCTCGAATTTTCCGTCCGTCTTCCGTATCGTCGTTCCTTCAAGGATCAAGCGCGCCCGTTGATCATCCTTGCCTTCCAAATTCGGTGCAACGGCGACACCTATGCTTTCCACCGAGAAGAATTCTCGAACGTAATTATGTAGATCGAGCTCGGTTAATTCCGCACAAATGTGCATCTGACGATGTAGAAACTGATTCTCTTCACCACGCAGACAACCGCAAACAACCCATCCGATGCGAGTTTTTGCAGCAATAGGCTCTTGCTCCTTCCCTTCACGTATTTTGGCAGTATTTAGTAGATGAATATTATTTACTCCAATCAGCAGTCCTGGCGTAGCCCTCTGGAAACTCTTCACCGGTAAACGTTGTAGGTGCTTGTACTGTTTAGCTAACTCATCTACATCAATCGATTGTTCCGGAAGCCCCAAGTTCTCAACTGTGTAGACTTCTGATAACTGATACACCTTTCTACTCCCAGGTTCCGAAATACCTAGCTTAACGATTTGAGTTGTAGCCACTTTCTTGTTGATTCCGCTGGTCCACTGCATGCACAAGGATTGCACCTTGCCATCGACCCCAAGTTCGTCAGCTATTGATTGCTCTAGGAGAGTTGTAGATGATCCATCGTCAAGAAATGCGTAAGTGTCGATAGTGCCTGTCTTGCCGTACAACGTGACCGGTAGTATTTTGAATAAGGTCGACGTAACTGGTTGTCGGTGGACAGTGACAGTGGCATTCGTAGTAGTCAAAGGCTGTTCCGGCTTAGGGTCGTAATGAAGTAGCCGATGGTGACGTTTCTGACATTCGTTTACTCCACAAACTTCGCCTTCACATGGCCAGCGAGTGTGTGCGATCAGACATCTCCGACAGAGTTTCTTTTCCTTCACCACTTTCCAGCGTTCGTTCACTGAGAGCTTCTTGAACTCGACGCACTTCTCTGCGATGTGGTCATGCGATTTGCACAACGGACATTCCTTTTTTGTATCGCTTTCGTTGCGCTTTATGTTCGATGACTCTACCCGTTGATCACCTTTAGGAAGACTGGCAGATGATCCTTGCTTCTTCTTTTCGTACGTAGTATGTGTGTTCACATATGCTTTTTCCTTCGCCTTAGGTTTTTCATCTTTCTGATGCTTTGAAATCGGACAAACATTAGTTATTCTACTAGTAGCGGTCGTGACTCTTCCCATATATTCGCCAAACGTCCTCAAGTTGACAATCGGCTGTTGCTCCTGGTACAGTGCCCAGCTGAATTTGATGTTGGCTGGAAGTTTATCGACGAGCTCTTGTAGTAGAATGGGGTTGGAAAGGTGATTTTCCATTCCAATCGCTTGTAGATGTCCACACTGATTTTGGACAACTAGACCAAACTGGATTAGAGTTTCCAGCTTGTCCGCTCTTGGTGCGGGAGTGGCACGAACTTTGGTCACCATGTGATGCACGATTTGCTCGGGCCTCCCATACAAGGTCTGTAGAGTTGACATAATTTGAGGTACTGTCGATGGGTGTAGCAGAAAGCTGCTCACCGACTCCTTTGCGATTCCTTTCAACGAACGTTGTAGACGCAGCAAATTTTCCGAGTCTGAATAGCCACATGCATCTGTTGAATGCTGGTAACTACTTACAAAGAGAGGCCATTCAGTAGGATCCCCAGAAAACGTGGGGAGTTCCTTTGGGATCACCTGTCTAGCTGCTAGCTGTTGACGCGTAGGTCCGTATTGGGCATTCAAGAAATTAGTCCTACCGAAATTGTCTAACCCTGGAGGGTGGTATTGATTAAACTGCGTTACATTTGTCGGCCCTATCTCTCGATTTATGGTAAAAGTGCAAGGTGTTCCTGCTCTACCCACCGTACTAATGACACTAGGACAAGGTGTCTTTCTATCCGCATACGCTACAGAATCTGCTTCGAAACTATGAAATCGAGAATCACTCACCATGGACGCCAGAGATGTACCACTTCCCGTGGACTCCGGTAATGCTGCATGTGATGGATGTCCGATTTTCTCTCGTAGAAGAACCGATTCCAGTTGCTGAGCAAGCTGCTGCTCTCGTTCTTTAAGTCGCCGTAGCTCTTCTTCTCGCGCAGCATGTTCTTGCCGCCGTTTGGTTTCCAGTGCCTGATATCGTTGCTGACTATCCTCTAGTTGTCTTTTCAATGCGTTTTCCACTTCCTGTAGCTGTTGCCGCTCTCCTGCACGCTGCTCCTCCAGTCGATTCAGTCGGTTTACAAGTTCTATTTCTCGCCTTCGCCTCAATTCGTTCTCCTGCTGGTGTTCTAGTTCCATGTGACGTTGCCGTTTCAAGTTCGATTCAATTTCGTGTAATCGATTCTCTAATTCCTTCTTCTCGTCGTATGCTTGCTGCAGTTCCGCTTTGCCACGCTTTTGAAGTTCATTTGTCTCACGCGTCCATTTTTCAAAGGGGGTAGGGCGAGAGATAGGGTTCGTTAACTTTCCGATGATCTTCGGGTTCGCACCGGTATTCGGTCGCTTCAAGGTCAGTTCAATACTTGGAAAGTTTGGTCCTGACTCCTCCAAAAGCCGCGTGTATGGTTGAATGTTTACCAAATGCAACTTGGGGAAATCTTCCTCCGGACTGTCACCAATAGTGATGCTCTCGATCGTACGGGGTACAGATGCCCGTTGCTCGTCAGCAGCTGGTTGCTGATTTCCAGCAGTGATTGCGCTACCACCCAACGGAGTAGACGAACCAACAGGGATAGACTCTTGTGGTTCGACCGACTCTGGAATGTTTTCTTTCTCACTACCACCGACGGCGCCGGTGCGGGAAATATGCTGCTCAACCCATTTCTCCACCTTTAGTATACTACTACTGCTACTACGACGACTCACAAAGCTCTCAATGTCATCGTCCTACTGGCGGAGCAACTCGTGCTTTCTAGCTATGAACTGCTTTTCCCGCTCCAGTTTCTCCTTAGCGGCTTTCTCAATCAGCAACTTCTCCTGCTGTATCCGCTCCTGTTCTACCTGCTCTTCAGCTCGCCTCTCGTCCTCCAGACGTTGGATTTCACGGTCAATGTGGGACCTACGACCGCTTGTAGCACTCGATCGACCAGATCCCGACCTAGCTGATCGCTCTGGTACTCTCTTCGACGAACACTCCGCACAGCAAAACTCCTTCGAATGGACAGTATTCGTATCCACCCTCGCGCACGAAAAATGGTTCCAACGCTTGCATCCTCCGCATTGGACCATATACAATTCTGCATTGTTGGGTTGATCACATACAGCACAATCGAGATCCTGTCCGTGCTCAAAATCGATCATCGAAGGCATAAATCCATCCTCTGTCAGGTCCAGATCGTGTTCAGAAGTACTAAGATGTTCTTCACCGAAGAGATTAGACTGTTTGGCAGCCTTGGTCTTGGAACGAGTCTGACGAACAAACGATTTCTCCATTCTCGGTACTCTATAAATCTTTGAGATTATGTTGAAATTATTTCGGAGGTCTTCAAAGCAACTCGTCTGTGTTCCCGATCAAGATAGCTCAAAGCTGTAAATTTATTTAAGGTTAGGATAGCAACAATATAAATTCATGTTTTCTTACATTTAGTCTCCTTACACAATGTACCAATGAATGTAACAAATAAAGAATTCAATTTTCTCTTATCCAGTCTAGAAACAAGAATATAAATCAAATAAAAGGTACTAATTTACTGTAGTATAATATTTACGTAATAATATATAATGTTGCACTCGATTCACCAGATAATGACAAAGCAATTCTACATTTGACATTTGTATCGTCTGACAATTCGACAGACATTTATCCTATATATTCTTCTCGTTCACGAATACTCTCACGCTGAAACAAGGGACCGCCCGGTGACTGCATTAACCACAACAACAGGAGATTCCGTTGTGAGATTCGATTAAATTAGAGGAATTTATGATATTTGATTTTAAGTTCCATGACATATCAAACTGTATTTGAATTTCTATGTAACCATATAAATGGTTTCTTATTTAGTATTTACAAGTCACTATTTGGTCACTATTTCCGTAATTTTAGTCACTAAAGTCACTACTATTATATCGCATCAGCACTACCAGCCCTGATAGAGCTGGAATTAGGACGTAACAGCTTTTGTAAATAATGACTACTATCGATGATTTCTAGGAATTCAAGGCACGTCCGAGAATGTTGGTTTGCGTGGGCGAGCCTTGAATTTCTAGAAATCATCCAGAGAAGTCATTGTTTACAAAAGCTGTTAGGCCCTAATTCCAGCTCTATCTAGGCTTATACTTTTGTGCAAACAACTTGCTATTGATCCGCAAGAAATCAACTTTGATAGTACAGTATTTACATTTGTCATATTGATTCTTTACAAATATACAGTCAACTCTCCACAACTCGATATCGAGCTATAGAACCATAGTAAACTGTGATAGCGATGTTGTATGAGATTGTTATTCCATAACTCGATGGTCCCTTGAATATCGAGTTGTAGAGAGTTCACTGTATGTCGATAATTGCAGTAAGGTACATATAGTGCTTTAAATGCATAACATTAATAAAAACGTCTAGAAGGCTCTAAGAAATATCCCGTGATCAAGCCCCCAACAGTCTGCTGAAAGTGCACTAAACATTGTATGCATTTTATAACCTTTCCGAATAAGAAACATTCTTATCGCATCACCTTTAATCAATACTCATATAGAAAAAGCCTGTTATCTCTCTTTGAATGTCAATGTCGGCCTCCCGACCGATTCAACATTTGGCTTAATGGCTCACCTTGAGTCACTGTTGTCTTGTGGCATCCTCCTCCTTACTTCAAGTCGCTTATCTACGCGTCGTTGCGTGTATGATGACGTTGCCATTTCGCCGTTCCCTGCTGAGTCATCATGCTACTTTAATGTTGTCTTTAATTGCTCATGGAACACTGTTTTATTGCTTTTTGTTTGCAGCTACCCCCTGCTCAACATCCCCCTTCCGGGGACGATCCCGACCAAGGTGATATTCCCGTACACCGAACAAATTGGCCAGAATCTACACCTGACGAATGCCAACGCCAGCGGTACCAGCCCATCCGATCTGTACAACCCGTTTAACTTTAATGGTAACAATTTTTTCAACATCTACAACATCAGCCTGGAACCGCCGTTCCCATGGGCTCGAATCGATCCACTGCTGTACGTGCAGCAGATCATCATGCGATCCAGTGTAGTACCCTGGGAGGAGGACCTGCAGCTGACGGACGCCTTCCGGGGGCCGATGTACGAGGTGTTCAAACTGATCGAAATCATCCGGAACCACGAGGACGAGAGGTGAGGCTTTCAACTGTCAGGTGTTTGTCTCTTCTTTATCTATTTAACTGGCGCATTTTTTTTTCTTTTCGCAGCAAAACAACGCTGAGTCATCTGTGTTTGCATGTGGAGAATGTGAAGCGGTCCTCGCAGCAAATGCTATTTCCGGAGTACAACTGCTTGCTGCTGTCGCCGGCGAACCTATGGCAACAGAATATCCAAAGTTTCAACAAGGACAGCAGTTTGCTCAATACGATTTACGTGAATCACGTGAGTAGCTGGCAACAGCAATATCTCGTTTTATGAAGAAAACAGTTTATTACATTTGAATCTGGTTCCATTTTAGAACTTGCAAAAATCCAAGGTGTCTACCTCGGAAATGCTGTTCGGGATCACCCTTCGGGACACGGGTGTAAAGCGCTATCCGATGCGAGCTCGCTCCCGGATAATCCAGTATGCCGTTACGTTGATCCTGCGCGAGAACAATCCGGCCTACATCAACTCGTTAAAGGAAAAGCTTACGAAAACCTACCCGCTACATCAGCCGATTTCACCGGATTCGAAACAGCAAACCATTCGGGATCAGTCTTCGATCATGTACATCTTCTACCCGGGCGAGTTTGACTGGAAAGAATTCCTGCCACAGTGCATTGCGATCGTGATGCTGTTCCTGTATGTGTATTTCTCGGTGCGGAAGATTGACGAAATTCGATCGCGACTGGTATTGGCGTCCAGTGCTGTCCTGACCGTACTGGGAAGCTTGCTAATGTCGCTGGGAATGTGTTTCTTCTTCGGGTTAACCATTAGTTTGCAGTCGAAGGGAGTCTATCCGTACCTGGTGATTTTGGTCGGGTTGGAAAATGTGGTGGTCATTACAAAGAGCGTCCTCACAACGGATAGTAATCTGGACGTAAAGATTAGGGTGGCACAGGGATTGTCCCGGGAAGGGTGGTCCATCACGAAGAACCTGCTGACGGAGATAACGATTCTGACGGTTGGGCTGTGTACGTTCGTTCCGGTGATTCAGGAATTTTGCATCTTCGCTATCGTTGGCTTGGTTTCGGATTTCTTCCTGCAGGTGATGTTCTTCTCGACGGTGTTGGCGTTAGATATCAAACGGGTGGAGTACAGTGCGGAGGTTCGTCAGCTACCGAAGATGTTGTACTACAATAGCGATGTGCGCAGGAATGTGGTGGATGGCAGTCGGAATGGAGGCATCAGTCGTTCAATGTCGCATCCGAAGCTGTCCGGAATGGACCAAGGAGGGGGCCATAAGAAAAACAGTTTAACCACGTCTGGAAACGGAAAGGATAAGAAGATACCAAAGCGCTTGAGGATAGTGAACTTTTGGGCGCGAACGAGGTTATTCCAGAGAGGATTCATGATCTGGATGGTTCTGTGGATCTCGAATATCATCTACAATTCCGGGTTGATTGAGTTAATGATCGATAAGAATCTTTCGGCACATCGTGCCGCTAGCGAAGCTAGCAACATTGACATTCCGATGAATGATATGCATGATCTCAGGTCGGCGGAAGCCGGACAGCTAAACTATAACCATTTTGCGGAAGGAGAACTCCCCGGGAACAGCGAACGAATTTTGAACATTACGGAACAGTTGAATCGACTGAAGCATCCGGACTACGAAACCGTGTACCATTTGTCCAATTTCCATTGGTCGTCGATCCTGAAGCAATACAATATATCTCTTTCCGGAAGGTACGTAACCGTGTTGCCATCTATAAAGCTTTCACACGCGGTGAATCCACAGGTCGCTTTGAAGTTACGTAATTCGGAAGAGAAGGCTCCGCATCATTTCCAGTGGAAGGCTCTGGCAGCTGCTCTGGATCCTCTGGATTTGAACGACGTTGACAATGGCGATACGCCGAGTATGAACACTAGCAATGCACCGTTCTATCCGAAGACTCCGATGGAGATTCTGCTGAGTTGCATGTTGATTGCGGTCAGCATTTTCGTTGTCGCCTACACGCTTATAATGCTGTACCGTTGCATGTGTACCCGGAACTATGCCGAGTGGCGTGCCAGTTGGACCGAAAGCGAAAACGAGGAGCCCAAACAAGAACAACGCATCCTGGAGGGTGTCCCCATCCAGGTTAACGGCCATAAGCATCGTATCGAATGCATTGTAACGGACGGCAATATGATTGCTAGTTCTTGCCTTCAGGGGCAGGTAAAAATTTGGGACGTCAGCAACGGTGAACTGATGGCCGAAATCCATCGGGTCAGCCACCTGGACTTGCAGCGGAGAGAAAGCCAGGGTTCACCGAACGGATCGATAATTGTAAAGACCGAACCAACCTGTTCGAACGTTACCGGAGTACAGGAATTATTCCCAGAGCAATCGCCTACCAGTTTCGCCTTCAAACTGAAGAAGAAGCTTCAGTTTAACTTTACTAGTCAAAATCACCAGGATCATCCTCAGCAGCAGCCGAACGCTGTTATGTTCGACTTTGCTGCCCAGTATGACCGCCATTTCACAAGTGACCCGACCAGTCAACAGCAGAGACGACTCTGCAACGGGGGACTAGGTGCGGATCTCCGGAATCGTTTCCTATCAAATAGCGCTGCCCAGTACTACGATGCGGCGGTGGAGCAGCGTAGTAATCGATCACCTCCACCTGCTTCTAGCTATCGGCGGTCGCATAGCGGAGAAGACGAAGCCCATAAAAGTCCCGGTGAAGGTTCGCAACCACCACCGGGCGGAGGAATTGCCGGTGCCAGTGCTACCGTTCGTAAGAAAATCTACCAACCTTCACCAATTTGGTGTTTGGACTTTTTGGATAATCTCATCGTGATTGGGTGTGCCGACGGGCGACTGGAGTTTTGGGAGGGAACGACGGGTAATTTTAAGGTAAGTTTGGATGCTGCTCTCGGTTTAGGCACAAAGGTTTTAAGGTGTTTGATCTCGTTGCAGTGTATTTATGAGACGGAACATACCCTCAATAATGGGGTAACGAACATCAAACTTACTGGTGATAAGGTGATAGCGGCGCGGCTCAGTGGTCGCATCGACTTTCTTCGGTTAGAAACATACACCCAGGGTCGACAGATCGATTGGGGATTTACGTCTGCCTATCGGAGAAGTAAGTTAAATGTATTTGTTGCTAAAGTTCTTGTTCTTAGCCATCCTTTTTAATTTGCAGCTCATGTCCGTACCGGTTCGGCCGGCAGCTTGGGCATGTTCCAAATGGGAGGTTCTTCAGCAGGCAATCCGTCCAGCACACAGCAGCTGAATCATCACACCTCGGAGGAGGAACTTCGGTGCATTCTGGAATTCCATCAACAGGGGCACCAGATGCCGGTGACGTGCCTGGAAGTGGCAGGCGGAACCGTCATGACCGGCAGCCAGGATCACACGGTGAAGGTGTTCCGCCTAGAAAGTCATATGCTGCAATTCACCCTGCACGGACACTGCGGGCCGATATCGTGCTTGTTCATCGACCAGTGGCAAGCCGGAATGGGTGCATCCGGCTGTCAGGATGGATTCCTGTGTGTGTGGGATTTGATAAGAGGTAAAATATGAGGAATCATTTCCGTGGAATCAGTTACCTCTAACGCAATTGATCTCCGTAGGTGCCTGTATGTACAAAATCGAAGCTCATGACGATTCGATAGTGGCACTCGCGTGCTCTCCCAGCTACGTCATTTCGCTGGGGTTGGACGAACGAATACGAGTCTGGGATCGTTTCCAGGGACAACCGCTGACCACGATGACCGTGTTACATGCCTACTCGTCGCTGGTTATGCTGACACCATCACTCCTCGTAACGGGGAAGCCAGGTTAGTTCTGAATATCGCACTTCAAATTTGAATCTCTTCCACCGTATTTTTTGTTTTACTTTCTAAACCATAGGTTCGCTGGTCGTGTGGGACGTACGGACGGGGGAGGTCGCCCGGGAAGTCAAACTGGACTGCTCGAACTCGCAGCTAAGTCCGAAGATTATGCTACCGGCGTGCGGATCGGTGATCTGCGACTACGGGAACCAGATGAGAATCGTTCGCTTCCCGCTGGTTGCTGCGGACAAGTGCGACTAAATCAAGCCCTAACAGAAGACTTATACCAACACACAACAAAACCTAACTAAAGACGGTACATTACAAAGTTATAACACTCAAAGCAAAGACAGAGAATAGTAAGCAGACCCAGCAACTTTTACTAAAGAATTATGAACTAAGAGTAGGTTTCTTCATTAATTTCACTAGCAATAAAAGATACACACAAGAAGCTAATTTATCGCAAAAGTCACGCTCGTATTTAGCTAATATTTATTTGCCGCGTGTATGGAAGATTTCGTTGTAGGTACTCGATTTTCTTTCGCTCAAAATTGTTGATTAAATCGGTAAAATAGGAAGAGAAATAGCAATCGCGCAGCTCTCTAAAACAGTGAAATTTTTGTTTTAGTTATTTATTGTTTTGTTTTCGTGTAAAGCCGAGTTTTGAGATTAAAATTTAGAACCAACTGGTGGACCGAACAATTTTGAAACGGTGATCGTATCTAGGGCCTTTTGAACAGATAAACTGGAATCGCAAAAATCACTCATGGAAATGTTAACATGTATGCATTGCAGCACCAAATGCAGTAGGTAGATAGTAGGGTTATCATTAAAGTAACAGTTATCACGCCACAGGCACATTTCAAATGAATCAAAGAACACATGCAACACATAGTACTTTGTCGTCTACCTGTAAGTGTTGAACGAAAAGGCCTTTTACTGAAAAGAATGCAAACTAACAGACGGTTTTAAAGAACTGGAAGAAAATGAAAGTTAACTTAAATGATTCTTTACTTTGTTCGATTTTATAGTCAGATGTATCCGAAAGCCTTTTTTATATCTTTATTAATGAGATTTTAAGCCACAGGCTAGTTCATCTCCGAATGGTATCCGAAAGCCGTTTTTTATGTTCCTAAATATATTTTTTATTGCCGCAAACGAAATTCTGGAGTAACGCAAGGAACAAATGCATATATCTAGAATTACTAACCTACTTCTTCATCTTAATAAAATCAGACTCAAACTCGTAAACCCCAATGGAGGTGTTGTTCTTCTGGTCGTATTCTACCCAGTCGTCCTCGGACAGATCGATATCCTCAAACTTCGGCCCATTGTCGGTCGCCTTGGCAATCCAACCGGACCGCGGACTGAAATCAACCGGTTCCACCCCACGGCAGTCGAATGCTACGATCGTTTTCAGCTTACCGGAATCGTCCGCCGTGTAGGTAACTGAAATTAGCATCAACCTGTAACTCAGCTCAACAGCGCTCAAGATCACCTACCATTGCTTCCCTCGACGATGTCGATGCTGTTCTCACGGGAGCACATCCGGCACTTCATGTAGAAGTTGAAGCCCTTCGGGTTGCGCGAATCCTCGTTGACGTGTTCGCCCTCGGTGATGTCGTGCCATTTTTCCGACTCTTCGCCGCAGTTGGTGCACTTGATTTTCAGGAAAAACGGATAGTTTGGGTGGCACGTTTTGAGCTCCTCGATGTTCTCGAGGGTGGCCTTAATTTGAAGACCAATTTTTACCATGGTTCTGAGTGGATATTCTTCTACAAAATTTAATAGGAAATCTGTAGTAATTTGTATGGGAAAATGCCGCTCGCCGGTGATTGTTTTGATTTAGATGTCACGTCAGCATCAGCAGCCGCAGTCACGCAATTTTGGCATTGTAGCTACGTCTCGTTGAAGGAAAAGGCACTCATGCTCAGCAGCTGGTTACCCTATTCTCCTTCGCCGGCATGGGCACTCACGAAGTTGTCAACAAAACAACCGAAACGAAAACGAAACCGACGGACGCAGTTGTTTAGCGTCTCCAAACAAAAGTTATTCCGTTCCGGAGAAAAGTGGGTGTATTTTTCAGCGTTTTTTGCAATGAAAATCACGTTTTTCCTAGTTTTTCTTGGTGTTACTTTCATCCGGAATGTGCGGAGTATCAGCGTGGACGATAATGGATACATCATGTTCTGTCCTTGCATGGGTAAGTCAGTTATACAATTTTGCTTCGTTTGCCTGTTTGAGGTTAATGTACCTGCTTAGCAATGTGATACAGTAACAGTTGGAAATTTTGAACGGTGCTTCTTTTCGGGTGCATTGACCAAAAATCCCATATAAAAAAATGCGTTTCGCTGATAGTGCACCATGATATTTTAACTGTAAATCTAGAAAACCGGGACTCAGGGAATTTGATTTTACCTTGAATTCGCAGGGAATTTTGAAATTCTCATATCAATCAACTTAAAAATAAGAATAGAGTATATTAAAGTACGCCATGGAATTTCAAAACATTTTATAATACTACCAACTTTATCGTCCCCGTTATTCACTTTTACTCATTGATCAAAGTAATTATGGAGTGGATTTACGTTCCCTTCGGTAACAGCGTGCGATCTGAAATTCTTATTTTTTGTTCTGTGACATGGATAATTTCTTAAGAATTTTAACCTGGAACATTTTTTTAAATAGCTGATCCATATAAAATCAGACATGGTAAGTCTAGTATCTGGAACGAAAATAAATAGTCAAGACATTGAACATTTTCGAAAAATCCAGATTTTTTAAACTAAGGGACTTGCAACAGTTTCACAGCCATTGAAGTGAAATCTGAGGATTCTTTTCAAGTTAGTTCTCTTGAACTTCAGATGAAGCGTATAAGGAAAATTCAGAGGTGTTTCTGAGTAGAATTCCAAGAGAATCAAGAGTAAGATTCAAAGTAAATTTCCAACAGAAGTCTGAGGTAGGAGTCAAGGTAATTAAAAGAGAATTCTGACATAAATTGCAAAGTAATTTTGAGGAGCATTCTCAGGGACTTGTAAGAACTTAAAGGTTCAAAGCAACCGATCAGCACTCCCCTAATAAAAAAATGCCATAAACGAATGATAACCCACATCATATAACTATTCCACAAATGGGTTGAATGATACCTGGAACACGTCGTTAAGCAAAATAACCATGCACATTTGATTAGGGTCGTGTTTTTTTTTCAATAACCGTGGGGACGTCATTTGTGTTTAGCCCAGGTCCCTTTCAAATTCTCATTATTTATGAACGACTCTTATATTTCACATTGACGGTGGATGTCTTTAAATGACGTTTCACGTTCATCTAGTGGTGTCTGATTGTTATTCGTATAATCGATTAATCGCTTAACGAATCGAATAATCAATTATGTTTAATCGGTTATATCATGCCATTAACTTCTCCAGAGGATCATCACCTATCATAGTTTCAAACATGTTCTGTACTCTCATTGGTGAAAAAAATGACAGCACAGCGAACAAGAACCTAACACTACTGCGACCAGTAAATTGATCTATTGCAGTATATCCCGTGTCCTTAGTTTAGTGCATGTTGTATTACTCCATCACTTTTGAGAAATGATGAAGACTTCATAGTATTCGATTTTTTACAGTTGCCACTCTTGCGCCACTCTAACTGAAAGGTCCCGCTATTTATACCCTTCGGAGTGTTGAAACACCCTCCAAAGGCGCGCCCCTTTGTCAGTCAAAATTGGATTCCTTAGCAACAAAATTAAGGTATGACACCGATAATGGCCATGCATCAGAACCCTAGTCTTAAGGAGGTAGTCCACTCTGGCGGCATGAAAAATAGGTCATTTTCACGAATTTTTTTTTTGAGTGTAAATAACGATCAATAAAAAAAAAGGAATGCATGGTTTTGTCAATTGAAATGTCCTCTTTAATTGAGATTTTTTTGGCGCGATTGGATGTCTCCTGTAGCCGCTGCACCAGGTTCCCCAGGAGACCTCCCGTCTGAGTCGTCGCGGGGCGGGACGTCTGGCGTTCACACCACTGGAGCTGGAACAACGATTTTTTTGTGGTTATTCTCTGATAAATGACCCAGTCTTGTACGTAGCCGTTTTTGATTTGGTTGAAAAATAAAAATTTGGCGACGTTTTGAAAAAAAAAAACAGTCCGTTTTTGTACCCTAACATTGGAGATAAAAGCTTGCACCAAAAATCCATATTTGATTCTTCTGAAAATCGGCTACGTACAAGATTAGAAAAAAAGGTACTTAACTCGAAAATTCAATCACCGTTTAAATCGAATGAGCCGTTTCTAAAATACAGCGCCCGCCAATTTTGAAAACATCGTTTAGAGATAATCGCGGCATCAGTTGGAACTACTAAGACACGCCGTTTCGCCGGTAACGGGCGGGTACTCCAATGGCTCACCTGAGCGCGCTTGGAGCGTCTGGACACGAGTCCACTAATCGGCCTATAACTTTGGAACGATGTCACTTGCGGACTTGCGGTCAAGTGTCAAAGTAGACATTCCAAAGTATTTTTTAAGCCAAAAAAAAAAGATTTTTTAAAATTTCCAGAGTGGACTACCCCCTTAACCACTTCAAACTAGGAAACAACGAATAGAAGATTAGGATTCACATAGATGGCGACAACTAACTCATTTTTTTCCTTGTTTCAAGATCATCCTCGGTAGACAAAGTCGAGTCTTGTCACTATCAACAATTCATAAAAAGTAAGAAGGACTAAGATGTGTTCCTTGGATTACTAAAAATCCTATTCCCCTAGTTTGAAGTAGTCAGGACTAGGAATCGGTGGTAGATCTTACATCCCGTAACGTACCACGAAAAGGTGATCTACCCACGTTACGGGGCAATTCTTTCTTGGTTGTTCATGTTTAGTTTTAACATAAAATATTACCAAAACAAATGAGTTACACATGGAAAAACATAATACATGAGTAAACATTTTGTTGTAAAACGATACCCCTGAAAATAGCAGCTTCTGTTAAGAATCAAGCATTTAAAATTCAAAAATATATTAATTACTATTAATTAAATTTATAATAATTCAAACTATACATTTACAATTTTATCTGTGTATGCATTTTTTTACAAATGTAGTTTTTTAATTTATTTTTTCGGTCTAGAATCTAGAATGAAAAGAGCTATCCTTACATCAACCAAACAATTTACAGATTCTGCTAAGGATATTCTTTAAAATTCATGTCGTTAAATATTTAAATAATTGTTTAACTTTTAATAGTTTTGATTATCAAGCTGTTCTTTTCAAACAGTTTATGGCACTCACGTTAGGTAAACACGTTTGTAGTACTTAATAATTATTTTACCGAAAATAGCATTTTTTTTAACGTAGCTATTAAAAGGAAAGTTTCTTTAATAACCTGGGAACTTTCTGTTGAAGCCAGTACCTATTCAGTCGTGCAATTGATAATTATAGCATCGAGCAGTCTTCTAAAATATGTTTATAAGCTTTCAGGGAAACAAATGAAAGGAGTAACCAATCAGTTTAAACTTGCGGAGTAGCATTCAAAGAGGAGAATTCCATGGCAAATGGCAAAGTAATTTTGGGAAGAACTCTATGAGCTTTGTATGAACTAAAATTTAATTCAAAGAGAATTCCTAGGTATCTGGGAGTGAATTCCAAGAGAAAAAGGAGAATACAAGCGGAATTCCATAGCTACTCTTAAGGGAAATTTTCCCAGCTACAACTTTGCGGATAATCGTTTTTCAGTGGAACGTCAAATTAAAAAGTTATTAATTGTTTAACAGATTGTGCCATGATCAAGCAGCTGTTTTGTGGCAACACTATATTCTGCAATGTGACAGTGACATACACTGAACGAAAACATCCGCAATACTTTGAATGATTATTGAATTGTTTGAGCTCTTTAACAGTATGCATTCGAACTTCGGGTTACTGCCTTATGGTTGAATTCTCCATCAGCTGATTAGTATAAATACCAGGGTTGAAAAATTTCACGATATTTTAAGAAGTTCACTAAGGGAAAAGTTCGCAAATCATTGTGGGTTTTGGTGAATAAACTGATACATATACACTGAAGCAACGGCGCCGGTGGTGTAGTGGTAAGCGTGATTACCTCTCACCCCAGCAGGCCTGGATTCAATACCAGTCGGCGCCGCCGGGATGTTCTGAGGCATAACATCTCTGATCACGCCTTCCTTCGGATGGGAAGTAAAGCCGTTGGTCCCCGGTTCATGAGTTGATGGGTCGATAGGTAGGGTCCAGGTGTGGGAGCTGCCTTCCTGGCACGTCGGTAGCATTGGTGCTCAGCACGGAAAACAAGATCGACGGAAAAAACAAACCAAAGGAAAAAAAAAAAAATATACACTGAAGCAAAAGAACCTATTTTGCCGTTTGAAAAATAATGTCTGCAAAAAAATAATAACACGGAGCAGACTGGAACCGAAACATGGACGTGGAGATTACCGGGTTTGTGTGTTGACCATTCGTCTTTCAACACTTGAGGAAATTAAATGGTTAAAGGCGTATAAGAGCATTCATAAGTCACGCTTATGAAATTCATATGTTTCATTCATTAGTCGAGCCTCATGAAATTCTTAAGTTTATTTGCCTCAGTGTATGACTGTCAAACAAATAAAGGATGATATTTATTTGAAAAAAAAATCTGTGTTCACTCGGCTGTCGACAGAAGCAGGCCACTCTCGATGTGTGTCACGCGATCATCTGTTTACTCGGCAGCAACCATTGTGTGGTCCTTCTCATTGTTCTTCATCAGCAAGTTCTTTTGGTCGATGCGTCGCCGACTTTTGAAAGTAACCGTTTCGAGATGAGTGTGTGAGTGATGATCACGTTTTGCGTCCATTGTAGGAAGTGCTCAGCCCCCTGTTGGTGATATTGCCAATATTGCCATATAATGAAACCACTGGAACCGGCACCCGTTAGTATAGAAGAGGCTTATTGGATAGCGGGAGATAACGTGTTTATTGTGTTGTACCTTTTGGCTATAGTTATAAATATACACACTAAGATTTTTTTACAGGAGTCAGTATTTTTTTACTGGGTTTTTGAATTGCTGAGAAAGTCGGTAAAAATTCAAATGACCGTTATCCGTAAGGAATCAATGAAATTGACCAATTTTATTTTCTATCATTAAATGGGGTTAACAGAACTAAGTATGTACAAGTTTAGAACAAATTTTCTCATTAATAAATTTTCCACAGATTTTTAAACTTTTACCGAACAGTTCCGCAATTCAAAAACTCGGTAAAACCGTACTGACTCGATTAGTGTGTATATATATTTGAAAATTGGCTGTAAAACATACAGTGCTCAGAGGACAACCATTTAAGAATAGGGGGACTTGCAAATGCTTTAGATTAGATTTATAATTCGATTGTTTACATTTCCATACTGAATAGCCATGATCAGCCATGTATACAAACATCGTTTGTTGGTAGAGGATAGTTCATCCACAAACAAATAGACAATCCACGGTTTCCACGCTTTATCAATGTTTGTACCACCTCTGATAGCATTGACTATGTTTCAACCTCATTTGTAAGCTCACATCAGCAAATGACGTTCGATAGAATTATTTACATCATCGCTTTGGATGATTTGCCTCATACAGGGTGGCCAGCGAACCGGGAAAACCGGGAATACCGTGAAATATACGGGAATTTGAAAAGTAACCGGGAAAACCTTGAAAAACCCGAGAATTCGATGAAAGAACCGGGAAAAATAATTTTACCATACCATAGGAACCAAAATTTCAGAATAAACTATTAAAACAGAGTGATTATTTACCAAATGAATGTCTAGCTCTATTTGCTGTATAATTTTCTACAGTTTTTCGTCTTATTGTTTTTAGTATTTAATCACTGAGCAAAATTTCAAATTAATTTTTGTCGTTTCAATTTCAGATGTAAAGTGCATGGGCATTAAAAGAAAATATTGAAGATGCTCGACCTTGGAAACAAATAGGGGAAATGTTGGCTTCGGCAATACCTTAACCTATTATCGTCAGGGGGGTAAACAAAGTCCTAGAGCACTCAAATTTGGCCAATAGTTGCTCTGAAACACAATGTATCCACATGCCAAAATTGAGCTCTCAAGGACGTTGTTTACCCCCATGACGATAATAGGTTAAGGTATTGCCGAAGCCAACTTTTCCCCTATTTGTAAAAAAACTGAATCTGAACTACTCTTTTCCGATGTTTTAATTTTTTTGTTTTCAATTTGAAATTAAAATAACCATGCAATTTTATTCAAAATTCTCATAATATGAATTCCAGAATTAACTTGGAATTCTGTTCTAAAATATCATACAATTTTTCTGAAATTAACCACAAAACACTCCGCTTAATAATTACCGTTGAATTCCTTTTTGAATTTTCTTGAAACCCCTTGTAAGACCCTGATTGGAATTCTTCTTAGAATTCCCCTGAACCTATTCGGAGACTTTGATTAATTGGAAATTCATTTCAACATTTTCTTTTAACTCTATTCAAAACAGCAGAAATCTTTCGAAATTTTATTTAGAAACCCCTTGGAGTATTTTAAAGAATTTCTTTCTAATCATCAGCATTTTTTTTTTTTCAATCAATTTTGTTAGAGCTCTGTGATGAATCTTTAGCGCATCACCAGAAAACTCTAAGAACTCTGTTTCTTGTTGAATTCTCATCATAATTCTTTTGAAATTCTTCTTAAAATTCATCTGTCATTTTACTCGCGATCCCCATAAAAATCTCCTCAAAATTACGTAGGAATTTTCCTTAAAGTTTTCTTTTCACAACTTCTTCTGAAATTTTCCAAAATTATCTAAGAATTCAATTTAGAACTTTTTAGAGCATCCTTCTCCACAGAAATCTCTCCAAATTCATCTAACAATTTCTAAGCACTTCAAATCAGAATAATTCTGGAACTCTGCTCAGAACTTCTCCTTCGAAATTATATGGGATTCCTCCTCAATATTTGTTTGAAATCAACACTGTGACTACTTTTAAATTTTACTAAAAATTCCAGGGTTTGTCCGCAAGATTCTATAGATGTTCTTTTATTTGTTACTTACCTTACCAATCAGGCTAAGGCCTTGTTGTCCTCTACTGTCCGAAGAAGTCGTCTCCACTCTACTCGATCCATGGCCACAGTTCGCCAGCCTCGTAGTCTGCGAAGGGTCCGCAGGTCACCTTCTACTTGGTCGATCCACCTTGCCCGCTGCCCGCCTCTTCCTCTTGTTCTTGTTGGGTCGCTTTCTAGAACCATTTTCACTGGGTCGTCGTGCGGCATTCTTACGACGTGCCCAGCTCACCGTAGTCACCCAATTTTTGCAATGTGGACGATGGATTATTCTCCCAGCAGCTGGTGCAATTCGTGGTTAATTCGCCTCCTCCACGTTCCGTCATCCATCTGCACTCCACCGTAGATGATACGCAACATCTTCCGTTCGAAAACACCAAGAGCGCGTTGGTCCTCCACGAGCATAATTCAGGTCTCCGTAAAGGACCACCGGTCTAATCAGCGTCTTGTAGACAGTCAACTTCGTGCGGCGGCGAATTTTATTCGACCGGAGCGTCCTCCGGAGCCCAAAGTAGGCACGATTCCCTGCCATAATGCGCCTTTGAATTTCTCTGCTGGTATCATTTTCGGCGGTCACCAGTGAGCCCAAATACACGAACTCATCGACCACCTCGATTTCGTCACCGTCAATCTGGACTCGGGGTGGGAGGCTAACATTGTCTTCCCTAGAACCTCTTGCTTTCATGTATTTTGTCTTTGATGCGTTGATGGCAAGTCCAATCCGTCTAGCTTCAGCCTTCAGTCTGATGTACGTTTCCGCCATCATCTCAAAGTTCCGTGCCATAATGTCAATGTCATCGGCGAAGCCAAGGAGCTGGATGGACTTCCTGAATATCGTGCCACTCGTGTCTATCCCAGCTCTTCTGATCACACCTTCTAACGCGATGTTGAACAGCAGACACGAAAGTCCATCACCCTGCCGTAACCCCCTTCGAGATTCAAAGGAACTCGAGAGTGTCCCCGATACTCGAACAACGCACATCACTCGATCCATCGTCGCCTTGACCAATCGCGTCAGTTTATCCGGAAGTCCGTACTCGTGCATAATCTGCCATAGCTGATCTCGATCGATTGTGTCGTATGCGGATTTGAAATCGATGAACAAATGATGTGTGGGCACGTTGTATTCGCGGCATTTCTGCAGAACCTGCCGAATCGCGAAAATTTGGTCCGTGGTCCGTGGTGCCCACCCATGAATCCCGCCTGGTATTGCCCCACGAACTCTCTTGCATATGGTGACAGACGGCTGCATAGAATTTGGGAGAGTACCTTGTAGGCGGCGCTCAGCAGTGTGATCGCGCGGTCTTTTATTTGTTATAACCTTTCAAATGCTTCCTAGTCTCAGAACCTTGACAATTATGACTCAAGTATGATTTATTTTTTTCAAATCTGTGGCTGCCTCCCTGGCGTCGGTAGCATTAGTGCTCAGATCGACGAAAAACAAGTTAAAGTATAAAAAAACCTTGTACATCAGCCCGAGTACTGAAAGGTTAAAATTCATGTTAATATAGACAACGGAGTGATGACACATTTTCTTTATCCGATATCCCTAACAATTTCTTCTAATTTTCATTTGTATCAAGATCATTTTTTTCTGAAACATTTTTTTAATTAAATTTCTTGTTTTTCACAATTCTGTCTTATAACCTATTCATCCAGATAGCATTTGGTCTAGTGACTTTAATCTCTGTTACTCAATAAATTCTAGGATTTTGAAATCATAAGATGTATCAAGCTTAAAAAAATGTGAGCTTTCAAAGTATCTCGAAAGATCAATGATTTGTTTGGAATACATTAACTGACTCATAGAGTTCAATTTTTACATTCAGCTTTAAAAATACTTTCTGTAATTTTTTCTACAAATAACTATCGAAAATTTACAGTTGGTCGCCATTTTAAAAATGCGTTCAATTTAGTTTTTTGTTGAAAACCGGGAATTTTAAAATGAAAGTTCACTGGCCACCCTGCTTATACCAATACCATATGCATTTCAATTTGGGATGACAATTATTCTACAGAGAGTATTACGTATTTCAACTGAGGTCCGTTCGCTTCTCGTATCAATGAAATGTATTCGAGTGAAGCATCATCTAATTACAAAACAACCCTACCGTCATCCGGTTGCAGCTTTCATTTGAAGAAGCGATTTCGATCTTCCGATCTCAATGATCTGTGGTTTCATTCGAATAGAGGATGTTGTTTTGGTAAAGTGTAGTAGTCATGAATTTGAGCTCTATTCAACGGATTCTACGCGCCAGGAAGACCATTGTTGCCTTCTGAACAGTTGATTGAGCATAATCATAAGATATAAGTAACTCGAATTATTAATAACTTTTGTTCCTGAAATTTGATGCCAAGTCAGTTCTTAATAAATGAGTTCAAATTTTGGGAGGCTAATAAGGATCCAATTTGGAACCGTTTGAGCGCTGTGGAGCGAAAGTTTCAAATTTTGCATCAATCTATTATACATAGTTAATAATTTTCAACAATTAGTTGAATACCCTCGGCAACTCGGGATAATTTGATGAATTTCTCATTATTCACTCACTCACTTACTTCTCACCCATCCGCTTCTCACGTCCTGCGTCCATGGTGTATAATTCACGTATCTACACAATCATAATCTAATCTCATTTTTCTTTTTGTCATTCCATTCTCAGTGGATCCAAAAGAAGAAAAAAATAAGCGTTACGGACAAACTTTCGAATTAACTTATTAGAAGATTGTAAGAGAATTGCAGAGGGGATAAAATCGTTCAATAGCGAATTACTAGAGTGTTATACAGCAAGTTGTAAGGGAATTCCAGATAGAGTTCTAAGATGAACTCTCAGGACATTTTCAGATGATGGAAAGGAAATATTCTAGAGAAAATTCTAAACAAATCCTGAGAGATAAACCAGTCCAGGGTTGAATAGAAAGCCTTTTTAAAAAGAAGATACAATTTTATAACTCCTTTGAAAGAAATGTACTGAATTTTTCCTTAAGTGGCTGGTACTTTAGGTTCTTATGGTTGACTTGTCTTCGCTTTATAAAAATATAACGGTTTTTGCTAGTTCTACCGGAATTTTTATTAAGTTGACATTTGTAACCTTCGAAGCTACAGTTAGTTCAACTTCTGAAAACATTTTAAATATTATCGATTTAAATAAAAACTTATTTTAATTACTCAATATATTTAAGCTTTTGTTTTAGCACTTGTTTCTCAAACACATTTTTGCATTTTAAAACACAAACAAAACATCGTCTATGAAAAAGAGGGTTAATAATTTTGATAAAGTCTAGACTAACATTTGAAAAGGGTGGAATCCAAAATCAGCATATCGAGAAAACCGCTTCCGAATTTTGATGACCAAAAAATTAATCCTATTTCACAACTTCCCATTTTCTTGATGGTTTAATTATCTTGACTTATAGTTACCAGTGTAATCTAACATCGTGCGTCACTAAAAACACAAAAACAGTGTTTTGTACCGTGAAATTAAGAAGAAAACATCATACGCCCTAATAATGACTTAATTGTTGTTACCTCCGGATCTTCCACCCTTTGAAATGCCAACACTGGTGATACGCCGTGGAAAAACACCCTCGGGATTTTTTGTTTGTTGTTCCGCCTTGGTTCTTCCTTCGCAAATTTTGTGAGAGGGGAATTATGCCCGGAGATTTTTTTTTTTGGTCTCCTTTTTGTTCGTTGTTTACACGTGAAATATCGATCGGTTGCATTTCAAATGAATCGGACGTGACTAGATACTAAATAATCAGTACCTTTTGCATATTAAAACATTATAATTCGTAGTTTTGGTGTGAGGCGTAACAATCAGATGCATCATAGAGCGGACAACTGGAAATACACCATGTTAAAGGAAATATTTTTGATGATTTGAAATGATGTTTTCTACTACTTTTTCGTGTTTATTGAGTAATTTGTGAACTGTTCCCTCTATATGCGACAAAATATAATTTTTTCCTCCCCTCTGAATTTCAATGAAATTATTTCATTCTATTTGCGATCAAAAGTTGTCCCTCGTGACGAACATAAGAACTATCATAATGCTGATGGTTTGAAAATTCCTTCGTGATGAGGCAAAGAATTAAAAAAACGCTTGCATTATATTAATTAAGCATTTTAATTAAATTTAGTTTTTACTACAAATTTAAAATCCATGCAAAAACTGAAAAAAAAAATGTTATCCGTCTATCCATAAAGTTTTTTTTTCCACCGTAGTAAAAACCAAATTTAATTAAAATGCTTACTTCTTAAGGTGATACGATACGTCACGCTTTTTTTGCTTTTTTTCTCTCCTTTCTATGTGTCAGTGAATTGATTATCATTGATGCTGTAGTGGTGTGAGTGTACATCATGCACTACCGCAACTACCGTAAACATAGCTTCTAGAGTTCATTATTATCAGGTCGAATGTGTAAATGTTAATTAAAAAAATAGAAAGGCAAAGAATTGCCAATATTATCGACCTACCACTTCCCAGGACACCCCTTCCTATAAAGAAAATAATTATGCGCCTAGCCACCAAGACCAACATGTCAAGTCATCATAGTAGTTAATTGATTCAACATCACACTTTGTACACTTTTGTTACATACGACCTGTCCAAAAGTGATTCCAGAGCTCAAACCTGCGGGTACACGGTAAGAAAAAAGATCCCAAAGTGACTCATTTTCACAAATCTCGGCACTATATTGCAGGAAGCCAAAAGTAGGTAATGTGGGTGAAGAGTTTTCATTTACTTGTGTTCAATTAGTATGGAATTGACAATTCTCTTCTACCCAAAAATAGTTAGTTGTACCCAAAAGTAGGTGTATATGATTATACTCAAAGTCAAAAGTAGGCAAAAATGAACTGGCCATTGGATATTTTTTCTTATCGTGTATGTTTTTGTTTTAGAATCATCCTTTTGCCGCCTTTTGCATATCAGCTGATTGCTTCGAGCAGTGCACTCAGAACGACACATATGTTTTCTATAGAAGATTTCTAGATTTATTTACTTTCATTTTTTGTCTTGAGAAACAAAATTAGAAATTGTTTTAAACATTTATTAGTGATTGTTTCTAAATTGAACACATTTTAAGCACATTAAAAAGCAATAAAAGCATTGTTTTTACACAAGTTGATTCAATTAAATCGACAACACTGGATACGATGATAGATGATTCGTACACACACCTTCGCAATGCGGTGTGTAGAAAAAGGTAAACAAAACAGTTTCAGCTTGCAAAATTATTCGCGGCTCGCATTTTTAACGATGCAAATGATATTATTTAAGCAAATATCGTCTTTAAAAGTTAATTAACTTGAAAGTGCTTGTAGAAGCACGTGTCGTAATTGTTTTTAGTGTGGTTCTGAGAAGTGAAAACTAGTGAAAACAGTTATTGAAATTTGATGCCCTGGACAGAACAAAATCGACTGATCGTACATTTTAATGCAAATATTACCAATGCGTGAATGAATTGGCAATATTTTGGTGGAAAAGTATCAAAATATGTATCCAGATCTTATTCATACAATTCAGGCCCATTTTTTAAGGTATGTAATTAGTAATATACTGTTTTGTAGGAAGATGTCTTTCGTACGCATATCAAAACACGTTTATTTAATGATTGTAGGGACAGCCATTGTTGGATGACGTGCAGTATCACCTTAATATATAAGCATTTTAGAAATTGTCTCTCATCGTGAAGATATTTTGAAACCATCATCACTTCGATAGTTCTTACATTCGCCGGGAGGGCCAACGTTTGATCTCCAATACCGCAATAACACTTTCGATTTCATCTCACATCTGCGCGCTTGAGGCACACTCTACTGTCCACTCTGTTGTATGCACGTACAATGTACATACACGGCCAATGAGGTCAACCCAAATTTGAGTTCAGTTTACTCATAGTCGCAAAAATTGCAGGAACTCAGATGAGTAAATTTGCCTCATGTATTCCTGTGGAAAACCTCAAAAATCAACCGGAAAATGAGATAAATTGACGAATGTTTTACTCAGTCTAGGATAAATATCAATAGACTGAGAGAAGCAAATCTTTGTTAATCCCATATTCGAGAAGTTTTTCCTGAAAATCCTGCAAAACATGATGCAAATTTACTCATCGCTGTGTTCCTGCACTTTTTGCGATCTATGAGTAAACCGAGCCCAAATTTGGGTTGAACTCAATGACCGTGTAGGCTCATAAAAGATGCTGTTAAGCGCTGAACCAGTCGCCGCGTTTGTTTCCATGCATCCCGTTCCATTCAACCGTGTCCCATATGGTCTAGTGGCTAGGATATCTGGCTTTCACCCAGAAGGCCCGGGTTCGATTCCCGGTATGGGAATTTTTTTTCATTCCATGTAATTGCTCACGTTTTCCTTGTTTGTCCCGCGTTGTTGTAGGTCGTTTCGGTAACCAAGCTGATCACTATCTGGGTGCGTTAGGTTTTGCTCACGGATTAAATCGGACGCTGGTGCTTCCACCGTGGGTGGAATATAGGAAAGGAGCGGCGAATTCCATTCAGGTGCCGTTTAATACGTACTTCCAGGTGGCACCATTGATGGATTATCATCGGGTGATTACGATGGAGAACTTCATGACACATTTGGCGCCATCGTTGTGGCCACCAGAGGAACGGATTTCGTTCTGCTACACGGAGAGGATGGGTTTGGATGGGAGCAAGGGTGGTGGATGCAACGCCAAGAGTGGTAATCCGTTCGGGCCTTTCTGGGATACGTTCCAGGTCAATTTTGCCAGGTCGGAGTTCTTCGGGCCCAAGCTGAACTACGATGTGTATCATCATGGCATGGCGAACAAGTGGGCAGAAAAGTATCCAGGTGATAAGTGGCCCGTGATTGCATTTACTGGAGCACCTGCCAGTTTTCCCATTCAGATGGAGAATCGCGAGCTGCACAAGCATTTGAAGTGGTCTTTCAAGATAGAGAATGCCGCACGTGACTTCATTCAAAGCTCACTGCCCAAAGGAGCTTTCATGGGAATCCATTTGCGAAATGGAATCGATTGGGTACGGGCATGCGACCACGTTAAAGAAAGCTCCAACCTGTTCTCGTCGCCACAGTGTCTTGGTTACCGGAACGAGAAAGGATCGCTTACCGTGGACATGTGTCTTCCACCGAAAGACATCATAATTCGTCAGATTAAACGGCAGATCAAAAACCATAAAGAGGCTTATAAAAATAACGAAATCAAATCGGTTTTTGTTGCGTCGGACAATAATCATATGATTCACGATTTGAACGAAGCACTCAGACGGATGGATGTCGTGGTCGTGAAACTGCCGGAGAATAACCCACATCTGGATCTGGCCATTCTAGGGATGTCCAACCACTTCATCGGGAATTGTGTCTCATCTTATACGGCCTTCGTCAAACGGGAGCGAGACGCTAAGGGATTCCCGTCCACATTCTGGGCCTTCCCGGCGGAGAAACATATTGTGAAGACGACGGCAAAGGCAGCCGGTTCAGTGACGCATGAAGAGCTGTGATCATGTGCGGCGTGGAGGGATGATGCTGACGATCGAGGATGAGATCATAGAAAGAAACTGAAGAATTAAGACAAATAAAAAACAACATACGGGGCTACCCCAAGGTTCCTTACGTGAGTGTTTGTATGGAGGCACAACAGCGCCTCTCGTATTGGTGGACGTTGGTTGTTTTGATTTTAAGACAGCAATCACCGTTCGTGCAATATACATAGTGTAGTTTGAATAGGTTTTGTGACTTTTCGATTCTATGGTGTTTTGTTGAGATTGTGTATACAACGCAATATCTCTTTTTCTCTGCGAATGACCTTCTTGTTGCGTTTCTGTGGGCTGGTATTTTGCTTTATAGGCCCACGAGAATCAGTGGTTTGTTTCTGTGAGATGTTCCATTTCGGTTACCAGCGATCTGACGATTAGTAATGCATTTTATGACATAGTTTTTTTTTTTTTTGATGAGTAAGCACGTATGGTTTTTGTTTGTAGTAAACACACAATAGCATTGAAACTGATAGACTTAGGAAGTATTATTTACATAGGAAGGTCAGGTGTTTTGCAGACTGATTGATGAAATGAACATGCAACTACTCAGTAACTCAGTGATAATTAAAAATGAAGATTTAATCTTGGCTGTACAGAAAATCAGTTTTGAACGTGTTTTCTTGTTATCCGAACTTCTATGTCTTGATTGTTTCGTTTTCTATTAGCGAATTTGTTTATTATTCAGTTCCAACCTGGATCGGGTATCAAGATCGGGTCTGCTTGTTTTCTGGCAAACTTCAGTTTGATCGTTTGTTTTTAAAACCTACCTCAGGTTGAGGTTCGCAATGACAAAAACTTCGGTTTCGCACTGGTGCCATCCCCGATAATAAACAAATTCGATATATGAGTATCTCGTTTCATCGGCAACAATATTTCGACAGTGAGCATGCATAAGGGCGAATACGCGATGATCGATTCTCTTCATCGATTTTTTCTTTGCATTGCTACAGCTAAGCGAAACAATTTCCTTGAATTTGTTCAATGCATAGTAGTAACAGGTTGTATTGGCTATCAAAAGCAACAGCAAACGCACCGAGAAACGTTAAATCTAGCGAGTAAATCGACGAAGAGAATCGATCATCGCGTATAGGCCCTTATGCATGCTCACTGTCGATTTGTTTCCGGTAGGTATATGTAGGATACGTTTAGGTTAGGGATAACAACGAATCCTCATCCCCAAACAATTTATTCACAAATTTTGCTACATATCCCCATAAATGAAAAAAAAAATCCAGAAAATTTTATTTTCATTCCATTCCTTCCTTTCTAATTCCTATGCATTCCTATCAATGTTTTTGCAAAATATCCTGAAAATCCCTGTTTATCCTTCTGTCTATTCTAATCCATTCTGTTCATTCCGCTTGCATGCCATCCCAGCGCTGCTAAATATTTTTTTCTGAAATAAAATGCATCCCCAGAAGTGACGTTCCCCCTGGTTTATGTTTAAGAATTATCACAGTGGAAATACATATAGTATAAAATCGAAAAGAAAACTATGTAGAGCATCCCTGTCAAACATTTTACATTTAGCCATTTTACATTTACATTTAGCCATTTCAACAAAATGGTTGCAAGCAGTTTTCATATTAAGTTAAGCTAATAATTTAATATACTCAATTTTGTATTAACGCGATTATCACTTTTTTTTTTCAAATATGACCTTGTTTAGAATGAGAACAGAACTTCAGGTAAGCATAGATAAGTTCAGGGAAAAGCGAGTGTTAATAATGGTTATAATACTTAAGGAACATTTTCCAAACTCCAAGGCAAATTAGTTAATTTCAGTAAAGCTGCGGGTTCTTAAAAAATACTGATAAATTCAGGGCAGTCTAGAGAACTTTAAAGAAATTCAGTAATCGTTTAGGCACCAGGCAAGTTTAGACTGTTGAAGAAGTTTTAAATTAGTGTCGATAATTTAAGGGAAGTTTTATGAACTTCAGAAAAATCTTGAGAACTTCAGTGAAAATCATAGAACTATATTAATTATTTCGTTCTAATTCCATGAAAATTGCGGAAGCACAAAAGTTCCATAAATTTAGAAAAACTTCGGAAACTTCACAGAAAGACAGTGGTCTTCAAATACCAAAAATTATTTTTTTTTTTAATTTATTTCCTACTGAAGATTAATCTACTGTGAATCTTTAAAGTGTGAATGAAAATAACCAGAAAAATTAAATGGTTGTATTTTAAAATTCATTATTTTCTTTAAATGATCCTTAGTAAGAACATTTTCAAATTGTTTGAGAATTCCAGGTATTTTAAGGAAACAACAAATTTACTGATGATTCTCGTATTTCAGATTTTTGAAGTTAGTAGACACTGTGACTAAAACCTTGGGTTTGATTATAAACTTTCCATTGAATCTTTCGTTTTAAAGGTTCATATCATACATAATTGTTTATGAGATAACAATTGAATAAGTCATTTACACCAAATATTTATTTGATGCGCCATCTCTTAGGTCATTTTTAGTTACTATTTTTACAACTATAAGTCACTATTTGGTCACTTATTTATTCTACATGGTCACTAAAATCACTATTTCTGACAGCAATGATCGTTACCAGCCCTGCATTATTTTTCTCTACAATTTTGTCTCATACGTCATTTCGATCAAAAATGCTGTTTCCGCGCAACAATTTTTTTTTAATTTCAAAGACGCCATTTTAAAAATTTTACAAGATCTAAAATGGCTGAATTTTAGCAAAATTTTGAATAATTGTCCATAACAAACAAACATGCAAAGTTCAAATCGGAGAAGGTCGAGTTTATTCGATTTTTCATTTGGCGTTTTCGTCCACGACTAGCTTGCAGCCTTCCTCAGTGCCAATTAGTTATGCATCACTTGGCACTGAGAAAGTCTACAAGTAGTGGACGAAATATGCGCATCTGTCAAAAGATAAGTAATTATAACGGAATTAAAAGGAAATAACTCAACCCACTCAAAAGCTCTTCATAAGGGATTCCGTTAAAGAGGTTCGAACAAATTAAAAGATATTCAAATTAAGCCTAATAAGATACCTAGCATACATTTATTTTCACCTTAAACAACTTCAATCTCGTTAAGGTTTCATCCGCACCACCTCTACATAGCTTTTCTGCCTAATTTATTTTTCTGTTTTCGCTTCAAAACTCGATATTTTTGAAAAATAAACAACGATTGAAATACCCGTACGGTAAATGATGGTTTCGGCATCCTTTGACTGATGTCGGCAACCAAATCTATAAACATTAATTTCGCTGTATTTTTTTTTACCAAAACACTTCGGTGAATGTATTTAAACGATTCTTTAGTCTTTCAGCTTCAATCTGATTACATGTTTACGACTGAGCCAGGTTTTTCGTCAAATGAAACATACGCACTACAAAATACGGCTATTTTCGAGTTGCCGATAATAGAACAGCTGGTTGACACGCAGTTCAAATGGAATGGTTGCTGAATAAAAAGAGGCTGCCGGCAATAGCCACAATTTAGAATTTGAATCCCTTAGCTCAGTCGGTAAAGGCGCAGCTACAAAGCAAGACCATGCTGGAGGTGGCTGGGTTCAATTCACGGTCCGGTCTAGGAATTTTTTGGGTTGGAAAATTTCTCGACTTCCCTTGCCACACAATTATACCAATGCAAAAATGGTACAGGCATCGAAAGCTCTCAATTAATAACTGTGGAAGTGCATCTGAAATGCGAAGAAGAAGAAGAAGAAGAAGCGTCGTAAAAACGTTTTCAAACCGTTTTGGACAATTCTGTCGATTGAAATGGATACAATAGCAAGCAGCAGATAGATGCAGGGCTGTTACAAGATTTTCTAAATTTGATCCGTGAAATCCGCGATTTCTCAAAAGAAATCCACGACTTCAAATACTAATCCGCGACCAAAAAAAACTGTTTTCATTGCCTAAAATTACCATTTGTAAACTACTCCATGGCATTTCAAGCTTATTGCTTATAGCATATTATATTTTTGCCTACTCTCAACTTAGTATTCTATGAAGTACTTTCACATTTTAATTGAGAGCTTTCTATGCCTGTAACCATCCTATGCCCAAGGAAGTAGAGAAATTTATCAACCCGAAAAATTAATAGACCGGACGGGAATCGAACTCAGTCTCCTCCAGCATGGACTTGCTTTGTAGCTGCGCCTTTACCGACTGAGCTAAAGGAGTATCGTTTGTAACCTTTAAAAAAAAAAATAACATTGTATCATCTTCAGTTATTTATGTATAGTATAAATTCTGAGTAATTAGTGAACATAATAAAACACCCTTACATTATGAGATTCTATTGAATAAAATCGGCCTGGATTTGAACATTATTTTAAAAAAATAATCCATAATTCCATATGCACATAATTTCCATAATTCATTTGAAATGCAAATTTTCTTCAAAATCAACCTTTGCGTCTCTGACGTATTTTGCTGTCCTAAATGTTGCAGTTAATTTGGCTCTAGTTTTCTCAATTTTTTACCGATTCAAACCAAACACCCAGTTAGATTTAAACTGCTGCTCGTTTTCCATGGATTTATTAGTTTTTTGAGATTCCGTTTGACCAAGGCCCAATACCGTGCGATAGGGCGGAGTTCTGGGCTGTTGGGAGGGTTGTGGTCTTTAGGTACCACAACCACGTTGTTCGCATCGTACCAGTCGATTGCCTTTTTCCCATAGTGGCAGCTCGCCAAGTCCGGCCAGAACAGCACAGGTGTATTATGTTGCTTTAGGGATTTTTTTTTCTTTGTTCGGGACATAACACTACTGCGACCAGTAATTTGATCTATTGTAGTATAGCCCGTGTCCTTAGTTTAGTGCATGTCGTATTACTCCATCACTATTGAGAAATGATGAAGTATTCGGTGCTGATACAGTTGTCATTCTTGCCTTCATCGCAAGGAATCGATTCTAAATGAAAGGTCCCGCTATTTATACCCTTCGGAGTGTTGGAATACCCTCCAAAGGCGCGCCCCTTTGTCAGTCGAAATGGGATTCCTTAGCAATAAAAATAAGCAATGACACCGATAATGACCATGCATCAGAACCCTAGTCTTAACCACTTCAAACTAGAGAACAATGAATAGAAGATTAGGAATCACATAGATGAAGACTAACTAACTCATTTTTTCCTTGTTTCAAGATCATCCTCGGTACAGGCAACCCGAGGACTTATCACTATGAACAAGGCATAAAAAGTAACAAGGACTAAGATGTGTTCCTTTGATTACTGAAAAATCCTGTACCCCTAGTTTGAAGTAGTCAAGACTACGATTCGGTGGTAGATCTTACATCCCGTAACGTACCACGAAAAGGTGATCTACCCACGTTACGGGGCTGCTTTAGGGATGGTAGCAGCCGCTTTTCCAGGCACTGCTGGATGTAGATAACTTGATTGATGGTTCCCGTAGTAATGAAAATGCCGCTTTTTAGACCACACGTGCATGTGGCCTGCCAGACGAGATATTTTTTTTCGGGAACTTCGATAGTTTGATGGTTTTTAAAAATTTCAGCCACCTTCCCTTTTCATGATGCGGTATAAAACTCCTGTCCTGGAAGCTGCTTGAAATCCGCCTTCACATAAGTTTCGTCGTCCATGACGACACAGTCGAGCTTTGTGAGCAGATTCGTGTACAGCTTTCGAAACCGCTGCTTTGCCGACGTGTTTTGTTTGTAATCTCGGTTCGCCACCTTCACCTTCTTAAACGTCGACAACCCGGCTCGTTTCTTGGCCCGCTGCACGGTAGTATCGGAGACATTGAGCTTGCCAGCGACGTCCCGGATGGAGAGGATAGGATTCCGATTATACAGTACTGGACAAAATAAATCATACGTTTAACCCCGAAAAAGTACATTACAGCATATTTTTGCTATTTTGCACTCGATTTCAGCAGTATATTCAGAAAAGTTCAAGTATTTCTCATGGCGCATTCAATTAGCTGAATGACAATTGTTATAATATTCTGCTATTTGTGTTACAAATTTAAATAAATATATGCTCACTTTTGTGCTTGGACAAAATAAATCATACACTCTTAAGATTTTATTTTTTAGCCATCGAATAAAAACAAAATCTGAAGATTTGGCATCACGGCGTAATATTTGACAGTTCTTGTTCCGGGAAGCGTGCGCATCGCACCATTTTGTTTTGTTTGCGTCATTTGAAAAGTGAAAAATGTCGGGAAAGCAGATTTCGGTCGATGTTAGAAATTTGGTGATTCGCGATCGTGAAAAAGGAATTTCTTTTCGGAAAATTGCCGAAAAGTACTCGATCTCAGTTGGAGCTGTTCAGCACATGTGGAAAAAGCACGAAATACGAGGAATTGTGAGGAATTTATCCGGACAAGGACGTCATCCTGCGACAAGTAATCGTGATGACATCAGAATTGTTCGAATGGCTAAACAGAATCCAAAGTATTCATCGAGGCATATTGTGGAATCGATGGATCTCAATGTAAGTCGACGTACTGTTCGCCGGCGACTTAATGAGAGCGGTTTGAAAAGCTGTTTGGCATCGAAGCGTCCTTTTATCAACAAGCGGAACCAACGGAAGCGACTGGAATTTGCTTAAAAGTACGCCGGAATGACTGTGGACTTTTGGAAACGAGTTCTGTGGACGAATGAGAGCAAATTTGAGTTATTTGGACAGAAAAGGCGATCAAGGGCTTGGCGAGGTTCCGGTGACGCTCTTAAGGAACCATACATTCAAAGGACGGTTAAACACGGAGGCGAAAATATCATGGTATGGGGAGCATTTGCGTGGTCTGGTGTTGGAAGCTTGGCTCATATAAAGGAAATAATGACTGCAGATGTGTACATTGACTTGTTAAGTGAAAATCTGCAAGTTTCGCTACTGAAAACTGGCCTGGAATCCAATAACATTTTCCAACAAGATAATGACCCAAAGCACACAGCGAAGAAAACAACGGCATTTTTCAAATCCAATCGGATCAAAATGCTGGAATGGCCTCCCCAATCTCCCGATCTCAACCCAATTGAGAATTTGTGGTCTTACTTGGACAAAAAAGTAGATAAAGCATCGGTTTCCAACAAAAACGTTTATTTTGAAGCTCTTGAAGCAGCGTGGGAGAATATCGATTCAGGATATCTACAAAACCTCGTCGAAAGTATGCCAAGACGGTTGGAAGCAGTGTTGAAAGCAAAGGGTGTTCATACCAAATACTGAGAGTGTTAAAATGTAAGTTGATAGTTGAATTAAACAAGAATTTTCAATAAGAAATCAGGGTATGATTTATTTTGTCCAACTCGAAATTCTCCTTTTACAACTTATAAATCAGAGTTGGTTGGAAATGCTAACATGAAGCTTTAGTGTGATGATTTATTAGCTAGAGAATGATCTTTTAGAAGAGGGTAGGTGGATAGTTCGTTAGAGTACGGCAGTATGAAAATTGAATAGAAGTTGAAAATGAGCGAAGGGCCATTAAAGCGACAGTTTTCAAGATAGACGCACATTTTTGCCTAGCCCGTACGATGTACGCGGGGACTTGAAGTATGTCTCCAAGTCCACAGGCAAAAATGTGCGTCCCTCTTGTTGCTCATAAACTGACTGCGACTGAGGAATAGTTCTAGCGACGTTTTCATCACTACCTAAATACCATGCTCTCGCAACGTGGGGCTTTAGGTAGTGATGAAAACGTCGCTAGAACTATTCCACAGCCGCAGTCAGTTTATGAGCAACAAGAGGGACGCACATTTTTGCCTGTGGATTTGGAGACATACTTCAAGTCCCCGCGTACATCGTACGGGCTAGGCAAAAATGTGCGTCTATCTTGAAAACTGTCGCTTTAATGGCCCTTCGCTCATTTTCAACTTCTATTCAATTTTCATACTGCCGTACTCTAACGGAACTATCCACCTACCCTCTTCTAAAAGATCATTCTCTAGCTAATAAATCATCACACTAAAGCTTCGTGTTAGCATTTCCAACCAACTCTGAAAATCGTTAACTTCGCGTATGAAGTAACATAAAAAACACTTTGAACTTATAAATGATGATTGAGAAAGTCATACAATATATTGAATATTCTATACCTGCACAGTTTTAGCGAAAAACACACAGAAGTATTGCAGAACAAACCATTATTGTATGTTTGAATCTACCTGATATATCGAGCTCCAAAGAAAAATTATATGGGTGTATGATTTATTTTGTCCAGTACTGTATTTCACCGCCAACTTCGTCGTCGCTGCCACGTCCGGATTACGATTGCCGTCGCTTCCAGGCTTCCTGGAGGTCGACAGACGCTTCCCGAACACTTTTAAAACGTTTGTCACGGTCGATTTGGCCACATTCAGCAATTTTGCACGCTGCTCCTCTTGCTTGGAAGTCATTTTGAAAACTGGAGAGCAAACGGTGAAAACTCATCATAGCAACCATTGTATATACACTCAACTTCCAAATGCAGCATTTCAGGTTTTTTATGCATTTTAACAGAAATACACCAATTTGAAGTTGACCAATTTTTGCGCGTTCCAGATTTTAGACACGGATTATCCAATGGTGAGATATTTTCAAGATATTTTTTTTATTTTTAATCTGAACCTAGCACTTTTTGTTGTCAAATCGTAACCGAATCGTATATATGTGACTTTGTGGATCATGCACGACTTATTACTATGTATACCGGAAATTATAGGTTTTGCAAGTCGCCCAGGACATCATTTGATTTGTTCTACTAGATCAACCAAGACTGCAATAATGTATGTAGCATCGAAAAATGTCCAATCAGATTTAAATTGTGGATCATGCATGATTTTTTTTTCATGCATTGATTTTTTTTTTCGAGTAATCCAGATGTTCAAGCTTCTTCAAATTGTCCTGAAGTTAAGATAATTTGATCTACTAGATCAACCGAGATTGGGACAATGTCTTTAGTATCGAAATATTTTCAGACAGATGCTTCTTCTTCTTCTTCGCATTTCAAGCTTATTGCATATCGCATATTAGCTTATTGCGTGCTCTCAACTTAGTGTTCTAGATGCACTTCCACAGTTATTAATTGAGAGCTTTCGATGCCTATACCATTTTTGCATTGGTATAATTGTGTGGCAAGTCCAATCATACTTCTATGCTCAGGGAAGTCGAGAAATTTTCCAACCCGAAAAATTCCTAGACCGGACCGGGAATCGAACCCAGCCACCTCCAGCATGGTCTTGCTTTGTAGCTGCGCCTTTACCGACTGAGCTAAGGGAGGCCCCAGACAGATGCACAGTGTCCATATGGATAATGTATGATTTATTTCCACGTATACCAGATGATCTAGGTTCTCCAAATCGTCCTGCATTTCAGATGATTTGTTTTAATAGATCAACAAAGACTGGGATAATCACCCCTATTCTGTATTTCGTTTCGAACGAAATTCTCATACAAAAAAATATTTTTTTGTATGAGAATTTCGTTCGAAACGAAATACAGAATAGGGGTGAATATCTGTAGTATCTAAATATCGATTTGGAAATCCTAGAACATTTGGCATGCACGGAAATAGGTTGGCATGATCCACATAGACACTGCAAAGATATTGAATATATCTACTAAAGATATTGAATTAGTCTCGGGCGAACTAGTAGAAAATAATCTAATCTCCAGAATGATTTCAGAACCTATAACATCTTGTGTAGGTAGCAATGTCGGGTACGATCCACACAGACACTTTGAATCTGTTTGGACATATTTAGATACTACAGACATTATTGCAGTCTTGCTGGATATAAAGGGTGATACGGTCAAAATTTGGTCAAGGGAAAACGCGTGTAAATCGGTGAAATCGTTTATTTAAAAAATCAAATTAAATTTCTTTTTCAAGTTCAATTAGTATAAAATTCAGGAAAAATATTCAGTTAGGCTTCCGCTTTTCCAAATCCGAATTGCCGGGCCTTACGCTTGACCCCTGCCATCAGATTTTGTACAGCCACCTTGTCCACCTTCTTCGCCGCAGAAAGCCAGTTTGCCTTGAACTGCTGCTCGCCCTTAGCTGTTTTTTTGGTCTTCTTTAGGTTCCGCTTGACAATAGCCCAGTATTTCTCAATTGGGCGGAGCTCTGGCGTGTTGGGAGGGTTCTTGTCCTTGGGAACCACCTGCACGTTGTTGGCGGCGTACCACTCCATGGCCTTTTTACCGTAATGGCAAGATGCCAAATCCGGCCAAAACAGTACGGAACAACCGTGTTTCTTCAGGAAAGGCAGCAGACGTTTATTCAAACACTCTTTCACGTAAATTTCTTGGTTGACAGTCCCGGAAGCTATGAAAATGCTGCTTTTCAAGCCACAGGTACAGATGGCTTGCCAAACCAGATATTTCTTTGCGAACTTTGACAGTTTCATGTGCTTGAAAACATCTGCTACCTTTCCCCTTCCTTTTGCCGTATAAAACTCCTGTCCCGGAAGCTGCTTGTAGTCGGCTTTGACGTAGGTTTCGTCGTCCATTACCACGCAGTCAAACTTCGTCAGCATCGTCGTGTACAGCCTCCGGGATCGCGCTTTGGCCGTCGTATTTTGTTTATCATCGCGATTTGGAGTCACTACCTTCTTGTAAGTCGATAGTCCGGCTCGTTTTTTGGCTCGATGCACGGTTGTAGACGATACACCCAGCTTATTTGCGGCATCTCGGAGAGAGAGGTTAGGGTTTCGCTTGAAACTACCGGCAATTCTCTTTGTCGTCTCAGCGGCTTCCGGTTTTCGATTTCCCGCCGATCCAGACTTTCTGGCTGTCGACAAACGTTCCCCAAACACTTTAATGACATTTGTAACGGTTGATTTGGCAACTTTTAGCGATTTTGCCAACTTTGCGTGCGAGTAGCTCGGATTTTCGCGATGCGCGAGCAAAATTTTGATACGCTGCTCTTCTTGCTTGGACGGCATTTTGACAACTGAAGAGTGAATTCCAAAATCAAAATAGGAGCAACATTCTACACACACACACACCTTCAAAATGAGGGGTGTTCAGGTTTTTTAAATGCAAAATTGAAAGAAATACGTCAAGTTGATATTGACCAAATTTTGACCGTATGTGTGAAAAGAGGCTATATACAAAAGTACATAACCTTGCCCAATTTTTCAGAAGGCGGCAAAAAAACCAAACAGTTTAAAAATTTTTAAACAGATTTTTTTTTAGTCAAGCTTGAATTTATATGCTTCATTGACTATCATGCTTTATTGACTATCAATGAGTATAATTTCAGCATATTTGACTCTTTGCACACCAGGAAGTTCCATTTTTAAATAGACTGCTCCAAAAAGAAGCATTTTGCTAAAAAATGTTCATACTTCTTACAGCTTCCACCGATTACGCTCAAAATTCTACCGATATATTTCGAATACTTGATCAACCAGCAACCAGACAGGCTCTTTGAATTTTTCCGCAGAGAAAAAAAATCGCGATAGTAGGGGAAATGGATGTAATGTCGGTCTAAATGGCCCTAAATTCCCCATACATAAATTCAGCAATCGACTAAATTTTCAATAGCGACCAAAGATATCCATTAGTACCGTCCCAATGGCGTTCATTTAGATAAAATTGATAAATAGCAGATTTTTAGCGATGGGCCCAATCTTAGATCCATGGGCCAACATTAGAGCCAGTTGCCCTATATACTTATATCCGGTACTGTATGTGATCGATCAACAAGCTGAGGTTATTAGCCGTTAATCTGTTATAAACAAATAGTTTGGCAATTTTAAATCGTGAAATAAGAAGTATGTTGTGTTTATTCTACTTTGTGTATTCTGAAATTTAATTGCTAAGTCTTGGAAATAAAATAATTTTTGATTATTTTTTTAATTTCGACGGACCATACTAGGGGAAACGCTTCTATAGTTGAGGTACGTTAGAAGCGTTAGGTTCCTATAGTTGTGCATGGAGACTCAATACACAACTATAGGAACCTACCGCTTCGAACGTACCGCAACTATAGGAGCGTTTACCCTATGCTCGCGAGCGCCTGCATTTATGTATTATAAATAATAACAATAATTAAATTCAAGCACTTAAGAATAATGAATTGTATAATGATAAATACACAAAATTTTGATGTAATTGTAGAAAGCTGTATACATTTGTTCTTCTAGACTAAGCTTCCAAATCAGCTAGACACCATTTAATAGAACAACTCAACCATTTACCCCCGTAGCAATGAATTTGCAGTCGTATGAAATCCACCATTCAAATAACGGATCGAAACAAATTCGTTTTCCGTGGCATCTAAATCTTGAAAAACTACCACTTTTAGAAGGTCAGATGTCAACATCGACGGTATATACGTTCCGTAAAAGGCATTCCTCACCCGTCTTGCAGTGATTTATGAAGGCACCAATAGAGCGTGCGACTTAACGTAATAATCACCGCCTGCTATTGTCGATCATGATTGAACTCATCGATGAGAAGGAAAGAGACAGACAGAGAACGAGAGGAACCCCACAAGCCCGACCTAGCCAAGAGTGCATGTTGCAACAACCTTCTGCTAAAGACCATATTTTGACCATTTACTCGCTACATTAAAAGCAAGCCACTCGGCCGAAAAAAAGGCTAGAGACTGGTACGCTTCGTACCGAATGTTATGCAAATAAAGTTATAATCTCTAAAAGCCTTACGTCATGCATCACCGACTGACTCCGGTGGTGTGTAGTAAACCCCACCTGAAGTCACATTTTTTCGCCACTAGGACGGTCGTTCACCGCCACGCGGTGGTGTGAGCATGAGCATGTTGTATATAGATGGCGGCGGTAGCGTTTTACCATCCGCCGATCGGCAGCGACCAACAAAGAACTCCGATATTACTTTTATTGCCTGTACCAACTAAAATCACCAATCTCTCACGCTCTCTCACACGGTGGAACCTCAAAAGAGCCTCAAGTCCACTCACTCGTCATCGCGGTTCACCCCCACCGTGAATGACGATGGTGATGGTTCAATAAGTAAAAACAACACATATTTAATATCAGACAACACCAACAACAACCAGATGAAGCAGGTCTCGCGATTCGATCGAATTTGAAATACACACAAACGCGAAAAAACGACCGACTGATCTTTGGCCACGACGATGGTGGCTCCCACTTTCATGCATATGGGTTTGAAGTAGTGTTACCCGCGGAAATCGCGTCAGCCAAAGTGAGTGGAAATCAAAGTTACACGCCAATTCATCGCCAATGAAAGCGTTAAAAAAATATACATTGGAGGGTTTCTCAGAAATGAGAATAAATGTAAATGGTACATAAAGCTTTCTGGAGAATCTTTATTCAACTTGGGTTTTAAATTTCGCAAAGATGTTATCTTATAATTTCTACAATGCCACAAAGACAAACCAATTGAAAAAATGAAAGCACCTGGAGGACTTATTGAATAAGACATAAGACTAAACTTTAAGTATGATTTGATTTCTTATTTTGAGCCTAATAAGCAAAAACTTCTTTCAATAGCTTGGTTCCTTGACATCCTCCTCTTGCTGATAGTTTTAAGATTACACGCAGAACAAATAGCATGAAATAAATGAGAGCAATTTCGTACATCATCTGTACATATTGCCTACGAGAATTGTAATGGCAGTTCTTAGCCTGTAGTGAACAAGCCACTTTTTCCAGAGAAAGTTTTTTTTTGTTTAAAAAAAGTAAGATGTTGTATCCAAGACACCACCGTAGATTTAACGTAGGATTACGTGCTAGGTATCAATGTTTGGCCACTGTGTTAGGGAAACCACTTTTTTGCATCACAAAATTGACACACGTGCACAAAACACATGGAATTTTGACGTCTTTAATTTCTATACTGAGGGTCACATTAAAAAAAAAATCAAAATTCAGACATGTAACGAAAAATCCCAAACACGGACGCAACGATAGAGCACAAATCGAACACACGACACATTCCCCTCTCCCACGTGAGCGTGCTCAATGCTCGGTTAACCGCTCACAATTTCACCAATGAAAGGAAGGGAGGAGAAAAGCAGCGGTAATAAAAACGCTTGCCATATCATTTTCTTCGTCATTTGCTTTCGAGCAACGGACGGATAAGCGTCGGACACGACGTCCGAGTGGAACAGCACGCATCGCACCAATACGAAGACGACGACGACGACGCAAACACCCACATCGACAGGAGAAAAAAATTCCCGCAATAGGCAGCATGACTAGGCCGCCTTCATTCGGTCGGCATTGACTATTGCACTGGTGCGGCCACCATTTGAAAAACAACCGGCCATTTTCAGGGCCACCAATTTAAAAACGGAAAGAGTTAAGAACTAAATGATCAACATATTTGTTCCGTCCACTAGCGGTCCTACGTCAAGCTTTCGTTCGTGCTTCTAGGCACAGACCCTTCTAGTTTTTTGATTATTCAATAGATAATAAAAAAGTAGAAGGGTATGTGCCTAGGGGCACGAACGGGAGCTTGGCGTAGGACCACTAGGACACGGAACAAATGTGAAGAAAATTTAGTTTTTTTAATTGATCGATCATCTATTATCGTAACTCTTTCCGTTTTTGATTTGTAGGCGTACCAAATTTGTAGTATTTTTTTTTTCAAAGAGAAAGTTGATGAAGAGAATCGATCAAAATCACTTGCATCCCTGCTTCCAAGTTTGGTTACAAGATTACAACTTTGGAGAGCATTTTGTATGGTCGTAGGGGGCATGTGGTTCTGAATATGGACCAACAGGCAGATAAATTCTATTCTAACTTTTTACTGTAGTAAGCTTTTTGGCCCAGAAAAGGGCCGTTTTGTTGCCAAAGTTAGCGATGATTTAACCTCCGAAACCGTACAGAGACCGAAGACACGTTTAAAAACCGCCACGGCGAGCCAAACGACTGCTTCTGCTTCTGTCGAAGCGAAAATGAGTTGAGGCTAGACAGCAGCGTTGTTTTATATCTTTTCAGGTTAAAGCAGAATAATGTGCAACAAAGTGGTACTCGATTATGACGACTGCGTTTGGGAACAACGTTTATTTCATGCAAACTTTTATCACTTTTTATTTGTACATTGGACAATGCTTGACATCACCACTTTTTCAAGAGTTTCTTATTGAAAATTATCAGTTGGAAGCATTGCGTAAACATATTTCTGATCGATTGGTGATAAAATTATTGAAATTGATCCAGGGGCATCTGAGTTATTAATGTTCACAATCTTTCATAATTTTGTTTCATGTTCCATTTTCTGTTTTCACAAAATGGACCCCAGTATAGAAATTAAAGACGTAGTCCTACGTCAAAAAAAAAAACGAAAATTTATTGGAGGAATTTTTTGTAAAAATTTCCAATCGCGAGATATTCTCAATCACGCAGAAAACCCTACCTTAATTCTAAGTGTTTCTGGTTAATTAACAAGGTCATGTGGTATTCAGTAATTGCGAGAATTTTTATGTACCACTTCAATACTGTTACGCATTTGACCACAAACGTTTGGTTGCTGGGTACATTATCAAAGAGCTTTGGGGGTGATGTGGCTGGCAGCAAGACGAGCGAACATTCCATGAAAATTAACTCTTGAACAACAATAATTTATAGTGGTCCTGAAAAGAACCGTTTTGTCGGGATGGTTGAGTAATGCTGAGGGTGTTCAACACGGATGATTCTTGCAAGCTGTATGTTGTTCGGAACGAAGGTGACGCGCTTGGCATAGATGACCCACAGCGGCTCACGACGAGCAACTGAATCCGTTCAGTAGCGGTGCGGCTTCTTCCTCCTTCTTCGTTGAATCGAGGGCTCTTGAAGGCAGCCTTGATAGCTAGCTGCTTACGAGGGCCTTTCGTTTTGTACTGGAGAAAAATGTACAACGCCACGTGCCGAAAGCACTGGTGGTGCTGCTGCTGCTGCTGATGATGACAACAGACCTGGGGGCAAGACAGCTTTCGATCATGAGTAAAACCGGAGTTAATTTTGAATAACTCTGAGTAACTCACGTTGCTCAATATCTTATATACACATAGCAACCTGATTGTTATATTGAAAATAATGTCGAAACCGATGCTGTCAAGCAAAGTATGCTGACGTGCTTTCTTGGAATTTCTGTGTAGGGGCTTTTGGGGTGGTTCGATAGGCAGGGATTAGGCTAAATTAATTCAATAAATTCAATTCTTAGAGCAATATAGTTCACGTTTATGTATTTCTAAACTTCCAGAAACTCAATGAAAACGTAATTTATACAAATAAATAAAAATAATAGAGTACATACAGGCTGCACGATTTTCAAAAAGATAAGAATACAGTGCCTTCCGATTATTGGTAACATGATTTTTGCATGTTATGCTATCTATAAATTTATCGAAAGCTTACTCGAAATATTACTCGATCATTCTTTAGGGATTAGACGCTTGATATTTCATGAAATATTGTGTTCTGGGCACAACATTGAGGATATAAACACTGGTTTTGGTTGTTGGTCATGCCATGATTATTAATGTTAAGGTTCTACAAAGGGTAAATAATTTGTTTACTTCTTTTTGAAATATCCTTCGATATTTATTCACCATTAAATACATCCACTCATTCATGTTACTGAGTCAAACTTCACTGAAAGGCATTCAAGCCAAACACGAACGACAAGCCCCGTAAAACCGTCGTGCTGTCAAACCACCACAGAAGCATTTCGTTTTCGACATTTGTGTAATTTTCAATAGTGACCTATAGCAAATTGATAAAGCGTTCACTTTAAGAGATTCGTAGAAAATTTTCCAATCATTTGGCTTATTTAGAATTAAAATCCATTCGTTATTGACAGAGTTATAAGTAGTCAAGACCTGACCACTTTTCGTAACGCGGTCGATTTTTTTTTAAATTGCACCCCCAATGTGTTGCCGAAAGTTATAATCCTACGTCAAAAACAAATTTCGCATCTCCCTTTTACGGCGGTTAATCACAAAACTCATACCTTCATAAGATGACGCACACACTTAGAAATACCTAATTTTACACGTGACGGAATCCATCTTTGACATAAAGGATGAGACGTAAACAAACATGTCATGTAAAATTAAGTGCTCCGAGACTGAAAAGTTCGGTACTCGACGAAAAGTACGTTTGATTGAGCTGAGTTTTGCGTCTATTACGACTCAATTTTATGTCAAAAATGACGCTCGTATATGTCAGTCTCAGAGCACCTAAATTTACATGATTTTTTTTAAGTGTGCAGGTCATGCCAATCAAGTTTGCTGAATACGTCATCACTCTAAATTTACTATTAATTTTGCTATTAATTTAGAGCTTGAAAATAGACTTTAAACCTCTGTGCATAGGTGGATGAATTCAGTTTGTTTTAGAATTCTGATCTAATTTGATGTGGCCCAGTTGGATTTTGGTGATAATCAGGAGCTGACCACCCTAATAAAAATGTTATGGTTAATTTGCTTAACGACGTGTTTAAGGTATCATCCAAACCATTTGTGGAATATTTCAATGATTTGGGTTACCGTTCGTTTATGGTAATTTTTTATTAGGGCAGGCGCCTCATTCCGCAAGCCGAACCGACAATCTTTTTCATACAACAAATGCTTCGTTCCAACTTGCGTAATGTAGCCCGGTTCTTACATTCGATTCGATTTTCAACTAGATGGTTTTCTTCTAAGCGGTTACGGTTCTGTAGCGAGCGTTTTTCCGGTTCTCAACTCAGTGTTCTAGATTCACCTCAACAGTTATTAATTGAAAGCTTTCTATGTTGACACCATGCATAAATTTGTATATTGTGTGGCTAGCACAATTACACTCTTACGCCCAGGGAATTCGAGAAAATTTGTAAGCCAAAAAATGTCCTCGAACGGACCGGGAATCGTTCCCGCCGCCGCTTCCGTGCATATTACTAACAAAGCTGTCTGTTTAGTCTGAAATAAGTACGCTGGAATAGCAGGGTTATTAAAAAAAAAACCTCTGTCAAATGTAGGTGTTAATTCATCAATTCGATTACAGCCTTAATACAGTCCGAATATACATGTTAAAAGTAGAAGTAAAATGTTTCCCGTGGTTAATCTTTTCTCGACTTTCTACGGAAACTCCTTCGGTGACCGTTTCTTTATGCCGATGGGGGCGCTGCTAAATAGTAAAACCGTTTCGCTTGCAACAAAAAAATCAACGAACTCTCCAACTCTAACCGCGATGACGCATCCCAACGGAGCAATCTAGTACATGCCATCGCACACCTGAATCTTTTCAGTGGTTTTTAGCTGCCGAATGTATATGTTTTTTTTTTCGGATGCGACGATTTCCCTTCTCTCTTTCTATCTCGCTCATTGCGCTTTCTTGTGCAAAAGGCATCTGCGCGTGATGGAAAACCCTAATGAAATAAATCGGTAGCAAACTGGTACTGGAGAGCGACCGCAGATAGACATTGCATTGCACACCCAAATGCTTGTTTGGAGTCAGATAGCTATATCGAAGGAAAGACAAGGAAAAAAGACAACAGTTATGTAAATCTTCATCGCCACCGACGTTCACTCGTTTTTCTTTTTTGCCTTTTTTTTGCTACAGGCGTCATTAGAGATTGAAGGAGGGCATGCGAATAAAAAATAACGTGGTCATATAATAAAAAGCTTAGAGAGCGTCCTAAAAAGCCACCCTTCTTGCCAACGAGATACGTGGCAGATAACTACAAATTATGTGCGCCTTTGTTTCGAAATCAAATCGCGTAAGCCGAGGTAAAAGTTGAACAGGAGTATGCATTTAGGAATTTGTAAAGGCGTTGGTCCTTTATGGCGACCTTTTTTACTGGTGGATTTATGTTCAAATTATTGCTTGACTTGTGTTATATATTCTGATGAGATCAATTATAGTGTTCGACAATTAACCGACTTGTTTGCACCGCATTTTCAAGCTTGTCAATCATCACGAAATTATTGTTCATTCTACTCATTTCCAACTAATTCAAATCCCCTCGATGACGCACGTGATGTTTGCGTATTTGTCTGAATATTCTCGTTGCAAATACCAGGATAGTGTGATCATAACCGTATTGACAAGCTGTTTACAGATCAGCTAAAATTGAACGATTTTTCCCTTGAAGTATTTTTAGCTAAATGTGTAGGTAAATGTGCGCATTCTGCTGCTCTGGCATCCACTATCGGATGTTCATTTCTCGTCACTGGGGTGGGAGGTCAATGTCAATCTTATCACCCGTCGTCGTCGTAACTGAAGAAGAATCGTTCGTAGAAGGCCATGAATTGCAATCGATCTACCACATGATCAGAGGTGGCGACCGAATCATCGCAATCACTCGATAATCGCGTGCAAACTCATCTCACCGTCGTCGTCGTCGTCGTCGCCGCGTCGTCATTAGCAACGTTCTGAATTGAAAAGTTGTCTATGGGATTTAGCTATTTTTGGAAATGGGTGCTAATATCGGCGTACGTTGCTGTGATCTCTGATGACGACGCCGTTCGTTGGCGGTCTTCTTTGAGCTGTAGGCAGTGTTTCATCGATGGTTCTATTTTCGGTTGTTAATTGCACGCGGATTTCAACGGTGTTGGAGGACAAACAAAATGGCGTACCTGCACAACGATTTGACTAATCTCAGAAATATGCCAATCCCTGTAGCAGCGAGTGGCATGGAGCATAGTCGCCACTACACATAGCCATGTATCATCATACACGAATAACGTTGATGGCAGTTGGTCACGTACATACATCTTCCTTTGCACTCCAGCCACATCTGTCCCGCGGGCGTCTTATTCTGGGGCAAGCGCGGTGGGTGTGCAGATTAACCGTTAAATTTAACCGGTATTTGCTTACGCCACAAGCTCATCGTCTTCTGTCTACACTTTGCCGCCACTGGACGAGAGTGCGCACACTTATTATCATCAAGCGCGCGCGTCCAAGTGGCTTAGTTTCCGCCTTTTGGCGGCTACGGGATCGCGGTGCGTATGCCCGGTGCAGCGATTTTATCCACATACTAATGCCCAAAACCGCACCTGTATCCCCTTTTCTTTCACTCATCAGTTGAGGCTCTATCGGGGCCATCTTTGCTGCGGTGACTCCTATTGAAAAGTTTTTGAAAGCGCCCGCAAACATGCGTTCGTTCTAGTTGAACGTCTCTTTTGTCGTTGAGTAGACGCACTGCGTCGGATTGGGTGATTTTTTGGGACTGGTGGTAATCGTCCTCTAAAGGCGCATATTGTAACTTGATATTATAACAACGGTGATTTGGCGACCATTAACTTTAAACTCATCTAAAAATCATTCAGTCGCGTGACAAATAGAAGCGCCTGGTAAATATGGTGTACATGAGAAGAGCTCTTCACCCGCAATTCTGTTCTACAATCCTTGATTAACTACTTATCCCAGTGTTCCACTCAAAGTTTAGTGAATCTAAAATATTAAACTGTCATTTTTCTATTAATTAAAATCCTAAGTCACTAAAGTCACTTTTTCTTGTAATCAGTCACTATTTTCAACTTTTGGTTTACGTGAATTTATTTCAAGATAGATTATTCTTCTTGGATCTGATTGTCCAATCGATGCCCACATGTTGTTCTAATTTTCGAAAAATTCGAAGGTGTTGTACTTCTATAGAGCTTTTTGACGTTTAATCGTCTTTCTCTATCTACTTATTTGCCTAAATAAAATTCCCTGAATTTTCCAGGTTTTCAACAATTTTAACGGATAATTTCTATGTTTATAGAAAGATTTTTTTTATACATCACAATCAGTTTCAAAGAAACAGCTTTACAATAAACTTCATTGAATGTTGAAGTTTAACACTTACTTAATTTTAGTAAGTCCAAGATCGTATTCCATGTACAAGTTCAAGATATTGAAAATTGCAGCAAACTGCGGGGGACATAAGGTAAGTTTATTTCTGAAAATATGGGCAACTTTCTGGGAGCTTTAAGAACTTCAAAGCGATTCTATTAGCTTCTGGAAAAATGCAGGAAATATAAAGAAGTTCCTAGAATTTTAGAGAACTTCACCGGTAAAAGAACTTCAGAAGTGTGGAAACTTTAAAGAAGCTCTAGGTTCATGAGAAATGCTAAAACTAGAGATCTTTTTCAGAGATCCTAACCGCAGTTCCTGTTCCTTTAGTTCAGTCAGGGTGGCCAGCAAACCGGGAAAACTGTGAAAACCGGGAAATAACCGGGAATTTGAAAAGAAGCCGGGAAAACCGGGAATTTGACAGGAGAACCGGAAAAAATCAATAAACCTTAATATATTGCAAAAAAAAAATAAAAGTTGAATAACAGCTTGAGCTTTATCAAGCAAACACATGTTTCTTCAGCTCAAAAATGGTTGATTCAGCACTTAATAATCTTAAACCTTTAAAATTATTTGATCTTTCGCAAAACTCTCCGCACAGAAATACCTTGGAATTCTGTGCTTAATTTTCTTGAAACTTTCTTAAGAATGAAATTTAAATTCTTCAGCATTTCTTTATTTACCTCAGAACACGATTATCCCGGCATTTTTCACAGATCTTGCTAAAAGTTCTCTTGTGAATCTTTCTCGGTATTCATTTGAAATTATTATCAGAAAACCCTTTAAATTATGTTTATATTTCTTTTTAAATTCTCCTTAAAATTATCCTCAAAATCCGCAAACAATTCTCTTCAGAATCAACTCAAGAGCCACATGTGAAAAGGGCATACAAGCTTTTTGTAAACAAACTTTTGTATGCCCTTTTCTCGCCAACCGACGGTCGCCCACGCAAACCAACAACATCATCGGGAAGGGGAAAGCTTCCCCTACCCGTTAATGTTAATGGTTTGGTGTCATATGAGTGGCGAGAGAAGGGCATAAGAAAGTTTGTTTACAAAAAGCTTGTATGCCCTTTTCACATGTTGTTCTTGAACTAGGAACTCTCCTTGAAGTTCTCCTCACAAATCCCTTGTAATTCTTCTAAGAGCTATTCTGGACTTAATCGTAGTATTAGTTTGGGATTCTTGTCAGAGTTCCGTTGAATTTTTCTTCGAGTTCTTCTCAGAATCTTAAATTTTGAAAATTTTATAAAAAGTTCTTCAAATTATTAGAACCCTGAAAATTTTTCCAATCGAGAAAAATCTTCCAGAGACTGTATTTTTCCAAATCTGGAAGCTCAAAAAAAAAATCTTAATTAGGGATCTAAAAATATTTTCAAAATTCCACATTTTGAGTATTTTTCTCAGACTCATATTGTAGGAAAAAATCCAATCCTGTTTTTTCTTCTTAAGATAAATTTTCAGAAGTAACAAATTTCTAAAAAATGGCATATTCTAAGACTCTATAAACAAATGTCAAAGCCTCAGAATCTTAGAAATTAAAATTGTTCTTAAGGGGAAGCTCCGAAAAAAAAGTTGAGTTTCGATTTTTATAAAATTATTGGAAAAAGATATCAAAAATCTAAAAAAATCACATTTTTTCGTATATTTTAAAGAAAATTCACATGCAAAAATATTGTTTATAATTTATCATAGCTTAAAGTTGGACTCAAAAAACCACAAAACATCAACTTTTCGGTTTTGCTGAGAGTCCAATATTTTTTCATGATGAGATAGAAAAACTATGTTTACATGTAAATTTTCTCAAATGTTTTCTAATGTTTTTAGAAAAATAAAAACGAGCCGAAAAAATTTTTTTTTTCGGGGCGGTAATCTTCCCTTTAAGATAACATTTGTTTTGAAGATTTATATTCGTACAGATCACGATACTTCATCAATAAAATTTGGCGCCGTATCGAGCTCAAAATTTTTAAAACCATTTCTTAATTTTATGTCTCCCTCTAAAATTTGGTATAATGACCCATTCAGCCCGGAAGCGTTCGGCTATGCGACCTTAAAAAATACATGTTTCTAGTACTTTGTAAATTCTAGTTTCAAATTTCTAAGTGCCTCGAAAATATCGTGATATTGCAATAGTTATTTTTTACTAAATATCAAAAACCGGGAATATTTTGAGATTTGAACCGGGAAAACCGAGAAAAAACCGGGAATTTTAAGATAAAAATTCACTGGCCACCCTGGTTTAGACTTCTGGTTTAAAGGCCTATTAGCGTGAGTTTAGAAAAAAAACATCAGAAAGTTCCATGATATGCTGAAGAAAAACAAATCGAGAACCCTACAGATGTTCCAAGTATTTCAGGGAAATACAGAGACATTCAGATAATTTATGAAAACTTTCAAAATATGTCAGAAGTCCAGTGAATTTTAGCGAATTTTAAAGGAGTTCCATTTATTTCAGAGTAGGACCGAGGCCTTCAATATAATTGAGAGCTTCAGGGAAATTCCGAGAACATCAAGTCAGATCAGACAATCAAAGGTCAGTTCAAGTAATTTCAAGAGAATTGCAGAAACCTTAAAGAAGTTTCGAGAAACTCAGGGAATTTTCGGACACTTCAGAAAAGCTCCGAGAGAATGTCTGGAACTCAGTAAAAATTATATGAACATCAGGAAAATGTAAAAGTATTTTAAGAGTTATAGGGTTTTTGATCTAATTTCCGTCCTACTAAGCACATCCCGCACTTTACCCCTCTTTTTTGAAAGGGTTTGAACAAAACATGAAATGTTTTCATTAAAGATAACTTCTAAATTTATTCACGTTTCCATACGTACCGTTGGATTTGATAAAGAGTCAAACAATGTTGAGATATTATTAAAACTCTAACACTGTTTCTTGATTCTAAATTCGTCCTACGAGTTTCAATTCCGTCCTAACGCATTGAAACGCCATTGGATTTTCTTCGTCCTACGGATGATGGTAGAAAAAGTGGATTCGCTAGGAGCGCTTCTTTTGTTTTGAGAACAATGAGTGTAAATATTCATACAATGCGCTGTAATAGGTTTCATGTTGTGGCTTATGAACTGACGGATCGGAACAAACGTATTATTGATTTGTGCACGGTGAAATCATTGATATTATTGATGATTTCTGCTCGATAGAACGGAAATGGGCGATTACGACGAAGTAGCGCTGTTCCCTATATCATGGAAATTTCGAAAGCTTTAATTAACTGCGAACATTTAGCTGAGCTTTTTTATTAATTTGATAAGGCTCAATCGAATTCACTTTAAAGAGCCAAGAATTCTTTATCATTATACAAAACATCGTAAAACTATATTCAAAAGGTACAGCACAACAAACGCTTTATCTTCCGCAATCCAATAAGCCTCCTCCATTAGAATGGGATCCGCTTCCAGTGGTTTTGTTGTATGGCAGTATTAGGGACAGAGAGCTTCCATTGCAGCAATGGACGAAAAAACGGTGGTAATCACTCACAAACTCATCACGAAACGGTTGCTTTCCAAAGTCGACGACGCATCGAACTGCTGATGAAGAACAATGAGGAAGATCACGAAATGGTTGCTGCTGAGTAAACAGACGATCGCGTGACACTCATCGAGAGTGGCCTGCTTCTGTTGACAGCCGAGTGAACACTTGAGTTTAGCTAAGTTGATTAGAGAACATCAACGCAGTTACATTAATTAAAATAAATTGCGAGATCTTTTAGCAAGCATCAATACTTTCAACAAACTTCAGAGAACATCAAAGAAATTTATATATTTTTAGATAGTTTCATGATATTCAGCGAAGTTCCGAGTACTTTCTGAGCGATCAGATAACTTCAGAGCAATCCCATGAACTTAAGGACATTCGCAGTGGCTTACAAGGAGTTTTATGATCCGAAAACTTCAGAAGCGCCAAGGAATTATGAATATATGTCGGAAAATTCACCGGAACATTAAGCAAATTTAGAGAACTCCAGGAAAGCATAGAAAACTTCAGGACGTCGATAAGCAAAATAACCAGCACTTTCCCGGGCTAATTCGCCAACCGAACCGGGTTCAAACTCGCCCACAGTGACGAGACTTTCGATAGAACTACACGCCGAAAGTGTGGCCTCCGAACTCGGAGAACCGGGCTCCCGGGAGGCAATCCACTATACGCAGTTTGAAAAAGAAGTGTAACTTTATGTTCAATACGATGCACATAAATGGAGCGTCACATATCATATAAGTTTACATAACAAATCCTGATGAATGTGGGCATCTTAGTGGAATACCTGTATAAAGAGAGAGAGAGAGAGAAGGATTAGAAATTTCCATTTAATTCCACTACCTTATTTGCTTATCCTTGACAGATACGCGTATTTCGTCTAGAATGTGCAGACTTCTTCAGTGTCTTGTACTAATAATCGACTCGAGACAAGACCCTGAAGAGGTCTGCACATTGTAGACAAAATACGCGTCAAGGATAAGCAAATAAGGTAGTGGAATTAAATGGAAATTACTAATCCTTCTCTTTCACTTTATAACAAATCCTGTAAAGTTCTGAGACATTTCATGCAATGTTGGAAATATTGTATACAAAAGCTCATATTTGTGATCAACATTGCTTACAAGTTGCTTGTTTGAGTGAAATGAAACACAAGTTTACGTGAATGAATGTTTACATCACAATTAAAATTCAGAATATTTTTCTGTGTAGCACAATTTCGTGAACACTTAAAACTCAATTACAACACAAACAATTGATGTTAAATGCAAAATTTCTAATCAGCGGAAGAAAAACACGCAGCAAAAATAAGCACGTCAGATTGCAAGCATGTTCACATTCACATGCAGTGATTTACGGCAAAGTTCCGTAAGCGCTTATAAAGTTTATGAAACATAAGGAATTGTGGAAGCGGCGCCGGTATTGTAGTGGTAAGCGTGAAGTGCAGAGATTTTCAGAAACATTTCGAGAACTTTATAAAAGGAACTTAAGGGAAGATCCGAGAACTGCTGGAACTTTAGTAAAATAAGGGAGCATTTCAAAGAAGTTTAGTTAGCTCAAAAAATAGGGGGAATTCCGGGAGGAGTTCAGTTCTATTAGATTCAGAAAATTGGCGGGAATTTTTAGGAAGTTCAGGACTTCAGATATGTAAGGACAATTATTGAGGTCTTCATATAAGTTCAGAAGTTCACGGAAGCTTAAACATTTCTAGAATAGTCCAATTAAATTCAGGGCAGTACAACAAGCTTCGAAAGAACTGCAAAAACTTTAGAGGTGTTTTGATAACTTCAGGATAGAGCAGTTAACATTAGAAAAATTGCATACATTTTTAAAAAGTTGCGAAAACCTTAACGAATTGTTAAAACTTAAGAAAAGATCGTTAAGAAAATTAAGGAAACTTTGGGAAGTCCGAAAAAGTGCAGGGAGGTTTGTAAATATGATGAGAAGTGTTGTGAGTATCGAGGTGAGTATCAGGCTAGTTTTAAAATTAAAAAAGAAGTTTAAGGAAGTTTTATTAACTTCAGGAAAGTTTTCGAAAATTTCAAGTAGTTCTGAAGACCTGTAGAATGGACTATTATTCCATATGCATCGAAGATTTCTCATGAAAATTCACTTGGAGTTCTCCTTAGCGATTCGATAGAACTATCTTACGAATTCAATTTAAAAAAATATGTATGGCAGTAGGCCGCCCTTGATAGCTGACGTGTTTTTAATTTGCTGCGTATTTTTCGTAAGGGAATTTAAGACTTGTTTGGCATTAAATTTGTTAATTCGTGTGCTGAAATTTAGTTTCAAGTGTTCATAAAGTTATCATTTTGTGATATATCGTGTTTTACCTGTGTTTGCCTTGCGTGGCTCGGTTGACCTTGAATCTAACCTCCAAAATATACGACGCAGCTTCAGTTCCATTGTTCGGTGTCGATTTTCATTGCCTCCCGGGAGCCCGGTTCTCCGAGTTCGGATGCTACACTTTCGGTGTGTAGTTCTATTGAGAGATCGGTCCGGTTGCTGAACTAGCCCGGGAACGTGTTGATAATGTGTTCGTCGCGAGTTTTGATGGTGATTCGGTGGCCGACGTTGCCGTGAATCAGCAAGTTTTCCGTTTGCAAAATGCTCGGCTGCTGGTCTCTCGCCGGTGTCGGAGATTGCGAGCAATATGAAAGATGCCTCGCTGGATACGCCCAAGACTGGACGGGTGGCAGTTGGTGACCGCGAGCTGTTCCTGAGGAAAGCACTAGACGCGAACCTCCTCCCAGATCACCATGGCAATGCAAGAAAATTTGTTTTCGTCAAAGGAAGTATTACGACAAAGGTGCATCACGAAATGAGATGCAAAGCTTAGATAAAATCAATATTGCGGAACCCATGGATTGGAAAATCAAATTAACATGGTGAGACTAGTTCAAATACATTTTGTAATTTAAACAAACATAAACTAAATACGTGCCAGGTTTAAAAAGAATATATTCGAACCTGGAAGCGTGTATGTAATACCAATATCCATTTGATAACGGTGATGCATACATGCGGGGCTTATTGTAGGTGAAAGTAACCTCGGAATGGGCGTGACTCTCCAGACATTCTGAAATGGGTTGCTGGATCTGCAATAGAACTATCACTTTCTAACTCCCGGACTAAAGCTGTCTACTATGATCATAAAAGCGAAATTCTAGAGAAGTTCTTATATAATAACACTGCCGGCCAGTGGGGGTTAGAGGGAATACACACACACACACACACACACACACACACACACACACACACACACACACACACACACACACACACACACACACACACACACACACACACACACACACACACACACACACAACTATCTTACGAATTCAATTTTATTTTAATTTTCCCTGAAGTTCTCCTCAGTAAGATACCCTTTGGAAAGATTCTTTTCAATCTTTCGCTTTAATGATTCATATCGTACATAACTGTTTATGTTTTTTTTTCAATGTTTGTTTTCAAGATGAATAGAAATAATTTCATGCTTTAGGATTAATTAAATAGTTGTATCGTAAACCACATTTCAAACCTCCTTCTTCCCTTTTCCCATCCAAAAAATTGTAAATCACCACTAACCTCGAGACAACCGCGAGTACTTGGTCCAGTTCCTTTAACTTAAAATTTAAGACAGTAATAATGTATAACGCAAAGAATAACTCGGCTCTGTAAAGTTTATTCGATTGAGCCTGTACAAATAAAGTAATTAAAAAAAAATAACTGTTTATGAGATAGGGGAAACGAATGTAATGTCGGCCTAAGTGTCCCTAATTTGGGCCCATACATAAATTCAAATTCATTTTCAATAGCAACCAAAAATATCCATTAGTACCGTCCCAATGACGCGTTCATCTAGATACAATTGATAAATAGCAGATTTTTAGCGATGGGCCCAATATTAGATCCATAGGCCAACATTAGAGCCATTTCCTCTACTAGTCTAGTCTACACATACACAGCCAGTACTTGAAAGAATCCTGGAAAATGATACATCTATCATTTTTCTTGTCATTATTAATGCCTGCTGCACATCAAGGATGTGAAACAAACAATAAAGCGGCCAGGCCTACTGTGTAGCGTTAGAGCCATTTCCTCTACTAATTAAATAAGTCTAAAACACAATTTTTTCTCTTAGGTCACTTATAAGTACCTTTTTTTACAACTATAAGTCACTATTTGGTCACTTAATACCCGGGAAATCGGCTAAAGATCCGCGAAATATCAATAACCCTTAAAATATAGTTAGTTAAATTATAAGTTCTACATATTTATATTTTTTATAATTTCTCTATGAATTTCCTCGGAATCCTCCATAAAATTCCTATTCTATTAGGAACCCAATTCCTTAGAAAATTATCTCAAAATTTTAATAAAAACTCTCCTCTGGAATCCTACACACTTAGAAATACCTAATTTTACACGTGACGGATTCCATCTTTGACGCAAAGGATGAGACGTAAACAAACATGTCATGTAAAGTTAAGTGCTCCGAGACTGAAAAGTTCGTTGCACGACGAAAAGTACGTTTGATTGAGGTGAATTTCGCGTCTCAGGGTGGCCAGCGAACCGCGAAAACCGGGAAATATCCGGGAATTTGAAAAGAAACCGGGAAAAAGCCGGGAATTCGACGAGAGAACCGGGAAAAATAATTTAACCATACCATAGGAACAACTTTGTATACCAGAATTTTGGAATAAACCATTAAAACAGAGTGATACTTTACCAAATGAATGTCTAGCTCTATTAGCTGTATAATTTTCTTCAGAATTTAATCACTCAGCAATAATTCAAATTGATTTTTATCGTTTCAATTTCAGATGTAAAGTGCATGGGCATTAAAATAAAATATTGAAGATGCTCGACTTTGGAAACAAATATTTGTAAAAACTGAATCTTAACTATTCTTTCCCAAGGTTTTAATTTTTAATTCGAATTCAACCATGCAATTTTATTCAAAAATCTCATGATATGAATTCCAGAATTAACTTGGAATTCTGTTCAGAAATATCATAAGTAATTTCTGAAATGAACCAGAAAACACTCCGCTTAATAATTACCGTTGAATTCTGTTTTGAATTTTCTTGAAACCCCTTTTGAGAATTTGATTCTAATTCTTCTTAGAATTCCCTTGAGCCTATTCGGAGACATTCATTGCTTTGAAATTATTTTCAAAATTTTCTTTTAACTCTGTTCAAAACAGCAAAAATATTTCGAAATGTTATTTACCTCTGTGATGATCTTTCTTGTTTCTTTACTGATTATTTCACTTCTAAGTTCATCCTTAAATATACCACCATGCATTGTACCTACGAACGAACACCTTCCCGAGCAAAGTCGGTTAAAAAAATGAAAGCAAATCGATATTAAAGTGTGCAGTTCCTATCATAATGAAAACTCATTTTGATTTCAAATGTTGCGACATAAGTCTGATATCATATTGTGCTTTCATTATGCAGTCAAGACGTTTTAAATGAAAGCAACTTAACTTGAAGTTCTGCTGTTTACGTCTTGTTTAAAATTTAATTGAAATTCATCTGTCGTTGAACTAATGATTATCGTTTATCTGATTTGTTTAACACATTTTAGGTCATTCGTGACTTGCCCGCGGTGAGATTGGAGCCTAAGTCTTTCAGCTTGAGAAACATGAATGGTAACCATTTACTCTAGGCCCGTATTCAGTTAAACATTATGAATGCAAAATCAGTAATCAAATTGATTTCATTGAAAGCAGGATTAGTTTTCCGTTTGCTTCAAGAGTGTAAAATTTTGCTCTCATTTTTGCTGTGTTAACCGTTAAGTCAACCAAAATGAGATCAACTGGAGTATTCAAAATAAGTTACATCATAACAGCAAATTTTGATTTCAATTTGATCTTCAGCTTTGCTCGGGTTGCCTACCAAGTTTCCCGTATGATTTTAGCATGTGCTCTGTATTCACTTTGAATAAACAAGCCTATAAATGCAGAAGCAGAAAATTGATATGGATTATGTGACTATGTCAGCTATGTATCAATGGAGACGCAGGGTAATCTAGTCGTATTGGAGTAATGAGCGAAATTTCTAAACATGATAATTTCAAAAAATCGTAACTCAAAAACGAAGACAAATACATCGATGATTTTTTGATATGTTGTGTAGAAAAGGCTAAATTTTCAAAAAAAAAATTAAAAACGTGTTACGCCCATTGTCTACAAACCATGAAAACCATAAAAAAATAAACACAATCAAAATTCTTCGATACAAAACTTCAATATTCAAAAAAGTTTATATTATTTTTTCTGAAAAGTATTTTTAATAACCTTTCATTTGATATATTGATCATTCGAATCGGTTCAATGGTTTAAAAGTTATGATTTTTTAATAAATGCCATTTTTGGAAAAAATAGAAAAGAAAATCGATTTTTTGGACCACCCTAACAGGAAAATGGTCACCCTAATGAGAAAATAAAAAATACGGATCTAATATTTTTCGATAATGAACAAAACTGCCAATTGTTACGAAACTCTGAGAACCACTCTATCGTTTTGCTATGGAATGGCTGATATGGTATATAGACTAGACTAGACTCTCATTAGGACGAGCCTCAGGAATCCTCTATTTCTTTTGAAATTATCAACAAATCTCAAAGTTCCCGGATATGTGGCTTATAATTGATGTCATAAGTCAAATAGTCAAGAAAATCGATGGACATACATCTACCATTTTTTCAGGATGCTTTCAAAAACTGTCTGTTTTGGTGTTGTTAGGTGTTAGAAATATCGTGTGCTTATTTCCTATGTTCCGCATACATTCCTACACAGTGCGGCTCCACCGTTTCCATTCCCTCCTTCCCCAGCCACCGTACCATTGATGCGGATCCGCACTATCGCTGCCATAGTGGTGAAGAGAGTCGTGATATTATTAGCGAAGCGTACTGTACCTACATCGCGTATAAATTTTATTAATCTTCATCTGGATTTTTCCATGCTTCAGTCGTACAATCAAAGACAGTGGCCCATTGGTATACATGTGTGAGTATGCGGGCGCGCGACTTCATTTCCATCTTCCGTTTGCCACTACAATAACCCTGTATCCTGTATGTGTATGCGGAAACTTGAGGGAAATTAATTCCGCACTTTACCGCTTACACCGTCCGCCCGTCGAACGCTGAGGAGACCTACTTGTAGGTTCGACTGGCGGTCGTTGTACGCCAACCTACATCATCAACCACCACACTTGCTTACACTATTTTGGATAATTTCCTTTGAACTTACTACTGATGGTGATTGTACGATATTATTTGCTGTTTTGCGCCACATGTCCGGTTCAAGTGTACCAACAGCAGCGTCTTTATATTTGGAATAATGGCAGCGAATATGAGGTAGAAAAAGATGATTAACGTCTTTTTTGAGGCATCCGTGTTGAAGGGAAAGTCCATTGTCACAAGATCAGATGATCTGTTCGAGGCGCTTTTATGACTGATTGTTTCATTTTGTCGGTCTGTTTGCACGTGGACTTTAATTGGTATTTTTGATATTATTCATGTTTGGAATTCCAAATGAACTGCTCATTTTCGAAGAACCGAGCGCTAAATCACCCATGGCCCGAAAATTTGCAAAAATTCACTTCCGCCTTCGCGCTTGAATTCCTCTCACCAGCAGTGTAAGGCATCCTACTATCACATCTGCAAGTCCCATGTTGTAGCACGTCTAATAACTGGTTCAAACTCGTTTAGAAAACGGTGGCAAAAGTTTATTGACTTTTCACAGAGCGCGAGCGGCCACGTTTGGTTCAGAAGATGCTGATGGTTGCTGGGAGTGAGCCCAATATACAGAGATTGCTTCGGGTCGGCAAAGTGAAGGAAAGAGAAGCATAACATAAAATGTGGTCCAAACATTGGATACTGTTTTCTGATCTTTTTTTCCTTTCTTTACCGTCATCTTTCTAGGCACTCTATGCGCACTCACTTACTCTCCTATTCAAGCATCGTGCTCTCTAAATGGATCAACAAGTTATGGGTTCGTGCGCAGAGCCTTCCCGCCTCCGCCCCGAAGTTATCGACGACCCGCGTGAAGTTGTGGATCAATTCAGTCATGGCGGGAGTAGCTTACACTTGTATGAGATTAGTCCAAACAAAAGATCACGCTCGCGCCAACTTCCAGATGTAGAGTGGCTACGACTTCGTAACTACTTTGCACATATGTATTGGTACTTCATTGCCACCCGCCGCCACCGGATTTTCTGTAGGCTCGATCGCAGCCTTCAATCGTCATAGCACAGTACATACAGTAAGTCCTCCGTATATCCGGTGAGTGGTACCACCGGTACCGTCCATCCACCGCTTGTCCGTTAACAAATTGGGCTGATGTTCTGTATGTGATTAGTGCCAATTATAAACAAGTTATCCACAGAATATCAGCTCAATTGGTTGAAGGACAGTCGAGAAATATATGGAGAGGTTACTGTATTTACAGAAGTGAATGATTCTATGTTTACGGGACTCCACCTGAGTGAGTCGTAACAGCCGCGCAAGAGGTACGACTATGATTTTGCTGAACTGTTGAAGTTTGTCTCTGGGTTCATTCCCTCCTTTCGGCCACCTGCCGTCTACCTTCTTTTGTCGCACGGCTTTATCGCCCTCAATTCTTTATAAAGCTGTCTTTGTGATGAGAGCCCACCTTTTGATAAACGCGGGAACATCCAAGCGAGGAAGTACCATTCCCGTTTGGCCTTGTGTCTGCTCTGGAGAGAGCAAAAGCGCGACGTGGTGAGAACCTGTGTGCGGAAACAAGCTAAAGAGGGAACGAACCCGAAGTAGATCGAATAAGGAATTTTAAAGAAAACAGAATGACGCTAAAGACAACTCGTGCGGGTAAGTGGTACGATGGATGGCTTTCCGGATCCGAAGGGGTGTACCACGGGGAAATACGGGAGAAACCAAAAACCAGTTATTGCGGATTAATATAATATCATACGTATGCGCTTGTCTTCGACGTTGTTGACTAGCTGACGATGGATGTGGCGTGGCTCTACACGATCGGTGTGGTGACCTGTGCGCGCTGGCTGGTGTGAAGCACAGTGTGCCTCGAGGTTTTCAGAGCGAACAGGGTGTCGCTGCGAGGCGATGAAGTATAGCGAATATGTGCAGTCGTTCACACAATTAGGCGCAGCGACTGCTGATGTAGTGTGAAAAGGTGAAGGAGACTTGACGGAAAGTGACGATGGCTTGAGAGAAGTGCGAACCGGTCTTGATCGTCTGGCCTGGAATGCGCGATCTGTCAATGCTGTTTCATATGATGCTTGACTCTTTTCAGATTGTATTGTCTCACTGCCTCAACGATAGAAGTTTATTATACATATCTACCTAGATAGAACGACGATTGCTCTATAGCTGACGTGGCTATCTGGCAGCAATGACTTAGCGATAAGGACAATCGTGTGTAAATTAATTAGCTCAAGAACACGTTGCCAGGCTGGTATCTTATCGTTTCCATTGCGTATCAGCGTAAAATGTTACAATCTGGTAGAAGCAATGCCAATAGCTTGTAGCCATAATCGTCTCCACTCTGACTCATTGGTATCGGCTTTAAATCGAACTAAAGTTAATGAAGCTGCTGAATGCCAGGAATTGATTTATTTATATTTATACGCATACTCCCTCAGACATCGGCTCAAGATTAGCTCGTCTGAACGATTGTAAACTGGTGAGTGATACATACGTGCGGTATGTGTGACTCAGGCAAGAAAAGCAGTATTGTTTTTACTCGAACTCGAAGTTAATGTTAATTATTTCTTCTTTGTACCAAAGCGCATATTGTGACTCATTCTGGCGCACGTGCCTATTTGTGCGTCAGTACACTTGCTCTAATTGGCATTCGGTTGGCCCTTTCCCATTTCCTATGCCCACACGCAGTTCGGAATTTGTGAGGCGATGCCGAGCAAGAACACCTGAATTTTGTTAACAACGCTTGAGTGACCGTCTTCTTCGGTTACGCACACCGATCAAACGGCAGAACAGGTTATTGAATGTAGCTACACTGAAACAAATCGACATGTACCGTTTATTGGATCCATCTTATAACATAGCAATGTCAGCAGATTTATTCATTCTATGTGATGATTGATAGATTCCATTGGATTATCATTTAATAACTATGACTGCGATATGGAATGATTTCTATCGTAATTTCACATACTTAGTACTTGATAATACTTTGCTTCGAACGTGGTTAGCGATAGGTAATAAGTATATGAATATTGTCTGATATATTTCATGGTGAAAAACTGTTGATATGTCATGGGTGGGAACAGACATCTAAAAACTAATGGAAAATCATATAAGTTTGCACTATGAGAAAATCCAGTAAAATATACCTGTTCTCATGATGAATATTGCTCACTAAAATGTATATCTTATAAGATAATGATGTATATTTTATTGAAGTTGCTTTTAATGATTTTTGACGTTTGTTGATATGTCGCGTGTAAACAGACATGAAATAACTATTGGACTGTCATTTAACTTTGCAGTATAGGAAAACATGTATATCTCATTGGAATAGCTTACTTTGATTTTTGAGGTTTAAAGATTGTAAACAGATCCATCCCAATCATTTAATAGTCATATAGATATGCCTTTTAAGAAATCCAACAGCAAACGTTTGTTTTTGCATGTTTTTCTGGGCTGAATATCGCTCCCAATAAAATACATCTTACATGATTGTTCTTTATAAATTATTGAAACAATTTTCAACGATGTTATCGTACACTCATTAAAATGATAAGTTGAACTAAATACTACTAACAACAATGATACTGTATTGAATAATCTTTGTTTGTTTCCGGAAAAGAATGTATTGAGATTGAAAAAAAAATGATTCTACTGCAATATTTACTTTGCTATGATTTTAATTGTAAGCCTTCTACACGGCTAATTCAGATTCCAGCCCTAGTACTCAAAATTCATGAACCAGTTACATCAACTTATATAATTCAGTCGTTGATTTATTGCACACAGGTGCATTAAGAAAGATTTTAACAAACCAAACCACCGAAACGGAACATAAATTTGTCAGTGCTATTTGTCTTCACTCTAGCAAAACGAGCATAACGTTGCACTGCATTCCATGTCGGGAGAGCTGTTCTTACTTCATGCTATTTGAACGAGCTCAATCTTGAAGTCAGTCGTGGCCCAGTGAAATCGAGCGCAGACACCGAAAGCATCACACCTCAACAGTCCTTGATCGAATCCCAAATCAGCTACAATAAAAAAAGGCACAACTGTGAAAGCTCCCTGCCTGATGTTTATTTTTCGATTTATTTTTAGAAATCGATTAAATATATGTGTCAAAAGAAGAAGTAAATTTCATGTGATTTTCACACAAACTTTACTTCGATTGATTTATGACACATATATTATATTGTGGTGAAAAGTGTAGCTTATACTTATGGGTTTCAAATCCATTTCAGGTAATTATTATAATTTGATCGATTTTCATTTATCATACGACGATCATATAGAAGTTACCAAATTATCAGCATTGTAAATGTATCAGATATTCATATAGAATTTACCTGGCACATTTTCAATCATATAATTTTCAATGGATTATCTTATAGCGCAAATTTATAAGATTTCCACATAACAGGAATATGTCATATTGGTTCAGTGTAGTTATACGTATCAATTTCTTCTCGAAAAAAAAACCGAAGTGTATCTACACGTCGCTTTGAAGGCCATCCGGTTTTTTTGTTCGAATTTGTCGAGGATTCAGTTTTTATAGTTGGCGGTTATTATAGCGAGTGTCGCCACATTATATTATTTGTCTTGGGGTTACTCAAATTGGTTGTGCCGTAAGATGCGTGACACACGTATTCTGCCCATAATCGCATCAACCCCTTCTTCGGTAGGTGTCCTTTCGATTTTTGGCAGCGGCTTCAACATATTGATCGAATAGAGTTATTATTGAAGTCTGTACTCGGTAAAAAGGGCAGACTGTCTGAGCATAGACGATTATCTTGTTTGACTATTTGCGTAACATAATGCTATTGAGTGCTCGTGATGGTTTCGAAATTATGATAGGACGTGCGAAATCATATTGTGGAATCTCGATAAAAATCCTAAAGTACCGAAGTTGGTGGTTCGCAAATGCATTATCTATTGAGTTAGGAAACATACATAAATGTATTAATGTATTAGGTATAGCAAAATACGCTACGACTCCCTCCTCCGCCCCTACGTCATTTATCAGGGTGTCGATCGACTACTTGAAAAACCTTGATAATCAAAAAATATCAAAGAATTTCATCATGGAAACTCAGGGAATTTCTTTAAATCCAGGGAAATATGTCTCAATCCTTATTCATAACTGCATTACAAACTCTAATGATATCACCAATCATCTTCTTCTTATTCGCATTTCAAGCTATACAATCGCATATTAGCTTATTGCGTGCTCTCAACTTAGTGTTCTAGATGCACTTCCACAGTTATTAATTGAGAGCTTGCGATGCCTTTTTGCATTGGTATAATTGTGTGGCAAGTTCAATCATACTTGTATGCCCAGGGATGTCGAGAAATTTTCCAACCTCAAAATTTCCTAAGCCGGACGGACCGAGAATCGAACCCAGCCACCTCCAGCATGGTAGCTGTGCCTTGTTTGTAGCTGTGCCTTTACCGACTGTGCTAGGGGAGGCCCTCACCAATCATGTAGGAAAGTAAATCAATTATTTTGACGTAGGACTTGTGGAATATACTGGGGTGCAAATTAAAAAACAAATGCGTGACTAAATAGTGTCAGGTTTTGAACGCTTATAATATGGTCATTTATGAATGAAATTAAATTTTAATTACACCATTTTATTCAGATTTAATGTAAGATTTGTTTAGTATAAAGATGACAGTTGGGGTTAACTATTGAAAATTGCTCGCTCGCTATGACGAGAGAACAGATAGATGAGCCGGTACCACTCAACACTCAATTTCATTTTTTTTTCTTCTTTGCTTTTATCTATTCATTAACCTACAACAGCAAAATACAGAAAAAAGCTGGGGTTTAGAATGCTAATCTAAATGCTTAAGTTAGGGAAACCTAGAAAAATTAGTTTCAGTTGTCGTTTAACTGCCGAGTGCTATAAAGAGGTGTTCGTTGGGTTGTACATAGAAAACGAAACTAACTCAGAGAGTGAGTAACTTTTACTAAATTGTAAGTCACTTTTACTCCTTCGTATGGAGAAATTTCTAAAAGCGTAGGTCACTCTCAGCGCATGAATAAACTATACTTTTAGAAATTTCTCCATACGAATGAGAAAAAATGACACACTCTCTGAATAAGATTTATTTTCAGTGTACCTGAAAAAACTACATTGAAACAATCAAATTTACTTTTTATTTATTCAATGAAATCGTTCACTATTTTAAAGATTTTTAATTGAGCACAGGTAAAGATAAACTGGATTTAAATTAACTTGAATAAGTTTTAGTTGAAAGTCGCTTGTCTGTTTTAGTTCTGCAACATAAATATTTGTGATGTCATGTGCACTTTGATTTCTAAAGTTGTTTCGCCATGAGTAGGTTTCCGAAAGTTGAGTGAACATTTGCTGAGCTTAATTATTAATATTAAAGCAACTGATCTGCTTTTTTCAAAAATTGAATCTTAATTTTAGAACTTAGGATCTATTAGGAACCTATTTAAAAAAAATTGTTTGGAGTTCAATTTCTAAACCATTTATCTTGTTATGAATATATTATTGAATGGAGCAGTAAAAAAACCTCGTTGTTCTACGTCAATAATGCGGTCGTTCTTTGGGCACAACCCTTAACTTTCTTGGTAAGGCTTAGACTTGAGCAATTTAAATCCAGAGAAAAGTTCTTAGACTCGATTTTTTTTTTTCAAATATCCAAGACATGGACCATTTTTTTAAGGTTCTAGAACTTATTTCAAGGTCAAGGTTACGTACATAGGAAAATTTTGAAGATTGCAGACTTAGCTTTTTTGGAAAAACCAAGGCATGAAAAACAAGATTCTGGTTCATTTGAGTTTCAACGAATTCCGTACTTATACATATTTTTAATATTCCAAACCAGAAATATTTGCAAGGTTCCGTACTCATGTTTTTTTAATTTTGAATTTAGTTTAGACCCCACACTGAAACAAAGACCATAGTTAGGAATACTATTTTGCAGAAAACACTTATTTTCAATATAACTACGCTTAATGCCGTTAAATATACCATAATTTCAGTATAGTTGACTAAAAATATAATCAAATTTACTACCATTCTGTCAAAACTACTATGCTTACTCAAACGGCATAGTAGTTTTGATAGAAAAAATAGTAAAATTAAATGAATTTCGTTTCTGCACAAATCTATTGGTGTGAGTATTTAATTTAAACCATCAATATAGTATTTTTGCCAATAGATTTTGTTTCTGTGCAGTCTCGGAGCAAAAACCAAGGTTGCCGGTAATTTTAAATTTATCGATTCCCGGACTTGGAAACAGCTTAATAAAGATCTTGGAATAGGAAAAGAATCAAGGCTCAGAGTAAACACTTTTTAAAATCACGATTCTCGATTAAAAAAACTAAATAATTGGCTTTGAAATATTAAAAGGATTCCAGACATATGATATAGCAACATCTCGAGCTTGGAGCAATTTTAAAGATTTACGAACATGTAAAAAATTTGAATATCCCAAAGTAAGAAGAAAGTTCAATATCATTAATTTTTCAATTTTTTATGATAATGGACTTCGAAAAAATATCATCATAGGTTAAGAAACATTTTAAAGTTTCTAAACTAAGACATTTATTATGTGACTTTTGATATCCTGTGGTTTTTAAATAAATAATTAAAATATAAAAAATCGAGACCCTGGATTTGAAAAATAAATCTGGCATAGAGAAATAAAAAATGTTCAGCTTCCTAATCCCAAACCATAATTTGAGTTGTAGAACTTGAGTAAATAAATCCCGGTTTTGTACAAACTTTCAATATTCGTAAACATTGAAATGTAAACAAACGCCCTACCCACTGTAGATCTAGAAGTTGAATTATCAAATCACTTATTTTTTTTTTATTCTGAATTTGATTGTAGATTTTACATTTACCATTTGAATCCATTTGGTTATCCCATATATTAATTAAGTCAGCCATATAGGATCAGTTTTTGTTTGTAATATGTGTTCCCCATATCAAATATTAATTGTTAAAGAATATTGCGAACACCACTCCATGTAGCATGGTCTCAAACCCCTTCAGGTAATATTTAAAAATTTTGAAATTAGAACATTTGAATGGGTCTTCGATTGACGAAATCTTACCGAAAGAAGCTAATCCTTCGATTGAAATTGACTAGACTCGGTTTACTAGTTTACCAATGGTAAACAATGTTGCCGATTTATAAACGCATGATCGATACAAATACATTGATTAAACGTTCCAAAGGAGGTAATGTAAGACCAAATGACAACCGTTAAATTCAAACTCCTTGGATATAACATTCTTAGCCATTAAACGTAGAAGTTTTATGTTTTTGATTTAAATGCTAAATTGTTCCAATTGATTTGTGATTTCCCACTGTTGTAGGGTGCACCTTAATAAAAAATACCATAATCCACAAATGGTTTGGATGATACTCCAACAGGTTGTTAAGCAAAATAATCATAACATTTATTAGGACAGCCATTATCAAATTTGTATGGTTATTTTGTTTAACGATATTTTCGTGATATGACCAAACCATTTGTGGAATAGTTCTATCATTTGGGTTATGGTTCGTTTATGGTATTTTTTTATTATTAGGGAGACCTTATCATTCCCATAGGCCATAACTATAACTGGAACACATACCCTACGCTTTGTTCAAATCTATTTTTTATGATTCTATAGTTGTTTGTAAAACAAAATAACATAATTATTTTTATTTTTACAGGACCGTGAATGTGAACTATCGGTGTTTCCAACTTTATTTGTGCCCAGAATCCGAGACTTACAAAAATCACCAAATGAAGGACGATAAGCAAATTGACATTGACGGCTCACATTGAAATTATTTTAAAAATAATCAAACAATTGAAAGCATAGTAATTGATGGTTATGGACGCACACATCACCCTCTGACAAGGCAACATCATTACTCATCGTTAGTGTTTCTGTAAAATCTCACTGTACACACGAATTTCTAAAACTGTATCCGAATAATTTATACAAACCAAGCCAAGCCTCACGTGAAGATGCACACTTCCAAGGGCTTTCGAGACAAGCAATTTGACCAAGGTACGTATGTAGCACATTTATATCTTGTTATTTGCAACAGAAACTGATCTTCCTCATACATTTAAGTAAAAATGCCTTTTTCTGTAAAATCATCTCTGTGTCTTCGGCATGCTTATTTCTTAGTTCAATTCAATGAAACCATGTACTTCTATTTCACTTTATGTACTTAAGCGGTTTAACCGGAGTGTTTAAAATTATTTATTAGGTTTAATTGTGAAATATCATTACCTCACGTCAATGGGTTTTAAAAATGTTGAGTAAGCTTAGTTAAGTTTTCTTTATTAGGGAGGCTTTCAGCCTGAGGCTAGTTCGCCTCCGTGCTGTTGAGTATAATCAACAATCAATACGAAACTAACGATTTTAAATTGGCTCACTATTTGACAAGCCTATTGGTCCCAAGCAAACGATTAACGTACCCCATTCTAGTCGAAATTCTAGTATTACACAATGTTTGTTTTGGTTCGCTATGAAAGCTTCATAGATAAAATGAGGGGTTAGTGGATTTTCTTATGTTTCGAGGGGTGAATCGATTAGCTTGGGACCGAAGAGAGTACCAGAGATGAGCCAAAAAGTTGAGCACGTTTCTTCGGGACCTTCAAGTCTTAGAGTTACCTCTATGGTATAATCATGCATATTAGATAGTTTTTCTGATATCTATTTTATTGCAAATGCAGAGTCATGAATGCGTTGCATTGAGTAAAAATTGTGACGACGCTTACTCAGTTGAGCTACCATTATCATCAGAGTAGCTGTAAATTCATGCTTCTACTGCTCGCATACTACAGATGAATGCTGTTAGTTCGAACTTTAAGTAAGTAAATTATAAGGTGCCTGATGTGTGTCAACTAACCTGGAAATTCAGATATTCTTGAAAACGTGGAAGCTGATACAGCACCGATGACTTACTGCTCCGCTACTATTCGACGATGTCCTCGTTACGGATGTTATTCGTTGGGTGTCACAATTGTTCTACGACAGTGTTCAATGGTGCTGGAAACTCACCGCCAAACATGTTTTGAAGAACTAATACAACGGTTTAAAATGGAACGATCGCCAGGACCGCCAAGAGAAGCGGGTTCGCACACGGTGTAGAATTGGGCACACAATATTCAACACACGAATCAATATTCTATAATTGCCAAGCAGGGTTGACCTTAAAACTTGTTATCCTTAGCTGTATTAAATACGACGTGAGGAAATTAACATAAATAGTAACATCGAGGTAGCGCTTAGCAACTCAAATACTGAAGTTAAATTAATTAAATTATTAATTAGTTGGAGAAGCTTAGCATCAAATATCAGACCTTAAGTGGTCATTTTATACGATAGATGGGGAGATGAAAGCATAGAGTTGATAGTTCCGTTATAGAGTACAGTTGTGTGAAAATTGAGCTGAGCATGAGCATGATTGACCGCCCACGGTTGCTACTCTGTTATTGTCAGACCAGCTGTAATTACACAGAGAACCAATAGACGATTCTACAAATGAAACGTTAGAGTTGATGATGAGAACGCATTTTCCATGTTCTATTATTAATTCAAACGAAGCCCAAAACGTGACGACAACAGCAATTGGTATCGATGAAACCAGGACGGATATGAACTATTGAATGAAACGACTGAGTTAGACAGAACAAGAGCTGATGCTTGCACTTTGGCCAACAAAATCTTTACTGAAAGAAAAGTTGAATGGGCGATTGACTCCTTTGAACCTTTCAAGTCACCAGGTAAGGATGAAATTTTTCCTGCACTACTACAGAAGGGAAAAGCGGTTTTAATGCCTATTCTAACAAAGATATTTCGAGCAAGCTTCATATTAAGCTATACACGGAGAACAAACTATTACAGACGCAATTATTTTTCCGGTTAAAATAACTATATTGTTCAATTTTTTTTTTTTTATTTTTCCTTGGGTTTGTTTTCCGTCGATCTTGTTTTCCGTGCTGAGCACCAATGCTACCGACGCCAGGAAGGCAGCTCCCACACCTGGACCCTACCTATCGACCCATCAACTCATGAACCGGGGACCAACGGCTTTACTTCCCTTCCGAAGGAAGGCGTGATTACAGATGTTATGCCTCAGAACATCCCGGCGGCGCCGACTGGGATTGAACCCAGGCCTGCTGGGGTGAGAGGTTATCACGCTTACCACTACACCACCGGCGCCGCTATATTGTTCAATTGTTTTAGAGATAACCCGAAACTATAGTTGATTTGACTATATATAGAGGGCAACAACTATAGTCCATAGTTGGCTCCTCGGTTGGCTTAAATATATTTTTCAGTAGATGAACAAACGTCAAACTTCAAAATACAACTATGCTTTAGTTGATTCAAGAAAACTATTGTTAGGAAAGCACAATTTTAAAATGTTTATTAAACGAACTGCCCTTCATTATCGACATATTAAGAAAGTTTATTTTGCTTCTTTATCGATCTCAAAAACACAACTGCAAAATCATTCAAGAACATTCAGCTGAGATTTGAACCGTGTTCATCTGCGTGAGAGCCAGCTATCTTATCGCCTGCTCTACGCATCACAAGTTAAAAGTATGTGGATTTATTATGATCACTTGAAACCAAATTATATAAATAAATTACATTTGACGGTTGTTATAATTGATCAAAGTTATAGTTGAATTGAGTAAAAGATGAACAGTTGAATCTATTAGGTAGATATGCTTGAGTTGACGGTCAAATTAATGTTGGAATAACTTTAGGTTTCTTTAAAACAACAATATTTTTCCATGTGAAAGTAACTATTAGGATTGTTATCTTAACTTAACGAATTTGTTCTCCGTGTATACCGGCAGTGTGGCGACAAGTGCGGGTTATTTTTATCCCAACAAAACTAGAAAGATCTTTTGAAGCAAAAGAAATTTTTTTGGTGCATTCCTTGACATTGAAGGTGCATTCGATAATTCATCTCACGATTCAATGACTACAGCTATGATGAAACGATCAAAGCATTGTAAATTGGATCAATGAAATGTTATCAAAAAGAGAAATATCAGCAAACCTTGGAAGCTCACCCATCAGTGTAAGAGCAACCAAAGGATGCCTGCAATGAGGTGTGTTATCACCTCTATTGTGGTCTTTAATAGTTGATGATCTTCTCAAAAATTTAATAGCCCAAGGCTTCGAAATAATTGGCTTCGCAGATGATATAGTCATAATTGTACGTGGCAAATATGATTGTATTATCGCTAACAGAATGCAAATTGCTTTAAATTTTGTCTCATCGTGGTGTGATAGGGAAGGATTAAACATAAATCCTACTAAAACTACTATCGTGCCATTTACCCGAAGGAAGAAATTTTCATTAGACAATATAAGATTGAAAGGCACACTTTTGGAACTTTCTAATGCTGTCAAATATCTTGGAGTAATCCTCGATAGTAAATTTAATTGGAATATGAGCAGGCAATAAACAAAGCTACTAATGCTCCATGGATATGCAAAAGAACATTTGGTAAACAGTGGGGACTGAAACCGAAAATGATCCATTGGATTTACTCGGCAATTGTGAAACCCAGGACTACTTATGGTGCATTGGTCTAGTGGCCAAAAACAAAAGAGAGTGTTGCTCAGAGAAAGTTAGGAAAACTCCAAAGGTTAGCAACTCTGGATTAAACCCACGGTCTTCTGCTCAGTAAGCAAAAACATTTGCCACTAGGCAGATGAGCTCTTTTTTAATCATCGATTTGCTGTTATTGCCATTTAGTCATGTTAACAAATAAAACGGCACCAACCCGACACCAACGACAACGAAAAGTTTTACAAAATACACGATAAACAAGCGATCTTACCATACATTTTTAATATGAAAGGACCTGGGACCGTGTTTTTCTGCTCAGTAAGCAAGCCTCAAGGCCCAAACGCAATGTGGACGGAAGCGTAACGGAAACGGAAAGTTTGACAGTTGTCACAAATGACATCATGAAGCCTAACCGATGTCGATTTGGTCTAACTAGTTTTCAATCTGACAAGTAGTCTTCCGCTGCCTTTGCGCTTGGGCCTTAAAGCCTTCATTAATATCCACTTTCACGCATGGTTCAGGCTATCATAACAAGCTATGACCGACGTGACGATTGTTTAAGACCTGGTTAAACAAGCTATTCAAATGAAATTACGTTTTCGAATTTAACTAGGAATGTAATGAACAACAGAAATACGCGATAATTCATATTTTTAGCGGTTGATGATTAATTTTAAATATACTAACGGTACTGCCTATGGCGATTACGATAGCGACTACGACCAACAATCAATACGAAACTAACGATTTTAAATTGGCTCACCACTTTAGTAGCCTATTCGTCCCAAGCAAACGATTAACGTACCCTATTCTAGTTGAAATTCTACTACTACACTATGTTTGTTTTGATTCGCTATGAAAGTTTGACAGATAACATCAGGGGTGTGTGGATTCATGCAGAACATGCAGGGGTGAGTGAAATAGCTTGGGACTGCTTGGGACCGTTGTTCTGGTACTGAGTGAGCCAAAAATAATAATGATTTTCTTCGGGACCCAGTGGTCTTAGAGTTACCTCTATGCTACGACTGTGCCTCAACAAAAATGTCCAATGTTTTGACAATAAATATCATGGTTACAATGACAATGAAGATCATGGTACACAGCAAAAACAAATTGTAATATCGTTCAACGTAATTCAAGCTGATGTATGAAATAATTATGTAATAGCAAAATGCAGAAACAATCCCTAATAAATTTGTTATAGCTATTTTGCTTAACTACGTGTTTAGGATATCATCCAAACCATTTCGGAAAAGTTCGACTATTTGGGTTATTGTTTGTTTATAGTATTTGTTTATTATAGTAATTTTGTTCGCAAAATCGAAGTAGTACATAGTACAACGAGCGGAATGATCTCTTTGCAGCTGTTTGGATGTAATATTCAACAACTATTTTTTCTGTGTAAGGAGTAATGTTGTGTATGTTGTTGTTCAAATCCTTTCTAAAGGATCTGTAATCCATTATTAGCCTTTGGCATTTCATGATCAAACAATTCAACTCATTCAGTTTTAGCTTGCTCTCGGCCACTCGACGCGACAAAATTCATGAATTTTCCTGATACGTCCTGGATATAATTTATGAAGAACGTGTCATTGTTCCCCCTGTTATTATGATTTGAACTTCTTGTTACATCGAACCATCGACGAGTCTACCCTGTTTCCCCTAGTGAAAGATATTATGATTTCAACAATTATCATCCGTTGACTCATTGGCAGTGACTCACAGGGGCAGTGAAAATTTAGTTAAATTCGTATTTGCCCTTCCAGATAGAAGTGCACTGAAAGTGCGCACCCCATGTATATTTATCAGCACCATCATCATTGTGTATAAGTGTTTCCCCTGTTGAATACCATACCAGAACGGTGGGACAGTACACATCAGCATTAGCTAAACCATGGCGATAAATGATTTTGTTTTCCAATGGTTAACGCGCCACTTAGTTTGACTCAATGACACATTATGGGTATATTTTTGTTTTATTGTTTTCCCTTTGGTAGTGGTGTGTGCTGGTCGACTGTACAGTATCATAAAGCGGCTACTGTGCTGTTATTGGTTCTGCTTTTGAAGGTTGTACTATTGCAGTGTACATCGCATGTCTGAATTATTAAATAACCATTTTACTATAGGTAAAAAAGGTTAAAATACAACTCTGTCGCTGATACGTAAATTTATTCATCATTTCGTTTCATATTTTGTAAAAAAATAAAAACAATTAGAACAACCAGGGTACAGGATGTTATGACATGTATAAATTGGATTATCGTGAAATTGCGCTACAGGGTAAAATGTCTACCATTTCAGAGCATCAAGGCGAATCGGTATCGCTGTGTTTGTCTCCTCATGCTTTATTAACATACTCGTTCTCTGCTCTCGGTTTGCGAACAACACATATAATTACAAACGTAGCATCGCAAAGTGCTGGCTGCTCACGATCCGATGTTGCTTGTCGTTTTTCTCCGGACGGCTTTTTTTTTCTTGATGATGGAAGCATATTTTCTTATACGTGGTACGCTTTAGTGCGAGCACGAATATTTCATTTCATCTGTATTAGCGGGGCTATTCGTGGCGACGCGGGTACATTTGGACGAATGTGTTCAATTTACATTGGGAATTAAAATTATAAAATTCTTCTATCGTCCGTTGTCGTCGTACTGATCAGCGCTCATTTTTCTTGTTATTAGTGGATTTTCATTCGCGTCCTCCTTTTTTTTCGCTACTGCATGGTTACGATGTCTTTCCGATAGGGTGATCGAGAAGCGGGTAATTTTATTGAACAAACTTACACCCGATATTTTACACACTCTCACACTTTTGTGTGTTTTTATGCATAAATATAACGCGCTTCCGAGGGTGTATTGATGACTTCTCGTAATTTCCTCTTCTCATTCTCTCACTCTCCGATTCGTCGCGCGGGGGCAAGCAGTGTATCTTGTGGAGAGCACACCGTCCTTGCCTCGTTTTCTTTTGCATTCTTTTGTGTACTCTATTCGATTTGTACAATCACTTCGGCGCTCTTCGGGTGATGCGTTTTGTTAAATGTGGGAGATTTGTAGTCAAGTATAACTCATAGCCGTAACCAGCAAAACGGGGGTAATTATTGCTGTGCATGTGTGCGAGCCGAGATACGTACGACTGAACACGGTTTTGGCTTTGTACAGTCGTCAAATTATTGAAATTATAACTGCACTTGAATGATTTCATTTAGATTTGGGATTTGCGAGATTCGAGGTAATTTCTTATGCTAAACATGATGGAAATGGGTTAAAATACAACCGCAATTGCTGTTTTATCGACTTTAAAATAGGTTATCGATTCAATTTTTTTTTAATAACTATTTCACTATCTACGCTCATAATTCACATAATTCATTTTCCACCTACCACCTTGCTGTTGTCGTTCATTGTAAATCGTACGTCCTTGTTGGCGTTGAGGGTATCTAAAAGGCGTGTGGTGACGCAATTCCCTACAGACGCTGTCGTCAGCACACAATCAAGGATGTTAAAACAGTTCTGTTTGTGTAGCGATTGACACGCTATACATCACCGAGCACACGCCACTTTTTCAGTTTTTTTTTCTAGAGGAGGAGGTTATGTTCTTCCTACTTGTTTCAAATGAGTGGGTTTTTGAAAAGTCAATAAGGAAGAAATTTATGTGTTAGCATTTCGATTATCTTAATCCATTATAGGTAGTTGAACAAATTTTCGTTAATACTGTCATCCAAATAAAGTCTCAGGTGGTCTGGAAAATAAAGTCTTTAGGATCAAAAAACATTTTTAAGTATTTTGATTATTAAGTTATTCCAAAAATAGACCGATTAACAGTAGCACTTATGCTCACATAAATTTCTTAAAACAAACATCTATATACAGCAGCAGAAAACATTTGCATCAAAAAATGAAATTTGAAAAGTCATTCAATCGTAAATTGCTGCCTGGCTACAGCGTTACGATTGCCGTTGTCTGTCGTAACATTGCTTCAAATGTCGTAAAGCACGTAGGCACCGAATTTTTTGCGCCTCAAATGGCATTTATAACCCGTACCCTCACTAATTAAAGAAGAATAGGTAGAAAACATGACACTACACATACACCGCCCCGTCACCACCACGAAAGTACTTGATGATGCCAAAGGCGGCGATGGGTGAGAAAAAAAAAAGAAAAAAAATATCAAGCGGTATTCACTCGCCATATCCAATCGAAATGAGCTAGATACAATACAGTTTTGCATCACCTTTACAACCGCAGCAACAAGATATAACTTGTGATCGGCGCTTGATTGCTCGTGCTCACCGTTTAAAACCATGCCCGCGTTAACCACCAGCGGGCACGTTGTTTCTGTGATGCGAGGAGAGCCATCAGTTGTAGCTCGGGTGGTTATTTCCTCTCTCATACTCTCTTTTTTCGCATCGCTGGCTGCTCGCAGCTACACCGCCCGACCGGCGGTCGAAAATACGATCGTCTCGCCAACGACATCGTTGTCGTCGTTTTACACTTCATCCAATTTCAATCTATTACAAAGCCGAAGCATCATGAAACTTCGTGTCATATCAGGTCTGCATGCTTGAGGGAACCATAAGTGAATATTGCGGTTGATTCGATGGAAGGGTATTGCATCCGATGAAGGTTTATCTGATGAAAACTGATGGCGTCTTTCGGCGTTGATTCAGCAAACGCTGTAGGTTATACTCAGGGTTAGTAAATTCTGAAATAACAAATATAATTTCAGGATTTTTTTTTATGAAAAGCTCAAAGTTATTAACTTCACAGCTGTAATATTTGTTAAATATCAATATAATTTTCTTAACAAATATAAGAAATTTTAAATTTGTCAAAGAAGACAGGTCTATTTTTGAACAATATTTATGGCAAGCAACTACACTGCACGTTTGCTTATTGAAAGACTTTTACTTGAAACATCTTTTAACTGGAAGAGATTTCAATTAAAGGACGTTTATCTGTCAAATTTGTAAACCACAAATGAGTACAAGGGTGAACATTGATGCATTTTAAATGCATTTGACGGCTGGAATTTAATTTCTGTTAGTGAAGTGGAAAGTAAACGGTTTGTTGCTTTCAGCGAACGTCTTGTGAACCTTCATTAACTTTTAATACCACCCCTGCTTCGCCCCGACGTCGACATTTAAAGAGTCCGACACTCTTAATGGAGATTTAATCAGAAAATATTGTGAAGTCATGATTTGGAATCAATTAGAGGTTAACCATAAAATTTGTGGACAGTTTTTGACTAACCCCCTTAATTAGCGTAGAACGTTACCCATACAAATTTAAATTTCAATCAAAATTTGTATGAACTGTGTATATTCACAACCGCCCTTTTTACTACGTGGTTCATCGATAGACCCTTATTGATTTTTATAAATAAATTATTGGAACAAGTTCAAGCATGTCCTCATACTGCATCCAACATAAGATAACAACCGTTATGTTTTTCCACGAAAATATACTTAACCTTGTAGCACTGAGCCAGCAAGCACCGTTGCAGGAAACCGCTCCCGCTAGAGTGGACATTGAGCGAGTCACGTGTGTCCCAGGCTCCCTCGTACGTACAAGCCACGGGTATTTTCCGCTTTGCGTTTTTGTTTATTTTACTATCGTCAGCAGAGCGCTCGTCTTTGAATATGTTTCTCTGTGTATGGATTTAATTTTGTTTCTTTATTTGTAAATTATTTTCGCTTGATTGTGCCCTCGCTGCGGTGGCCAAGCGAGTGAGTGTATATGGAAGTGAACGAGAGCGTGGTTCACATCAATACAGCGATAACAAAAGGCGTTCGCCACCGAATGGTTGGTATCCGCCTTCTGCTATTTTGTGGTGAATGATAGTCTCCTAATAAGATGGTGTTTGTGATGGGATTTATAAGAGGGTAACGATAAAGAGGAAGAGCAGTGGAGAAAAAATATATTATATCGGAAAAGAGAACTCATTCAATGAAACTTTTGGATTACTCTGTAGTTTTGACTTTTTTTTACACGTTGCTCTTTTGTTTCCGTTTACCTTGCATTTTTGCTTGAGTGAAGTATTTTTGATTTTTTTTTTACAAATTAGAATACAAACTTTAAAATGCCTTGCGTTGCATTTGGCTACCTGACCCAAGGGCACGAGTCACAAATATGTGCGAACGTGTTGTCGCCACGCTGTTCATGAGTCATAGCATATGTTAATATCTTGTTAATTAGCCGTCGCCATGTTGGTTGTCAGATAAAGCTTATTATAATTACTGGTGCTGCCATTGTTTGGCGTGTGACCGCAGTCACTTAGATGGCGCATTAAAATTTTAAGTCACTTTGACCTCGGGTAATTTTATTTATAGGTTTCTTGAAAATACTTTTAACCGTAGGTAAATGAGGTTGAGACAATTTACGACGATTTTTCACACGCTCAGCACGAGTATCGATCGCATGTTTTTCGATACTCATCCCCTTCAACAAACGTTCGTCATACGTGGTGCTTGGCAAAAATCCACTTATAGGGTGCAATGCTGTAGAAGAATACGAAAGAAAACTTTTAATGGTGTGTTCGGGAAATCCGAATGCAGCATACAATGCCACGCGCGCGCTTGGCTACAGGAAGAGTGCAACGACAATATGTAAGAATGTATGCAGATTGCACCAGATAGGTGACATTGGTTGGTACAGCGATACAAGTGTGAGAAAAAGAAGAGCATAGTTGCGGCGACTCCCAGTAGCAAAGTCGAAGATGCAACCCTTTTTTTTTGCGCGTTGACCTGTTTTGCGTCATGGCCATAACTCATGACTCATTTGCGTCAGTCAAATTTAATCGCAATTTTCATCAGCCAGTGGAAAAAAAATAGCACGCCGAATTCCAACGGAGACTGTGCGCCACACTACAACCGAAAATGTGCCCATTATTAGATGGAATATAGTACGTTTGCCTTGGTCAAATATTCGGCTATTCATTCATAGAGTAGAAATGTAGAGCGAAACATTGGTCCGAATACACCAACACAAACAAGTCATTATAGTAAAAGAACATCACGAGTCTGGCGCGGTAGGATGGAATGAAAAAAAAAAACCTCTCACTTTGTTGGTACTCGCCTCATAATAACTGCACGACATCCGATCAGCGGTGTGCCATCGGTCCGGGAGCTGGTGGAAAAAGTCATTTCTGTTGTAGGCAGGAAGGTTTTTGCCGTGTAGATTATACTTTTCCTACATCTCGATGCAATTTGACGTAGAACAACTTTATAGTCAAATTGGCTAGCAAATTTAGCTGAGATCCTTGATGAATAAACTTTGCTGAGACTCAAAGTCGATTTTTGGGACATTTCTACATTGTTTATGTTTTTGACGTAGGACTACGTCTTTGATTTCTATATGGGGGTACACTTTGTGAAAACCGAAAATGGAACATGTAACAAATTAAGAAAGATTTTGAACGTTAATAACTCAGCTGCCCCTGGTCCAATTTCAATCATTTTATCACCAATCGATCAGAAATATAGCTACGCAACAATGCTTCCGAATGTTGATTTTCAACAAGAAACTATTGAAAAGCATTGTCCAAAAGCGTCGAATTAACTAACAAATCCACCAATTACCTGCATGCATATGCTGCTTCCCCAGCACAGTCGTCAGAGAGTAGTAAGTAGACGAAACAAGCCGAAGTGGCATTCGCCTCCGATCCTCGGGCGCGTGCAAATAGGGAGGATGGAATTGCGTAATATTTTGCACACTCATCGTCATATTCAGAACCAAACGCAAATTCTTCGAGATAACCACCATCCGTCGTCTGGCTCGCCGTGGCGTTGTCTGACGTATCTCCGGTCTGATCTACGAGGTGTGCTGAAGGTGTTCCTGAAAAATAAGACCCGTGATGCTGTCACCTACACTAAACACGTGAAGCGTAAGCGGCATCTACGTTTTGAAGTGACAGAGACGCACTCTGTTTGGTTTCGGAGGTTAAATCATCACCAACTTTGGCAAGAAAACGACTCTTTTCAGGGCCACTAAGCTTATTACAGTAAAGAGTAGGAATAGAAGTCATCTGCCTGTTTGTCCATATTCAGAACCAACGACCACACAAAATGCTCATGTAATCAAACTGGAAGCAGGGGTACAAATTATTTTGATCAACCACGGCCGGATATTTTCGATGGAAGAAGCAACAATCTAGCATCTAATTCGACGAAGATGGCAGGAAACATTTGTGAAGCTGAGTTATTTACGAAAGAGAGTGTCGATGAAGAGAATCGATCAATGTAGATAGGACCTATTGAAAAGTGTTTTCCGTACTGAGCTCCAATGCTATCGACGCCAGGGAGGCAGCTCCCACACCGGGACCCTATCAATCGACCCATCAACTCAACCGGGGACCAACGGAAGGAAGGCGTGATCAGAGATGTTATGCCTTAGAACATGCCGGTGGCGCCGACTGAGATTGGACCCAGGCCAACCACCGGCACTGATATCTGTCAAGGTGATATTACGGCGAATGAGATCGATCCAAATTTGAGTTTAGTTATCTCAGAAATAAGAAATAAAGTGCAGGAACTCAGCGATGAGTAAATTTGCCTCATGTTTTCTCAGATTTTCCAGGGAAAAATTCCCGAATTTGAGGAAAGTAAAGATTGGATTCACTCAGTGTATTGGTACTACTCCGAGACTGAATAAAATTTTCATCAAATTTCCTCATTTTCTGGCAGATTTTTTAGGTTTTGCACAGGAAACCATGAGACAAATTTACTCATCGCTGAGTTCCTGCACTTTTGGCGATGATGAGTGAACTAAACTCAAATTTGGGTCGTTCTCATTCGCCGTGTACGCAAAAGGAAAAGAGGCAGTGTCGCTACTTGATAGCAAACTAGTCATAATGGGAGGAGTCTTTGTAGCTTTTATACCACTACTTGGTTGCACATCATTCTGCTTTAACCTGAAAAGATATAAAAGAGCGCTGCTGTATGGTGAACAGCAACTCCTTTACACCTAACAAGCAGCAATTGTTGTGGCAAAGAAGGAACAGGTCTGGTAAAGGAGGCGCCAAGAGTCATCGAAAAGTTCTTCGAGATAACCGCCATCGGTCGTCTGGCTCGCCGTGGTGGTGTCAAACGTATCTCCGGTCTGATCTACGAGGTGTGCTGAAGGTGTTCCTGGAAAATGAGGTCCGTGATGCTGTCACCTAAACTAAACACGCCAAACGTAAGTGGCCATGGATGTCCTCTTCAATAAAACGGCCCTTTTCAGGGCCATCAAGCTTACATCAGTAAAGAGTTAAAATAAAATTTATCTGTGCTTGTTTGTTCATATTCAGAACCACAAGCCCCCAACGACCACACAAAATGCTCTCCAGAGTTGTAATCTTGTAACCAAACTTGGAAGCAGGGGTGCAAGTGATTTTGATTGATTCTCTTAATCCACTTTCTCTTTGAAAAAAAAATACTACAAATTTGGTACGCCTACAATTCAAAAACGGAAAGAGTTGAGATAATAGATAACTGATCAATTAAAAGAACTAAATGCTCTTCACATTTATTCCGTCCACTAGCGGTCCTACGTCAAGCTTCCGTTCGTGCCCCTAGGCACAGACCCTTCTACTTTTTTTTATAAAAAATAATCTACATTTGCTAGCAACACTGATTGGGTGGATCCTATGGCTTACCTTCCCTACTAACATAATTCCTAAATCTCCGAAACATTTATGAGAAGTCGTAGAGTTCTCTGCATCTCTCTTGAGTAAATGTTGGACTAATATACCTTTCCTATCCCTACCAGCTGTAAGGACGTGGCCAGGACAATCCTTAACTGTTGGAGTGGGATATGTCTTTATATCGGAGATAGTAATTATTTCGTAGTTCCCCTAGATATTAGTAATATCAGTAATAGATATCCGTCTTGCTCTTAATAGTTTTGAATTCGTACCACCTACGATATTGTGCAACTTGTTCGATGCTAATGCTAAAGCTTATTTCTACATTGTTTATGTTTTCTACAAATTATGAATTTACTAGCAATAGAGTTTGCTAACATCCTAAAACTCAACTCTTCTTCTTCTCTGGTTTGATTACGTCCCCACTTACGCCGGCTCTCATCTTAGTGTTTTTTGAGCACTTGCACAGTTGTTAATTGAGAGTTTTCCGAGGGGCACGCAATAGGCCTTTTTAATAAAAACTAAGCGATCGATTCAACCTCTGGTGATGAATAGGAGAACGTCAAAAAGAGTGTTGTGAGCAGAAATTTTTGCGGTGAGACATAGGAAGTGGAACACTTTTTCACTTTTCCTGATAAATTGTTTCATCTGAGATGCTTCAAAACTTAATCTACAGTTGAAAAAGTTAAATCTGTATCGTTTTTGCAAAGATCCTGCTGGTGTTGAGGAATATTTTTGTTGAGAAAAATTGAAAATTAGAAAAGTGCCTTAGTGGTTATAATCAAGGTTGCAAAGACTCATTTCCGCTAAAATAATGTTTTTCGGAATAATAAAACCAAAAGATGGTATGATGGCATTTTTTACTTGTAACTTACAAGAAGAGGCTACAAAGTATGCGTTGGAAACATAAAACCTGTAAATTTTGCTTTCTATGAGTCACAATCAGCGATTTGCTGATCGCTGAGTGAGTGAGTGAGTGAGTGAGTGAGTTTGTGAAAAATCGCTGATTGTGACTCTCATGAAGTGAAATAAACAGGTTTAATATGTCAAACACATTCTTTGCTACCTTTTCTTGTATCCTACCAATTCAAAATTTGATCATGGCATCTAATTATTTCATAATTTAGAAAAACATTGTTTTAGCTGAAATGAGTCTTTGCAACCTTGGTTATAATCTTCCGGATTTCTTGTGTGTGACCAGTTGAGGTTCAACTCAGTTCATATCTGTGGAAAATCGTTCAATAAGACAATAGCTGATGGAAATTGGCAAAATTTTGAATGAAAAATTCTTTAACTTGCGTTGTGAAAAATAGTTATTCTGATGTAAACAAACGGTTTGGTTGACGTTTCTTCTCGAACTCGCGTGGCGCACTCTACGTTGGTGGTGCATTAAAAAGGCCTATACAAAGAACCGGTGCGTTGAAGTTAAAATGCAAACAAAAGTACTTAAAGTAATTAATGCGTTTTGAAGTAGTGCCAAAAAGTTGAGCATGTTTCTTCGGGACCTACTAGTCTTAGAGTTACCTCTATGGTTGTACTGACGGTAACTAAAATTAACTATCCGTACTTAATGTTATTACATGTATTGAACATGTAATTAATGTACTTTAGTTACGAAATTTTGACTGTAATTAATGGACTTAAAAGTAGTTAATGTTCTACAATGTGTAATTTATGTAAATAAAGCAGTAGTTTTTGAAATTAATTTTATTGCAGCCGTTGCCTGTGTCGGAATTAAAGGTTATTGCGTGCCCCTAGGAGTTTTCTAAACCTGTCGAATTTGTTCATTAGTATAAACTGTGTGGCAACAGGGGGAGCGTCACTTCTGGGGATGCAACAAAATGAATGTATATGATCTTCCATGCCTGGGCAGCACTGCGACCGCATGCGAGTGGGATGGAAATAAAGGATGGGAATAGACTGAAGGTTAAGCATATCTGTAAAAATATTGATAGCGACAGAGAGAGAATGAATGGGATTCATTGATAGGGATATGTATGTATATACAATTCTCTATGTCCAGGGAAGTCGAGAAACGCTCGGGTGAGAAAAACTCCTGTATCGGACCTGGACCATACCAGGAATGTAACCCAACCACCTCTAGCATGAACTTGTGCTTTCCCAACAGAACCCCGAACTACCTTGTCTCAATTCTGAGATGTTCGAAGATCTCACGCAATTGAATCTATCTACAAAATTTCTGTTTGTCATTTTACATATCTAATATCAAGAGGAAATGGATGTAATGTATGTAGGCCTAAATGCCCCTAATTTGAGCCCATACATAAATTCAGCAATCGACTAAATTTTCAATAGTGACCAAAAATATTCATTAGTACCAACAATCAATACGAAACTAACGATTTTAAAATTGGCTCACTACTTGACTAGCCTATTGGTTCCAAGCAAATCGATTACGTACCCCATTCTAGTCAAAATTCTAGTACTACACTATGTTTGTTTTAATTCGCTATGAAAGTTTGACAGATAAAATGAGTGGTTAGTGGATTTTCCTATGTATCGAGGGGTGAATCGATTAGCTTGGGACCGAAGAGAGTACCAGAGCTGAGCCAAAAAGTTGAGCACGTTTCTTCGGGACCTACTAGTCTTAGAGTTACCTCTATGTTAATACCGTCCCAATGACGCGTTCATCTAGATAAAATTGATAAATAGCTGATTTTTAGCTATGGACCCAATCTTAGGTCCATAGGTCAACATAAGAGCCATTTCCCCTATCTGCTCGCATCGCGCTTTATAATTTTGCAGGAAATCTACAAAATCCTCATCAAGCTTCTTTCTATCGCACGGGCATCTCACGGCAGCAAAACAAAATCTTCCCTGCCTTGAATATGCCCTGAGACATAGACAGCAAATCAATTCGAGTTCTGTGCAAAACTGTAAGATCACTGGTCAGATACACGTAATTTATGTTGGCGAATGAAATATTGATGTAATTTCAAAAAGCAAGTACAATATTATATCCATGGATGTGAATTTCTTTGCAAATTCTGTGCACACCGTACAGCGTATTATTACACAACCGATAGAATAACCTGTGCACCTGTGTAATATTCAACAACTTTTTTTGCTGTATTCAACGAGAACTTCTCACTGACGAAAATATGGTTTTTACTTTACATGCAATTGAAATTATTCAGATAATACTCTAAGGAAGCCTTACCATGAAGCTTCAAGAGCACAAATGTCAGCTCTCACGAAACATACAAATATGAAATTGCTACTCCTTGCTTGCTGCACTATAGCAAACAGAGAGTAGCAATTTCATCATTGTATGTTTTATGGAAGCTGACATTTGTGCTTTTGAAGTTTCACGGTAAGTATCACCTGAATAATTTCAATTGTAAAATACACTCAACATTTGGCTTCTGAAACACGGTTCTCATTTCACTTGGACAACCGCATCAGCTGAAATGCATTGTGATAGATAAATGTTCTTTAACTGATAGTTGTGTTAAAATATATACATACGTCAATAAATATAATAAATCACAAATAATCGTTCCAGATCGAAATCCAACATAAGGAAAACCAATCCAGAGTTGAAACCCCATTTCACAAAATTCCCACGGTTCCAGCTCTCGTATCAAATTTATAAAACCTGACTTGACTCCCGAGACTACCGATTGCGGTGGCAAAAGAACCGAAAGCGTGTAAAGCGGAATTTTTCTGTGACAGCCGCATCAGCAATAGCAGCAGCAGCCCGCACCAGACGCCCCGAACTGTATAGGGTTAATCATCGCATTTTATCGCTTTGTTTACACACATACAATTGTGTGTACACTTAGGAGAGGAAACGAAAAAAAAAAAAAAAAACTGCGCTCAAAAAATAACACGATTCCGATTCCTTCGTGTCGCGCGCGAAGACGAACGATCGGATTCTCGCGCCTCTCATCGTCATGTGCACGTAAAGAGATACGAACGTACGTACGGTACGCTGAAGGCTGTCGCTCTTCCTCTTTATATTATCTTTACTCACTTGCTGCTTGCCTCCGCTGGAAATAAATACACACGTAAAAAATGTAGGCCGTGACGTCACCTTCGTGGAGTTTATAAATATATGCAGGCGCGCACAAAACTTTCAATTTAGTTTCGTCTTTTGAACGGTGCAGATCAGCGTGACCCTCGCTCTTGTCGATTGATTTTTTGTGTGGGGTGAAAACAGAGAGAACAATTTATGTTTTCATTGGTATCGGTGTTCTCTCGTGCGGTTGGGAAGTGAGAGGAAGTGAATAATTGCTAATGACCATACATACAAACAAACAAGCGTGAGAAGAAGGGGCATGAGATAGAGCAATCCAAATTGAGCGCAAAGTGTGTGGAAGCAATAAGGCAAGAGGAAAACAGAACTGAATCAAAAGTAGACGTGGACGTTGGTGTAGAGTGCTACGATTGAGTACATACACATTGTGGCTTTGCTGATTTGGTACCGCCAGTACTAGATACCCGTGCGACATTGGACTATTACCTTTCGTGCGCGTAGTGGACGATCATTGATAAAGTATTATATGCGGACAGATAGCGAGATACGCGAAAGCAGCGCTTCGAGCGGCCGTTCTGAGTCATCGGATATTTTCGCATCAGGAAGTGACGGTACAGCGACGATCAACGGTCCTGCAGCAGCTGTATCCGACGTTGAGACGTTGAGAGCCATCAAAATTGATACCATGGCAGAAGCGCAACGACTGATTGGCATCTCGCTGGCCAAGATAGCCCAGTCGCGAGTGTGTCGTGGCGGGGTGTCGCTGCATAAAAATTTACTAGTGGCAACCGTGTTGCAAAAAGCGCGGTATATTTTCATGGAGGAAGCATATCATATTGTGCATGGTCATTACCTTCAGCAGAACAAGTGCATGGAGATGGAGATGGAGAAGCAGCGGAATGCGGCTGCAGCGGCAGCCGCAGCAGCAGCAGCTTCAGTGAACAATGTCGATGACGAAAGTTGTAGTGAAAGTGAGGATAGCGATGAGTCGGAATCATACGCGTCAAGTGAAAATAATGATGAGAGCGATAATGAAGACAAGGAAAATAGCCCACCATCGCTAAACGATGAACGGGGAGATGAAGATTCGTCATCGGTGTCATACTTTGATATGGACGTGAAGAAAGTGGAGAAAACCAGCGCTGAAAACAGCAATAAGCGAAGACGTGAGGCTGGTGAATGGGAAACTGAGGAAGCTGTTCAGTCTATCCTTCCCAAGCGCCTCAAGTCTGAATCGGATAGTGAGGTAGCCGAATCTGGCAACAGTAGTCAAGTGACCGTCGATTCTGCTTCGAAAACTGAAGCTACCACCTTATCCGCATCTGTCAACAATCAATTGGAAGCCGAAGATTTGTCTTGCCGCCAAGGTGAAAACACCCTTAACCATACGCCTTCCGTGGAGAGCATTGATCGAATAACGTCGCTGGTTTCTATATTCAGCTTTGGTAACCTGTCTCGTTCTGTATCGACTCCGGACTTTTGTGCAGCCCAGGCAAAAGATTCCGACAGCACGTTGACTCAGCTACAGCACACACAGCGTGGCTATCTAACTATGACCGTATAACTACTGCTGCTACAGCGAGCACTAGATTACGACGCCAAGTATTAGCAATTAAAAATTCACACTCCTGTGATCCGCGCACACATTGCGATACGTTACGTTATTGCATTGTGGTTGGTGCCGCTGTCACCGTCTGGTGAAAGAGCGGTCCGGGAGCGTACGTTGCGAAAATGGTGCTGAACCGGGTGTTGGTTCGTGGTCTTACATGGAAGGTGCCGTTTGCACACCCTGAACCGGAGTATTCGCGCCCTAGAGGTGCACAGCTTGGTTATCGATCAGTATCATCATAGTCAACCCAATCTTTGAATCACTCATCATTGCTGAACACATCGCTTTTATGCTCCACTTACCGTAATGGCGATGACTAACCGTTCAACAGTCGACCAATCAAGGTTCACTCACGTCGTGGAAGAAGCGAAATAGGAGAATAACATCTAAATATCAAGGCTTGTGATACATCACTTACTCACTCCTACATACTTAGCTCATTATGATTCACTGGTAACACTGGTGAATGAGTGTCAGGAAAGAAAATAGCACAAAGGCAAAGCTAAGTCGTATAGTTGAACATTTTTAACGACGGAATACAATACGTTGTTCGTGTACAGGCAAGATTGCTCACTCAGTGTCAGAGATGAATAATTACGTTTCAAACTATCCGCTGCACATCTAGTGTTGTCTCAGCTCCCTTTTATTCGTGCATTCGGCACATTTGCAATCGAGAGTAAGAGAGACAACATGCAGATATTGGAAGAGAGTAGTGCAAGGAGAGAAGATCAATGCGAGCAGAAGTAGGGACGCACGCGGTATTCAGTGCACTCTGCGATTTTACGTGTGTATGGAGTTAAACCTAACTGGAGTTTAATGGGCGTATAAGTAAAAGCAGAAATTTGAATAAAGAAAGCTTATGTCTAGAAAAATCGATGCCAACTCTTCTCTGATGTATCGTGAGATTGATTTTCCTAGTTCATTGAACTGTACATCTGTGCTGTGACAAAATTGCCTGTTTTTCGTTAAATTCCTTTTATGATATGATAGTTGTCAAAGTCACAGATTTTATTTCTACGATTGCCACCTGAATAAATTATGTTGAATTGAACCTAATGCTCAAGCAACACACAAGCTAACAAAAATCGTGACCATCAACTTCAGCATAGGAAGCGGTGAAAAAAGAAGTCAACACTGCAAAAGATAACTGTTCATACTGGTAAAAGAAAAGAAGAAATAAACATTATATGGCACAATCTATAACATGCACTCTCTTTTTTTAATTGCCTCCTAGAGTGGTAACTCTTTGGTGATTGAAGACCAAAGGTGATCGTTGGTTTAGCAAAGTAAAGGCACAAAAGAGAAAGAGCGTAAGAAAGAAGGCATAATCATAACTGTTTCGTCTCTGTGCCAGCTCCCGTTGATCGCGCGATAGTCAAACATAAGTCAAAGCGTAGGAATACTGATGGTAGGTTTTATTGGCGAGAGCGTGTCCACTGGTACCACCAACCAATTCATTGTTTTCGTTTCCACTGGTCGAACGTATCGCTGTTTTTTCCTTCTCTTTCTCTCCGTTACGTTAGAGGACGATGAACCCACTTAAGTAACAGACCAAAATCATTTAAATTCGCCATGGCACCAGCTCACTAATATGTGTGCGACATCCGTACCAGATGACGTCCTTCATTTGGCGCATTGTAGGCACATAACTATCGTCACTAATGGAAGGTAAATAACCCATCCATGAGCGGCCACGAAAGTGAAAGTTTATATAAGTTTACCCGCCTCTGCCTATGATTTAGTCCTCCAAATCTCAAACACATGTTTATGAATGTAGCGAAATCGAAAAAAAAAATAACAGCTCAGTTAGTTGCGCCCATTGATGTGTACCATTAAGAAGGTGACCCCACTCCAAACGTTCGATGTATATCGCTGCAATGTGCAATAATTCTCACGTAATGCTCTCTGACATGGATTCGAAGAAGGAAAATGATGTTGACTGCTTTCGGGGAGCGAGACAATCGTGCCAGTAGACGAAGCAATTATTAGCCTGATTATGTAAACATCACCACACTTTATACTGCAAATACTGTATGTACTGTACCGTTTCAAGACGAAAGAAAACACATCCGAGGGAAGATAAATTGAACTTATTTTAATTTAACAGAATAAAAAAACAAGCTCTAGGTAGCCTAGGTAGCTGTTAAAAGTAGAACTTTTAAAAATGGATTATCCGTACAGCTGACTTAACACACATGATATATGATTCAAATTTTGAACTTTGTCCTCGTCAAATGAATAATCTTAGTTGAGTAGTTTTACACTAAATCATAAAGCAGTACACTTAGCGTTAGATGTAGTCGTTGATGCGCAGGATGGCTCTGTTTTAGGAGTCGTATTAAAATATCATTTCCAACTACAGTATAATGTTAACTTATTCAATAATCAAAATTGTACAATAGTGTAATAAAATGAGTTTTAATATATACGACTTTTCATCGGTAAGTTTAGCTCTGATGTTTTATTAATATCACAATATTCCTGCAAACTATACAACTTATCTCAATCGATTATGTTCCGTGCGACGGGAGCCGAGTCTAAATTCGTTTATTTTTAGGGGTCTTCAGATTACGATCAGAGTAGCCTGTTTGTATTAAAACACATAGGGGAAATGGCTCTAATGTTGGCCTCGAGGTTGGCCTATGGATCTAAGATTGGGCCCATAGCTAAAAATCTGCTATTTATAAATTTTATCGAGATGAACACGTCATTGGGACGGTACTAATGGATATTTTTGGTCGTTTAGTGAAAATTTAGTCGATTGCTGAATTTATGTATGGGTCCAAATTAGTGCCATTTCCTGTTCTACTACCGATGTATTGTTTTTTTTTTTAACTCTTTATTTGTTCCAAATTCAAAATAAATTACATTTCATTTTAACCTAGGTGCTCCAGTTACTGCAGTAACGTACCAGCCTTAATTGTTATGATATATATCTAAGTGTTTTTACATTGTTCATGTCTTTGCAATTCAGTATTTTAAACAGGTTTTTTAACCTGCATGTCAGTATAACAATTGATATCTTAAAACTAAAAACTAAAACTAAATCTTATCTAAGTATAAAGGGAATTAATCGTTGCAATTGAGGATTGCAACGATTTTTGCCTGAAATTATTAATTATTTTGTTGGACATTTGTGCTAAAGTCTCAACAAGATTTGTGGCAACCCTGAGGCAAATCAGGGAGGTCCGAAGTGAATATGTTATACAATATAGGCCCAAGAATGCTACCCTGAGGAACTCCTGCTCTAACAGGTGGTCGATTAGATTTGGAATTTTGATAATTTACTTGAAGAGTTCTGTCAGTTAAATAATTTTGAACTAATTTCATAATATAAAGTGGAAAATTAAACTTTTTCAATTTAGCAATCAAACCTTCATGCCAAACACTGTCGAATGCTTTTTCTATGTCTAGAAGAGCAACTCCAGTTGAGTGGCCTTCAGATTTGTTTGAACGAATTAAATTGTTAACTCTTAAGAGTTGATGAGTAGTTGAATGCCCATGGCGAAATCCAAACTGCTCATCTGCAAAAATTGAGTTCGTATTGATGTGAAGCATCATTCTATTCAAAATTATCTTTTCAAAAAGTTTACTTATTGAAGAAAGCAAACTTATTGGACGGTAGCTAGAAGCTTCAGCTGGATTTTTATCCGGCTTCAAAATTGGAACAACTTTTGCATTTTTCCATTTATCAGGAAAGTATGCCAAATGGAAACATCTGTTAAATAATTTTACCAAGAAAGACAAGGTACTCTCTGGGAGTTTTTTGATGAGGATATAGAAAATTCCATCATCACCTGGAGCTTTCATATTTTGAAAATTTTTAGTTATGGACGAAGTAAAATCAGTCCCCCAGGAATCATCAAAAATATTTTCCCGAGAGAAAATATTCAGAAAATCCCGAGCAACCTGATTCTCAATAGGACTAGTAAGACCCAAACTGAAATTATGGGAACTCTCGAATTGCTTAGCAAGTTTCTGAGTTTTTTTTCCAAATTTGTGATCAAAATTTTACCACCTTCTTTAAGCGCTGGAATAGGCTTTTGAGGTTTTTTCAAAATTTTTGGGTTTGGGAACTCGGGTCTAATTTAGAAATATTATTTTCAAAAGTTTTGTTCCTCAGGGCAGAGAATCGCTTTTTAATTTGTTTTTGCAAATCCCGCCAGATAACCTTTATGGCAGGATCGCGTGTTCTTTGATATTGTCTCCTATGGACATTTTTAAGACGGATCAAGAGCTGAAGATCGTCGTCTATTATAATTGAATCGAATTTAACCTCGCATTTTGGTACTGAGGCAGCTCTTGCTTCAACTATAGAAGTAGTCAGAGATTCAAGAGCATAATTAATTTCATCTTTGGTTTGCAAAGGAATGTTTGGATTGAAGTTATATTCCATAAATGTTCGATACTGCTCCCAATCAGCTCTATGGTAATTGAAAGTAAAGCTGTTGGAATTAGAAATTATTTCTTGGGATATTTCAAAAGTTACTGGAAGGTGATCAGAACCGAAGTTAGCATGGGTAACCAATTGGCTACAAAGTTGACATGAATCAGTTAAGACCAAATCAATAGTGGAGGGATTTCTTGCAGAAGAAAAGCATGTTGGGCTGTTTGGATATTGAATAGTGTAATAACCTGCAGAACAATCATCAAACAGAATTGCTTTGAGCATTATTCCATGAGCGGTGTTTTGCATTAAAATCACCAATAATGAAGAATTTAGACCTATGACGGGTAAGTTTCTGGAGTTCGCCCTTGAGAAAATTCATTTGCTGGCCTGCGCATTGGAATGGCAAATAGGCAGCTATAAACGTAAGTTGTCCAAATTTTGTTTCAACAGAAACTCCCAAAATTTCAAAAACTTTGGTTTCAAATGAAGAAAGAATTTTATGTTTGATTCGTCTATGAATAATGATGGCAACGCCACCACAGGGTCCATCAAGACGATCATTTCTATAAATCAAGTAATTTGCGTCCTTCTTAACCTTATGGTCAGGTTTAAGGAACGTTTCAGTTATAACGGCAATATGCACGTTATGAACTCTCAAAACGTTAAATAGCTCGTCTTCATTATCTTTAAGAGATCGAGCATTCCAATTTACAATATTTAATGCTTTAAAATCTATTACTGAATTTTAAAGTCATGACAATATTATTTGCAAATTTTATTCCAGTTTGAATAGCATCAAACATGGAGTTAGATTTAAGCATATCAGAAATCATGTCAATTAATGATTTCTGTAAAAAATCCTGGCACTTACGGCACTGGGTGAGGTTTTGGAAATTTCCTCCAGTCTTCCTGAAGTGTTCCCACTTCACTCGGACATGGAGAATAAGGCTAGCTTTTTCTAAGGCCTTAAGGTTGTTTAGTTCACTAGACTTGAAGTGAACTAAATAAAAATCATTAGAAATCCCGTTGCGCGAATCGCCAGGACGGGATTTCATTTTCAGTTTGATTACTTGGAGTGGCACAACTCCAAGTAATTTTGCCAGTTCATCTTTGATCTGATCCAGGGATTCACCACTGGGCAGTCCTTTCATGACAACCTTGAACACACGTTCAGTTTTGGTGTCGTAAGTAAAAAATTTGTGCTTCTTCTCAGTAAGATACTTGAGAAGACATTTAAATCCGTCCAAGGCTTCAGCCAATACACGGCATTCACCCCGACGTCCAATTTGTAGAGAAAACTTAACTTTCACGAAGTTCAAAAGTTCCATGCGAAGAGCATGGAAATCGGAAGTGGTTATCACAATAGGGGGAATTTTTTTTTTTTTTTTTTTTTTTTAACTCTTTATTTGTTCCAAATTCAAAATAAATTACATTTCATTTTAACCTAGGTGCTCCAGTTACTGCAGTAACGTACCAGCCTTAATTGTTATGATATATATCTAAGTGTTTTTACATTGTTCCTGTCTTGGCAATTCAGTATTTTAAACAGGTTTTTTAACCTGCATGTCAGTATAACAATTGATATCTTAAAACTAAAAACTAAAACTAAATCTTATCTAAGTATAAAGGGAATTAATCGTTGCAATTGAGGATTGCAACGATTTTTGCCTGAAATTATTCATTATTTTGTTGGACATTTGTGCTAAAGTCTCAACATTCGAAATTCTATGTACTTCGGTTGTACTGTACCAGGGAGGCAACTTCAAAATCATTTTCAGAATTTTGTTCTGAATCCTTTGAAGTGCTTTTTTCCTGGTAGTGCAGCAACTAGACCATATTGGTACAGCGTAAAGCATGGCCGGTCTAAAAACTTGTTTAAATATTAGAAGTTTATTCGTCAGGCAAAGTTTGGATTTCCTGTTTATAAGAGGATACAAACATTTAATATATTTGTTACATTTGGCTTGAATGCCCTCAATGTGATCTTTAAAAGTTAATTTTTGGTCAAGTATTAATCCAAGATATTTCACTTGGTTTGACCAGGAAATTGGAACTCCGTTCATAGTGACTATGTGACTACTACTAGGTTTCAAAAACGAAGCTCTAGGCTTATGTGGAAATATTATAAGTTGAGTTTTGGAAGCGTTGGGAGAAATCTTCCATTTTTGTAAATAAGAAGAGAAAATATCTAAACTTTTCTGAAGTCTGCTGCAAATAACACGAAGACTTCTTCCTTTAGCGGAAATGCCTGTGTCATCAGCGAACAAAGATTTGTGGCAACCCTGAGGCAAATCAGGGAGGTCCGAAGTGAAAATGTTATACAATATAGGCCCAAGAATGCTACCCTGAGGAACTCCTGCCCTAACAGGTAGTCGATTAGATTTGGAATTTTGATAATTTACTTGAAGAGTTCTGTCAGTTAAATAATTTTGAACTAATTTCATAATATAAAGTGGAAAATTAAACTTTTTCAATTTAGCAATCAAACCTTCATGCCAAACACTGTCGAATGCTTTTTCTATGTCTAGAAGAGCAACTCCAGTTGAGTGGCCTTCAGATTTGTTTGAACGAATTAAATTGTTAACTCTTAAGAGTTGATGAGTAGTTGAATGCCCATGGCGAAATCCAAACTGCTCATCTGCAAAAATTGAGTTCGTATTGATGTGAAGCATCATTCTATTCAAAATTATCTTTTCAAAAAGTTTACTTATTGAAGAAAGCAAACTTATTGGACGGTAGCTAGAAGCTTCAGCTGGATTTTTATCCGGCTTCAAAATTGGAACAACTTTTGCATTTTTCCATTTATCAGGAAAGTATGCCAAATGGAAACATCTGTTAAATAATTTTACCAACAAAGACAAGGTACTCTCTGGGAGTTTTTTGATGAGGATATAGAAAATTCCATCATCACCTGGAGCTTTCATATTTGGAAAATTTTTAGTTATAGACCTTACTTCGTCCAAATCAGTCCCCCAGGAATCATCAAAAATATTTTCCCGAGAGAAAATATTCAGAAAATCCCGAGCAACCTGATTCTCAATAGGACTAGTAAGACCCAAACTGAAATTATGGGAACTCTCGAATTGCTTAGCAAGTTTCTGAGCTTTTTCCAAATTTGTGATCAAAATTTTACCACCTTCTTTAAGCGCTGGAATAGGCTTTTGAGGTTTTTTCAAAATTTTTGTGAGTTTCCAAAAGGGTTTGGAACTCGGGTCTAATTTAGAAATATTATTTTCAAAAGTTTTGTTCCTCAGGGCAGAGAATCGCTTTTTAATTTGTTTTTGCAAATCCCGCCAGATAACTTTCATGGCAGGATCGCGTGTTCTTTGATATTGTCTCCTACGGACATTTTTAAGACGGATCAAGAGCTGAAGATCATCGTCTATTATAATTGAATCGAATTTAACCTCGCATTTTGGTACTGAGGCAGCTCTTGCTTCAACTATAGAAGTAGTCAGAGATTCAAGAGCATAATTAATTTCATCTTTGGTTTGCAAAGGAATGTTTGGATCGAAGTTATATTCCATAAATGTTCGATACTGCTCCCAATCAGCTCTATGGTAATTGAAAGTAGAGCTGTTGGGATTACAAATTATTTCTTGGGATATTTCAAAAGTTACTGGAAGGTGATCAGAACCGAAGTCAGCATGGGTAACCAATTGGCTACAAAGTTGACATGAATCAGTTAAGACCAAATCAATAGTGGAGGGATTTCTTGCAGAAGAAAAGCATGTTGGGCTGTTTGGATATTGAATAGTGTAATAACCTGCAGAACAATCATCAAACAGAATATTACCATTGGAATTGCTTTGAGCATTATTCCATGAGCGGTGTTTTGCATTAAAATCACCAATAATGAAGAATTTAGACCTATGACGGGTAAGTTTCTGGAGGTCACCCTTGAGAAAATTCTTTTGCTGGCCTACGCATTGGAATGGCAAATAGGCAGCTATAAACGTAAGTTGTCCAAATTTTGTTTCAACAGAAACCCCCAAAGTTTCAAAAACTTTGGTTTCAAATGAAGAAAGAATTTTATGTTTGATTTGTCTATGAATAATGATGGCAACGCCACCACAGGGTCCATCAAGACGATCATTTCTATAAATCAAGTAGTTTGCGTCCTTCTTAACCTTATGGGCAGGTTTAAGGAACGTTTCAGTTATAACGGCAATATGCACGTTATGAACTCTTAAAAAGTTAAATAGCTCGTCTTCATTATCTTTAAGAGATCGAGCATTCCAATTTACAATATTTAATGCTTTAAAATCCATTACTGAATTTTAAAGTCATGACAATATTATTTGCAAATTTTACTCCAGTTTGAATAGCATCAAACATGGAGTTAGATTTAAGCATATCAGAAATCATGTCAATTAATGAATTCTGTAAAAATTCCATTTTAGGAGCAGTAATGCTTCCTAAGTCAAAATTGTCAAAATTTCCGTTAGAACGTTGGTTAGTATTTTGATTTCTACCCGCTGCAATAGCAGCATAGGTAGCTCCATTAACTCGCTGAACATTGTTAGCAGCGAGGGGAGTAGGTACAGATGAAACATTTGAAGCAGGGGAGATATTTGTACCTACGGGTACGAATGTAGAATTTGTTCCTCGCTGACCGTTGTTAACAGCAGAGGAATTTGTACCTGGTCGGAAACGTGGAGCGTTTCCTACCTGACGGTTAGAACGAGATTGTAGGATCGCTTTGCGAGTCTTACATTCCCAAAAATTGGATTTGTGGTTTTCACCACAATTTGAACATTTAAATTTCTTAGGATCTTCCTTCACAGGACAGTCGTCCTTTGCGTGAGAGGAATCACCACAATAAATGCATTTAGCTGGCATGTAGCAATTTTTAGTTCCGTGACCCCATCCCTGGCACTTACGGCACTGGGTGAGGTTTTGGAAATTTCCTCCAGTCTTCCTGAAGTGTTCCCACTTCACTCGGACATGGAGCATAAGGCTAGCTTTTTCTAAGGCCTTAAGGTTGTTTAGTTCACTAGACTTGAAGTGAACTAAATAAAAATCATTAGAAATCCCGTTGCGCGAATCGCCAGGACGGGATTTCATTTTCATTTTGATTACTTGGAGTGGCACAACTCCAAGTAATTTTGCCAGTTCATCTTTGATCTGATCCAGGGATTCACCACTGGGCAGTCCTTTCATGACAACCTTGAACACACGTTCAGTTTTGGTGTCGTAAGTAAAAAATTTGTGCTTCTTCTCAGTAAGATACTTGAGAAGACATTTAAATCCATCCAAGGTTTCAGCCAATACACGGCATTCACCCCGACGTCCAATTTGTAGTGAAAACTTAACTTTCACGAAATTCAAAAGTTCCATGCGAAGAGCATGGAAATCGGTAGTGGTTATCACAATAGGGGGAATCTTTTCCTTCTTGGCATTAAGCCGGGAAAGTTTACTAGAATTTTTCTTGGATGATGGATCATTCTCATCATCCGTGAGCAAATCAAATTGATTACTCAAATTAATTTCATCAGAAGGGGGGTCAAGAGTTTGCCCCTTTCTTTTGCGTTTAGGCGCCATGGCGGCAGTAAATTTTTATCCAAATCGACTTCCAAGCAGATTACTATAAGAATCTGAAGGATCGAAGAGGAATTTTCCAAATCGATATCCAAGAAGGATTACCTCGGGTAGGGTCCAAACAAGGATCGAAGAGGAATAAGAGTTGAACAAGGTAGAAAATTTTTACAGGTTGAGCACTGAAAAGTGCTGTTAAAATTTGTTGTAGCTTTAGGTAGTAGTAACACTTCCTTCAGCAAAAAGCAAATAGATCCGCACGGCAAGAGAGCACGATGCGGACTGACAATAGGGGGAATCTTTTCCTTCTTGGCATTAAGCCGGGAAAGTTTACTAGAATTTTTCTTGGATGATGGATCATTCTCATCATCCGTGAGCAAATCAAATTGATTACTCAAATTAATTTCTTCAGAAGGGGGGTCAAGAGTTTGCCCCTTTCTTTTGCGTTTAGGCGCCATGGCGACAGTAAATTTTTATCCAAATCGACTTCCAAGCAGATTACTACAAGAATCTGAAGGATCGAAGAGGAATTTTCCAAATCGATATCCAAGAAGGATTACCTCGGGTAGGGTCCAAACAAGGATCGAAGAGGAATAAAGTTGAACAAGGTAGAAATTTTACAGGTTGAGCACTGAAAAGTGCTGTTTAATTTTGTTGTAGCTTTAGGTAGTAGTAACACTTCCTTCAGCAAAAAGCAAATAGATCCGCACGGCAAGAGAGCACGATGCGGACTGACCAAATCTAGCGTTAATAACGTGTGCAATTTACATGAATTTTTCATACGGTGTACATAGAAATATTTTTACCGAAACCTGGTTGAAGATAATTTTCTGAACTACGATATTCCCATAAGTAAAATATAACTGTTTGTTATTTTGGTGCCACAAGAAGCTTTGGCATGCTTAATCGTGAATCCCATTGGTGGGGTAAAAGTTCACAAACTTAAAAATTAAAACATTAAAAATCTTTAAATACCCCATGATGGTGTGAAAGAAATAAAGAAACCACTCACACTTAATTCATATCACCGAATTCGGTAGGAATTTACCGGGTTTTTGAACAGCAGAACAAATCGGTAAAATTTTCAAATGACCGTTACACGTGAGAAATCAAGAAAATTTATAAATTTTATTTTTCATCAATAAATGGGGCAAACTGAACAACTTCTGTACAAGTTCGGGATAAATTTTTAAATAATTGGATTTTTCACTGATTTTTAAACTTTTACCGAACAGTTCTGTAGTTCAAAATTAACCGAACGACGGAGGCCTAGATTAGTGTGCTTGTTCGTGCTCAGATATTGTCAGAACTTGGCGAACAACTCTAAATAGTGTTTTTCCCAAGGGGTAGGTCACTCCGCACACCAGTCTTGAGTCATGTTTTTTGTCAGAGTGCCGCAGGTGTGCCGATTGTTCCGGTCATAGAGCAAGCTGCGATTATTTGTAAAATATCCATCCCGGCAACCCGGGTATTTCTGACACCTTAAATGTTTTGGTTTGAGATCGCAAGGATAAATCAGATTGAGGATGACGCGGGAAGTGGCTGGTGTTGGTGTTTTATGTTAATAGGATGATAAAAGTCCTCTGTTTCAGTCTTCTATAATGCCTTCAAAGGCAGACCAGAAACCTACACAGCAAAAAAAAATGTAATATCGATCAACGTAATTCAAACTGATGTATGAAATAATGATGTAATAGCAAAAAGCAGATACAATACATCAATGGATGTAATTTTGTTCGCAAAATCGATGTACATCGTACAATGAGATATTACACAACCGATGGATTGACCTGGTTGCAGCAGTTTCGATGAAATATTCAACAACTTTTTTTTGCTGTGTAGAAGTGTGATTTGCAGCATTATTTGAATTAAGGGTACTAATGGGGTCCTCTTTCTCTTGAGCCCACTCTAGATCCTACATTTCGTATTTAGAAGATTTTTATAAGTGAACTGCTGGTCTGAGTTCCTCTGGAATATTGAATTAGAGGATGTTCATGAATATACAGCCAAACAGCACGTAATGGTGTGAACAACTTCAATGACAGTTGTCCAATAGTACTCACATTTTATTTACAACAATCCAATGCCTACGACATTGTGTGCTCAAGGTATGCCGAAGGTGTGTCGATGGATGTGCCCAAGCTGTGTCGAATCTAATTTCGGCACAATGTGCTGAGTGACTTACCCCTTGGTTTTTCCACAGCAAATGTAATAAGTGTTTGTCACATCCTGCTCCATTTATCATTGTTAAGAGTAAATAAATGCCTTTTAGACATTTGTGTATGGTTACATTATATTCCGGCGGAGAGAATTTGCTGTCAAATAGCGACCAAAAACCGAAAAGAGCTTATCAGCTTTTGCGAACTAAACTTCGGAAGCCATTTTCTTGTGACTCAAGTCTCAGCTAGGTAAACCAACACCATCAGCCGGTAGAGGAAAGTTTCCCCTATCCGATATTGTTGTAATTTGCTTTCAGTTGGCGATGAAAGAACTATCAAAGTATTATTAATAAAACTTGATGGTACATTTCCAATTAATCATGTTTTGTTGTTTTTGACATCATCCACATCCAGAGGGCCAGTCACTTTCGAATGTATGGGAATGGTAGAAAACCATTTGGAAATGCATGAAAATTTTCAGTTTTTATTCATTATCGTCTTTATGGGCAGTTTTAGATGCACAAAAATTGCACGAGTACATTACTATGATGATAAGGTAAACACTCGTTTATTTGTTTCCTTCTGTGAAAGCATGTTTAGTCACAAATCGTGGATTTTCTGATATTCTCCATACTGCAAAAATGATTTTCCTACCACTGAAGGGGCGACATCTCTCGGATCTTCAGTATAGCTACTACTCAAATCATATAATTAATTATTGATCTCTAATATATGAAATTGGTTCCACTTCTTGATAGATCGAAATTTTATCCGCCAGGCTATAAATATAGCGACTATATTATAGGTTACATGGGTTTGGGACACGACTCGAACTTATCTCTTAAGCTGCAAAAATGTTGATATCCTGAGCTGATAGTCCAAGGATTGAAACCGTATAAACATATTTTAACGTAGCACTACGTCTGTGATTTCTATATGGGGGTACACTTTTTGTGAAAACCGAAAATGGAACATCTAACAAAATTATGAAAGATTTTGAACGTTAATAACTCAGCTGCCCCTGGACCAAATTCAATAATGTCATCACCAACTCGATCACCAATCGATCAGATATATTTCTACGCACCTGTTAAATGTAAGACTTTATCATTTCTCAAAATGCCACTATTGTGCAACTGTTGCTATGATAGTTAAAATAATCACCGATTCCCTGCGAAAAGCGATTTCCCTAACATAGAGTTGAATTCCATCCGGTCTTGCCAAACGGTGTTTATTCAATCACCGCGTGGTGAGTGGTGGTGTTCTCCAGTACACAACGAAAGGCTGCCTGCAAGCAGCGAGCTTCAGCCCACATGAGCATCCATAGAAGGAGGAAGAAGCCGCACCGCTATTGATCGGAATCTGTAACACTTCGTGAGTTGCTGCGGGCCATCTATCTATGTCAAGCGCGTCAGACTAAAGAGTATAAACAGAGAGAACCCCGCTCAAATTCCTATTCCTACACAAACCACAAGCTCCTGCTGCAGTTAAGAAATAAGATTTATTATATAAGACCACGTAGTCCTACGTCACCATTGCGTACAACCATAGAGGTAACTCTAAGACTAGAAGGTACCGAAATAACGTGCTCAACTTTTTGGCTCAGCTCTGCCCGCATAAATCACAACCATACGATTACCAAATTAAAAATGGTTTATCTTCCTGTGAAAACCATATTAAAAATGGTTCAGCCAATTTTAATCGAACCATACCTAGATAAAGTTTTGACCATATTGCTTAAGGTTTTCGAAGACCCAACCATACGAACAATGGGTGGTTAAGAACGTTCACCATACGAAATCTAACTTTTTCCCATACATTTTGTGCAAAGGAGCTTTAGCCTAACCACATCAGAAAAGGTTCTAGTTGGATATGTAAATCCTATTCCTATTATCGTTCGAATAAGGTAGTACGACTTAAAATCAACCATTGTTGTTAACTTCAAGATATACTATGTCCGGGTAGAAATTACCATACTTATTGATGTTATAATACTATTGTAGCATATGCGGAACACAGCAGATATGGGTTGTTCTTTAATTTTAATGTGATTTGCAAGACTTCATTTTGTGGTATCTCTCGGTATTATTTGTTATTGATTTAAAGATAAATGGAATAAACAAATGATTACACTCTGCAAAACAAACCTTCATTCTATTTCTAGTTGATAAATGTGCACCGGTATAATGAACCCGCTTCGATTTCCTTTTTTCAAAATCTCCTTCTCATGTAGACCGCTGTTAGCCATCATGGCTGGGATTGTCAAAGACCCTAAATATGTTTGTGGAAAATACATGCGTTTTTAAGGAATACTTTATACTGTAGGTGATATTACTTACACACTTAATCTAGCTCGGTAAAATCTCCAACAGCCGATTACCTCGGTATTTACTATTGCTGATATCTCTGCAAAATATCTGTTTGTTAGCTGATATCTCAGCAAAAAGTTATTTGTTAGCTGAGTCTCGGCAATTGTTTTACTGAATCTCAGCCAAACAAATTGCAGAACTGCTCGGCTGTTGGAATCTCGGCGAAATTTTTTTAAGTGTTTACGTTATTATTTTTTCTCGACGTTAAAACCGGTTAAAACAGGTTTTCCATTTGGAGTAAGGGTTTAAAAATGCAATAACTCAGAAAAATCAACCAAATGTACTCACGACCGCCGTTCCAAACAAAAGCGTTTTCTTTTATTTGTGCCAAATGTAAAAACATAAAGCAAGCATAAGCGAAACACGTAAGTGTTGTACAAGTTGCTAACAACTTTTATTCGTAATGTTTTGTAATAGTTTAATATAGTCTCGAATAGTTGATCAACTGTAACAAAATGTAGCTAAAACATACCAGAAACAGTAACAGTAGAAAGTAGTGTTTCTTTTATGTTGATTACATTCCGTAAACCACAGCAAAACTATTTTGTATAAAGTTAACATAGCTAGTAAGGTGTCAGTGAAGTTTTAACTGTTCTAGAAATGGTTATTTTCTATGCGGGTGGTACTCTCTTCGGTCCCAAGCTAATCGATTCACCCCTCGAAACATAGGAAAAACCAATAACCCCTCATTTTATCTGTCAAACTTTCATAGCGAATCAAAACAAACATTGCATAGTACTATAATTTCGACTAGAATGGGGACGTTAATCGTTTGCTTGGGACCAATAGGCTAGTCAAGTAGTGAGCCAATTTAAAATCGTTAGTTTCATATTGATTGTTGGTACAACCCCATAGTGTTGTCCCTTGTAGTTTTTTGCTCATATCGTGGACCCTCGCCAAGCTGAACAACGCTTCATTCATAATAACAGGGTTCATTTTTAATTTGAACTTCTAGCAACTCTAGAGCATAAGAAAATCGTGTTTCAGGCATCCTTATTTGCTGTTTTGTTTTGATTCTGCGTTATGTTTCACGATGTTCCATTTGGCATTATTCCGCTTCATGAGCTAATTGACGGTTGAACCTCGAGTTGAACCATAGAGGTAACTCTAAGACTACACGAAACGAAAATCAATTATTTTATTCATGAGTTTCACTTATACATTTTCGCCAAACATCAGCCTTATACATTCCGTAAGACAAACCATATAGGTCCTATAAGAATGCATAAAAGGTATGTGTGACCGCTTATACATTTCATTTGACACATGATCTTCATAAACTTTTTGCAAGGCGTCTGCTTATTAGTTGACTTATACATTTTATGAATAATTAGCAATAGAAATTTGCCAAAAGGTATAAGGAGATTTCTATCCGTGTAGTATTCCCGAAGAAACTTGCTCAACTTTTTGGCTCAGCTCTGGTACTATCTTCGGTCCCAAGCTAATCGATGCACCCTCGAAACATTTGAAAATCCTCGAACCCCTCATTTTATCTGTCAAACTTTCATAGCGAATCAAAACAAACATAGTTTAGTACTAGAATTTCGACTAGAATGGGGTACGTTAATCGATTTGCTTGGGACCAATAGGCTAGTCAAGAAGTGAGCCAATTTAAAATCGTTAGTTTCGTATTGATTGTTGGTTGAACCATTTTTAGTATGCACGGGGTTTAAATTAAAAAGTGTATTAAAAACGGGTCCACGGTAATTTCATGTATGGATAAATGCAAACATGCAAGGCGTAAAAAGAAGTTCATGTTAAATTCTGTGCATACATGTAGGCGGATAGTTGAAAACTGACGCTGTTTGTGAAACGCATTGGCCCAAACATGTAGGAATTATAAAAATAAAAACCAGTTTGAAGTAAGGATCATCGGATCCAGACACCAGCACTGAATCTATTACCGTGGACCACCGTTAATATGAACGACACTTCGTGCATATTACTGGGGTTCATTTTTAATGCGTACTTCTAGCACACTTGCAAGTGTATCGTCGTGTAAAGTTGTTTATTATATTTTATGGGTAACCAAATAAATTTATGAAATTAGATCTGTCAAAATGAGTTTGACAGCGATTTGTTATAAATTTCCACGAATTTTCACTAACACGCTCTCACATATCGCACCAATACAACTAGACGGGAAAAACTCTACTGAATTCAACTAGTTTTTGGAATCAAAAACAATATTCTATAACTCTATTGGTTAATTGATCTTATATAGTTGGTTAATTAACACCAAGAAATGTGCAAAATATTGCGATGCAATCAATTATTATTTTGTACGCAAATCGAATCAAAGTCATGTAAAATGCTAGCTTCTAGCAAGGGTTGCAAGATAATTTAGGAACAAATCCGTGTTGCCAAATTGTGTTTTGTTTGCTCCGCCCGTCTCTCCCTCTGAGTATTTCTAGTTAGCACCATGGTGGGTATATAAATGGTGATACAGCTTTGTCACTATATTGGCGAGGTGGTCGCCGGGGGGGGGGGGAGAAGTGCGGTTTTAGAGCAAATTGTAAACAAACTCGGTCGCTGTCCCATACAAAAATCCAACATGGCTGAATCATGAATTTGACACCCACCTATATGTAGTCACCTTGGTTAGCACATTTTCCTCTGTTCTCTGTACCTCGGAGGCGGAAAGGGAGGAGGTATGCGTCAAACCTGTAGTAAGTGTCAACATCTACCGTAAAAGATGCATTTTAAGGTCGCCATTACCGAGCGTAGAAAGCTGGATTGTTTCCATCCCGCTAGCAAGGCATAGCAGCGCTACCAAGTCTTTTTTGAAATAAAATGCATCTGAATGTGTGCCGTTCCCCCTGGATAAATCTAAAGGCCCAAGCGCAATGGCAGTGGAAGCGGAAAAGCCCGATCAGAGTAAGCCTATTTGTCGGATTGAAAACAAGTTAGAATCAAATCGACTTCGGTTAGACAGCTTGATGTCATTTGTGGCAACTGTCAAACTTTCCGTTTCCGTTCCGCTTCCGCCCACATTGCGTTTGGGCCTTAAAAAATAAAAACTAATTCAAATTTAAATTCTATGTCCTTGCCTGCCCTTACAATCAAACCATCGCCAGATGTTAAAAGAAGGTGAAGTTAACTCGACTATGCCGCTCCCTACAGTTCATTTTTATCTTCTTTTGACGTCTACATTTCTCCTTCTAATGTTGTCAAAAACGGAGAAGAAAAACTATCTAACAGGGGTAGTAAAGAGCTGAGTACTGCGAACTAACCTCGGAACTAACTCAAAATGCTTGTCATCTGGAAGCCGAGTCAAACAGTCAAACGGGAGCCAAACATTCAAAAGAGCTCAGAAGTCACGTAGGTAGTTTATGTTTGAAGTAAAGGTGTTGCCACCTACTGAAAACAAATTAAGAATTGTAATTATGAAACTGTCGAAACATCAACCTTTGTAGGCGGATAATGTAAATCATCGAGCGTGAAGATTTTCAAGATGTTTTCTAGCTCACTTGAAAAATAAAATCGGCTGAGATCGCAGTGCTCAGGTAAATAGTGGAAACTCTACGTTGAGTATAATCATATTTACATGCTTTTGGGTACAACTCTCGGTACAACCATAGAGGTAACTCTAAGACCACTGGGTCCCGAAGAAAATCATTATTATTTTTGGCTCACTCAGTACCAGAACAACGGTCCCAAGCAGTCCCAAGCTAATTCACTCACCCCTGCATGTTCTGCATGAATCCACACACCCCTGATGTTATCTGTCAAACTTTCATAGCGAATCAAAACAAACATAGTGTAGTAATAGAATTTCAACTAGAATAGGGTACGTTAGTCGTTTGCTTGGGACCAATAGGCTACTAAAGTGGTGAGCCAATTTAAAATCGTTAGTTTCGTATTGATTGTTGGTACAACTATCTTATAGTACGTTCAGACTACAGAGTTATAACATGTTATAGCGCTATCTTGATGGTGGTTTCTGTGTTGCAATTATTTGACAACCGTTATAACATGTTATAACCAACAATCAATACGAAACTAACGATTTTAAATTGGCTCACCACTTTAGTAGCCTATTGGTCCCAAGCAAACGATTAACGTACCCTATTCTAGTTGAAATTCTATTACTACACTATGTTTGTTTTGATTCGCTATGAAAGTTTGACAGATAACATCAGGGGTGTGTGGATTCATGCAGAACATGCAGGGGTGAGTGAAATAGCTTGGGACTGCTTGGGACCGTTGTTCTGGTACTGAGTGAGCCAAAAATAATAATGATTTTCTTCGGGACCTACTAGTCTTAGAGTTACCTCTATGTTATAACTCTCCAGTCTGGACAGCGTTTTATACTCCGTTCAGACTATGGCTTATATCATGTAATATTGGCTGCCTTGCAATGAGCACTCATACATCTAGTTTTCACTGCAAATCCTATGTATGAGTGCTCATTACAAGACAGCCTATAATACATGATATCAAGAGCAAATTTTCATTATGTCGTAAGTAACATTCGCACCAATCCGAGAAAAATAAATTTTTGTTTTGATGACCGAAAAGTTATTCCTATTTCCAAGTAAACACATATAATCTCATAGTGATATCAATGTTTAACATATTTAGCGGGGTTTAAATCATACAAATGCAAATCGCTAGCTTTCATGCTAAAAAATACTGGTTTTTGAGTCAAAAGTTATTATACGTCGTTTGGTGGCCCCTATTGTTACTTAAGTCAAAGTGTATTTACCAGGATATTCGGGAGAATTATCAATTACGTCTCCTTACGTGCAGCCCATTCATCATTTTAGGACTACCGAAATCATCTTAGCAACAAACAGTTCGATTTATTCACTTTAATAATGAGAAATCGAAACGACGAACGTACACTTTTCACGGGTTTCTCAACGCTGTTACTTAAGTCAAACGGCATCTCCATAGAAATTGGGTGACTTAAGTAACATCGAAAACTATTTTGATCGGAAGGTAATTACGTTAAAAAGCAATTTGACTGGCAAATAAATTTAAAAATGGGATTTGATCCTATATTCGGACAGTATATAGTGTAATAGCAGGAGAATCGATTGACACTGATAGCTCAACTTTGTTTACCTTTGTTACATTCGACGTAATGAAAATTTGCTCTTGATATAAGCCATAGTCTGTCCGGGGTATTAGTATTACCATAGAGGTAACTCTAATACCCCGTAGATACTATGGCTCATATCATGTAATATAGGCTGTCTTGTAATGAGCACTCATACATGGGATTTCCAGTGAAAACTAGATGTATGAGTGCTCATTGCAAGACAGCCTATATTACATGATCTATGCCATAAACGCTGTCCAGACTGGAGAGTTATAACATGTTATAACGGTTCAAGATAGCGCTATAACATGTTATAACTCTGTAGTCTGAACGTACTAAGAGCAACCGTAACGGTCGTTGTCATTTGCGCGACTATTTTAACAGCGCACGCTTACCAACACCTCCGGTGCCGCTACTTATTTTTGTTGATTATATTTCTGTTTTTAATAAAATATATACAATAATCGAGCAATCTTTATTTAACCATTGACACAAATAAGAAAATTCCGAAGTTAATAAAAAACCATGAGCACCCATTATATTTAAGTTCTAGAAATGATTACTTTTTACAAATTTTGCTGTAAAAATCGTTCTTGAAAAATGTGTAAAAAATACACTTTTTTTGACGTTTGCTGGGTTTACACATAAATGTGTAAACGCAGTTTACACATTTTATGAGTAGGCCCCTTTTTTCACGAAATGTGTGAAATTTTACACATTAATGTGTTTACGCTGGTTACCGTGTAAACAGTGTTCCTACCTTTGCACAGGGTTTCTATGAACCTTGGATGCGCCTCTGATTTACAGATCAAGCGCCCACTCCCCCGTTGAAATATTTCACCAAGGTCACAAGTCGCGTTGGACCAATGAGTCTATACTATAGTCGCTATATTCATAGTCTGGCGGATAGAATATCGGGAACCAATTGAGCTGTCCAATAGCGGAACCAATCGAGCAAATCACGACCAACAACAGAAAATAGCACATCAGTTATGGCGAACAAAACTTTGGAACCCCTTTTCTCGTGACTCAAAGCTCGCCTACGCAAACTAACACCATCATTGGGTTGAAGAAATTCTACCCTATCCGATGATGCTGGTTATTTGCGTTAGATTGGTGAGGAAAGAATAATCAACTATTTTTTTATAAAAATTGATAGTACCTTTTCAATTGTTGGTCTACAATAGATTGAATTGGTTCCGCTTTTTGCTAAATCGAAATTCTATCCGCCAGACTATGAATATAGCGACTATAGTCTATACAGGTATAATAGAAGAGGGTGTTTGTTGGTATACGTAGCAAAAATGAGGTAAACAATCAATGTCTTTATATAAGGTCCTAGCCAACAGGCTTATAGGTGTAAGTGAAATGTGCAAATGTTTAGTGGTGTTCTTATTTCATTGCAATGTTTTTTCACGAAACAGCTGTTGGAGTAATGTAAAACGCTGTCCAGACTGAAGAGTTATAGCATGTTATAACGGTTGTCAACTAATTGCAACACAGAAAGCACCATCAAGATAGCGCTATAACATGTTATAACTCTGTAGTCTGAACGTACTATAAATATCACTGTTCGCAGTAAGGAATGTTATGGTAGAGTGACGTCATCGCTTGAGTGAGCAGCAATGTTTACAATATTTATGCTTCTAACATCAGCAAACTGGCAACTATCACTTTTCCGAAAAAGGTATTGGTTTGCGTGGGCGTACTTTGGTTCGCGTGTAAAGGGCCTTAGAAAGTTTGTTTACAAATGCTTTTGTGTCGTTATCAAATGTTATGCCTGATAGGTTTGTGAAGTATACCTTCCTTGACGTTAAACTCAACTTTTTCAATTTTAACTTTTTTGCCGAAGGAGTTTTTCGTGTCATTTATTGTTAACATCATTTTTGCTACTAATACCAACAAATACCGTTTTCTGTGATACCTGTATAGACGGTATAGACTCATTGGCATCGGTCCGATCTAGTCGAGCTGTCACTTTCCGAGTCCATAACACACGCCACCGGCGCAAAGATTCGTTTATTGCCAATTAAATTGCGAAAAAATACCTCTTTTCCCTAATTTTTTCTAGATATGGTGCGTCAATAAGTTCGTCTGGATATTAGTTGAGTACAGTGGAAGAAAATCAATTGCTTAAAAAGATGTTTTCGATCTGTAAACAAACCCATGAAGCCACTGCGGTGGAGTTTTCCGTCACTTGCAATTTTTTCAACAGCAATGAGAAATCATTGGTCACCGGAGGGGCCAACATCCTCAAGGTGTACCGATTAATTCCGGATGCCGATCCAGCCACTCGTGATAAGTTTTCCAGTAAGTATCAACTGAAATTTTGCGTTTGAATTATTGTAAACAAAGTGGCTTGTTCCGTTCTAGCCGTGCGCCCACCGAACATGAAGCTGGAATGTATGGCCACTTATACGCTGTTCGGAAACATAATGTCCTTGCAGTCTGTTTCGCTTGCCGGATCGCAGCGAGATGCGTTGTTGGTTAGTTTTCAGGATGCAAAACTGTCAGTGGTGCAGTTTGATCCGGATAACTTCGACCTGAAGACCCTTTCGTTGCACTACTTCGAGGAAGAGGACATCAAGGGAGGATGGACGGGACACTACCACACGCCGATTGTGCGGGTTGATCCGGACAATCGGTGCGCCGTGATGTTGGTGTACGGGAGAAAGTTGGTGGTACTTCCGTTCCGGAAGGATAGCTCGCTGGATGAGATTGAGGTGCAGGATGTCAAACCGATGAAGAAAGCGCCGACGCAGATGATTGCCAAGACGCCCATACTGGCGTCGTATGTCATCGAGCTGAAGGAATCGGAGGAGCGGATTGATAATGTTATTGACATTCAGTTTCTGCACGGGTACTACGAACCGACACTGTTGATTCTGTACGAACCGGTCAAGACTTTTCCGGGGTAAGATATAAAATGGAGTGGGATGACGAAATGGGAGTTGATTTTTGTTTTGTTCAACAGGCGCATCGCTGTCCGGTCGGATACGTGTATGATGGTGGCACTTTCGTTGAACATACAACAACGGGTCCATCCGGTCATTTGGACGGTGAACAGTTTGCCGTTCGATTGTTTGCAGGCAATAGCAATAAGTAAACCCATCGGTGGATGCTTGGTCTTGAGCATCAATGCTTTGATCTATCTCAATCAGAGCGTGCCGCCGTACGGTGTCAGCTTGAACAGTACCGCCGATCATAGCACTAACTTCCCGTTGAGTAAGTAAACCGTTCTTTATGAATGGAAAGGTTATAGGTCTAAAGTGGGTGCGTATTTACAGAACCTCAAGACGGAGTCCGAATTAGTTTAGATGCTGCGCAGGTGTGCTTCATCGAGCCGGAAAAGCTGGTCCTGTCACTGAAGGGTGGAGAGCTCTACGTTCTTACGCTTTGTGCTGACTCCATGCGAAGTGTACGCAGTTTTCACTTCAGCAAGGCTGCTGCTAGTGTGCTGACCTGTTGTGTAAGTTGAGCTAGTTTGATTGTTCGAATCGAAGATGTTAAATATTGTCTATAATTTAGCTATGCGTCGTCGAAGAGGAATACCTGTTCCTTGGTTCCCGATTGGGCAATTCACTGTTGCTGAGATTCAAGGAAAAGGACGAGAGTATGGTGATTACAATCGACGATACTGAAGAAGTGGTCGAAAAGGAACCTAAGCGAATGCGCCTGGAGGAGGAAGAACTGGAAGTGTATGGTTCGGGACAGAAGACTTCCGTCCAGTTGACGAGTTACATTTTCGAGGTTTGTGACAGTATTCTGAACATTGGTCCGATTGCACACATGGCAGTAGGTGAGAGGGCTTCCGAGGAAGAACAGGACGAAAACAAGGATGTACAATTTGTGCCGAACAAGCTGGATCTAGAGATTGTGACAAGCAGCGGACACGGAAAGAATGGAGCACTTTGTGTACTTCAGAATTCTATCAAACCCCAGGTTATCACAAGTTTTGGTTTGTCCGGATGCCTGGATGTATGGACAGTCCTGGGAGACAAAGGCGACGACATGCATTCGTTTATGATTTTGTCGCAGGAAGCCGGAACGATGGTCCTGCAGACGGGCGACGAGATCAACGAAATCGAAAACACGGGATTTGCGACAAATGTACCGACGATCCATGTCGGCAATATTGGAGGGAATCGTTTCATCGTGCAAGTTACGACGAAATCGATCAGATTGCTACAAGGAACGCGGCTCTTGCAGAACATTCCGATTGACCTGGGCTGCCCATTGGCAGCGGTATCAATCGCTGATCCGTATGTTTGTGTGCGTTCCTCGGAAGGTCGAGTCATCACTTTAGCCCTCCGAGAAGGTAAGGGAACTCCCCGTTTGGCAGTTAATAAGAACGTCATTAGTACGACTCCTCCGGTGGTAGCGATCAGCGTGTACAAGGACATTTCCGGAATGTTCACAACAAAATACGAAGATTTTTATGATACTGCGAAGGGTGGATCTTCCGCTTATTCCAGCGGATTCGGATACATGAAGCCCGAAAAACACATGAAGATCGAAGACGAAGAGGATTTGCTGTACGGTGAGACCGGGCGTTCCTTCAAAATGACCTCTATGGCAGATATGGCCATCGAAACCAAGAAGAAGAACCCGGACTTTTGGAGGAAGTTTATGCAACCGGTTAAACCCACCTACTGGCTGTATGCAGTCAGGGACAATGGAAACATGGAAATCTACTCAATGCCCGATCTCAAACTTGTTTACCTGGTTACCAACATCGGCAACGGCAATAAAGTCCTCTCTGATTCAATGGAGTTTGTTCCGCTCCAAGTTGGACAATCCAGCGCAGATGCAGACGTAACTACAGGGGCATTTACCAGTCCCTACGGTTTCAATCCCAACCTTCTTCCGAAGGAAATTCTCATGGTAGCCCTCGGTCATCACGGATCCCGACCAATGCTTTTCGTCCGGCTGGAGAATGATCTTCTCGTTTACCGAGTCTATCGCTACTCAAAGGGTCACCTGAAACTTCGATTCCGGCGACAGCCCAGCGGTGTATCGGGACTGATTTTCAAGCTGGCCCCGCGCCAAAGCGCCCCCACGGATCAGGAAGGCGAAAAGCAAGACGAACACTCGACCAAGATTATGCACGAAAACATTTCCATGATCCGGCACTTTGGAAATGTTTGCGGCTACAGTGGGGTTTCTGTATGCGGAGAAAAACCGTACGTGTTGCTGCTCACATCCCGTGGGGAACTTCGAGCCCACAGACTGTACGCGAAAACCGTCATAAAGGGATTCGCTCCGTTCAATAACGTCAACTGTCCCAACGGATTCCTCTACTTTGACGAACAGTATGAGCTGAAGATTGCCGTTTTTCCTGGATATCTCTCGTACGATTCGATCTGGCCTGTTCGGAAGATCCCTCTGCGAAGCTCCCCGAAGCAAATTGTCTACCATAAAGAGAATAAGGTCTATTGTGTGGTGATGGACACGGAGGAGGTTTGTAACAAATACTACCGCTTCAATGGGGAAGACAAGGAACTCACGGAGGAAAACAAGGGCGAGCGGTTCCTCTATCCGATGGAGCACAAGTTTTCGGTTGTTCTGGTTACGCCTTCGGCATGGGAAATCGTCCCCGAGACCTCGATCAACCTAGACGAATGGGAGCACGTAATTGCGCTGAAGAATGTCAGTCTATCGTACGAGGGTGCGCGGTCCGGTTTGAAGGAGTACATTGCGGTGGGAACGAACTACAACTACAGCGAGGACATTACATCCCGCGGAAGGTTGCTGCTGTATGACATCATTGAAGTCGTGCCGGAACCGGGCAAGCCGTTGACCAAGTAAGTGGAAAGCTTTGCCTTAGTATTCTTTAGAAGTGCCTACATTTTTACCTATCCCGCAATTTCCCCAATTATTTTAGATACAAATTCAAGGAGGTCATCACCAAGGAACAGAAGGGTCCCTTATCGGCAATTACCCACGTGTCCGGTTTACTGGTGGGAGCGGTCGGTCAGAAGGTCTACCTTTGGCAACTGAAAGACGATGACTTGGTCGGTGTGGCCTTCATCGACACCAACATCTTCGTCCACCAACTGGTGTCGATCAAGTCCCTGATCCTCGTCGCCGATGTCTACAAATCCATCAGTTTACTTCGCTTTCAAGAAGACTTCCGCACCCTTTCGCTCGTGTCCCGAGACTACCAACCATTGAGCGTGTTCCAAATCGAGTACGCCGTCGACAACAACAATCTGGGTTTCGTCGTTACGGACGAGCAGTGCAACATCATCACCTACATGTACCAACCGGAATCGCGTGAATCTTTCGGAGGGCAACGGTTGCTGCGAAAGTGTGACTACCACCTTGGTCAGAAAGTCAACACCATGTTCCGAGTGCAGTGCGATTTCCACGAAATGGAATCCTACAAACGGAACACCAACTACGATTTCAAGCATACGACCTATTTCGCCACCCTGGACGGAGGCGTCGGGTACGTTCTGCCTCTACCGGAGAAGACCTACCGTCGGCTGTTCATGTTGCAAAACGTGCTGATGACCCACAGTCCCCACCTGTGCGGATTGAATCCGAAGGCATTCCGAACGATCAAAACCGTCAAAAAGCTTCCAATCAATCCAACGCGATGCGTCGTGGATGGGGATTTAATTTGGTCATTCTTGAACCTGCCGGCCAATGAGAAACTTGAAGTGGCCAAGAAGATCGGTACCCGGATTGACGAAATCTGCGCGGATCTGATGGAAATCGAATCAGTGACGCATGTGTTCTAAACCGTAAGCTGAATGTTTGATCATTATCTTTATTACCTATTATACTATGTATAATAAAAAAAAAACAGTGTATTAGTACAACCACTACAACACCAGCCTCTGATGGTAAGAAATTTTTAAAACACTACTGATATGGTACAACATTTAAAATCGAAAATGACGATGACATTGCCCCCTGGTTAGCTCTTGTGGATGTCGATGTCGCTCATGCACGGTTGATCGGCCACGCCGGCATCGACGAATTCCTGATACGGAATCAAGTCCTCGTACGGGCTAATGTTTGCCATTGTATCGCGTACCTTCTCCACATCGCGGAACACACGGAGCAAATTGAGTCCGGCCAGTTTCTGCAGTTCCTCTCGAGTCCATGCTTCAAATGTGGTTCCATTGTTATACGCTCCGTTAGCAAGAATATCGAACAAATCCGGATACTTGGAAACATCCTCCAGACCCTGCGGGGTACTATCGACTCCATCGTAGTCGCCACCGAGACCAATATGGTCCGGTCCCGTAACGGATTTGATGTAATTTAAGTGATCTGTGGAGTAAAACAAATTATCATGTATCTGCTTGGAAATTCATCGCTCTCATGGAGGCGCATGGCTTTTCACCAATTTCAATGTGTACTCACCAACAACTTTATCGATGGTGTCTCCCCCGATGAACGATGTGTAGAAGTTCACCATAATGATCCCGTTGTTCTCGATCAGCATCTTCAGCACGTCGTCCTGCACGTTGCGATGGTGCGGAAACACATGGTGCGACGATGAGTGACTGAAAATCACCGCTGCTTTCGTATGCTCCAACACATCGACCATCACCCCGTGGCTGACGTGCGAAATATCGATCAACATTCCCAACCGATTCATTTCCCAAATCACATTCTTGCCCCACTCGGTTACGTTTCTCAACACGGCTGTACTGTTGGCATCCACCGGCGAAGCATCCGCCCACGGGGTATTGCACGAATGCGTCAGTGTCATGTAGCGTACGCCCAGCTCGTAGAACATCCGAAGCATCGCCAGGCGGGAATCCATCGAATGTCCACCCTCGACTGCGATCAGCGATCCAATTTTCTTCTCCTTGAAGGCCTGCATGATTCCATCGGCCGACGTGGCGTACTTCATGTACTGCGGGTACTGGGCGATCATCCGTTTGATCACATCGATCTGCTCCAGGGTGCGCTCCACCGCATCCTTGTACTGGGTGGTGCAAGATACGTACGCCACCCAAAACTGTGCGCCCACTTTACCCTCCAACAGACGGGGAATATCGGTGTGGCTACTCTTGGACGTTCCCCACTTGGGATCAGCCTTCAAGTCACGATTCAAGTTGAAATCGTTGATTCGATTGCGCTCGAAGCTGTACAGATTGTACGGCAAATCATTGTGCCTGTTGAGGAGACGCAGAAGCCAGATTTAGTGCATTTGAATGGTTTACGTACGACGACACACCAGCAGTATAGGTGGGGACTTACCCGTCGATAAGTGGCACTTCATCGAGTACGGTCCGACCGAAGAAAGCGTTCTGTTCGTCAGCCTTGCGGTCATTGTCGTCGCCGGAGTTGATAGACAGGGGGATTGCTATGGCGACGGCAACCACTGCAACGAGAGCGATCACAACTCCGGCCAGGATTTTGGGGTTCGAGAGAACTGTACGGGAGATGGAGATGTTTAGCTTGGAATGATTGCTGATTTGGATTTCATGGGCGACTGTCGACGGATCTTATTTCGGCAAGCGATATCTGATAAATGATTTATACCTTTTGCTGTTGGATTGGAAGGGTGAATGTGCCAGTTTTTGGCCCACTTTTTTTTTCATTCTTTACACAATTTATTTTGATACAATGTTAGAAGATAAATCAGGCATAACATTTGATAACGGCACAACAGCATTTGTAAACAAACTTTCTAAGGCCCTTTACACGCGAACCAAAGTATGCCCACGCAAACAAACAACATCATCGGATAGGGGCAACTATCACCTTTCCGAAAGTGGTATTGGTGTGCGTGGCCGTTCTTTGGTTCGCGTGTAAAGGGCCTTAGAAAGTTTGTTTACCAATGCTATTGTGCCGTTATCAAATGTTATGCCTAAAATGTTGCCCCACGGGCCGAAAACTGGAGCACTAGTGTTGGCACACTTATCCTATATGACATATATTGGCGTAATTTTAACGTAACGGAGGTGGAACACAATTCGGTGACAAGCAACTCAAGTAACCAATAAGCGAAATAAGTGACCCTTCCTGCCAGAATCCTAATCAGAACTTACAAACACTGGTATACAGTACTGGACAAAATAAATCATACGCTCAACCCAAAAAAGTACATTACATGATATTTTTGCTATTCTGCACGCAATTTCAGCAGTATATTCAGAAAAGTTCAAGTATTTCTCATGGTGCATTCAATTAGCTGAATGAAAATTGTTATAATATTCTGCTATTTTTGTTACAAATTTAAGAAAATATATGCTAACTTTTGTGCTTGCACAAAATAAATCATACACTCCTAAGATTTTATTTTTTAGCCATCGAATAAAAACAAAATCTGAAGATTTGGCATCACGGCGTAATATTTGACAGTTCTTGTTCCGGGAAGCGTGCGCATCGCACCATTGTGTTTTGTTTGCGTCATTTGAAAAGTGAAAAATGTCGGGAAAGCAGATTTCCCTCGATGTTAGAAATTTGGTGATTCGCGATCGTGAAAAAGGAATTTCTTTTCGGAAAATTGCCGAAAAGTACTCGATCTCAGTTGGAGCTCATATGGGAAAAGTACGAAACACGAGGAATTGTGAGGAATTTACCCGGACAAGGACGTCATCGTGCGACAAGTAATCGTGATGACATCAGAATTGTTCGAATGGCTAAGCAGAATTCGAAGTATTCATCGAGGCATATTGTGCAATCGATGAAACTCAATGTAAGTCGACGTACTGTTCACCGGCGACTTAATGAGAGCGGTTTGAAAAGCTGTTTGGCATCGAAGCGTCCTTTTATCAACAAGCGGAACCAACGGAAGCGACTGGAATTTGCTAAAAAGTACGCCGGAATGACTGTGGACTTCTGGAAACGAGTTCTGTGGACGGATGCGAGCAAATTTGAGTTATTTGGACAGAAAAGGCAATCAAGGGTTTGGCGAGGTTCCGGTGACGCTCTTAAGGAACCATACATTCAAAAGACGGTTAAACACGGAGGCCTAAATATCATGGTATGGGGAGCATTTGCGTGGTCTGGTGTTGGAAGCTTTGCTCATATAAAGGGAATAATGACTGCAGATGTGTACATTGACTTGTTAAGTGAAAATCTGGAAGTTTCGCTACTGAAAACTGGCCTGGAATCCAATAACATTTTCCAACAAGATAATGACCCAAAGCACACAGCGAAGAAAACAACGGCATTTTTCAAATCAAATCGGATCTAAATGCTGGAATGGCCTCCCCAATCTCCCGATCTCAACCCATTTGAGAATTTGTGGTCTTACTTGGAGAACAAAGTGGATAAAGCATCGGTTTCCAACAAAAACGTTTATTTTGAAGCACTTGAAGCAGCGTGGGAGAATATCGATTCAGGATATCTACAAAACCTCGTCGAAAGTATGCCAAGACGGTTGGAAGCAGTGTTAAAAGCAAAGGGTGGTCATACCAAATACTGAGTGTGTTAAAATGTAAGTTGAAAGTTGAGTTAAACAAGAATTTTCAATAAGAAATCAGGCGTATGATTTATTTTGTCCAACTCGAAATTCTCCTTTTACAACTTATAAATGATGATTGAGAAAGTCATACAATATATTGAATATTCTATACCTGCACAGTTTTAGCGAAAAACATACAGAAGTATTGCAGAACAAACCATTATTGTATGTTTGAATCTACCTGATATATCGAGCTCCAAAGAAAAATTATATGGGTGTATGATTTATTTTGTCCAGTACTGTATGACAAAAAAAAAAGGCAAAATATAGTGCCAATGGTTGCTTGGGAATGGTTTAAAAAAAACAAAACGACGAGGGGCAGGAGGGATACATTCTTCCTCAATTTCGCGTGGCTTAATTAGGCAATGCCCTCTAAAGAAATTTTCGACACATTCTCATAATTTTTTACTTTTGTTGATTTCAAAATGCAATACCTCATGAACTAAGCAAATTAATTTTTGTCGTTAAGTATTTCTCATGTTAAAAAAAGCATGGAGACCAAGATGGTGACTGCAATTTTAGAATTAAAAAAAAACATAAATCCGGAGTGATTTGAGATTTGGGCGTTATTAGCATTTGTAAACAAACACGTCAATCACCGATTTCTCGCGAATAAAAGCTCAACCTCGAAAACTAATAACGCTATGAGGTAGAGGAGTGATTCCTCTATCATTTGGTATAGTTTGTTTATGAGATTGAGCTTTAATTCAAGAGAAATCCACAATTCTCGTGTCACCTTTCAAATAGACCAATCTACATTGATCGATTCTCATCATCGACTTTCTCCTTAGTTAATAACTCCGCTCCAATAACATGGTCAAATGTTCTTATTGTCCAATACGCTTAGTAATACTTTCTTTTAACAGGCTATATAGAAAAACTAGCACGCAATATGTATGCAGCAAAGTTATTTACGAAAGAGATGAAGAGAATCGATCAATGTAGATTGGTCTATTTGAAAAGTGACGCGAGAATTGACGTCTTTGTTTACAAAAGCAATTACGCCTAAATCTCAAATAACTCCGGAAATGCGTTTAAAGTTTCCAAACGTGCATGAACCAAGGGGTACTCAACTCTGCACATCTCAATCTGTACCGAGTACTTTATCAGTGCCGAATGTGCCGAAGTGTGACAATCAAACAGTCGGTCTCAGTACCCCATTTATTTTGGCAACCCTGCGGTTATGACTTTTGAGATAGTTTGTTTATATTGTCAAGTTCTCACGGATGGTTAAACGAGCTATTTGTGTGCATATTGCATAGTAAATACGAGGGTAATCACTGTGCCTGTCCTGTTTATAAGTAAAACGAACATCAAATAACATGCATGTGAGTCTTTTTGTTTTGTAGAACATTTATTACTCTTGGTTCAACGATGCCAAACGAATGAGATGATTGACATGCGCTAGATAGTCGGCAATTATTGAAACTGTTAGCCAATATAACGTTGAAACTCGAAGTCCAGCCCCTTAACGAAAACGAGAACTGTGACTGATGGCAGAAGCTGTCCATCCATGAGAAGAACGTTCTGTACCTGGCGTCATTCTGGTAGACCGGCATGTGGAAGATGTGCCTCTACAGTATCATCATGCTTCTCGGGTAATGATATAATCTAGAAATCACAAAGGATTCGATCTAAAATTCCAACCGTCGATAGTAGAAGCAGCAATAGACCTTAAATAGCTACCTAATGTCAGCAGTCACTGTTGGATACTGAATTCGTCTAACTGAGCTATACATTTTTTATGAAGACTGCGTCTCTGGCTATGAACTTTTGAACACTCTAATAAATGAACAGGAGGCCCAAACCGCTGAGATTGTTCATTAACGAATTTAAAATTGGCTAGTGCTGCTCTTCTTCTTTCTCATGGCTCTCAACCTCCGTTCATCCACATCTTCCCTTCGACTAATTTCCAACAGCATCCAAATGCTGGTACCTTTACGGACGGAGGATCGAAGTGTGCTGTGCTCGTGAACGGACGCGATTTTTGTGTCCTCCCGTCATTTTTTCAATTTTGTTCAATGTGAAATTTTTCTAAATTTTGACTCGAGTGATTTTCAACTACGGACTTGCAGTGGCATGATGAAATTCCGAATTTGGACCGAACGCGAGCGAAGGGTGCAAAACGCGTTCCGCTGGTCAGCCGGCAGCAAGAAAGAAGCACTCGCAGCAGCAGCACCCCCGCTTGAAAAACTGCAGTCGGAATCAGAGGACTAGCGCTGGAGGAGCACGAGGATATTTCCAGCTTCCCGTAGGCGCAGTGAAGCACCCTAGAAACGGCGAATAGATCCGGATCAAGCAGGAAGAAGAGAAGTCTTTTACCCACGGCCAAGGAAACGAAGCAAATAGTGTTTGTAGTGTGTTGATGTATCTGTGTGCAATGTGAACACCATCAAGACATCTCAAGCTGCCTTTAGGTTCAATTGGGTTCTTTAAGGGTATTGAGGTAAATGCATATTCGTAATCTGCATTAAAAATGGAACCCAAACCCAAAATTTCATCAATTTTGGTTAACTGGAACTATTTTAAATAAGAACGATTACATTTGCAAAAATCATCTTATTAGCGCCCCTCGGTGTCACTTTGTATGGGAGCGAGCTGTCAGTTTGTTAGTTTAGTGTCAAACAGTGAAGTTATTATTTTGCTTTAAATCTTGATTTAAAAATCGAGATGAAAGTGTGTAGGTTCGAAAAAAATATCGCTGTGCTCAGAAAACGAAGCTTTTTCAGATGATATATAAAAAACGATATATTTTTCAAAATTAAAGAAACCAATTGGCTAAACTTGGTGAGTTCGTTCCTTTTTGTTCATTTTATCTTTTCAATCCAGTGACGCTGGTAGATCACCTTTTCGTGTTGTGTTGCTGGGATAAGATTTTCAGCGAACTCTAGTCCTGAACAGGAGGGGAACAGGAGTTTTCAGTGAGCAGGAGAACACACTTTGGACCTTGTTATTTTTAATGTCTTGTTAATAGTGACAAGACTCGAGTATGTAATTGTTGGTGCTGCCATGGTGATTGTATTTGGTGAGCTTGTTCCAGTTAAAAACAACCCGTTTGTTTCCTGCCGGGATAACCTCAATCGCGCGTGATCTATTTTGCGAGTGCAAGAACATAGTTGAGTCTTGTGGGGGGGGGGGGAGGCATTAGGATTCATCCCCTATTGTAGAAAATCGTAATTAATAGATATTGGGTCGCGTTGGAATATTTAGAAGGGTAGGGCGCACGCTTGATCCAGTTTGGGATACATTGTTGACTGTTTTCGGGAACGTGATTTAACTTATTTAACCAGGGCTTAAACAATTGTGACGTCGGTCATAACTTGTTATGATAGCTTGAACTAATTATAAGACAATCTTATTCAAATGTCGTAATACCTAATACCTCTGACCAAGGTAAAATGATTTATATGGTTTTTATAAAACTTGACGATACCAATACTAATAAGGAAAGGAATTCCACATTTCCTTTTCCCAAGTCCTTTTCCGTTCCTTCCCTTCCCTTCTTCTCTTTTCAGAAAGTGAGTAATGGCGCAATAACCATATGCCATATAGGGCTAGGACAAGAGTTAGTGCTCAGGGCCCAACCGCTAGAAGAAAATGGAGCATCACTTAACCTTTTTAGACTAGATGCTCCCAACGACAAATGATTTGTAAATAACAATACAACGGAACGTACGGTACGAGATGTCCACGTTCCATCCATTTATTGGATTCTGAAGCATTGGATTTAAACAGGCCCGATGTTTCTAATTCATCTTGCCCCACAAATGCTGCACAGTAGGCTTGGCCGTTTTGATATATTTTGTGCATGTATAATGTTCAGCATATCCCAAATATAAAAAAAAATGTGCTGGAGTTATATCTATAATTTTCCAGGATGCTTTCATGAACTGGCTGTATTGGTGTTAGATTAGATTAGATTAGCATAGCATCCAAATGCTTGTAAAGGATCTTGATACCGGATGACATCGTTTGATTACTGCCTCCTCTTTGTCTCTGCTTGTTGTTCCTTCACATGTTTCATCCTTGCTTAGCCTAGCCGGAATTGCATATTTAACGCATACCGCGGTTCAGATTGGTTCCGTTATTTCCGATGTGGTTACCTTCACAATTCTGCTAGCAGAATCCTTCTTAATGTTGCTATTACGGGATCCACTTACTCCACCAGCCTCCACAGTCAATCGAATCTCCGAGATCGTTCAATCTATAATGTAAGGAGCTGTCCGGCTGACTGATTGATGGACCATCAATCGTACCGAGTGGTTCTCCGTGATAAACTGCTGCAGTTGCAGATGCATCTACAGAATGGCAGAATCGTTGTGCACCGGGTTCTTGTTCATCAATGTTGCAATTGGAAATTGAATTCTGCAATTCTCTTTGGGTCCGGATCGGTAACTCTGACTAATTTGTTTGGATTCCCCCCAAAACATACATCCTTTTGAAACTATGGACATTAGACTGATGCAAAATTTGAAATTTTCGCTCCACAGTGCTCAAACGGTTCCAAATTGGGCCCTGATTAGGCTTCCGAACTTTGAACTCATTTAGTGAGAAACTGACTTGGCACAAACCATTTGAAGTTTATTTGGGAATTACTATGGAGAAATCATAGTTTCGGTTCATATCCATCTCAAAATTCACCAGTTCACTCTACTTTAGAATGTTAGCTGAGCTTGTTGAAAATTTTCTCAGCTACAACTTTGTAATAAGACCACTTTTTAATAAAATGGAAGGAACAAAAATTATTAATGATTCAAGTCACTGATGTCTTACGATTATGCTCAATCAACTGTTCAGCAGGCAACATTGGTGTTTATGGCGCGTAGAATAGAGGACACAAATCATGGCTACTATGTCACACTGCAGAATACAGTGTTGCCCACAAAACAGTTGCTTAATCTTGCCATAAGATTATCAATCTCTTAAACAATTAATAACTATTTAATTTGACGTTTGGAAAAACGATTTTCTGTAAAGTTGTAGTTGATAAAAAAAATCCCATAAGAATAGCAATAGAATTTGTTAACAGTACAATATGTAAAAAGGCTAGAAGACAATGAACAAAAAGTTTTGTTTTCCCATAGTAATTTCCATATAAACATCAAATGGTTTGTGCCAAGTCAGTTTCTCACTAAATGAGTTCAAATTTTGGGAGGCTAATCAGCGCCCAATTTGGAACCGTTTGAGCACTGTGGAGTGAAAATTTCAAATTTTGCATCAGTCTAATGGACATCCCTCAAATACACTGTAGACTTTCTTTACAGGTCCATTTCCCAAAAGGCATAAGGGCACGGAGAGTCTCGTCAATTGTGCAATCTTTTATTATGATTTGGGATAACCTCGACAAAAAAATGAAACTGCTCTTCCTCTTGTGAATATACTTGTTAAAATCTTCCTTTTTGACACTAACGGGTGTCCACTAAAAATTAAGAATGATTCCAATACTTTTCTAACAGAACAAAAACGTTCGCAGAGAAATGTCAATGAATTCTTACACCCTCCAGAAAATTATCGCACACTTTATTTCACTCTAACATGTTCAGTCGGGTTCAGCATGTCGTCAAAACAGCAAGAATTGCTCGCGCGCATTGTACAATTCTTTCAAGCGAACGAAGATCGTGGAAAAAGTACACGGTGGACCATTTTAAGATGGTTCCACCGTATACCATATCCTGGCATCCATGGCAGTAGCGCGGAAGAGAGGTAGCGGATGTCCATCTAAGATAATGAATAAGAAGACGCTCCGTTCGCTGCACAACATGTTCAACAACAAGAATTCGGTAAGTCAACGGGAAGCGGCCAGTAAGTTCCGTTGTTCACACTTAGAAAAAAATCACCGACTTCGGTAATTCATTTACCGAATTCTCAACAGCTGAACGGTCGGTAATGTTTTCGGGAATCGAGAATTTACCGGTGAACTGTAATTTTGAGGGCGATATGCAAATCGAAAATTACTGAGAGATCTGTAATTTTTTAAAAAGGTAACCGACTCAACTGTAATTTGGTTTAATATTGTTTCAAGGTGGCGGTCACTCACACTTAGAAATTATCGCCGACTTCGGTAATTTTTACCGAAATCTGAACTGTTCGGTAAAATTTATGCAATTCAATTCTATTGCTTTTCAGCTACTTTGAAACTAAATCTCCACTAAAATGACAAGATTTGATCATTTAAACAAGGGTGAACATGTTTTGAAATTATTATCAAGTTCAATAGCCTTTAAAATTAAGGTAAAAGTTTTACCGAACGTTCAGCTGTTCTGATTTCGGTAAAATTTACCGAACACGAAAACAAAATCTTAGTGTGCTGCAACCCATGCAAAAATTTGGCTGCAGTCGTGATCAATGTGTTAGTGTTGCAAATTGCTCCACCAATGAACAAAATCAAGTTTTTGTAGGAAGGATTCGGCGATACACTGAAAACAGGGAAGCATTGGATGAAGATTCCAAATGCTGTTTTCAGATCGTCGCCAACGGGAATGAAACTTGGACCGACAGAAATAAACAAGCAACAACATCGGCCATCTGTAATCGATATTTATTTAGATAAAGAAAATTAATTACTTACGGACAATATCTACGATTCGTTCATCTTGGTGTTGCATAACAGCCTCCATAATTTCACCTTTTTATTTTTCACAAACACGACCGTTTTCAAAGTCGATCGAAAATCACAATATGGTGGATTTGACGTTTACCGAGACCGTTGTCGAACTCAGTAATGGAACGCTTTGTTTACCGAAACTTCAGTAAATTTTTTCACCGAAGTCAGTGATGAAGCTGATTTACAGACCTGCCGGTGAAAATGTTTACCGCTTTCGTTGAATTAAAATGAAATTACCGAAATTCGGTCATTTCATTTACAGTTTTCAGTAATAAAGCGAGAAAGTACCGAAACATCTGTAATTTTTAGCATTACCGATCTAAGACGGCAATTTTTTTTACCGAACTCAGGGTCTCTGTTTAAGTGTGTTCGAAGTCACACATCTGTAAGACCCTAAGGAAGGAGGGAATAGTGTATAGAAAGAAAACCAGATCCCCAGAGTACACTGCCGGGCAAATCCAAACCGTGAGATCCCAATGCCGCTGGATGATGCGGAAGTACGGCAGAAAGCCAAAATATACCATATGTGCCAAAAGACCGGAATCCGACAAATCTGCCGCAGTGTCGTCCTATCGAGCCATAATTGGAAGGCCTACACACTTAAATTTTTTCGCCGAGATTCCAACAGCCGAGTAGTTCTGCAATTTATATTGCTGAGACTCAGTAAAACAATTGCCGAGACTCAGCTATCAAATAACATTTTGCTGAAATATTAACTAACAAACAGATATTCTGCGTAGATATCAGCAAAAGTAAATGCCGAGGAAATCGGCTTTTGGAGATTTTACCGAGCTAGATTAAGTGTGTAGGCTTGAGGACAGCAAACAACTCACCAACAGAATGCATCCGGAAAATCGATGTGGCAGCCGTCCGACGGTCATGTTCCAATATCATGACTAAGCTGCGCCGTACGGCGGACCACGAACCTTATACCAATATTCACTAAGCTCAGTTTGAATTTACTTAAGTTAACCCTTTGTATGAAATAAATCAGTTTGAACCCTGGATATTTCAAAAGTTACTGGAAGGCAGTAATAACTGTCAAACTTTCCGCTTCCGTCCACATTGCGTTTGGGCCTTCACTCGTCAACGCATCAACCGACTATCGTTGACAGCACGTTTTGTCACGCAGTAAGAGGTAGATCATGGTAAACAACAATCACCAGTAATGATCGCTGCTCACAGATAAAACGTAACACTCGCTGCTGATGATGTTAAGCACAACGAAAACAGTGAAGACTTCTGCAGTACGATGACAGAAGAAAATGAAAATAATGCCTACGCCAAGGGGAAGGCCACTCAGCACAGTGTGCCAAAAACACAGTAGGGCACACCATGGCTCACTCACTTGGCACATATGGCACATTTTTTTATGGTTGGAGCAGATATTTTCATCTACGTAGCACTTCTACGGATTGATTTCGTACGGTTAACAGGGGAAGATTTTGGGAAAATTGAACTGTGACGAATTGGTTTCCTGCGTCATCCATTCCGCCTCCATTAGCTCCTGGATGGTGATCCGAGTTTTGGGATTCTTGTCAACGGATTTCCTCAACGTCCACGAATGGGTTCTCAAAGACAACAACACGTACAGTGTCACACAGAGAGCCCACATTTCCAGTTCAGGGCAGGAGTAGCGGTTGCCTACCACCAACACTTCCAGACTGCAGTACTCGGTCGTGCCGTAGAAGGTAGAAACAAGTAGAAACACTGGAATAAGAGATCAGCGGAGATACTGTTATTATTCCAATCTGCAATGTTTACAAATGGTTTGGTTCAATTAGGGAGGGGTATTAAAATCGTTTAACAATCACTCATGAACTCGCTCGTCGGTGCATTGGCGAAGTCACTCACGAGTAGTTACAAATGCAAGTGATGCCAGGATTGCTTTGATGTTTATCTTGTTGCCAAATTCATGTTTTTTTTTCTTCTCCGCTGGTCTCTTATTCCAGTGTTTCTAGAAACAAGTTGCCCTTCCTGTACGAACGTCGCCGATCCGAATCATCAGCTTCATATCGAAATGGTGATCGATGATAACGTCCTCATCTTTAATGTCCCGGGGCAGATGTTCAATGAGTGCATTCCCAATGTTCCTCACCAGCGCGTAATGTTTACTGTACTCTCCGGGGATCAAATCTTCATCGCACTGCGACATACGGGCGACGGAACTGGGCCGATCAGAGTGCTGCGCAGCAGCAGTATTCTTGATGGACTGCCTATTCTGTTTATCTAGCGTTGACGTGAGCGTTGTCTTCTACAGCTCGTACGGTTTGCTATACAAAAAAAAACATTTGAATTGTAAAAATGCCGGGTTGCCAAACATACACTTATTCACAAAAAAAAAAATCAGTCCTATGACATGGCACTCTTGGAACAGCGCGACACACTTGAGGCACACTGAGAAAAATGTTGGCGCAAAATAAGTGTGTAGAGTGACCACCCCTTGGTCTACGCATTCCAAGTTCGTCTCGGCACGCGCGACTGTGTGAGTTACAAACAAAGCTGGCCGAATTAAATGGAAGCTGTTGGGCTCACTCACCAACACACTCACATAAGAAAGCAAACAAGCAACTGCTTCAAAACGAGCACATGAGTGTCGTGATTGTCGGGAATGACCAGATCGGTGATGGATCACCACCGAAGACGACATTCACCAAGTTGCTTTTTACTTCTTTCGTCAACTTGATGGATGGTCATGAAGAGTACTCCGACAAGCACATTGATAGGAATGTACCAAGCGTTACTACCATCAGCTGTTTGACGTGATTGTGATAGGTCACAACTCTGGTAAAAGGTACAGTCATCAAAACGGCAGCTAAGATGAATAATTGGTGGGATTAAGGTATTAAGGGAAAAGTTCGTTTCGTATTTTTTTCTTAAAATAAGGAATACAGTGAAAACCGTTTCATATCCAAAATAGACCCAAATGATGTTGTTCCATTCCTAAGTGGGCCATGCTTTAATATTTTCGTGTAGGCCATGCCATAGCATTGAAATATCAACCTATTTGAAAGCAGTAGCAGCTTTAGATTGGCAAACTAGTAATGAATTTGAGCTCTAGAAAACTTCCAGAAGTTCAAGTTTTAAATTATATGACTAGTGTGAAAATATTACTGTATACTTATTGTTAGCGCCGGAGTCTAAAGAGGTGCGAAAGCTGCAAAATGTAAGTAAATACACAGCAAAAAATTAATTTTGCTATCGCATCAAAGTGGATGCACTTCAATCGTGTCAAAAATATGGTGTAATATTACTTGCCAAAAAGGACAACATTATCATTAATACAGTGCATGAACTGACATTACGCTACTTTTACTGCATTTCTTTATTTTTGTGGCCATAAAAATTACATGAGATTTTCGACATGATTGAAGTGCATCCTCTTGAATGTAATATTAAAATTTATTTTTTGCTGTGAATATGCAATTAATTTGTTTGATAATGTGCTGTAATTTGCACAATTTTTTGATAAATTGCAATTCAAGTCAATTTAACTAGCAAAAAATTAAATCAATAGATTGTTATTGTAATTCAAATTGGATTATCCGAACATAATAATAAATTTAGATGAATTTTGCACGAATTATTAAAACCATGACCAAGTTGTCTGAATTTCCGCGACCCACCAGAGGTCATGCCGCGACCCATAGATTGAGAAACGCTGTTACAGCCCATAGTTTTCAACAGATTTGAAAAGCTTTTAAAATTATAAATAGCGGCTTAGTACCTATGTCATCATGAATTGCTTGCAATATACATACACACACCCTACGCGTTTCCATATTTTCCGGGAATAAACACCGGCTTACAAAAGAGCTGCCGTTTGTGCTTTAGCTATTCGGTTTTGAGAAACCGAGTTAGAAACAATACAATTCGTTCGGCAGTGTCATCATGACTCGTTGACACAATCGGATTATCGTATAGACATCTGCCTGCGTATTTGACACCCTCTGTGATGCTCGGCCATTTAGCACTAATTTTCCCATCATGTTACGTGAAGTCACTATTCGGTACATGCTGTGGGTCTACCTACTCATAAATCTTCGATCGCACAAATTATTTATCAGAAATTTTCTTTTCACCGCAGAGACAAATTACGCCGTATCATCCATTATTGTTTAATTCAATGCTAATTTATGCACTTATGACATACAAACCTCGCCTCAGGTTGACCATTGTTTTTTTTTTGTAGTGCACTAATCCACTACAAACTACACCCAGCACGTGTCGTTCGGTAGTATCTAGTGGATTCTACTCTCTAAATAATCGCGCGGTTTATGACTATTTGCGCGCACGCTCTCTCTCTCTCCCTATGCACGACAGGCGGCACGTCTAGCGGTTGAGAAGTTCACAGTGATACTGGACGGACTCTGCGTTGGGTACATCCAGTTAGAATCGTAGCAAAACGACAACCGACAGCTTGTAAGTGCCAATCGAAATCAACCTCTCCTTTATCTATGGTGATGATCTCTCCGGTTAGAGAGTGTGTTTGTGAGCCTATGGGATAAATTAATATTGTCAGCGATTGCTGTCTTCGGTTTGATAATGGAGGTAATTATAGGGAACCTATGGTGGTCTTATAATCAGATCTTGATAGGGTGGTACGGTACGGTTGTGATTGTTCGCAAAAAGCTAAATACGCAATCTTATGGGTGAACATTTATTCCTTATGTATGTTCATATTGGTCATACAAGGTTGATCGGCAACTCCAGCCTTCTCAAAATCTACAAAAGGAATAATATTTTCATACGGAGGCAGGGCCAACAAGTTATCTCGAACTCGTTCAACTTGTTTGAACACTCTCAGCAGGTTCAGTCCGGCGAGTTTACGCAATTCCTCTCTCGTCCACGGACTAAACGTTTCGCCTGTGGTTAGATTTCCGGCAGCAAGCATATCGAACAGATCCGGATACTTGGAAACGTCTTCCAAACCTACTGGAGTTTGTCCAACTCCGTCGTAGTCACCTCCTATTCCGATGTGGTCCGGGCCGGTGATAGATTTGATATGATTAAAGTGTTCTGGTGAAGAAGGATTCAGTTAACGAGACATCGTCTAAGCTAGGCGATCTACCTCAGCACTTACTGACTACGTCGTCGATCGAGTTGCCCCCAACAAATAGGGGATAGAAGTTGACCATCACAATTCCATTGTTCTTCACCAGTTCCCGCAGCACATCATCCTGTACGTTCCGATGGTGTTGAAACACCGTATGTGCCGACGAATGACTGAAGATCACCGGTGCCAAGCTGTGACTCAAACTGTCCCGCATCACTCCGTAGCTTACGTGCGAGATGTCGATCATCATTCCCAGTCGGTTCATCTCTCTAATCACATCCCGCCCCCATTCGGACAAGTTGGTCAACTGCGGTTCCTCTTCCTCATCGATCGGTGAAGCATCCGCCCAGGGAGTGTTACACGAATGGGTCAACGTCATGTAGCGAACTCCCAACTCGTAGAACATACGCAAAACTGCAAATCTGGAATCGATCGAGTGACCACCTTCCACTACCAATAACGATGCGATCTTCTTCTCTTCAAATGCCTCCATGATTCCGTCGGCTGTGGTCACATACTTCAGATCATTCGGGTACTTGGCGATGACTCGTTTCGCTACGTCAATCTGCTCAAGAGTTCGTGCAACGGCATCCTTATACTGCGTGTCCGCACAGCGAATGTACGCCACCCAGAACTGAGCTCCCAATTTTCCTTTCCGCAACCGGGGTAGATCCGTATGACTTGAATCAGTTTGACCCCATACGGGATGTTCCTTTAAGTTGGAATCCAAGTTAAAGTTCGCCAGTAGGTTACGCTCCACCTTGTAGATATTGAACGGTAGATCGTTGTGACTGTAATCGTAAGTTCCTAGTTATTCCCGCAGACTCATCTTGATGTAAGTGCCTACCCATCGATCAGTGGAACCTCATCAAGGACGTCCCGTCCTGCAAATGGCAGTTGATCTTTCTGCGCGTCATCGTACGACGTCACTATTGCCACGGGGATCGCTATGGCGCAGATCGTGATAATGGCAGCCACGACCAGGGCTGCCACTACTTTTTTGTTGACTAGAACTGAAAAAGAAATCGAATCACACAGTTTTGACTCCTCTTGGGCCTGGATTGTACGTGGGATTTACCAGATCGAAAAGTGGTCATTTCTAGCGTCTTAGTAGATTAGCACTGACGAGAGATTTGAATTTCATTGTCTACGAGACGCGACACCTCGTGTTGCTGGCAGTTTTGCGAACTTATTCAAGGCATGAGTCGGCGCATGTTAACTACTACTATAGCGGTGGTTTATATGTCGGTTGTTGACAGCTGACGATGGTGGTTGAGATAAATGTGGCATTTCAGCGTTTTTGATTGTTTGTAAATTGGTAATTCCATGATACGCCAAGAGTGTCGCGATGATTGGTATTGTCTTATCTGCCGGAGGGTGTCGATAAGGAATGAGGAATTGCGCTCAATGTTGAGATAATTTGATGGGTGCAGACAAATATTTTCTTAGGCATCGCAGACACCAGAGTTTCTCAAGAGACGGTAGAACATATGAATTTATGTTTTCGGAGGTGCTGATATTGTTGAATTAAAAAAAAATCTCAATCAGACTGACTAATATTCAAATTTGACATTATTACGTCCCCAATGGAACTTTTTTTTGTTCTCTGAGCACTTCCACAGTTATTAATTGAGAACTTTCGATGCCTGTACCATTTTTACATTAGTTTAATCAACAATCAATACGAAACCACAGACAAACAGACATAACACATTGAATATTTCTCACTGTAAAACATCGTCGCTAAAACATTACCGCCATCTGTTGAGTACACTGTGGTGGGTAGTACGCTGAACAGATGGCGGTAGTGTGCAAACGTCAAACGCAAGGGAATTGACTATGCGCGCCACAGGTGGCGGTACTACCAACTATGATACTTTTAAATTGACTGTTAAATGCTTGTTCGATGAACAACTTGCTAGTGTTATGTCTGTTTGTCTGTGACGAAACTATCGATTTGAAATTGGTTCACTACTTGACTAGCCTATTGGTCCCAAGCAAATCGATTAACGTACCCCATTCAAGTCAAAATTCTAGTACTGCACAATGTTTGTTTTGATTCGCTATGAAAGTTTGACAGATAAAATGAGGGGTTAGTGGAATTTCCTGTTTTGAGGGGTGAATCGATTAGCTTGGGACCGAAGATAGTACCAGAGCTGAGCCAAAAAGTTGAGCACGTTTCTTCGGGACCTACTAGTCTTAGAGTTACCTTTATGATCATACTCTATGCCCAGGGAAGTCGGGAAATTTTGCAACCTGAAACATTTCTAGACCGGAACGGGAATCGATCCAAGCCGTGACTATGTATGGTCTTGCTTTATAGCTGCGCCTTTACCGACTGAGCTAAGGGAGGCTCAAATTCAATTGCATATGGGTTATTGAAATTGACCTCTTCTGGTTTAGGCCAAATTTGGAGGGGACGTTTATTTCAGTTCAAATTTTAAGGTAGCATTTTCTATTTTTCGTGATTTTCAAGAAAGCACTCAATTCTTTTATCAATATCTCCGAAACGAATGAAGCTACAGATAGCGTTGGGTATGGTGTTGGCGTTGGGGTTGGATTTTCATAGGAGAATTAGTCAAGAAATCTAATATGCAGCTATATACTTCAAACACAATTCTCTGAATGAATATATTTTAATTTCCAATTTGATTCAACCTTTTTTACATAAGAAAAACTAACAAACTTAAAAATAATATGCGTAGTTCCTGAGATGTTGCGTTTTAATTATTGAAAAAAAAAGTTTTTTTGCCATGGATTCATTCTATTGACCAGGGGGTAAGTCACTCTGTCACCTTGTGTCTGGTCTTATAAGGTTTTGCACCTTCGAGGTTAACCTCATTCGGATGACAGTTCAGTGGTACTGTTTACGTGGACTTAGTCAATTTTTTCTTGGATAGATTTTCTCGATAATTTTTCAGACAGAAACCACCATCAAGATAGCGCTATAACATGTTATAACCATAGAGGTAACTCTAAGACCACTGGGTCCCGAAGAAAATCATTATTATTTTTGGCTCACTCAGTACCAGAACAACGGTCCCAAGCTATTTCACTCACCCCTGCATGTTCTGCATGAATCCACACACCCCTGATGTTATCTGTCAAACTTTCATAGCGAATCAAAACAAACATAGTGTAGTAATAGAATTTCAACTAGAATAGGGTACGTTAATCGTTTGCTTGGGACCAATAGGCTACTAAAGTGGTGAGCCAATTTAAAATTGTTAGTTTCGTATTGATTGTTGTTATAACTCTGTAGTCTGAACGTACTATAATGCCTTGTTCAGACTACAGAGTTCCCGGAAGATCTGATCAGGTTGTATCGAACAACCATCTTGTCGGTTCTAGAGTACGGAAGCTTCTGCTTTCAATCCGCGGCGAAAACACATATCCTGAAGCTGCAACGGTATTGAACCCGTTGCAGCTTTAGGATATGTGTTTTCGCCGCGGATTGAAAGCAGAAGCTTCCGTACTCTAGAACCGACAAGATGGTTGTTCGGTACAACCTGATCAGATCTTCCGGGTGTGCTCCCCACCAATTTCCAGTGATTGTACGAAGAAAATTGATTCTTTGTTGGCATTTTTGTTTCACATACGCAATATGTTTTCCCCATGTGCTTTTGGAATCGAACCAGACACCTAAATACTTGAAAGATATACTTTGAGTGATTGTTCTACCCTTTAGTTGAAGCTGTAACTGTGCAGGATGATGCTTCCTAGAAAAAACAACCAACTCAGTTTTCTCCGGAGAGAATTCGATACCCAGCTTCATAGCCCAAGTAGACAAATTGTCTAAGGTATCTTGCAATGGTCCTTGCAGGTCCGGTGCACTTGGCCCTATAACGGACACAACCCCGTCATCTGCAAGCTGCCTTAGCGAGCAATTTTCATCAAGACAACCATCAATGTCTTTTACATAAAAATTATAAAGAAGGGGGCTTAAACATGAGCCCTGGGGGAGACCCATGTAACTAATTCGTGAAGTTGTCGAGTTTCCATGAGAAAAGCTCATATATTTCTCAGACAACAAGTTGCTCAAATAGTTGTTCATAATTGGTGAAAGCCCACTATCGTGGAGTTTATCCGAAAGGACATCGATACAAACAGAATCAAAAGCCCCCTTAATGTCCAAGAAAACTGAACCCATTTGCTGTTTTTGCGCATAGGCCAGTTGAATTTCAGTTGAAAGCAACGCAAGACAGTCGCTCGTTCCTTTGCCTCTCCGAAATCCAAATTGCGTATCTGAAAGTAAACCATTCGACTCGACCCATTTGTCTAGACGAAAAAGAATCATTTTCTCCAACAATTTCCGTATACAGGACAGCATCGCGATGGGACGGTACGAGTTATAATCCGACGCGGGTTTACCGGGTTTTCGAATGGCGATAACTCTTACTTGCCTCCAGTCATCCGGAACAATGTTGTGCTCCAGAAATTGATTGAATAAGTTCAACAAGCGTCTCTTCGCGACATCTGGGAGATTTTTAAGCAAGTTGAACTTGATTCTATCCATTCCTGGAGCTGAATTGTTACATGAAAGGAGAGCAAGTGAGAATTCCACCATCGAAAACGGGGAATCTATTTCGTTATTACCCGACGGACGATCACGAACGTTGGTTTGAACCGACACCGAATCCGGGCAAACTTTCCGCGCGAAGCTGAATATCCAACTGTCCGAGTACTCCTTGTCTTCGTTAATCGGTGATGACGCGTTTCGCATTCTCCTGCCGACATTCCAGAGTGTTCTCATGGAAGTCTCTCGCGACAAACCATCGACGAACCGACGCCAGTAACCGCGTTTTTTTGCTTTAATTAAGTCCTTAAAAGTTTTCTCGAGGTCGGTGTACCGCTCGAAATCCCCGACCTTGCCGTGTTTGCGGAACCGTTTAAACGCGGCGGACTTCTCGCTGTTCGCGTCGGTGCAATCCTTATCCCACCACGGGGTGGGAGGTCGCTTGCGGACGGAAATACCCGGAACACGTTTCGTCTGTGCTCGCAGCGCAGAATCGATGATAAGACGCGCGAGAAAGGAGTACTCGTCCAGCGGAGGAAGTACGTCAACCGATTGGCTGGCATCAAGAACCGCGGTCGCGAATTTTCGCCAGTCAATGTTTTTTGTAAGATCGTACGCGATGTCGACCGAACGAGTAGAAGATGAACCATTGGTAATAGAAATTTTGATTGGCAAATGGTCACTACCGTAGGGATCTTGAATTACTTTCCACGAGCAATCCAACGATAGTGAACTCGAACAAAGTGAGAGGTCTAATCTGCTTATTTTTGCTGGAGGTTTAGCTACTCGTGTTGCTTCCCCGGTGTTCAGAATTGTCATTTTGAAGAAGTCGCACATGTCGTATATCAAGGTTGAGCGGTTGTCGTCGTACAGTTCCCCCCAGCCTGTACCGTGAGAGTTAAAATCTCCCAAGATCAACCGTGGCTCCGGCATAGCCGTGCAGATATCCGAGAAACTTTGACGAGAAATCGCAGTTCGCGGTGGAAGATATACTGAGGCAATACTGAGGCATTTACCTCGAATATTAACCTGACATGCAACAACTTCAATGCCTGTCACCGAAGGCAGATCGATTCTGTAGAAGGAATGGAGCTTGTTGATCCCCAGAAGCACCCCTCCATACGAATCTGCGCGGTCAAGGCGAATAATGTTGAAATCGTGGAAAGCAAGATCGTTGTCTGAAGAGAGCCATGTTTCACAAAGGGCAAATGCATCAGAAAGTGAGTTGTTAACTAAAAATTTAAATGTGTCAAGTTTTGGCATAAGACTTCTACAGTTCCACTGAAGAACAGAGATCATATCCCCGACCTCATTCGGAGAATTATCCATCGAAAGATATGATCGATGCAAGGAAGGACCACCTAGAAGCTAGTTGCTTCAAAAGAGTTTTCACCATTGGCAGCACTAAATTAATAATGCTCCTCGTTGAGTCAGAGACATTGAATATACTGAAGAAGCTATCCACAATACCAGAAAACGTGAACATGGGGGCATGTTCTTGCTGATTATTCAGCTGCTTTTCTGGCCGAAAAACTGGGACATCTGGGGTTTTAGATGATCCTGGAAGTGACGGAAAGTTCTTGTCATAATTACAAGGTTTAAAACCCGGTGGAATGGGTTTCGGTGTATTTCCGTTACCTCTTGAATTTTCCAAGGTGGAAGGGTGGTCCGTACGAGTGGCCTTACGAGGCTTTTCGGTGGTGTGTTGTTTTGCTCGTTTTCTCGTATTGCCTTTAAAGACAAACGGACTACCCTCACCGCCCTCTGAGTCAGAGTCTAGATCATCAACTGGCAAAATGGAGAACGTGTTACTGTTTTTTGGTGTGGTCTGAGAAGATGAAGCGGTATTCTTCAAGAGTTCTGCTAGTGTTCTCTTGGAGCGAGCTTGCAGAGACCGCTTAAGTTTTTCTCCCTGCTGTTTATACCTCGGGCAGTTAGTCAGGGTATGCAGGCTCTCCTTGCAGTACACACATTTTGGTGGAGCACCGCAAGGGCCCTCTTGATGTTGCTCGCCACACTGATCGCAGCGTGGTTTGTTCGAGCAGTAGTCCGATGTATGACCAAGTTGTTTACATTTCGAGCAGTTCATTACCCGAGGTACAAACAGGCGTACAGGCAGCCGAACCTTGCCAATAGCGACGTAGTGAGGTAACGCTGAACCCGAAAACGTCACACGAAACGAGTTTGACAAGGAATAAGTTTTTTTGGAGCCTACTACGGATACTGACTGCATTTGAAGGCAGTCCAATATCTTCACCTTCGGCAGAGCACGGTTTTTAAAGATTCCGAAGGAATCGGGACCCAAGAAATCATCACTAGTCAAACTCGCTTCGGTGACCACTCCTTCAATTTCTACCTCACTACTGGGTATGTAGACTCGGTATTCCAATGAAAAAAGCTCGCACGCAACAATTTGGTTAGCCTGCTTCCGGTCATCAACGGTAACGCGCAGTTTTATTGGTGTTACCTTGAAAATATCGGTAACGGCCGAAAAATGTGTTGTTAGATCCTTAGAGATCCTCGGAATGTTCAAAGGTTTTTGTTTGGGCCGGAAAAAAACAAGCCATGGGCCTTTCGAGGCTTCTGGGTAAGCCTTTAGGCGGGGGAGCGCAGAGGTTTTTGGGGGCAATGGTGTGGGGGGTGCAGGTGGACGAGGAGGAGATGGTGGGGGAGAGGGTTGTGGGCGATACCTTTTCTTGGGATATGCTCCAGTATTTTTGCTGGAGAGCGAGTCAACTGGAACGTCAAGGGTTTCCATTTCCACAACTTCCTCGAGACTTTCGTGTGAGGTGGAATTAAGAGTTTCGTCGTCTGAGATGGAAAGCGACCATCCCCCGCCTTTATCATTTTCATCCATTGCGGTTAAATATCGCCGCAATGGTGTTTTTTGTAAAAAAATTTACAAATAATTGCAGTAATTTCAAATAATATAAAAAAAAAAAAATATATATATATATATTGTTTCACTCTACTAAAAGAGAAAAAAAAAATCAAAAAAAAAAAATAAATAAAAAAAAAATAATGATTATATACTATTTACAGAGTTTTGGATCACCCTAAGTAATACAAAAATAATAAAAAAAAAAAATCAAGAAAAAAAAAATCAAGCGAAAAAAAAAAAAATTGGATTTTTGGATCACCCTAATTAAACACCAATCTAATATTGGACCAGGGAAACAAGGAAGATGCTATACTGGCGAGAACAATACAAACGACACGATTTATACCTAACGCACTGAGGCGGCAGCAGACTGGAGAGATATAATTGTTTGATCCAACTGCTGCAGAGTCAATAACCTCGATGCTGGTGTGCCTCGGTCGACTCGGTAGGCAATATGACGCTCTTTCGTTGTTGCTATCGGTGGGGTGATGTACCGATAGTGGTGATGATTTTGCTGATGATGTTGCGATGATGCTGGGTTAAAGCTGGACCGTAATGAAAGCACTCGGCATATCATTAACGGCTTCCTCACTCGTGCACTAGTCGTCTAAACACTATGCCAATTAACTTTGGCGAGAAAAAACCCTCGCGTGGGGAAAAACTCAAAACTAAATGATAGTGTCGTACAACGAGACCGATGCGACTTGATCGGCTCAGCGTGCGAGACGGAAATGTACATCAAGATTGGGTTTGCTTGTTTTCTGTCAAACGTCAGTGTTAACGTTTGTTTTTGTAAACTGACTCGGGTTGAGGTTCGCACTGACAATAAGCACGGGTTCACACGGGTTCCAACCTGGATAATAAACAAATTCGCTAATAGTGATACAGCTTTGTCGAGGAAATCGTGGGGGGAGGGGATACGGTTTTACACAGATAAAAAATACTACCCAAAATTTGAGTTCTTTTTACTTCATTTTGAGTTGAGTCTCTCACTTGCACTCGTTATAGTTGTCAAAAAAGAACGAGAGATTCGAACCAACGATATACTTCAGCTCCTCGTTCAGCCCAATAAGTTACCTCTGAGTAAATTGCATATTCTCAAATTTACGTGAATTAAACATAATTTTCGATAGAATATGTAGAATATACTTAAGAGTGAGTATTTTTTTGCTTTTGTTAAATGGAAACTATGTACTATACACGATTTACTCAAATTTGGGTTATTGGGCAAAACCCGAGAATTGCGGGAAAAGTACTTAATTTTGGATAGTTTTTCATCTCCATGTGGAGCAAATTGTAACAAACTCGGTCGCTGTCCTACACGGTAACTCGCAACAATTCAAAATTGAGTCGATCATGCTAATTTCAGCGAGAAGAGTATGGCTACTCAGAAGTGAATAGCGCACTTGTACTCACTTTTGAGCAGACGACGTTCTCGCACATAGTGAGTCAAAACTACTCTGTGATATTTTCGCCCGGGATTTTTTTTTAAATTTGTTTTGATAAAAAATGGAAATCACCTGCTCCAGATTCATTTATCTGGAGCTGAAGATGACTGAAAATCGTCTCCGCATGCAGTTCCTACTTACCATAATACATGTTGGTCAGTGTTCCCTAATAAAAATGTTATGGTTAATTTGCTTAATGACGTGTTCGGGGTATCATCCAAACAATTTGTGGAATAGTTTAATCGTTCGTTTATGGTATTTTTTTATAAGGGGTTATACAGTAATTTCACCGTTTCTTAGAGCGTTTGCTCCGACACGGCTGGCATTTTTTCTAAGTCCCGGATTTGGCTGACTGAGTGGCTTTTACTCAGTTATACATTTCCCGTTTACTCATATTTTGACTAAAAAGAGTTATTATGAATAAAAAGAGTTGGCTTTACTTTCCCGTGCTTTTACAAGAAAAGTAAAGTAAATGCTTTTATTCATACGACCTAATGCATCAGACGAAATTGAGACGATCGACTCACCCGGTGAGCAAGCTGAAGTAAGCGTACATACAAAAATCCAACATGGCTGAGTCACGAATTAGAATACCTATATGTAGTTACCTTGGTATAGACTATTACCCTATAGTTGAAATATTTCACTGCTGGTTTGTGTGGTACCCATAGTTCCACCCTGGAAATCGAACTGTCGAATTTACGTGCTTGTTGTTATTGTTTACCGTTTGTTATTCGCGATGTTTCGGTATTTCCCGTACATTCATATTATCCCAGTTTTCAGTAGTTATTTCCTACATTTTACGTTAAACAAGTAACAAAATGCGAGAGACCATTCAAATAAACCACCAAATCACGTCTGATAGTAGGCAACCATTTACGGCTGCACAAATCTGCGAAATATCACCCGCATTGCTTGTGGGTGAGTTGAAAAGTGAAGCAAGTTTTTCCCCCGGTGTTCCGGTTATTTGCCGATTGTCCGACAGTAAGCTGTTTCTGTGCCGATTGTTTGCACCATCAAGGCATTGTAAAGCGAGTACAATTTGCTATGTAGATGAAACGGTTCAGTTGATCGAGGATGCTATTGAAAAGGAGGCGATCGAAGAGGACGTTCCTCGGGTTAAGGAACTGGAAGTGATCAGAGAAGAATCGTGTTACTTCGAAGAGATTAATGTTGAACTAATGGTTGATTGTTCGAAATTGGACTTGGAATTGCTGCGTGATCGAGACAGTTTATCGTCGCTTGTAAAGGATCTTATGCGCTCGCTTTTTGTGTGCAAACGTTGTTTGATTAAAACGGATGATAGCTTCAATTGTGGAATCGTAGGAATTCGAATACATGAAACCGTTGGGAAGCACAGTTTTGGTTTCACCGATAGTGACACTACAATAGTAATAGGTGAAATTTGCTTCAATACTGTTCGGAGTAAAACGTTAGGGGGTTTATCGGAAGTAAAGCAATGCCTTGTGAAAGCCTTGGAACGAGCTTCAGATAATCTTCTACTGGCTGGTCCACCTGGTTCGGGAAAGTATTCGCTCGTCGCCGAACTGGCTCGTGAAAGGAACTATCCAGTTTTCGAAATACGCGGATTAGATTTCATAAAATCTCACCCAGGGGAAACGGAACTGGAGTTGCGGACGATATTCGAACGGTTGGAAAAATTCAATAAATTGTTTCTACGATCGAGTGTAACAATTCTTTTGGTGAAGGACGTAGATACCCTCTGTCCCAAATTGAATAATAGGAAAGGTGAGGACGTGTCGAATATCTCCAGGATAGCGTCCCAATTTACAACCTTACTGGATCGTTATCACGGCGTCGAGAGTGGAATTCTTGTGATTGGAACCACCTCCAATATCGAAAGCCTTGACTCAAAAGTTCGACGACCTGGGAGACTGGGAACGGAGATATTCGTTCGGATGCCTTCCGAGCTCCAGAGGGGTGAAATCATGGCGGCTATGCTGAGAAGGACGAGTTTAGTGTTGGAACAGTCGGTACTAGACGACATTATTAGAAGGACTCCGGGTTACGTTGGAGCAGATTTGGAGCTTCTTGTCTATACGATTCATAGGACGTTGAGGAGACATTCTGCTCAGGACGTCTCGTCAACAGTAGAAGAATGCCTGATCAAAATTCGTCCTACATCGCTTCGGAACTCGATCGGTCTCATCAGTGGGTTGAATCAAACGCTTGATTTAATAGGAGGAATGGATGAGCTGAAAAAGACTCTTCGGGTATCAGTTCTGGGACCGCTTCGGCACCCAGAAGCCTTCCGACGATTCGGCATGAGTCCTCTGAAAGGAATCCTACTCTACGGGCCACCAGGTTGTGCCAAGACAACGATCGCCAAATGTCTTGCAGCAGAATCCCGAATGACCTTCGTGTCAGTGTCGGCTGCGGAAGTGTACTCGCCCTACGTGGGAGATTCGGAGAAGTTGATAGCCAGATTATTCAACCAAGCTCGGCTGAGTGCTCCGGCGGTAATTTTTCTCGACGAAATCGATTCTCTCGTAGGCAATAGAGGAATGCAAGGCGTTCGGACGAACGATGTTCACATTCGAGTGTTGTCCACTCTACTGACGGAGATGGACGGGATCGGAACGAGCGTCCAGTCTGTGATTGGCAGTAGTGATGATTCGAAGAATATTCTGGTCATTGCTGCCACAAACCGTCCGGATATGATCGACGATGCGCTGCTACGACCGGGACGGTTGACGAAGTTGATCCACGTTCCAGCACCGGACAAGACAGCGAGGTTTGAAATTTTGAAGAAAATATCGGAAAAAGTTCCGTTTGCCCATGACGTCGATTTGAGTGAGTTGGCCAAACAGACCCAGCGCTACTCAGGGGCTGATTTGCAAAATCTTTGCTCTCAGGTTTGCACTCTTTTTTGTTTATTACAATGGCTATTACTTAAATTATTTAAATTACAGGCCGCCTTGCATGCTGCTACCTTGGACGAAGATGTAATAGAAGTCAACATGGCTCACTTCCTGCATATCCTTAAGGAAAATAGACCCTCCTTGACCAGGAAGCAAATCGAGTGGTACACTGAATACGAATTAAAGCGCAGAATAGTATGAAATTCCGAAACTGACGCAATCGTTTTCTTTTTTGGTCAATGATGACGCTGCTTCTTCTGGTGAGCGGAAGAAATACTTCTCTTCAAATACCTATATTTAATGCAAGTAGGTGCTTCTCTTTTATCTCTCTTCGTTAGAACATAGTGTTCTACACGGGTCATGTCTTGTACCTGCTTTTGGACATACAAAGAAGAAATCGGCGGTTGGCTCCGGAATGCATGTTTTAATTTTCTGCCAAACAGCTCGCAAATTCCGTTGCAGTTGGTCCGACCAGAGATAAGGGGTTTTTTTTTCATTCCAACACGTGGTGTCTTTGGGTGAGATGCAGGCGGTGGTTGTCGATATTACAACAGTCTCGTTTTTAATTGATTGGATTTCTAATTTTGGAGCATAAATAAATGACATAGCAAATGTTTGGCCCCTTCTTCATATGGTGACAGCGCCGGTGGTTGAGTGGTAAACGTGACTGCTTTCTCATCTCAGTTCAACCTAAACAATGCATTAGGTCCTAAGTAACATTGACAGATGATTCTCTGCTGCGTTCGACATTCTCCATGTTAAGACATTCCCAGCTATTTTCAGCTCATAGATCGATGAAAGAAGCTATCTAGCTTCTAATACGACAAACACGACAAGAAACGGTTCTGTTCCAAAGTTATCTTTTATAGGGGAGATGTTGGTAAAATGCCCATGCAAAGGAAGATCCCCGTTTAATCTACAAAGTGAATTGATATTTAAGTGCAATACCATCTATTTGTTAGAGGTTTCGAATCGAAGCAACCGGCGTGTACAATTGTAACTATTGAACCACAGAAATAAATTTAGTCTCTAGTCATCCGCCAATCAGTTCATGGGATTCTCTGCTTGATCGTCAAGCAGTTCAGCTCGGTGTTAGCTCGCTCTCTCGAGTTGTTTGAAAAGTTCGTGGCGATAGTGTTCGCGCTCTCTCTTTCGCGGTTTGTCGTGCGTGTGTGTGTGCCCCGAAATGGGGAAGCATCGGTCGCGAAGCCCGGCGAAGGTCCAGAACCCCGGTGAAGGAAACTCCGGTGTGCCTACCTCGAACAGGTTTGCTGTTCTCCCCATGGATGGGAATATCCAGCCAGCTGTGTTGGAAAAACGCAGCAAGAAGAGGAAGAAGAATCGAGGCCAGTCCGATGTCACTGCGACGAACGCCAGCGACATCGGTGATTTCGGCTACGCCATCGGCAACGAAAATTCTGCCGGCCCGAGTGCGGCAAAACTGAAGCTACCTCCATTGGTAGTGAAAAATGCCCATCTTAATGAGCTCATCGCAGATCTAGCGACGCTGGGCGTTAAAGCCGAATACAAGTTGGGCAGAGTCGGCACCAAGGTGGTGCTCCGTACCAAAGCGGAGTATGACTTGGTCGTCGCCCACCTGAGGTCTTCCGAGGTGGAATTATTCACACACGACATTCCCGGTGAGAAGCCATTCAAGGTCGCATTAGGGGCCTACCAAACTTCGACCCGAAGTTTATCGAAGCTGAAATCAGAGACCGGTACAAGCTGGCCCCAAGTGCCGTCTATCGGATGACAAAGAAGGACGAAAATGTGAAGGCGTATCCGGATAGCCTTTTCCTGGCACACTTCCAGAAGGGAACGGTGACGCTCAACGCGCTGAAGCCCATCCGCTCCATCGATTCCATCATCGTCCGCTGGGAGCCATACCGTGGCGGCCATCGTGATGTGACTCAGTGCCAACGGTGTCTGAACTTTGGACACGGCACCCGTAACTGCAACATTAAGCCACGCTGTGGCAATTGCGCTCAAGACCACGCCACTTCCGACTGCCCTGCGGATGGAACCGTGGAGTTAAAATGCGCCAACTGTGGTGGTGCTCACCAAGGTTCCGACAGACAGGGCTCCAAACGCGAGGACTTCAAACGCATCCGAAAACAGGCGGCAACTAACAACCAACCAGGACGCAAGAAGGACAAAGTCCCGGCATTTCGGACGGAGGATTTCCCGCCTCTTCGTGCTCCTCAGCAAAGGCAAGCGAATTCGCAGGTGCAACCCGCCCCCCCTCAAGAATCTTCCGGTGATTCTGCAGGCCAAAGCTCTCCATCCCCCCCTGGACTCTGGAGACAACCAACAGCGCAAAACAACAACCCCGATCTGTTCTCAGCGGATGAACTGATGGAAATTTTCGTCAACATGTTCGGTGCTCTTCGTAAATGCCGCAATAAGCCCGAACAGATCCAAGTGCTCGGTTAGTTCATCATCCAGTATGGCGTCTAAACCGCTAACTATCGTGACCTGGAATGCTTGCTCTGTAAGAGCAAAAAAGATTGAGCTTGCCGACTTCCTCCGCAAGCACAGCATCGACGTGGGCCTTCTAACCGAGACCCATCTTAAGTCCGGCGACAGCTTCTGGTTGCCTGACCACAACATTATCCGGCTTGATCGCCCCAGCTCCAGGGGGGGTGGTGTAGCGGTCATCGTCAGAAAGGGAATCAAGTTCTGCACTCTGCCCCACATCCGCACTTCTATCATCGAAGCCATTAGTGTGGAGGTGGAATCACCAACTGGAAACGTCCGGTTCATCGCTGTTTACTGCCCAAGCCAGTGCACCGCCATCAATGGACTAGGAACTAAATTCAAGAACGACCTGACCGCCATCACCCGTACTAGCTCCCGATTCATCGTTGGGGGTGACCTGAATGCCCGTCATGAAGCTTGGCGGAATTACCAGCGGAACCGGAATGGATGTCTATTGTTCGACCACGCACAACATGGACTGTACACTGTGCCGTTTCCGGACGAACCAACTTTTATCTCTCCGGCGGGAAATCCGTCCACCCTGGACTTTTTCCTCTCAAACATCGTACTATCCAAGCCGGAGGCGCACAACGATCTCAGCTCCGACCACCAACTGAAGTCGGTGTCAACGTGGTTCCTGCTAGAAGCTGCCTGCGTAAAGACTACCACCATGTCAACTGGGTGCAGTACGGACGAATGGTGGACAGCAACATCGATGAAAATCCACTGCTCGACACTGTAGATGACATCGACCGGGCGTTGGAAGGACTCCAACAGGCCATATCCGTGGCTGACGAGGCGTGTGTTCGACAAGTTCCTGTGAGGGGTTTGTTGCTATTGATTTCCACACCCAATTATTGATTCGGTTAAGAAATGTTCGTAGACGCCAGTTTCAGAGGACTGGAGATCTGGGCAAAAAACGTGAAATGACCGATCTGAACAGGCAGATTGCTTCCAGAATGGACTCACTCCGAAATGAAAGTTTCGGGCGTGTTGTCCAGAATCTGGACGACCGCTCCAGACCATTTTGGAAGGTAGCCAAGGTCCTGAAAAATCATCTCAAACCCGTTCCACCTCTCAAAGTCGATAATGATGACGATCGGCTTTTAATCACCCCACAGGAGAAAGCAAATGCGATCGGCAAGCATGTCGCTTCATCGCATTTGCTTGGCTCGACTATCCAAAGTCCGCTCGAAGATCAGGTTGCGCAATGCGTTCAAAACCTAGATGCCTCCCCTTGTGTCGTGCCTCCGGCGGATATGATCACAGTACAACAGATTTGCTCAGCGCTGAAATGCACCAAGAACATGAAAGCTTCTTGAACTTGAATCTTGATCTTGAAGAGACTCAGCATGAAAGTGCAGTCTCTTCTAACCGCTATCTTCAACAGATGTTTGGAACTGCACTACTTTCCAAGCATCTGGAAAATAGCAAAAATCATACCAATCCGCAAACCCGGTAAAGATCCAACATTGTCTTCAAGCTACAGACCAATCAGCCTCCTTTCAGCGCTGAGCAAATTGTTCGAGAAACTCATTCTCAATCGTTTGCTCAAGTTTGTCGAGGAAAATAACATTCTCCTTCCGGAACAGTTTGGATTCAGAAAGGGGCACCAAGCATCAGCTAGTACGGGTGATGAATAACATCCGAAGTAACAAAGCTGTATCCAAGTCCACAGCCATGGCCTTGTTAGACGTTGAAAAGTCGTTTGACAATGTTTGGCATGACGGACTTGTGTACAAGCTTTGTAACTTCAACTTCCCATTACATCTGGTTAAAATCACCCGTAACTACACAGCAAAAAAAAATGTAATATCGATCAACGTAATTCAAGCTGATGTATGAAATAATGCTGTAATAGCAAAAAGCAGATACAATATTACATCAATGGATGTAATTTTATTCGCAAAATCGATGTACATCGTACAATGTGATATTACACAACCGATGGATTGACCTGGTTGCAGCAGTTTCGATGTAATATTCAACAACTTTTTTTGCTGTGTACCTTCAGCAAAGGTCGTTTAAGGTATCGTTGAATGGTTGTCTTTCAGACACGTTTTCCATCCCAGCAGGAGTGCGGCAAGGCAGTCTGCTGGGCCCCTTGCTTTACAGCATTTATACTTCCGACATTCCTCCCCTTGGAGACGGTTGCGTGTTCTTCCTGTTCGCAGATGATACCGCAATAGCCGTCAAAGGAAGGATGCCTCGCGAAATAACGAACAAACTTCAACGATGCCTTAGCGCCTTTGCTGATTATGCCACCACGTGGAAAATTAAAATCAATCCCTCCAAAACACAAGCGATCAATCGCCCAAACTGAAACCGGCTCCATCTTGTACTGTAATCATGGATGGCACAAGGGTTGAGTGGTCCGCCGAAGTAACCTATCTCGGGATGTTGATCGATGAAAAGCTCCTCTTCCGTTCGCATGTAGAGAAAACTGTAGTCAAGTGTTCTACCTTGGTTAGGTGTCTGTATCCGCTGATTTGCCGCAGATCCCGCCTCTCAAGGGTGAACAAACTGGCCGTCTACAAACAAATCATAGCACCTGCGATCCTCTACGCAGCTCCGGTGTGGGAATCATGTGCACAGACTCACAGGAACAAAATTCAGGTCGCTCAGAATAGTGTGCTGAGGATGGTTCTTGATCGTCCTTTCGATACTAGAATAACAAATTTACATGAAGAGGCAGGCATTGCCAAAATAGATTCCAAAATTAACGAAATTAAGACTAAATTTGCAAAAAAATGTAATTTATCAGAACATGCTTTAATAAGCAATTTGTATATAGTAAATTAGATGTATATAGTAGTTGTAGGATAGTTGTAGTTGTAAATAGTAGTTATAAGTAGTCTAATTTTTTTCATATTTAAAACAAACCAATTCCACCAAGGTGGTCATTCTTAAAACAGGCCTGATAGGACTAGGAACTGTAATTAATAATAATTGAAATTTCAAAATAACTAAGGTTGAAAAGACGCATCTGTGTCACTTGAAAAGTAATACATGTAAACCACACAAATACAAGAAATAAAGATCATCTAAAGTCTCTCCGCCAATCAGTTCAGTCCAACTTTACTGAGACTTGCTCTCCAGCATACTGATTCAGCTCTTGCAAGGTCGCCGGCTGCTGGATGTCCTAGCCAAGGTGACTGCATATAGGTGTTCTAATGTGTCAAATTCATGATTCAGCCATGTTGGATTTTTGTATGGGACAGCGACCGAGTTTGTTTACAATTTGCTCTAAAACCGCACTTTTCCCCCCCGCGACCTCCTCGCCTATATAGTGACAAAGCTGTATCACCATTTATATACCCACCATGGTCCTAGCAGCAGCTTTATAAGCCAAAGTAGCTCCTCGTTTGCCTCTGCAACTGCAAGTGCAACATATTCCGCTTCGGTCGAAGACAAGGTTGCACATTCTTGCGTCCGGGCTTTCCAACTACTTGTTTCTTCGCCAAGCTTGAACAGAAATCCTGAATTGGACTTCCTATCCACGTGATCGCCTGATCAATCAGCATCAGCGTAGCCTTCCAGACTACCACTTCCGCCTAGTTTCAACTTCAGTCCAGCGATGCCCTTCAAATATTGCAATGCTCGTTTCCGTCCAGTCGTTATCGGTAGGTTTGCTGACTCTCCAAGAATGGATGCCATAATTGCCAGATCAAGCGACGTAGAGCAAAACACCCACCAAACTCTGATACTTCTCGGTGGTGGCCAACAAATTCTCCTCCTTTTGCTCTGCAGTGACGTATTCCGATTCCATTGGTGGAAACTAACGATTTTAAATTGGCTCTCTCCTTGATTAGCCTATTGGTTCCAAGCAAATCGATTAACGTACCCCGTTCTAGTCAAAATTCTAGTACTACACTATGTTTGTTTTGATTCGCTATGAAAGTTTGACAGATAAAATGAGGGGTTCGTGGATTTTCCTATGTTTCGAGGGGTGCATCGATTAGCTTGGGACCGAAGAGAGTTGCAGAGCTGAGCCAAAAAGTTGTGCACGTTTCTTCGGGACCTTCTGGTCTTAAAGTTACCTCTACGGAACTACTTCAGTCTAATCGCCCATTTTGGGCCTATCGAGCAGACAACAAATAAATCCATGATTTCAGAGTTAACAAGTCAATTATGCGTTTGGTACGATACTTTAGTTAACAAACTACCGAACGAAGTCAATGAGAACGCGTGATATTAAGGTTTTCACCCACTATTTTCAAAAACAAAAGAAGCGCTCCAACCGAATAAATTTTTATCTTCATCCGATAGGCCGAAGTGAATTCATTGGCGTTTCAATGCGTTAGGCCGAGTCTAGAATCCGTAGACCGAGTTTGGCGTCAAGAAGCAGTGTTAGACTTTTGACAATATCTCAACGATTGGTTTCTCTTTATCGAATCTTACGGTACGTGCGGAAAGGTAAATAAATTAGGAAGCCATCAGTAATAATAACATTCCGTTTGGTGCTAAACTGCGCTAGATTAAGGCTAAGTGCGGGTTGTGCTTGATAGGCCGGAAATGGGGTAGTTAACCCTACGTGTCTCCAGTTTGTTGCCTTGGGCCCCTTATCATTTTCAAGAACTAACTACTAAATTGACCTGAAAAAGAACTGGCATCACTGATAAGTTAGAAATGTGGCGGCTTGCTTAACGCTTCAGTGGCGACACCATGACAAATGCTAGTACATTCCCAACTAAAACCTTATTTGCGAAGAATGTAATTATGAGTGTTATGTCTATTTGTCTGTGGTAGTACCATATTACTAGCATTTGGCCCACTAAGGCCTGTACTTGAAAAAAATGCACCAGACAAAAGTGTTCGCCAAAAATTTATTTTAAGTAGGATTTTCTTGAAACTTTCAGGGAATGAACTAATACATATGGATTATGTTTCGTTTCGGCATAATTACTTTATTCAATTTCCTTTCCCTCGCTGAAAGCCCGCACCTTTCCCTTAAGACCCCTCATTACATTTTGTGCAATGATGGAACCGACCTTTTTGGTCACTTTCATCCATTCTTTCTTCAACTCCAGCTCGTTCTTAAACACCTTGGACGATTTTCGAACTTTGGCCTTCATTATGGCCCAAAATCTTTCCACCGGACGAATCTTTGGTGAATTTGGGGGGTTGGCGGATTTTTGGTACAAAAACAAAGTTATTGTCTCTGTACCAATCGAACGTCGATCGCCCGTAATGGCATGATGCCAGGTCCGGTCAAAATAATGTCTCGCCTCCGTGGGACCGCAGGAAGGGCAACAGACGCTTCTGGAGGCACTAGGTGCGGTAAATTTCGCTGTTGATGGTACCCATTGTGATGTACGGTTTACTCTGCCATATGTTTACATATGGCCTGCCAGAGCAAGTATTTTTTGGCGAATTTGTCCACTTTCTTTTTCTATATGTCTTCCGGAACATCAAACCGTGATTTGGCAAGGTAGAACTCCAGCCCCGGTATCTGCTTTGCGTCTGCCTTGATGTAGGTTTCGTCATCCATAACCACACACATCGGTTTCGTTAACCACTCTCGATACAGCTTCCTTACGCGGGATTTGGCCGCCGTGTTTTGTTGATCACGCCGGTTCGGTGCCTTCCGGACCTTGAATACACGAAGCCCAGCTCGTTTCTTGGTTTGCTGAACGAACCAGGCGGAACACTTTGCCTTCAGAGCCGCGTCCCGAATCGAAAGGTTCGGATTACGCTTGAAATAATCCAACACCTTCCGGGCCTTCACAGGGTCAGCTGTCTTCGATTTTCTTCCACTTCCAGGCCGCCACTCGGTCGTCTGGGACTCCTTAAACGATTTTACCACCCGAGACACAGTTGTATGGGTGATTCCCAGTTGTTTTCCGATCCATCTCATGGTCGCAGTCGGATTTTCCATGACGGCGCGCAAAATTCTCCGGCGATTTTCTTCTTGTTTCGATGACATCTCAATAACCACTGAACCGATTGCTATGAAATTTTGCACATGTAAACAATTCACTCCAAACTGGTTATACCCAGATTTTCATCAATTTTTACCCACGGATAAAAAGTTACACACGGATAAAAATTGTGCTTTTTTTTCGAGTACAAGCCTTATGAGCCTTCACCTATTTTGCTGGAAATGTATACAGGTGCTTTTAAAAATACGAATAGAGGTAATCTACATGAAAGCATGAATCTTACTGGAGTTGGACTCGCTTCGGGACATAGAAAAAAAACCCTTTTAACTAGAAGATCGTCACTCATTCAACGTGTTGTTGTTGTTGTACTAGGCACCAACGTATTTCTCGAATGTGATTCGTCTTATCACGACCAGTACAACACATATCCATCCAATCATTGTCAGTCATCTCCCGCTATTTGCCTGTCAATATGCTGTCAACTGAATAGAGATTGAGTTTTGGAAAAACACCATTCGCACTCACCTAGATGGGCTCTTACGTACATTTTTTTTTATCTTGATGATTCGTTCATTCAAATGGTAGGTACGCGCAAAATTCCAGTGAAGTGCGCGAAAGGCTTATCCAACGAGGCTTATCATGCTTGTGATGAACGATCCACATTGCTTTGTTTGAATTCATGTGACATGTGTTCTGGTTTGGTCGTCAAATAATCGTTCCGGTCACTTGAGGTCCCAAGTCCAATCAGCCACAGCCTAGGCCACACAGCATGATTCAGATTCAGAGACCAAATATTGTTTTCCTTAAAACTCTTTTTCGAAGTTAATCTCAAATTGTAGAACTACTCACTGAGAAAATCCAAGATTCTAGATAATAAATTAACAAAGCGGTGCCATACAAACTTATCGCTGTAACGTACACATAGGGGACTAGTAGGTACTCTAGAGCGCGCTTTGAGTCACCACTGACTCACTAAATACTTATTATCATCGCCAAAACAAATGTGTTGGCGCGAGAGCATTTGACTGTGATATACGGCGTACCAGAGGCAGTCGGTCTTTCAGTATACGACCAACCGCGAAACGGGTGCGACATTTGAGTTCCTTCGCGCTAACAGCAGGTGCCTATCGATAAATCGTTTTTTTTCCCTTAAATTTTCTACGGTAGCTTCCCACTACTGGAAGTACGACAGCGATAAGACTGTTCGATCGTCTCCTGGAGATTGAAGATCTTCGGATGTAGGGGGTCTGCTCGACGTTCGATTGTTGTTACACATGGGCAAATAGGCTACTGCGCTTAAGTTCCGGCCGCGGGCAAGAAAGTGCTTCGATTCCAACATTTCAAGTATCGACGGGATCGATTGTGCAAACCCATGATAGAGGCCCAGGGCTGCTTATCGTCGTTCCAATGAAGGCGCGAGGGGGGTTTGGAATGGAACGTTATCAGTGCTAGTGTCGTGTATGTTTTCTTCCATTTCTTCGTTGCAGCCTCGAGTTTGGGGTTGATGTGTGTTGTGCTTTAGTTGGTGCTCTTGTTTTACGCGAAAATGACGCTAGTGACGGTACGAGTGATTACAAGCCGATAACGGGACACCGATGATGGATTAGTTTAATTGGAAAAGTGCAACCAATACGAAAGGTCGGAAGTGGAAATGTATGTTCTAGAACATTTGGCGGTGATTGCAGGACGCGGTTTTTGATTGGATGCGAATCGTATGCATAACATCCTGTTCGTCACATCTGGAGCGTCACAGTCCATGAATTGGAATCGCCCGGAGATCGGTTCTCCTAGAATCTATAAAGAACACGTAGTGATAACGGATGAGTCAAAACGGATGCTGCAAATGCAACGCAAAACATGCGACTCACTTTAGTGCGTGAGACCTAGAGACATCCTAAGTTGTCACTCATTTATCAGCACTAGCGTGCACAGGAATCTTGTTAAGGAGGGGCAATTTTTTATATGGTGCATTTAATCTGGCGATGGGGAGTACTCCAAAGTATGTGGTGGTCCACCTCCCACTATTTCCCTACTGTTCAATTTAGCTAATTTTATTTATTTTTTGCTCCGGTGGTTCATCCTCTTTAACGCAAACTGCTTTGAAGCATCCAATGCAAATTTGCAATATAATCCCATCGACGATGTCGATGATGATCGGTTCGTCAAATGGTTGCGAGATTAGGGCTTTAACCGAAATTATATATTTGCTGCAATGTTGTTGCCTTGGTGGTTGGATTCATCTGAAGTCACGTCAGATGGTAGTGATAGCACCGACAAACCGACATGAATGACCAATTAGAATCGCATTCTCCTTTCGCATGCACACTGCGTCGACAAGTACAAGGTTCAAACAGTGCGCATAGCAGTGAACAAACAGTATATTGCTCTTGATCAATCCAATCTTGATCGGTGGTGTTGAGTACTTGGCACTGATGAAGTCTTCAAAAAGTAGATGAAATACGCGTATCTGTCAAAAGATAAGCAATTATATCGGAATTAAAAGGAAATAAACCAACACACTCAAAGCTCTTCATAAAAGTATATGGTTGTTTTTGTCCTTGCACTTGGCTTGTACTCCAGCAGTGCTGCCAGCCATTGTGCTGGCACCGTCAAAACATACTGCCATCTCCTGCTCCCAAGAAATCTGCATCGCTGTCAGAACCTCAGCAATGGTATTGAAGATGGTCGTCGCACCTGTTTTCAACACCCGTCTCACACCCACGAATGTTTCCGTCGGCCGATCATTATCAATATACGGGAAATGGATGTAATGTCGGTCTAAATGCCCCTAATTTGGGCCCATAGATAAATTCAGCAATCGACAAAATTTTCAATAGCGACCAAAAATATCCATTAGTACCGTCCGTTGTGACGGGTAAAGCAGGTGCATAAGAATGCCTATCAATGGTTGTTGGGTTCTGCCCTGACCGGCGGTTTGCGATCTCTGTGCACCTGAACTCCGATTCTTATCTCCACGCGGTGCCCGGTGGGGTTGCTGGCGGTGATATTTGCCGTCAGTAATGCGAACAAGAACGGGGGATCATCGTTGTCACCAATGCACTATTGTTAATAAATCGGTAGTGCCCGTGATGACGATGACAGAGCAAAAAGGTTATAGCCAACTCTAAGTAGCCTGTGATTATCGCTACCTGGGGATGCTAACCGGCTGGGTCTGGTTACGACTTGGCCGTCCTGAATGAACTTTTTTCCTCCTCCTCAAGGTGGTTCGTTTAAAAGGACGTTAATAAATGGACGCATTCATCTAGATAAAATTAATAAATAGCAGTCTTATACCCACTTTTCAATTAGGGAATCCAAAAGCATCTTCAACCTTTGTACAGTTGCGAAAAAGTCCATCCTCAGAATATCGTGAAGTTCTTTTCGAAATTTTTAGAACTCAATGAGCTCTTTTGAAATTATTCTTTTATTATAATTTGAATTTTTTGAACTCCTCTTGACTTTTACTCAGAAAATTTTGGAACTAAAATTCCCTTAGAGTTTCAGAAGAATTTCCTCAGTATTGTCCAGAAATTATTCTCAGAATGAACTAGAAATTGTCGGTACTCCGTTGAAATTTTTCTCAAAATCCTTTTGGAATTTTACTCAAAATCTATTTTTTCTCGGTATTCTTTTTGGAATTATCTTGGAACTATCTGGAGGATTCACTAGAAATTATTCGCAGAATTTTCTTGGAATACTCCCCAGAAATCCTTTGGAACTGTCCTCAGAATTAAATATCCTTAAGGTTTTTCTCTGATTTTTTTAGAACTCTCCTAAGAGCTCTTTTGAAATTCTTTTCAGAAGTCCATTGGAATTATATTTAGAACTCTTCATGTTTTTTTTCTCAAAACACCTTAAAACTGAAATTCGCTTAGAGTTTCAGAAATTTTTCCCGGAATGAGCTTGAGATCATCCTCGGAATTCGCTTTAAATTTTGAGTAAAATCCCTTTGGAATTTCACTCCAAATTTGATTTTCCGGTATTCTTTTCGAAATTATCTTGGAACTATCTGCAGGTTGCACTACCAATTATCCGCAGAATTTTCTTTGAACTCTGACCAGAAATATTTTAGAACTGTCCTATGAATTCAATATCCTTGAGGTTCTTCTCGGAATATTTTAGATCTTTTTTTCTCAGAACACCTTGGAACAGAAATTCCCCTAAAGTTTCAGAAGAATTTCCTCTGTATTCTCCAGAAATTCTTTCCGAAATGAGCTTGAAATTATCCTCGGAATTTTCTTGAATTTTTCCCCAACATACCTTTGTAATTTCATTCAAAATTTGATTCTCTCGGTATTCTTTTCGAAATTAACTTGGAACTATCTGCAAGATTCACTAGAAATCATTCGCAGAATTTTCATGGAATCATCCCCAGAAATCTTTTCTTTTGGAACAATCCTCAGAATTTAATACCCTTGAAGTTCTTATCGGAAGTAAAGTGTAATTTGTCCGTCCATCCACCAAAACGTTGTAGTTTTTCTATCAGAAATGTTCAATAAAGCTTGCCCCTCCATTCACCAGAACTGTGTAATTTTTACATCAGGAATTTTCAATTCAGCTTGACCCTCCATGCACCAGATTGTTGCAAATCTTACACCAGAAATTTTAAATACAAACTCACCTCCAGAAAATTTTACACCTGAAAATTTCAATTGATCAGAATGATGCAAATTGTCCACCGTTAATGTTCAATAAAAATCTTCTGAATGGTGCAGATTTCCTTTTTTTTCATTTTCCACCAGTAATTTCCAATATAGCTTGCTTCTCCTATCATCAGAATGTTGCAGGTTTTCCACCAAATAAAGCTTGCCCCTATTTTCAGATTTTTTATCATAAATTTTCAGTAAAGCAGCTTCCCTACAATCATCAGAATGGTGCAAATTTTACACCAGATATTTTCAAAATAGCTTAATTTTAAATAAAGCTTGTGCCTTCATTTACCAGACCAGTGCAAGTTTTCCACCAGAAATTTTCAGTTCATTTAATTTATCAGAGCGATGTAAATTTTGCACCAGAATTTTTCAATAAATCAAGCTCCTCCATTCATCAAAATGGTGCACCAAAAATTGTCAGTGATGTTTGTTTCACCATGCACCTTTGTGGGTCAATTTTCAGGCTTTACCTTTTCATGCACCATAATGGTGGAAATTTTCAACCATAAATTTTCAATGAAGCTTACATTCATCAGAACGATGCAAATTATGCACCAGAAAAATGAATAAACCTTGCTTCTACATTTACCATAGTGTAGCGAACTTTCCACCAGAAATTTTCAGTTAAATGTGCAGCTCCAGATTTTTAGCGTGATTCAATTATTTAATTATGATTAGTCATGCATTTTGATTAGTCTCTCCATGTTATTCAATTTGATTAGCCCCTCCATGCACCACCTTGATGATATTTTTACACCAGAAATATTCAATAAAAAGCTTTTTCTTTCATTTACCACCACGAAGTTAAATTTTTTCAACCTTAAATTTGCCCGCTTGTTTTAATTCTCCATGAGCCACCTTTGAAAAAAAAAATTACACCTGAACTTTTTGGTATGCACCGGTGACATTTTTTGACCAAAAAATTTCATTGAAGTTTGTCCCTTCATGCCCTTTTTGTTAAGCCGTTGTGCATGTCATCAGAAATGGTACGCCCTTTGCTAAGCCTTTTCGCAACGTCAGATAAATCCGATAAATTCAAAACAAAATTTGTACTCATCGGCCCTGCCTCACGCAGTATAGGGCCTAGCTTTGGTTTGAAATTTTTCAAACATCGGCCCTTTTACGTCACTAATCTTATCAATGAAATGAAATAAATGAATGGTTGGCCGCTTTAGCGTGCGGGCCTATTAATGAATCGAAAAATTTCGTTGATCGGCCGTTTCGAAAATCGAGTTATTTTCAATGATTTTTCTCGATTATGCAGAACTTTCCTACACGATTAGTAGCTATCGAGCGGTGCTAAAGAATGGTATCAAAACACGATTTGTTTACGTTTTGGACAAAGGCCCATATCAAATGTTACTCGAGATGTCCCCTTTCACCTTAAGGCAGCGTTGCCAGATATACCGATTTATCGGTATTTATACCGATTTCCAAACTAGATACCAATATACAGATAAGAATACTGATTTTTAAAAATTTCATACCGATCTATACCGTTTTTTTAATAATCAAAATTATTATTGCCTGCCCGCGCTCGAATTTCGGAGAAAATTTTTGTGAGAGACTTGAATACCTCATATTTTTTTAGCCTTCAAAATTCTAAACAATTATCTTTAAAGATGCCTTATCATTGATACTCTTCGGCTAATGTTTGCATTTCCTAACCGTTTTTGGCTACCCATCAATCGAGAAATAGTCGATGGCTCTTTCCGGTAATTCCTAGACAATCGAGAAATATTTTTTAAACATTATTTAACTTCCGAAAGCTTCTATTCATTCCTCAACTTCCTGAAGTTTTGTCCAACTTTCCCTGGAATATTCTTCCACCTTACCTTGGAAGCTTCTTCAGCCTTTGCTCGAATGATTCTTTCATCTTCTCCCGGAGCATCGAGGATGCTATCAGATTTTTATTGCGGATCCACACTAGCTGCAAGCACATTCAAGAAGTTCTGAAACTTCAGAAAAGTCTAAGATGTGATAAATTAAAGGCAGTTTCATTAACTTCTGTTAATATTCAAAAACCCGGAAATTTCAGAAAAGTCCTGCGAATTTCAGTGAATTTAAGGAAAAATCATAAATATTTTGGAAACTTCACAAGTCCAAAGAACTTCAGGGAAATTTAATGGTTTCCAAGAACTTTAGTGAAGCTCAGAGAACATCAGGACAGATCAATTAATTTCAATGAAATTGTTGAAATTATAAAGGAGTTCCGAGAAACTCAGGTAACTTCCGAAAACTTCAGTAATGTTCATGCAAATTTAGGAAACGTTTAGTTACATGAAAATTAGATCATTGTGAGAACATTTCATGGGAAGTGCTTTTTAATGGCAGTGTCGATAAGTTCTAAAAATTAAATAATCGGGAAGATCAGAGAACTTCAATGTTGATGTTACAATAAATTCAAGATTTAGGTTAGCGACTGAAAGTCAATTTTTATTTGTTATATGCGACAGTTAGAAGATACTGAGAGGTTAGCACATATCATCGGCAAGAGACGTGCGTGTGAGAAAATTTTGCGAAAAAATCTAAGGGCACCGGTGGGATTCGAACCCACAATTCCCATTCAGTACACGGGTGCATTGCCAATTATACAACGGTGGACCTATGGTCTACGGTTGTATTTGGCTAATGACATATGAGTTTCGAATCCGTTTCCCTCCCTTAGTCTTTTTGCGCAAGCGTTCTCAATACACAACAATCGTCTATTACCGACGATATGTGCTTGTACCGCATCCACTCAGTATCGGTCGATGTGTGATGTAGAACAGAGACGAGTTGTGTTTGTTCACATCGACCGATACTGAGTGGTTGCGGTACAAGCACATATCGTCGGTAATAGACGATTGTTGTGTATTGAGAACGCTTGCGCAAAAAGACTAAGGGAGGGAAACGGATTCGAAACTCATATGTCATTAGCCAAATACAACCGTAGACCATAGGTCCACCGTTGTATAATTGGCAATGCACCCGTGTACTGAATGGGAATTGTGGGTTCGAATCCCACCGGTGCCCTTAGATTTTTTCGCAAAATTTTCTCACACGCACGTCTCTTGCCGATGATATGTGCTAACCTCTCAGTATCTTCTAACTGTCGCATATAATAAATTCAAGAAAATTGTGAGAGCACTTATGAGATTTCGTAATCTTTTTTTTTTTTTTTTTCCTTTGATTTGTTTTTTTCGTCGATCTTGTTTTCCGTGCTGAGCACCAATGCTACCGACGTGCCAGGAAGGCAGCTCCCACACCTGGACCCTACCTATCGACCCATCAACTCATGAACCGGGAACCAACGGCTTTACTTCCCATCCGAAGGAAGGCGTGATCAGAGATGTTATGCCTCAGAACATCCCGGCGGCGCCGACTGGGATTGAATCCAGGCCTGCTGGGGTGAGAGGTAATCACGCTTACCACTACACCACCGGCGCCGTTATTTCGTAATCTTCAAGCGTTAGCGTTGTTATGATATACTTCGTAGATTGGATACTAACGACACTCACGTCTCTTCTGAAATTCTCAGTTAGACTACTTTCAGGAATAATGCTGAGGAGTAAACATTGGTTCCAATCTAAACAAGAGTAACAGAAGCATGACTGTCGCTATTTCTGGCCACGCCCATCTTTACCATAACTAGGGATAGGGAAGGACATGTTGATGTAGTACTTACTTAACGAGAGGCCACCGACTTAGCGACACCCTCATAAGTGCTACGGAGTTGGAGGGTTGGGTAGGGTATTCGGTTAGGATTCACCTCAAGTTGGCGATGCAACCAAAAGTATGTATTGTTTATTTGTTGTTTATTTAATCTCTCGATAACCGGCTATCGAAAGAACATATTTATTTTGTTTAGTGATAATGAAATTTAAGAGTCATGACGGAGAGCTTGGGATTAAACCCATGATTTTCTGCTCAGAAAGTAAAAACGATCCCTCCAGGGTCATCGAGCATCTCAGAACCATAACGCTTCGCGACAATACAGGACTACGCCTTCCTTGCTATGCAGATAGTTTCCGAGGTTAATGTTCAATATCAAATATACAAATGATGGTGGCGATTTATTGTGCTGTGGAAGAGCTTGGGATTAAATCCATGATTGTCTGCTCAGTAAGCAAAATCGATCCCTCGAGGGTCATCGAGCATCTTATAATCCACAACGCTTCGCGTCAAAGTACGAATATATGGATAAACTATCTGTTATTGAATAACTATTATTTACGATAATTACATGAAATAAATAAAATATAAACTACAAACAAAACGTGACTGCTAAATTTGTTATTGTTATTGTTATTGCTCAGTTCACACCCTGGCAGGCTACTGCCTACCGATCTGCACTTAAGCCAGGCATGAACCTACGGAAATTTAGTCGTGGCCTATGCTAGACCGTATAGCATAACGACTTTCCTTTCACTAGCAGGCTTTTTGGTCCCACTAGCGTCAGATTAGGGGATAGTAAGAGATTAAAAGAATAAAGAAGAGAGGTAGAGGATGTTGTTGTTTGGCTGAAAAAAAAAAATAAATAAAAAAAAAATAAAAATAAAAAATAAACACGTTGGCTTGTTGTGCAACATCAAGTTTGTTCGCTTTCATTCCATTCCAAGGGGCAACGTCCATCGTCGGCGTACTCAAATATCTGGGAACATCCAGAGGTGCACAGGGCCAACGTGAAAGACTTCCATTCTGGGCAGCTGCTTGACCTGGGCCCAAGTCAAATTCCTATCGGCTTGCTTAATTTACTTGTTGACGCTCCGCTGCCTTAGTATTTGCCTTTGCTGCGATGTTCTGGCGGATTTAATTCATAATCAAACGCTTGCCTGCAGACTTCGTTTCTATTGCTAACGGCTTCTGATGACATGTACATCTGAGATCCATTTGTGAGGCCACCAGCCACAAGTTATATACCGCAGGCAGCGGTTGATGAGACCTGCAGCTTTTGAGTGTTCTCCACTGGTGCTGCTCAGATTCCACGTTTTGATCGAAGTTTCGAATTTTGGTACGTTGACCAATCTGATTTGATGTCCGCTTTTGTGTAAATGTCATATTATCACCGACCTTATTACCATCACCTTGGTGTGTGACATCAGGTGTACGCTCCTCTGTGTTTTCGTTACCAATGCAGTTAATTTGACACGTTTGTTGCATTCCCGGATGTCTCAATATTATTCTTGCTGAACCACCGTCAAACCCACTATTCAGAGGCAGCGAGCCACCTTAACACCTGAAATTATACAAAAACAAATCAAACATTAGCACCAACCCCCCCCCCCCCCCCCCCTTCCTCGATTGCAACAGCTCCAAGCCATGCAACAGGATCATTTCGTGCCCCATGACAACTTGATCCAGTTGCTTCCAGGTTCATTGTTTTGGCGCCAGCCGGGAGAGACTTGGTCCTGTACCAAATGCTTTCCTTGTCTCCATTCCGCTCAGCTACTCGCAATTGATTGTGATATAGTGGGCGGAATATTACAATGTGAGACAATTCAATGCAGACGTCTTCCAAATTTGGCCGATCGTCAGGTAATCAGTGGGTTACCACCTGGCACCTCTTAGCAAGCACTATGCTACGAAGCGGACCGGAAGTTTCAATGAACAACCTCCCCCATTTCTTAATCTTCAAGAAAGTCCAAAAACCTTCTAAGGTGATTAGAGATATTCCGGTAGTCTTATTATAATCAGGGAAGTTCCGAGCGCTTCGAGGATGCCCAGAGGACTTCAAAAAAGCTCCTAATTTCAGGAAAATTACAAGCACTTTTAAGGAATTTCGAGGAAGTATGGAATATTCCACTCCTGCATTTCAGGAATGTCCCGAAAACTTCAGGAAAATTTCAGAGCTTCAGGGATGTTTTTTAATATCAGGAAAATTTTCTGGATCATTAGAACATCCCCCAGGAATCTCTTTCATTCGGAATTATGTCCTTGTTTCTTTCGAATGTTCCGTAAGCGCTCTGGCTTCCGAATTTCTTCAGATGTTTCTTCCAATCTACCTTAGGAAGTTTCTGCCAGCGTCTCCAGGAAGTTCCTTTCGTCTTCTCCAGGAAGTTCAATTAATTCTCCCAGAAATTTCTTTCGTCTTCTTCTGGAAGTTTGACCATAAGCCAAAGTTTTGTTTTGTTCGACTTCTATTGATGTATTTCTGAGCTTCTTCTGGCTTTCCCTGGAAATGGCTACTTCTGGAAATTTACTTCCGGTTTCCGAAACTTTTCTGGCTTCCTTTGGATGTGACATCCGATCTTTTTTTCGCCACAAGTTTCTCAATTCGTGTCTTGGAAGTTTCCCGGAGGTTTTTCCAACTTTTCTCGCACTTCATCCAGGAGAGCTTCTTTCGTCTTTCTCTGGATATTTTTTCAGCTCCATTCAGAAGCTAATTCAAACATTCCCCGGTGTTTTCTTCCGGAATTTTCTGATCATAGTTCAAAAGCCAAAATGTTGCTTTGGTTAACAGCTTTCTCAGTCTTAAAACACTGCAACGACTACGATGTAATGTGCCCGACATTTCAGCCATAGGTTGTGGTTTTTTTCATGGGAAAATATTGTTTGTCGTTATTGTCAATAGTTTAGTCGTTGTTGTGGCTGATTTAGCATATTTTGGTTTCATTTAATGATATTTAATTGAAAAAAAAAACTACTTGGTCAGAATTTTAATCACCACTTGAGGACAATAATTAAAAAAAAAAAAAAAAAGTGTTTTAAGGCTGAGAAATCCATCAAATAAAGCAATTCCCAGTCGTCAACATCGTTAAAGTTTTCGCTTTCAAAAACGGCAATAATATAAAACTAAATAAATAGTAAATACCGATAAATACCGACTTTTTAATACCTTTGATACCGATAAGCTTTAAAACAATCTGGCAACGCTGCCTTAAGGTGTTTCCTTTTGCCTACACTCAAAAAATTCCACATGTCATCATCATGTGTCTCACACTTAATTTTGCGCATATTGTGAAACACATCCATTTCATGTGTGAATCTTATGCTATGAACCATGCCTGAACACTATGGATTTGAATTGTGACACACTTGGATTCTATGTGCCTCATATGGTGATATCAATAGCTTTGCACACCATAGTTCAATATTCTACTTTATCGAATTCTACTTTACCGACTCTAAAAATGAATCGACAAATATATAAACAAAACTGCCAGAGGCCAGAGCTTTCACATATATTTTTAATGGGTCTGATTTGGGATTCGATCATGGACTGTAGGGGTATGCTGCTGCCGGAGTCTTCGTTCGATCTCACTGTGCCATGGTTGTTCTCATATATGAGGCAGGTTGATAGGATAAAGTCACAACTCTTGTTATCGATGTTTACCTTTCTGAGCAAGCAATTCACATCGTATTGAAATGCAAAACACTTTAAATCCATCTGTTTTGAACAGTAGCGTGATTCAATGTTCAATACACTTGAATAGATAGTGAAAGATTTTCAACATTTCAAAGTTTGAAACACTATAAATTAACGTGTTGTAACACAACACATTGAACCAAGGTGAAATACACTTAAAGCCAATGTGATTGTGCATTTAGAAAATCAAGTGTTTAAACACTTCGATCAAACGTGTGAAACTTTTTGAGTGTACTACTATTTAAAAACTTCCCAAATTTGTGTTTGGTGGTAGAATCCACCCAGATCGGTCAAAACTGAACCTAGCCAAAAATGGGTAAACTGTGTTGGGAGTGACAAGTTGACAAATGAACTACATTGTCATGAATCCGTTCGACGTTGTTCATTTGTCAACTTGTCACTCCCGACACAGTTTACCCAATTTTGGGTAGGTTCAGTTTTGACCGATCTGGGTGGGTTCTACCAAAATTTAGGTAGTTTTGATATAGCTTGTATCACACTTCGTTGAAATTAGAAATACTCAGAGGGAGAGATAGGTGGAGAAAACAAAATACAATTTGGCAGCAGGGGCTTGTACCTAAATTATCTTGCAACCCTTGCTAGAAGCTAGCATTTCCATGATTTTTATTTTGGATTCGATTTACGTGCAAAATAATAATTGATTGTATCGCAAGCAGTGCTGGCAAAATCAGAAATCAATTGATATTTTTCCGCTCTTATGGGCTCGCAATATCACGCGTGATATTGGAACAAAATATCATGCTTGATATTGATTTTATATGCTCCTTTGATATTTCGAGACTATTCACAACGTACAAAAATTAAGCTGAGAGTTGATTCGACACAAAAATGAATCCATTGCACATCGTTTTCTTAGAAAGAGAAAGCATAGTTTGGTATCTCTTTTTAATCTTCACCGATGGCAGACACGAAGAGACTGCTGCAAGCCGTTATGGAAGTTTCGGTTGCATTCGGGTGTAAAGCAGAAAACATTAAACTCAATCCCACCACAGTTTGGTGAGATTTGCAGTTGGAGTTTTGTTAGCTTGATATTCCGAGCTGCGATATCACAGCTTGCAAAATCAACAGCAGTTGTTTGTTGATTTTGGTCTACGAAAATCAAGCGTGATCTTGGGCGTTGGTGAGATTTGATTTTTTGATATTTTTCCAACACTGATCGCAAGATTTTGCACATTTCTTGGTGCCATTAATCAACCAACTAAGACCAATTAATCATTAGAGTTAGAATATTGTTTTTGATTCCAAAAACTAGTTGAATTTGAGAAGCACGCGAAACATAAAGGTTATTGAATTTCTGTTCGATTGCAATACTCTTAAATTCAATCTAATGAGAATAAGAAATCCTCTGACAAAATCTAAAAGGAATGTTCGATTGGCAGTTCATTTGGCTCAAAAAATTCTCTCCGCCCATCTATCCCTCTGAGTATTTCTAGTTGAAATGGCACAATTTACACGGAGAACCAAAACTACCCAACGGTTGAGTTCTTTTAACTTACTTTTGAGTTGATGCCTCCCACGTGCTCTCTTTTGCTTGTCAAAAACGAAAAGAGCAAAACAACCCGAAATTGAGTTCTATTCACCCAACAAATTGGCAGTTCAGTACGCTAAGTTAAAATTAAGTAAGTTATGTAAAACTCAATTTTGAGTAGTTTGAACTTGACGTTTAGTGAAAATAACTTAAAAATAAGTAATCCTGTTTAGTAAGTGAATGACAACAACTCAAAATTGAGTAGGCGCTAGAACTCTAAATTGAGTTGGCGCACGGAACTGCCAACCTGGGTGAAAAGAACTCAAAATTAGGTACTTTTTTCTTTCCGTGTACGAGGTTTATAAATCAAGCTCAACAGTGTATTAGCAACAATCAATACGAAACTAACTTTTATTTTTTTTTCTTATTTACTTATTTATTTATTTAATATTTCTCATCTGACTTTGTGTTGTCTTAATGAAATTTGAAAATTTGATGGGGAAAAGCCGAAATGGCGTAAAAACCCCACATATTTTCACAATACACAATACAAAATACACAATTAGGAACATAACATTTAACAAACATGATGTCAGCAGCAGTCAGAAGCATAAAATGTGTAATTGGCATGGTCCATCGTTGGAAGCAAACCTCGACGTCAAGTAAAATACAGAGAACATGAAACAAAAAAGATTCAGGTAGCACATTTCTTAAGCTGTGAGAGCATTGGAATGTTACTCACCTGTTGCAAAATGTAATTTTGCCCATCATTGCACGTCGAGTTATTCCAATTTTCAGTAGATTTCATCCCTCGTGCAGACTTCGTTGAATTCGGTTACGAAACGCAGCCGCAGAAATGTTGAAATCGAAGTATTCGTAGAAGCTGTTAAAACTAGCATACATGAATCTTATTGGATCATGCAGGCCATAATTTGTTGCGCGCGTCAAAAAATGTAAGAAATTCCTTGTCCGCAATGGTCGTTCAGGAGCATAAATTTCTAATTCTCCTAGCATACTTGGAGAGTCGATACCGCCCAAAAATACCTTAGCAACGAACTCTGCCTGAGCGATAGTGCGTCTACGTTCTAATGTATCAAGGCCCAACAGTTGGCAGCGATGTTCGTATGGTGGGAGATTGACAGGATCGTTCCATGGGAGGTGGCGTAATGCATAACGTACGATTTTTTTCTGAACGGATTCGATTCTCGCTATCCAAATCGCTTGGTATGGGCACCAGATGACATCTCCAAATTCCAATATTGAACGCACGAGAGAACAGTACAGTGCTTTCAGGCATGTTGGATCACGGAATTCATCAGCAATCTTGAAGATAAACCCCGAGTTGTCTATTAGCTTTAGCGATGATCTCAGAATAATGCAGCTTGAATGTAATTCCAGGATCAAGCGTAATTCCTAGATCGCGGATACTGCTCACACGTTGCAAAGGTTCATTGTTGATTGTATAGTTGAACTTGATTGGCTTCTGCTTGCGATGAAAAGAGATGATGCTGCATTTTTGAATATTCAGCGTGACGAAGTTCCTGGAACATTAATCCTCAAAGTCTTCGATCATATGCTGTAACTGTAAACAGTCAGTAAGGCTTCGAACTACAACATAAATCTTAACATCATCTGCATAGAACGAAAGACAGCCAGCCGGTATAATCAATCCAACCTCGTTAATGAAGATTGAAAATAGCAGCGGTCCTAAGTTGCTGCCTTGAGGGACACCGGATGTATTGGTGAAAGAGTTTGATTGTGCTGCTCACGCAGAGCTCTCGATTTGTCAAGTAAGACTTGAACCAACGAATGAAGCCCTGTGACACACCAAGCTTATCCAGTTTAGCTAGCAGGATAGCATGATCAACTCGATCAAAAGCAGCCTTTAAATCCGTATAGACGACATCTGTTTGTGCTCCTGCTTCCATATTCCGAAGGCAGGAGGATACGAATGGTGCTAGATTTGTAGAGACAGATCTCTTAGAGTAGAACCCATGCTGGTCCGGAGAAATATAGCTACAGCAGCTTGCAAATAGGGTGTCATTAATGATTATTTCAAACACTTTAGAGCAGGCACAGAGTGAAGTGATTCCGCGATAGTTTTCAATTTTGCGCTTTTCTCCTTTCTTGAATACTGGGAACATAAAGGAGGATTTCCAACTCCTAGGGAATTCACCTTGCTGCAGTGGAAGGTTGAACAACTTCGTTAATGGCTTAGAAAGTGCGGAGGAACATTTCTTCAGGATACATGCGGGGATCACATCAGGACCAGCAGCAATCGAATGTTTCATCTTGTTAATGGCAGACTCCACTAGCTTCTCAGATATCTCAAAGATGTCGAAACGAAACACATCATTTGGCGTGTCTCTAGTTGCCTCGTTCACTTGATCCGCTGAGGCAGTTGTGTCGTTGAAGGCGTGTCTGAAGTGTTCTACCAGAAGGTTACATTTCTCAAATGGAGTGCGCGCATGTCTATCTCCAAGAGAGATTTCCGTAGAAAGGCCAACTTCGTTTCTCTTAGTGTTGACAAACGACCAAAACAATTTAGGGTTGGTGCGAAGGTTGTGCTGCATTCGCCTAGTATTGGAAGATTGCCGCAAAAGCTCAACGCAGATGTCGCCAGTGCATGACGATGATAATGTTGGCAGACTGCATATAAAATTCGTGAAAATTAGCATTAGATTAAATCATAATTTTCATCAAGCCTGCGTAAAATCCTTCCAATATAACAATCGAATTGAAGAAGAAAACGTTTTTACGATCAGACTGATGTGCATCTTTGACTTTTCCAGATGAACTTTCATAAGATATATTCATTTCATTTCACGGCTCCATCAATGCTGCATCGTAAATATGATGTAAACAGAAGTAAATTGCTCAATTACTCAAAATAAAGATGATTTGTCATCTTGTTATCACTTTGACGACCATCTAGCACCATTTTATAGTATGGTGCGTGTTGAGTGAATCAAGTTCCGGTGCGTTTTCCGTCGACAATTGTGAGTATCAATATGTTTGCTTAAAAAAGGCCAAAATGAACATTTATTGAATATTCGCGTCCTATAAAACCAATTCTCTATTACCATCAGCATGATACGACCTTTCCTAAGTAAATTCACTTAATTTCCACTTTCATCTTAGTGAAAATTGCACATATTCACCATTTTTCGAAAAATGCAGCTGCGCAGGAGGTAACCTCTCCCTGTGGGTGCAAACTTGTTATGAATAATTTGCCATGAAAACATCTCCGATCCATACCGAAATAATAACAAATAGTTTTCAAACACGTTTTCTTACACGATTCAAGCAAAAGTTTCCACGGGAAATTATTAGTTTTTCTTTATGGACCGATTTGCCCCAAAAAGCGTCTGTTTTTCTTGGAAAATTTGGAAACTATTGTAACTCTACTGTCTGTATCCCGGTAAAAAAGCTCAGTAGCAAGAAACCTCTCGAGCTGTGTCTCAAGGTCGGCTTACTACTGGGTAATCTGGAGGGGCTTCGCGATCTTAACGTGCAGCACTGTCACCTGACTAAAAGCTATTGAAAGTTTAAATGACACAGTAATCAAAGGGTGTATACTATTATTTATTAATAAAAACTATAGCAGGTGTGGATTGGATTTCTAATAGTTCTATTGAATTTTATGGATGTACAGTGGGTTTTTGGGGGTTTGACGTACCGGTACTGAACTGCTGCCGTTGATTCTGCTCTGCCGAAGACTACTCTGCCGATGTGCGAGCGCTCGCCGATGATTCTACGTACGACGAGCTTGACGTCGGGCGAATCAAGCCTGACAGGGTGGTGATGTTGGAACAACAGATCAACTTAACTCGATGGCGATCTGCGGTCTCCTGGCGTCTACCCTCGTTGACGAGAATCACCAGAGTCCAGGCAAGGCCGGAGTGACTCTGCTGAGAGGGGTCCTCTTTTGCGTTTAGAGCCGCCTTGGCCCGAGGAATGCGGCGATTTTTACCTTGCAATGCCAAATCGAAATGATGTCCTTGATTGTTAGGATAATAGCCACTAAGGACCCAAGAGAGAGGCGCCAGCTAGCTCTGAAGCCGATCGCGTAAACGTCAATGCGAACCAGTCATGATCTGTCACTGCGAACCGAAATTTTGATTCAATAAAGTGGGGGAAGTATTGTTAATCGGAAAAAAATCTGCGTATTGTTTTTTCTTCAAGATAGTTTTTTTGAAATGGCAGTTAATGATGGTGCAGAATACAAATGTTTTTGGACGTTCGGCGTTTCTGTTACTTATTGTGAAGCAGGGAGAGGGTGTTATTAGTAGTTTTGAGGCAAAGGATTTATTTTCCATTGAAATAGAGACAACTTGTAGGGATTGAAGTGAACAATCGTTACGTAATTAAAAATTGATTATCGTCTATCCATTAGATGATGAAAATCGGAGCAAGCAACAATCATTTTGATGCCGAAAAAGTTAGAAGTCGTACCTAATGCACAATGTTGCTCAAGTATTCGTACGCTGCTACTCCGAGCTCCTAAAAAATTACCATTTTTTTTTGCACAATACATTGAGTATTTGGCGACTACTGTGAAGGAGTGGGTGGTCTATTTCAGATTTCTGACTAAAATAATTGTTAATTTGTGAAATAAAGACATATTTATTGTGTTATCTCTTGATTCTTATTTGAAGTTTTTATTTCAATTTAGCATACTTCGACTATCATATTTTCGCTTACGCGATTTCTTCGTACGATTTGACTTAGCTTTGAATCTTAAAAACCTTTTGATGATTTTGGTTTTTAAATTGTGGCAACCAGGAATTTCCAAAGGTAATAATTTCAAAGACTTTTCAAGAGAAGAAAATTGATGCTTGGTTAACTGGAGGTGATTTTCAAAATGCTGGTTGATGCTTTCTTCCATACAAATAAAAAAATAAAATATGGATCGTGTAACAAAAACGAATGGCTTCTGACGAGCTCTGCCCAGTAGAAATGAATATTTTACATATTTTTTATCATATGGAACAGGCAAAACACATTGGTTGATGCAAGTTTCACAAACATTACTGTTCCTGCTAATACTACCCATGATATATCCAGCAACATGATACATAGCATTAGCTTCAGAATTGTTTTTAGAACTTAAATACCGCTCAGCTACGGTAGATGCATCAGTATTTGAAAGATCCACAATACTAATATTGTCAACTTCCAAAAAATCATCATTAATATCACTATCATTTCGTTTTGGAGCATTCAGGTAATCTATGAATCCAGAAAGGTATTCTTGATCATCGGTGGCGTATGATGAATTCCTTATTGGTTGCATATATTGAGATATAGTGATAGTTCTCAAATGATTTTTGAATTGAAATGGAGTAGGGCGACGTTGCTTAAGTCTAACTACCCCGAAAAGACTTTCAACACAATCTTGTGTGAAAACAGATGTACGTATTTCACCATATCCTTCCTCAAGAAGTGTTTCTTGCAATCTCACAATAGCCGTTGTTGCCATAGTGACTGTAGATTGCCACGGCTTCCAGTGACCTTCAACACCAACCTGAAAAATATGAAATATGTTGATTTCAAAACCATTTATTCTTAAACGTTCGTTATTCCAAGCAACCAGAGGTTCTGTTTTTCTAAATATAACGTTAAAATTTTCAGAAGTTTCGAATTATGTTCCAACAAGATTTTATGTCGTTTTAGTAGCCAAAGAAGTCCTCAAAGTAACTACTATCATCGATGCGTCTCATGATTTCACGGATTTCTTTTGATTTTAATCTTTTTTTAATTATATCCTTGAAGAAGTTTATAAATCAAAAATGAAAAACAGTGGATAGTAAATTATGAAAGTGAATAGTAAATATAAAGTGGTGAAATGTTTTGACTTCGTGGTAGTGTGGTTGGCGGCATCATCCGTCGTTTAACCTCATTTAAATTTTATGAGAAGAGATAAAGAGAAAGAAGAGTTTAGTATGTTCCATTTAATTCCACTACCTTTCCTTATCCTTGACAGATACGCATATTTCGTCTACAATGTGCAGATTTCTTCAGTGTCGTGTACTACAGTAATGATCTGATTTTGTCAGCCCCTCCACGCTTCAAACTTTTGATCATATCAAAACCACGATTCCAATAAACAAAAATCTTTCATCTCGGTCCTCAAGTAGACCATTCAAGCTATGAATTTACGCTACTAGATTGCTTAAAAACCTAAAATGGCTGTGTGCAAAGCGAGAAAACATTTTCAAAATCGGGTCATTACTGTAGTGCGTGAAAATGAGAAACTGTGCTGAAGACGGTGTAAATTGTGTTTTTAAAAGGAATCTACGAAATCAAGAATATCTTCTATGACCCTAAAAAGAGCATTAAGAACCAATACGAGCTATCTAGAACATGAATGTAGTTTTAAGTGAACATTTGTATTTCTTAGGACCTTCAGCCTACCAAATATTTGAAAATAAACTGTTTAGAATGCTTTTTTTTTTTTTTTTTTTTTTTTTTTTTCCTTTATTTACAAGGCTTTCAGCCATTGGCTGGTTCGCCTTGGGAAGGTTTAGAATGCTACAAAGCTACCTTCCAAGTTGCTTGAGCTAGAAAATACCCTTTATCAGAACTTTTGGTTACTTGGGATTCCTTAAGCTTACCTTCAAACTTGTCACGAGTCTCGTTATCATGTTAAGGTGATCTACATCATCTTTATACTTTTCTTTATTGCTGGGATTCAGAGACGATTCAGTTGATCTAGATGTCATCAGATCATACCATTTAGATACGTCTTCCAGGAAAGCAGCCGTTGTTTTGAGGTCGTCATTGTTTGTTTGATCAGCGATGATGTTCATTGCTGCCGCGACAGTGTAATTGCAGTATCTTTCGGAGTTGCTGACCTTCATTTTATCTACGTTAGATATTTTTAATGACTGGAAATCAACCTCCTCTGGCTTGAGCCTGTAAACCATCTTTGTTGACTGGGTGACTTCTTCCGTTACGAGAACCCGTAAATGCTCTCTAGAGACAATATCAGACGACAGATTCTTTAATTGAACATACCAAGATGGAACCTTGAAGAATGCATTTGAAATCCATCCATTTATGATACTCTTGAAAAGATGCACAGGATCTGGTATGAACTCCAAAGATCGATCTTTAGCAACCGGATGTACTGTGGCCCAGTTTTGTAGTGCGGTTTCTTTTTTAGTACTAACTCCATAATCTTGCCACATCGATTTATTGCTCGCTCCACAGTCCGAAGTAACAAATCGAACTTTTAATCCAATCGCTTCAACATTTATTATTATAGTATCTACTGCCTCCTTCAACAAACCACGTGGAATCGAATTCCCAGTAAATTCGTAAGCAATCACCTGTTTCCATCTTGAATATATTCCTACGAGCATAAAAACAAGGCCATGCGTTGCAAGATTGTCACTTGGTGGCATCGTTGTCATTCCGAAATGTTTTTGATTGTTGAGGCAGAACTCATTTGCTTCATCGAGACTCATCTCGTCCAAGACAATTCCACAATCAAGTTCCTTTGAACTCATTAGGGCTGTTTTGAATTTGAAAATTTCTAATACCTCGTGTAGAAAACCTGTTGATCATAGAGAGAAATACTCAAATACTTTAACACATCAAGTGCAGAGGTAGTAAACTATTTTTTTAAGTAGGGGAGAGTAGTCAACACTGAGACAATTTTGTTCAACGATTTTTCATATTTTTATCAAGCAAGCTATAAACAAGTTGCATTCGATTTGTACAAAAGTCTATTTTATTCGTAAAAATATTCAAGCGGTTCCACCAGGATCTGAATGCAATGGAATTCGAAATGTAGAGGGAGGTTTTTGTCTCACTATTCCCCACCAGGTGGGAACAGTGAGACACAGGGTATTGTTCTGTGAGACAGTTGTTTTAATGTGGTTTAAATTTTAATAGAATAGTTTTTGCACATTGTAGACATTCTTTAGAGTCTATCTGTGATATGCAATATGTAATAAATAAATAATAGCTTGTTTTCAGGAAAATTATAAAAGTCACTAGAAAATCATATAATTTCGACTATTTTTTCCTTCTTTAAGTTCTAAATGGTTGATTATTACTCTGCTTCTTCCTGTGTCAGACTCCTACGGAACAATTTATTGAAATCTGATACAAACTTATGTGGAAACTAGTATGACTGTCTCACTGTTCCCCACAGGGATTTTTTTTTTCAAGACAATAATTAAATAGTTTAAATAGTACTGGTAAACAAATAATCAAAATTTTATCACCTTTGATTATTGAAGCTTACAGTTATACGATGCTATGCAAAAACATATTTTGAATAAGATATACAACTTCATGTTAAAATTGACTTCATTCGATTTTGCTACAACTTTAGTCTGACCCTGTCAAAAACGATTTTTGGCAATTTTGGCAAAACGTGAAAATATATTTTTTCTTAAATTGCACTCAAAGATGTAGCACAAGATACTTCACATTCAAGCAGAACACCAGGAATTTTGGATGCTTCTATGATCATGATATTGTCGTTAACTCACTGTTCCTGCTGTCTCAGTGTTGACTACTCTCCCCTACAGTGACGACCCATCATTTATGTTTTACTTCTAGATCACACCGCACATGCGACGCCATATGGGTCATTCCACACCATGAGTGTGCATAGCTAAATAACCCACCTTCCCGGATTTTGAGCAAAGTAAACAAAATATACTTACTTCAGACCGACATTTTGAAAAATCTTTTAATTTTGTTGGTAAGACCCACTCTTTCGATGTTTTGAAAAACATGTCAGTTTTAAACGCCCGTATATCTTACACAGTATTTTTAATTATTTTTTTTTCCAGTAGATTTCTAAGAGTTATGATACATTAATACAAAAAATCTTAATAAACGACGTACTTATGTCATTCCAATCATAGGTCCAATACAAATCTTCTAAATTATGATCTTTTTGTCATAAATTGAAGCTTCACAATCCGTAACAATGTTGCTGGAATCGTAAAATTACAATACAGTCAACTCTCCATGAGTCGATGGTCTATGAGTCGATATTGATCATATCATTTTATTTCATAGAATTCTACTGGAGAACATTATTTCGAAACACCACATATCGGAAATGCCTTATTTTAATGTAAATCAAAATAATCTGTAGAACACAATTCTGTTGAATAATCAAAGATCAAGCTGTATAAATGCATAATAATTATTATTATTTTAAATTAAAAAGTTGATTGATAATTGTATTTTTAATGGATTTCTAGAGAAATTTCAACAAAAAAAAAATCTGACTTAATCCACCTGCAGTGTGATCTGACCCTTTTCGTATTTCCAACTAACCATCAAATGAGCAAAAAAAAAATCAAATGTCATTTTATGTCCAATATTGGATTCTTTCCCGGGAAACCTGAAAGATACACACGATATGTTACAACGTTGTTGAGTAGTTCAAGTTCCGAGTTCAAAATCTGGCCACTTCTCTTGGGGCAGGCGGAATGAACCTGAGGGTGACCAACTCGGTTCACGACACTTATTATGGCTACCAATAAGCTCGCAATCGAAATACGAATCATTTGATGTACCGCATGATGGGGTTTGTTGTTATTGAATTTCGTCCACTTCCCCGGAGGCCTGGATAAAGTCAGCAATTTAATTCCAAGTCATTTTATGGGTTTTAGGTCAAGCTTTGTTTTGCTTCAGAATGGGTCGCCATTTTTTATTCGTTTAAGGTCAAATGTTCCGTGGGATCCCATAATTAACAACTGTGTCAAAGAAATCTTTTGAATCTTATGTTGCTGTAAAATGTTAGAAGTGGCATGATCTCTGCGGTGTGATCTACCAAAAATTTTATGAAATTATGGAAATCTTCACTGTGCTTTATTTCTAAAAAAAAAAAAAAATACAGAGAGGATCCAGCACTCAACTGCAATTTTAAATTCATATCCATACTGTTGTATGATAACAAAGAGTCTACAAGGGTACAAAATGCATGACGTGTGTTCCATCAACGGTCAAATGCTCTAAAAAATCAAAGAAACGCATTTTCGAGATAATGAGAATCGATAACTGAGTATTTGTAGCAATTCCGTAATAATTGCGGATAATTTTTAATACAACCATAACCATAACAGATAGGGTACCACAAATCGTTCGCATAAAGTTCAAATCTCAGCAGTTAAGGTTGCAGTTTAGATGATTAACCATTCATGATAAGGTTCTATCATGGTTTGAATTATGCGGTTTAGCAAAATTTCATTTCAGTTTCAGGGTCCAGGGTGTTTCCAAAATTAGTGACACAGTTGAAACTGGTAAAAAATTCGTGATACGATAAGCCAGACGAAGAAAATCTATAGGGAACCACTAATTTATCTGTTAAACTAACCTGTGTCAAAGTGTACGTTCTGGATTCTTCGTACCAGTGTGCGGGCACTAGGAAGTACTACATATGGTAGTTTGAGCAATTGCTCGTATCCAGCTCCGCAAGCAAATCTGATTCGCAATCCTTCCGTGATAGTTTCGTTGGACCACTTCTTAACTTGTTTCACCTTCCCTGTTACAACAGAAAGCTGGTCCGGTCGAAATTTTTCTTTCAATTTCTTTGCATCATCAACTTCTCTCTTTAAAATTGAAAACTTATTCTTCCACAAAAGCGCTTCTTTCTTCCATTTCATCGCCCTTTTTTTCATTTTTTTTTGCATATCTAGAATATATAACGTTGGGTAGAATATTTATTGAAACAAAATCTTGTAAATCATATTTAAGTACCTGTCATAGCTTTTGATTTGCTTTTTCGTTTTGCAACAATCAGACAATTTAATCTTGGTTGCTTTTGACTTTGTCGACGCATTCTCCGTGGCGATAATGATTTCTTGATCCACGTTTTCAATGTCATCAAATTGAAAATCCGGCGGGATTGCTTTGAAATCAGCGTATGTGTGATCCAGAAGCAACGGGCAGGAATAGAGTGGTAAGGATGTCGATAGGATCGCTGGGTACCCGTCGTCTTCGTCGTTTGTCTCGTCATCGTCATTGATCAAATAAGCAAACAATGTAGGGATTGCAGTTTTGCTCAATCTGGTGCTTTTGCCAGCCTTAGCATAACAGATCGCATCAAAATGCATCTGCAAAACAGTAAATCATTTCTAATTTTTCACGTTTCATGATTATTTGCATATGTATTCTTTACGTACGTTGCATACTCTCATTGCATCTGTGACAATAAAATCAGCTCCTACATTACAAAACTCAACCCACCGTGCTTGAAGCAATGGATCGTTTGGAAACCGGTGAAACAACACATCCGGGTGGGTTTTCTTGTTCCGGCCGCAACGTTTCACTTGACAACGCATTTTACCTGCTGTGTATCACTTTTAACCTCCTCCTAATCACCAGAATTCACAAAATCAAACCCGTTTAATACGAACCCGATAGCTCTAAGCAATATGCAGTAAGATACTTGCTCACAACATACAGTTCACGACAAGTTTGAACACTCCGACGGCAAAACTATATCAACAAACCGAGTGACAAACGCGCATCCTCGCTTGAATGATTCTTTCCATCAACATTTTTTTCAACAAAAAGGAAGAAGAAGAAGACAACCAAAACAAAGCATCTGTCATTTGAGCTGGCTCCTCTCTCTTGGCTAAGGACCAATAATCCGACTCGTGTGCTTCCTGACCGACTTAGTCGGTTGGTTCACAAAATGGCGCTGTACCGAATGGTACCACAAAAAGGTCCTGATTGAACAAATAGGTACTCCCGCGATTCACCACTCACTTTTATTACTTTGAGGACACTTGGTTTTAACGGTCCGAAGCACACGAACGCCAGATACTGATTAAGGAATGGCGGTTTTCCTTCGCGCTTTTCCCATCCCATTGCTCTTCTCGTGAGACGTTATTTTCCACCCATTTTGAATTCGTAGTTTCGCCCGAATGTTGTTGTACCCACTGGTAGTATACTCATACCCACTGTACTGTTGTACGGTTTTATATAATTTTCAAATTTAAAAACAATTAATCCTACTAACAAATTAACATTTTTTCACAACGACTACTAACCCTACTAATCCAACACCAAATAACTTTAAGAGACGTGACGGTACATTTAACAACTATGCACAAATTAAAAATCTAACGTATTTTGTAACAAACGGTTACACTATCCTCCTTCTAGTAGTTCTCACTTCGAAATGTAGATGGCGAAAGCTTGGAAAAGTTTCACTGCAAGACGCCAATACCGTTTGTAGAGAAACCGATTATACTTCCGATAGTTGTTGCTAGCTCGAGAGAACCATCGTTTTGTGAGAGCGGTGCGTGTTTGACAGTATTTTCGAAGGGCTGCTGATCGCAGTCGAGCGTTTGACCAAGCGGGTTGTAAAGGAGATCTTCGTAATGGTACACAAGTAGTGATTAAGCGGTTGACAATCTCAATGAAATTTTCGACAGCCTCGTCGACGCTGGGTGATTGCTCAAGCATTTGCTAATCGACTTGTTCAAGCGCATGAGTCAGTGCAAGAAAGTCTGCTTTGCGGAAATCAAGACCTAGCACATCTTCGGTGGGTTCAAAGCTGATGGGAGCATGAAGGCTGATGGATGTTTCCAACGCGGGGTGATCGGCATCAAGACTTATCAAAGGATACCGAGCATTCCGGGAGAGCGAGCTCGTTCGCCAGTACAAGGTCAAGCAGTCGAGCATTCCTATTTAAAACGGTGGTGATTTGCGCTAAGCCATGCAGGTTGAAACCATCAAGTAGAGTGCCACATGATGCAGATATACTTGAACGAAGAACATCAACAGTTGGCAGCTGATTGTTCGTGTCTGTATTCCAAATCAAGCCAGATTGGTTGTAATCACCGAGTAGCAGAGCCAAGTCATTGTTGTCCAATCGAGATAACACTGCGCCAATTGAGTTGACGTGGTTTTCAATGCAGTTTAGGTCAGATTTTCGGTCCGGTGGTAAGTAAATAACGCCCACGCTAACTGTTCTGCTCGTAGTTTTGATGTTAACCCACTGTTGCTCAAGCGAGGCAGTGATCGGTGTAGGGTCAAGACAGCAATTTAAGCGCTTTGCAACAGCTATGAGTACACCACCTCCACGAGATTTAGTGCTGCTTAGACGGCTACGATCATTGCGAAATACTGTGAATAAGCTGCCGAAAAGTTGCGATGGATTGATTCGACCGTCAAGCCACGTTTCGGTAAGCAGCACAGCATCATAGTTGCACTCGAAAGCAGCCTGGAAAAATTCATCAATCTTCGTACGTAACCCCCGAACGTTTTGATAGTAGATCAGCAGTTCACCAGGTGATCCAGATTGAAGCGCAGAAGTACGTTGTTCGGCTAGTGACGATGGTTGACTACCGATGGATGAATTGCCTGATTGCACAAGCTGGAAGCCTCCCTCACCAGATCCTATCACAGGACCGGGACGGCTGTTGAACGCAGGCTGGACGGTTACGACTGTGAAGGAGGGCTTGGACGCTTCCAAAATACTTTGCGTTGTGCGTCCCGGAAGGCGTGGTGTCGGTGACTGTGTTGCATTGGATGTGATAGTACTGTGCTAATGAAGGTTATCAGTGCGGATAGTGTTCAAAACGTGATTGTACTGCGCAGGCAGTTTGGAAGACCCCATCTCAAAAATCATACACAAGGCCGGGACGGCTGAAGGTCGCTGGCAGGTTAGGCTCGACTGTGATGACAGGATTAGGGGCTTCCATTCTGCTAAGATCGATGCGTCCCGGATCCGAAAGCTGAGCAGCGAACACATTGGCAGGCGTTTTAGGCAAAACATCTTGAACAACAGGTATTGCGACGTCATTACAGGAGTGTTGAAGGCTTCGTTTGATTGGGAATACGAGGTGTGGTGCTGAAACTCGTAAAGAAATCAGGCGGAGAATTGTTGCGATCATTCGGTAACTTGCCTGAATTGAGAGCTTGGAAGACCCCGCCACCATTCTCAACCACAGGGCCAGAACGACTACGATGACAGGAACCAGCAAGCACGACTGGGTTGAGAGGCTTTGGGGCTTCCATGAGGCGACAGGCAGTGCGTTCTGGTTCGGTGGATCCACGGGTAAAATTCAGCAGCTTATCTCGACATTCTGATGGGCTCGATTTCAACCACTCGGAGCAGGTTCCTCCGAACCGCCAGGGGCTGATTGATGCTGATCACTCGTCTTTTGTTTCGACGTTGGATAACGTCTTTCGGCAACATACGGGGGTACAAAACAGTCATTTTGGATGCGTTACGAAAAATTAAAAGATTTTGAACGATAATAACTCAACCGTCTCTCGATAGATTTACGAGATAATGGCATCAATCGATTGGAAATATTTCTAGCAATTTGCTGAATGTTTCAAAACTATTGATTTCATTCTGTAAACTATTGAAAAATGGTTAAAAGTAAACCATTGTCTAAAGATGGTGAAAATCGATTGATTTTTTATATTCTTATACTTTCTCCAACCGAGACATCAGATGCGAGTATCTGACACCTCTGATATTTTCTGTTCTACTATATAAGCGTCCAACAAGGTCGCCCGTTCCATCATTGTCTATCCGATCGTCGACCCAGCAGCAGAGCAGCAGAGCAGCAGTACCAGAGCAGCGGAAGCAGAGCAGCGGAAGCAGAGCAACGGCAGCAGAGCAGCGGCAGCAGAGCCTGGGGGCGAAAGGGCAACTCCGCCGAGTGCGTTGGTGCCAGTGCTCCGGTATACTGGGCCGCCGTCATGGAATGCCCAGCTGCTGCAGTTCTCAGTCGGTCGTATTCACCGTCTGCTCCGCAAGGGCAACTACGCCGAGCGCGTTGGAAAAATGGCACTTTTCAGGGCCACAACATTATCAAGAAAGAGTTTAACGTACGTATGCGAGTATCTGACACCTCTGATATTTTCTGTTCTACTATATAAGCGTCCAACAAGGTCGCCCGTTCCATCATTGTCAACAACATCAGCCCAACAAAACGGCCCTTTTCAGGGCCACCAAACTTTCGCAAAAGAGTTATTAAGGAATATTCCTAAAATATAATATACACAATTAAGTACAACACATAATAGACGTTATCCAACGCCAACCCTGCGGTCGTATCTAGTATACAACCCTTCAAACTTTTTTTTTTCATAATTTTCAAACTCCCGAAAGTAAACATTTTCAGGCCACGAATTGCTTGAAAGCGCAACATCCTTCAGAGCTTTGCTCACGCCTACCTTGAATGTTATACCATTGACAGACATACAAAGCAGTACCGTTGTACTCCTTTAATCAAGTACCTTAAAAGGTACAATTTGAGGTACTAGCTTAAAGAAGTACAACGGTAGTACAACAGTGTACTTCGTATGTCTGTACAAGGTATTACGAAACTCAAACTTGATTCGCTATGAAAGTTTGACAGATAAAATGAGGGGTTAGTGGATTTTCCTATGTTTCGAGGGGTGAATCGATTAGCTTGGGACCGAAGAGAGTACCAGAGCTGAGCCAAAAGTTGAGCACGTTTCTTCGGGACCTACTAGTCTTAGAGTTACCCGAGGAGTTACCTCTATGGTATTAAGTCCTAAGTAATATCGATCGATTTTGTTCATTAACTTGGGTAAGAACCGTTTCTTGTGGTGTTTGTTGTAGAAGAAGCTAGATAATAGATTCTTTCATCGATCTGTGTGCAGAAAATAGCTGTGAAATGTCTTAACACTCCGACCACAATGCCTCCGGTAAAATGTGTAACGGCAAACTTGCAATGTTTAAAAAATCATAGCCCAGCCATTTATTGACGAATTTCTAATCTATTGGCGCCAGTTGAAACTACATACTTAAAAGATTTTTTTCTTCTTTCCTTTATTTAACCTTGGTCTCTGTTCCGCAATCTAGTGCCAATCACCGACCGGACATCGATTACCATCCATTGACGGGCAATCGAATGTGCAAGGAAGGCAGCTTCCACTCCTGCGTAGAATATCGCACCCATTCAACCCACACATGGGTCGGGACCAACGGCTTTACTTCCCTTCCGAAGGAATACGTGACCAGAGATTTTTATGCCTCAGAAAAATCCCACCGACCTCGGCTGGGATTGAACCCAGACCCATTGGGGTGAGAAAGCAGTCACGCTTACTTTTTACGGCACCGGCAAAAGATTTTTTTCGGGATCAATATATATAAAATATATCGATTAATAATTAGCAATGATCTTACAAACATAGCCAATTTTCCGTTACACATTTCACCTGAGGCAACGTGTTCGGAGTGTTAACATGGTCGTTAGGATGCAAAAAAAGTCGACGTAGGAAATCTGTCAATGTTACTTAGGACCTAATTTTCATCTTGAAATCTGTAAATTTCAGACATGGCTTGCTTCTCCACAGCAAACAACAAGTCGTAGTTCGAGCTCAGTGCATCCACAAAAATCTTAATATTTTGACTTGTGAAATTGCGAAGTGTAATGTGAAAAAGACGTTTCAAGGAATCACCTTAAAGTGACGCGAGAGATTCCCCGTAAAAGCTATCTATTTCGGAACAAATACGATTCTAAAGTGGTAGTGTGACAGAGATAATTTTACTGTTAACCCAATTACCGTTATCAGCAATATTTGAAGAAAATGCAGCCCGTTATCGTTATTACCCCTATTGCCAAAGGAGTAGTTTAGCTTTTAAATGCATCGGAAACACTAGCGTGCACAGTACGATCATAGATGGAACTAGGAGGGGGCCATGGCCCTTAAAACATCGATAGTATGGGGGGATCGATTAAATGTCTTCACTTCTACATTTGAATATTACGGGTGGCGAAATGTTACACTCTTTCAGATTTTTTAAACTAAGTTTTTACTGACGTTCAAGAACCTTCTTAGAAATAAATGAAAATACGTATAGAAGCTATGACTTACGAGATTTATTTCAGGGAACTTCGTGGATTGTTGGGAAACTTTTTAAAAATTTAGGGAATGTTATATTACTTCAAGAAACATCATCTTCAGAAATTTTATAGCACCTTAGAATACTTTTAAGACCTTCAGCAACTGCGTTGAAGTTGTGGAGAATTTCCAGAATGGCAACAAATTTTATAGGAGTTCAGTTATTTTTGTAAAAGGTCAGCGAACCAGTGCTGCGTGCTGTCAACAATATCAATTGTCTTAAGATATTGGTTAGACTGATGCAAAATTTGAAATTTTCGCTCCACAGTGCTCAAACAGTTCCAAATTGGGCCCTGATTAGCCTCCCAAAATTTGAACTAATTTAGTGAGAAACTGACTTGTCACAAACCATTTGAAGTTTATATGGGAATTACTATGGAGAAACCATAATTTCGGTTCATATTTATCTCAAAATTAGCCAGTTCACTCTCGTTTAGAAAATGATAGCTGAGCTTGCTGACAATTTTCTCAGCTACAACTTGGTTGAAGATTACTTTTCGATCAAATATAAGGAAATAAAATTATTAATGATTCAAGTCCCTGATGTCTTATGATTATGCTCATTCAACTGTTCAGCAGGCAACATTGGTGTTTATGGTGCGTACACTTCAGTACATTCAGCTTACTCACCGGGTGAGTCGATCGCAATGAGCTGGATTACCGAGGTGAAGCAATCACTCACACAACCACTGTACGATACACGCAAGTATACGCAAGTAGTGACGTCACTACTTGCGTTTACGTTGATTTTTTGGTTTACTAATACAACCCAATTTCACGATCTGCGCCACCTCTCTCTGTACCTCATTGAGTCGATCGTACTCACTTTCGTCCGATGTATCGAGTTGTCAAAAACTGAGTAAACGAGAAATGTCAAACTAAGTAAAAGCCACTCAGTCAGCAAAATCCTGGACTTACAAAAAATGTAAACCATGTTGGAGGAAACTTCCTAAGAAAAATTACCCAAAACCGGCTGAAATGCCTTCAGGTAAGAATAAATTGCTTAGGGAAACGGTGTTGAAGCATTTTCTGCTCCGGTAGAATGAATCCGGAGCAGGAAATTTCCATTTCCTTAAATAAAAATCAAAACAAAAACACTCCCTGCAACTGAAAATATCGCTGAGTGGATTTGACTCAGTCTATATGAGAACGTAGTTTACTCAAAATTGAGTCAACATAAGGCTACACAATTTTGAGTAGCCCTACTTGCCACTGAGATGAGTACATTCGACTCAATTTTGAGTTGACCAGAATAAGCGTGTAGAATAGAGAACAAAAATCATGGCTACTATGTCACACGTCACACTTGTAAGCTGCGGCTTACCTGCCAGCCTATAGCTGGCCCGATTTTACCCCGGCGGGGCGGCCTCGAGCAAGGGTACTTCCCCCAAAGACGTTCGGATTTGGGTGGGACAAAACAACAAAAAGTAAATCAATTTTAGACGTCTATTCGCTACTTATCTTCTCCTCCTCGCTGTTGGTGCTGCTGTTCGGTGGGGCCCTTCGACGACAATATAACGGCGGTTCTGCTGCTACAAAGCACGGACTGTGCTGAGCGGTTTGCTTCTTCGGCTGTCCTTGACACTTAGCGGGGGGGATGAGCGGGGCTCGTCTGTTGGAACCCCCCCGGCGACGTTGGTGACGAATCACCGGATTGCCTACTCGCCGTAGGCAACCCCGGCAGACACCGCGGTGTTTCTGCCCAGGCAAACTCACCTGTAGTACTGCCTGCTTCGTCCTGCTTGACGATTAACTGCGGTGGCGAGACTGGCTCTATTGGCTGAGCCACCGCAGTCAGGACGGCGAGTGTCTACCGGATCCTTTGTGGTTAGCCGGGGAAGCGATTAGCTCCTTAGCACTTAGCTTCCCACAATGGCGATCCGACACTCTGTTGCACTCACAACTTTCACGGCCACGGAGCCGACTTTCACTCGCGGTGCACAACAAATCCTCCGGACTGGCACTCGCGTCGCGGCTGGGCAAACCTTTCCCAGTTAAAGTCGTTTTTCTCGGGACTAACGGAAAAAGCGTCTCCGAAGAAAAAACCCGCGTAGACTTCACCGTGGCTCGAATTGTTCTCCTTTTTTTCACAACGTCACAACACCCAAACAAAACCGCCATCGCTCCTGCAACCGCGCTCGACTGTTATGTTCATTATGTTTTTCGCCTTCATCTGCAGCGGGAGGAGAATCAGAACCTAACTTTATTTGAGACGCGATACATTAATAAACGATAATTTTTTTCCTATCTAGCTAAACTAACAACATAAAAAACCGAATAAAATCTACAAAGAAAATAACAAATTAAAATATTTACATATCAGGTAGTGGTGAGTATGTTGCCGAGCGTGTGACCAAAACAAAAACAAATTATAACAGACAAGACACACGCTCATGGCAAACACGGCAAAAGGGTGGTTTATAATTGTCACCCTGGACGAGGGTTACACACTGCAGAATAAAGTCAAGACCAACAATTGAAATGGCCTTAACTCAATTTTGTAAACAAACCTTGTGAGGCCATTTTCTCGTGAACCGAAGTCCGCAAAGGCAAACCAACATAATGAACAGGTAGGGGAAATTCTCATCTACCCGATTGTGGTTTAGGTTTGCGAATGAAAATTCCGGTTCGCGAGAAAATGGCCTTACAAGGTTTGTTTACAAAATGGAGTTAATGCCATTTCAATTGTTGGTCTTGAAGTGTTGCCCACAATACAGTTGCTTAATCTTGCCATAAGATTATCAATCTCTTAAACAATTAATAACTATTTAATTTGACGTTTGGCTGAAAAGCGATTTTCTGCAAAGTTGTAGCTGATAAAAATTCCCATAAGGATAACAATAGAATTTGTTAACAGTACAGTATGTAAAAAGGCTAGGAGACAATGAACAAAAAGTTTTGCTTTCCCATAGTAATTTCCATATAAACTTCAAATGGTTTGTGCCAAGTTAGATTCTTATCAAATGAGTTTATGCTTTTGGAGGCTAATCAGGACCCGATTTGAAACCGTTTGAACACTGTGGAACGAAAATTCCAAATTTTGCATTAGTCTAATATTGGTCTAGCACTGAATTTCACTTCCGACACTGATATCCGTAGTAAGCATGATATCAGGTGGAGCGGTTTTTACATTACTATCCATATGAATATCACTAGGAAAAAGTTGAAAATCTTTCTTTTATCTCAATAAATCAACTTTTTTGTATAACCGTTGCATTGTTTTAATATAACAGACGAGTTTTCTAAAGACCGGTTCTCGATTAGCTGGCGTATTTAAGACAAAATTGCGACAGAAATTTGAATATCACTGGTCCCGTTACGATGTAAATGTCATGTGCGAACTGACATTGAGGCAAATAATATTGATATTCTAACTGTGTGAACTGATACTGATATCAGTTGGCTAGTGAAATTCAGCAGTTTGTAGGTATTGATATATTTTTTGTATGGAAAATGTGGTTCGAATGAAAACAAGAATATGGGTGAAATTAAATACAGCCTAAATGTATACCTCCAGAAATAATAACGTACGGATAGCACCTGCATGTATGCAACCTACATAACATCAAGCATAACAAATAAAAATGCTATTTTGAACTTAAATTATTTCCTCAGGGATATGCATTTACTTTCATATGATGTTTACTGTATCACCAAGAAAGTTCATCAGTCTAACGAATGCACTGAAATAGAATGTATATTTATCATCAATGAGAAGTGAAAATCGATCATTTCCTAAGGGGATGCGTATTACCTCACGTTCCCCTACCTCACGATATGATCGCTTATCAGCCCGGCTGGGGAATTCATCGAACGAATTTGATGTAATCACGGCCTTATCGGCAGCAGCAGTTCCCGACGAGCGAGTCGGGACGACCAACGTGCAGCAGGTATTCGATATCAGCTCTGACATTACATAGATACCTCTAGCTGTCAATCAGGGAACATCCTACAGACAGACACAGCACCGATGCTTCATTGCCTGTAAATAATTTAAAATTGATTGACTGCCAAGTGTTATTGCTATATTGCGCCGGTGTGGATTAAGCTTCTAACAAACAACCTCGATTATCCTTTTGGTACGCATGCGGTCGTCGTCGGCGGCGGCCCGGAACGATTGCCCCGTTTTGTTGACAGTGTTTCCGTTATCAGTTTGTAATCAATTAAAATTACTGTTTGATTTATTTGGTGAAACGATTAGAGCGCCCATTGTTTGCAGGAACTAACGATCTGTTGAATGGTTTCTGCAACAAGTTGTGAAAGATGTGCTTGACAATCGATATCGGAAAGTGTTATCGAAACAACGTGATACAGTAATGGTTGCTGCTGCAAGAAAAAGATTTTCCCCATTGATATTGTTGATAATGGTGCTAAATGTGGTGGCAAGTAGCCATGTTGTGAAGCCTGGTGTTAATACAAATGGATACAACAGTACAGTTTCTAATGGATCGACTACAACGGCGTACTCTGAACCAGAAAGCTTGTCCCGTTCAACAATCCAAAGCATTAGTCCAAAGGATACTGCGATATCAGGAGCTAAGCCAGGTAACAATTAAATGTTTAACTAAATGTTGTAGGGTGACCTCTTGGTGATCTGACCGTTTTTAATCTGATCACTTTTTTAGTTTGAAACCGGCTAATCTGCACGCCGTTCAACTTTTAGTCCTTTTTATTTTAAAACTCAAACAACCACTTGATGTCAAACTGATGTATGCGGGTTCATTGCGTTCATTCGTGACGTCAGCGTGCAGCATACTATTGACGAGTGCACGGATGGATTTGAGTTCACTCACTCGACAAAAAGTGACACAACAGCGGGGCCATGTTTATTAAAAATGAACACATGAATAATGCTCGCGTAACATTTGAAACGGGCCTACCAACTTTTGTACACAAAACTTGTTAAGCCTTTTACGCGCGAACCGAATACTCCCACGCAGACTAACAGCACCATCGGGTTGGGGAAATTCTCCCCTTCCCGATAGTGCTCTTGGTTTACGTGGACGTACTTCGGTTCTCAGGAAAAGGACCTAGCAAATTATTTACAAAAGTTGATATGCCCTTTTTAAATGTTACACGAGCATTATTCATGTGTTCATTTTTAGTAAACAGGGCCCCGCTGTTGTGTCATTTTTTTTAAGTAGATGAACAAAAGTTCACCCGTGCACTCGTCTATAGAAAGATATGAAACGGAACGCAGACAGCAAATAAAGTTACCAGACACTCGCTTTTCTGATGGTCGTAGGGTTATTAGAAGTTCAAATTAAAAATCAACCCCGTTAATATGCAAAAACTGTCGTTGAGATTAACGGGAGGTCCACGGTACTTGATCCCCGTAGGCCTTTGTTCAGCTCATGCGAGTTTGTGTGAAAGTGCAGTGAGAATCCAAACTCATTTGGACAGATCGAATTTTAAAAATTTTGAGGTTAGTCCGAGGAAAATACTAAACAACTTTACACGGTGATAGACTCCCGTTAGTGAGCGTGCGTTAAGGCGATACGATCCAGCGTCCACAAATCATAGGCACTTGCACTGCCACTTCGAGTTTTCTAGGGAGTTAATCTTGGGCACTATTGTGATTTCAGGCATTACATTGCGGAAAAGAGTTTTGTTATTGTATGTTTTGCGATAGCAGATAATTGACCCCTGGAAAATGTGAAGTGGCACCAGAGCTTTTGGATTGATAATCGACACGTTATAGTTACGTGAAAAATCAGTATCTCTTTTTGCTTTGCCGTCAATTTTACATGACCCATTTAAAATCTACTCAATATGCTTTTTTTGTGTAGGGGTGCCTTGAATTCCGAGAAATCAACGACAGAAGTCATTGTTTACAAAGGCTGTTACGCCCTAATTCCTGCTCTAACTAGATATGAGGGGAAATTCTTTTAGAAGAGGCTACATTTTTTATTGAAGTTTACGTGATTTGCCCATACCCAGATTCTAATGTACGAAATGAAGAATACATTTTATTTAAATCGTGCCAGAATTAACATCATTATGAACCACTATGAGCTGTACTGAAAAAATCACGTAACTTCTACGTGATAATCCAGTGACGTTGAAGCTCACTCAAATGAGTGCTCCCATATGAGAATCACGTAACGTTTACGTGAAACGTGCGATGGAAAAAAAAAATCTATATTTGATTTCACGTAGCATTAACGTGAACATTATTTTGAGTTAGGGTTATTTCGAGGAAATTGAAGACAACATATCAAGAAGACTGGAAACTTTCTCTTTTTTCCATACGCCGTTTATAAGTCAGGCACAATCGCGTCACCTGCCGCTCAAAGATAAATGCTCCGAGCGAATTTGGCAGCAAAGATTATAACCGAGGAAGAGAGGTTTGTATATTTGCTCATTTATCTATGCACTGAAAACGAACCTAACTCAGAGAGTGAGTCCCTTTCACTCCTTCCACTTTCTCTCATTCGTATGGAGACATTTCTAAAAGCGTAGGTCACTCAGCGCATGAGTAACCTACGCTTTTAGACATTTCTCCATACGAATGAGTAAACATGACTCACTCTCTGCGTAAGATTCGTTTTCAGTGTGCGATGCTTCCACCTTCACTCGATTGCAGCGCTATTGTGCACCGAAAATAGTTTTCATGTAGCTACCATTGGAAACGCACATGATTTTCATACAAAATCAAACTTAATGGAATTCATCTGAGTTTCACATAACATTTATGCGATCACGTTCATTTTATATGATTTTTAATATAAATTTTTCCGGCCTCATAACATTCATGTGACTTTGTGGTGGGATTTGCAGCTATGTGGTTGCAGGAAAGCTATGTGAAATTCACATGGATTTCATACATTATATATGTGATAAATTTTTTGAGTGTATGCTTGAAATCTGGCAAAGTTGCCAGTCTTCTTTACATGAAGTCTTCGGGAAAATGGTATACACGGCGAATGAGAACGACTCAAATTTGAGTTTAGTTCACTAGTGCAGGAACTCAGTGATGAGTAAATTTGCCTCATGTTTTTCCAGATTTTTCCAGGATTTTCCAGGGAAAAATTCCCGAATTTGAGAAACGTGAGACATTTTTACTCAAATTTTACTGATCGCTGAGCTCCTGCACTTTTGGCGATTATGAGTGAACTAATCTCAAATTTGAGTCGTTCTCATTCGCCGTGTAGATATAGAGTTCTCTACCACCGTTAGTATTAGTGAGCAGTTTAACTAATCCATGCATTTTACTGGTTGAAAATAAAAAACAAACCGCTGTCAAGTCGAACACTTTGGCAGCTGATTTCGTGGTTGAAAATAATAAACAAATCGATTTTACACGGCTACACTAGCTTGGTTGTATGCTCTAACATTGTAACGAAATAAATAATATAATGAATGAAAAAATCTGCAATTCAGGATAGCGCCAATTAGATGACAACTAGGGTTAAAACCTGGCACACTTATCCTTCGGAAAAATTATTGAAAAAATGTGATTACTTAGAAAATGGTTCTTTCGGGTTTTCTTTGCAATTTTTCTCCATCGTGAAAATTTTCATGGAAAACATATTTGAAATTATATTTTTATGAATTTATGAGATAATTTCACTTCATTATAAGACACTTTTTTTTCCTTTGATTTGTTTTCCGTTGATTCCGACCCATCAACTCATGGACCAGGGACCAACGGCTTTACTTCCTTTCCGAAGGAAGGCGTGTTCAGGGATTTTATGCCTCAGAAAATCCGGCGGCGTCGACTGGGATTGAACCCAAGCTTTTTGAGGTGAGAGGCAATCACGATTGGCACTACACCACCGGTGCCACTATAAAACAATATGTGACAAAAGCGGATGCATTACTAACTTTAATCAAACCAGAAGTAACCGAGAACATTGGGATTGAACCCCGAACAACCGAGATGAGAGGCTTAGTAACCCTAAACCACAGATGCTTTGGGAAAATGGATGACTAAATCATGTTGCTTGCACTCCTGGGGTCAGGCATGGGAAACCATTTGCATTCATTTCATACATTCATTTACATTCATTTGCCTCTAACTTTTTTCATCAACAGCATTCCGCAAAATGATGTATATAACTTTTGTAGGGTTTTTTATTAGCTACAAGTTTTGGCCATAACTCAAATCTGTATCTCTTTTGCATCACGAACTAGAGCGAGCAGAACTTGTTACTGTTTTTCAGTGAATGTAAAATACATTCACTGAAAAACAGTAGTGGCTTCTGTTCGCTCTGCTTCGTCATGCATAAGAGATACGGATTTGACTTGTTAACAAAAGTTATAGCTAATGACAAAACCTACAAAAACTTTATATATCATTTTGCGAAATGCTGTTGAAAAAAAGAGTTAGAGGCAAATGAATGTAAATGAGTGCACGAAATGAATGCAAATGATTTTCCATGCCTGCCTGGGGTAAAGTTAAGTGCCATAACTACCTTAAAAAAGCGTTGTTTAAAATTGTCCATTGTTAATCACATATTTTAACACACTTTTATGTGGATAGACATAAATTAAACGTGATCATGTATACGATTGACATTATGATCATTTCCAAATGAACTCCTAATAGTTACATTGCATTTACTTATTTTGAGATTTATGGTCAAATGTATTTTTTGGCCCAAACTCACCCATAAGGAATTTCAATGGTCCAGTTTTTATAGACTTTTAGTAAAATGAGATTTTGATTTAAATCAACCATCTCTTCAACAGTCGTAAATATATTATTGATGAATACAGGCTTAACACTAATTTCCTCGCTAAAATGTGAATTTCATAAGGAACGGAACTTAAAATTGTGTGTTTTTGGCCCAATTTACCCTCCAACTTACGGTACTATCTTCTTTTTTGCGCGTTCATCAAGTGCACCAGCGCGCGTCTGTTGGAAGTTTAATAATTTGCGAGTCACGACTGCGTGTATTATTTGTAATTAACGTCTCCCCCAAAAATATTAACTATTAAAACAAAACTAAAATCTGACTGCATTGACACCCTCTTGTGTGCAATATATAATTTCAAATATTTTTTTTGGTGAATTTCTACTGATGTTTATTCCTTAAATTCATAAATTCACTAATAAGCTAAAGCTATACAAATATGCCAATAAAGATCATGTGTCAAATAATTTGTGCATGCATAACATAATTATAATCTGTTGCGTTTGGCTTTTTAATACTAGCAATCTTTAGTAAAATAAATTTAACGTACTTTAATAAAACGGTAAAGTTTTCATTTGATTCACATGATCAAAATATTAGGATAGTACTGTACGATTCTTGTTGTCAATTATACCAGTACCAGCAATGCCAGATTGAAAGAAAAATATTAAATCCTAGTACACAACTAACCTTGGATTAAAAACTGCTAAAGCCACTATGTACTGATGAGCATACACATGTTGCATGTCAAAGTAACATGACAACATTTATTTAATTGTTTCATTGAATTATTCGATAAAAAAGTAGAAGGGTCGGTGCCTAGGGGCACGAACGGAAGCCTGACGTAGGACCGCTAGTGGACGGAATAAATGTGAAGAGCATTTAGTTCTTTTAATTAATCAATTATCTATTATCTCAACTCTTTCCGTTTTTGAATTGTAGGCGTACCAAATTTGTAGTAATCTTTTTCAAAGAGAAAGTTGATTAAGAGAATAAATCAAAATCACTTGCACCCCTGCTTCCAAGTTTGGTTACAAGATTACAACTCTGGAGAGCATTTTGGGTGGTCGTTGGGGCTTGTGGTTCTGAATATGGACAAACAAACACAGATAAATTCTATTCCAACTCTTTACTGATGTAAGCTTGATGGCCCTACAAAGGGCCGTTTTATTGAAGAGGACATCCATGATCACTTACGCTTGGCGTGTTTAGTGTAGATGACAGCATCACGGATCTCATTTTCCAGGAACACCTTCAGCACACCTCGTAGATCAGACCGGAGATACATTTGACACCACCACGGCGAGCCAGACGACCGATGGCGGTTATCTCGAAGAACTTTGCGATGACGCTTGGCGCCTCCTTTACTAGACCTTTTCCTTCTTTGCCACGATCAGTCAATTGTTGCTTGTTATGTGTGGACTAGCCACCACCTTCCTACTGCTGCTATTGCTGTTCATTACGCCGTCCGAAGCGAAAATGAGCTAATGCCTTTTTTTTTTACTTAAAATGATCTTTATTTCTTGTGTTTGTGTGGTTTACATTGATGAATTTTTCAAGTGACACAGATGCGTCTTTTCAACTTTAGTTCATTTGAGATTTTAATTATTATTTACAGTTACTAGTCCTATCAGGCCTATTTTAAAGTATGACCACCTTGGTGGGATTGGTTTGATTTGAATTGGAAAAAAGGAGACTACTTATAACTACTATTTACAACTACAACTAACCTACAGCTACTATATACACCTAACCTACTATATACAAATTGCTTATCAAAGCATGTTCTGATAAATTACATTTTTCTGCAAATTTAGTCTTAATTTCGTTAATTCTTGAATCTATTTTGGCAATTCCTGCCTCTTCGTGTAAATTTGTTATTCTAGTGTCGAAAGGACGATCAAGAACCATCCTCAGCACTCTATTCTGTGCGACCTGAATTTTGTTCCTGTGAGTCTGTGCACATGATTCCCACACCGGAGCTGCGTAGAGGATCGCAGGTGCTATGATTTGTTTGTAGACGGCCAGTTTGTTCACCCTTGAGAGGCGAGATCTGCGGCAAATCAGCGGATACAGACACCTAACCAAGGCAGAACACTTGATTACGGTTTTCTCCACATGCGAACGGAAGAGGAGCTTTTCATCGAACAACATCCCGAGATAGGTTACTTCGGCGGACCACTCAACCCTTGTGCCATCCATGATTACAGTACAAGAAGGAGCCGGTTTTAGTTTGGGCGATTGCCGATGGAGGAACATGATCGCTTGTGTTTTGGAGGCATTGATTTTGATTTTCCACGTGGTGGCATAATCAGCAAAGGCGTTAAGGCATCGTTGAAGTTTGTTCGTTATTTCGCGAGGCATCCTTCCTTTGACGGCTATTGCGGTATCATCTGCGAACAGGAAAAACACGCAACCGTCACCGAGGGGAGGAATGTCGGAAGTGTAAATGCTGTAAAGCAAGGGGCCCAGCAGACTACCTTGCGGGACTCCTGCTGGGATCGAAAACGTGTCTGAGAGACAACCATTCAACGATACCTTAAACGACCTTTGCTGGAGGTAGTTACGGGTGATTTTAATAAGATGTAAAGGAAAGTTGAAGTTACAAAGCTTGTACACAAGTCCGTCATGCCAAACATTGTCAAACGCCTTTTCAACATCTAACAAGGCCATGGCTGTGGACTTGGATACAGCTTTGTTACTTCGGATGTTATTCAACACCCGTACTAGCTGATGATTGGTGGAGTGCCCCTTTCTGAATCCAAACTGTTCCGGAAGGAGAATGTTATTTTCCTCGACAAACTTGAGCAAACGATTGAGAATGAGTTTCTCGAACAATTTGCTCAGCGCTGAAAGGAGGCTGATTGGTCTGTAGCTTGAAGACAATGTTGGATCCTTACCGGGTTTGCGGATTGGTATGATTTTTGCTACTTTCCAGATGCTTGGAAAGTAGTGCAGTTCCAAACATCTGTTGAAGATAGCGGTTAGAAGAGACTGCACTTTCATGCTGAGTCTCTTCAAGATCAAGTTGAATATACCGTCAAACCCGGGAGCCTTCATGTTCTTGGTGCATTTCAGCGCTGAGCAAATCTGTTGTACTGTAATCATATCCGCCGGAGGCACGACACAAGGGGAGGCATCTAGGTTTTGAACGCATTGCGCAGCCTGATCATCGAGCGGACTTTGGATAGTCGAGCCAAGCAAATGCGATGAAGCGACATGCTCGCCGATCGCATTTGCTTTCTCCTGTGGGGTGATTAAAAGCCGATCGTCATCATTTTCGACTTTGAGAGGTGGAACGGGTTTGGGATGATTTTTCAGGACCTTGGCTACCTTCCAGAATGGTCTGGAGCGGTCATCCAGATTCTGGACAACACGCCCGAAACTTTCATTTCGGAGTGAGTCCATTCTGGAAGCAATCTGCCTATTCAGATCGGCCATTTCACGTTTTTTACCCAGGTCTCCAGTCCTCTGAAACTGGCGTCTACGAACATTTCTCAACCGAATCAGTAATTGGGTGTGGGAATCAATAGCAACAAACTTACCCCTCACAGGAACTTGTCGAACGTATGCCTCGTCAGCCATGGATATGGCCTGTTGGAGCCCTTCCAACGTCCGGTCGATGTCATCTACGGTGTTGAGCAGTGGATTTTCATCGATGTTGCTGTCCACCATTCGTCCGTACTGCACCCAGTTGACATGGTGGTAGTCTTTACGCAGGCAGCTTCTAGCAGGAACCACGTTGACACCGACTTCAGTCACCACCGGTTGGTGGTCGGAGCTGAGATCGTTGTGCGCCTCCGGCTTGGATAGTCCGATGTTTGACAGGAAAAAGTCCAGCGTGGAGGGATTTCCCGCCGGAGAGATGAAAGTTGGTTCGTCCGGAAATTGCACAGTGTACAATCCATGTTGTGCGTGGTCGAACAATAGACATCCGTTCCGGTTCCTCTGGTAGTTCCGCCAAGCTTCATGGCGGGCGTTCAGGTCGCCCCCAACGATGAATCGGGAGCTAGTACGGGTGATGGCGGTCAGGTCCTTCTTGAATTGGATTCCTAATCCGTTGCTTGCGGTACACTGGCGTGGGCAGTAAACAGCGATGAACCGGACGTTTCCAGTTGGTGATTCCACCTCCACACTAATGGCTTCGATGATAGAAGTGCGGATGTGGGGCAGAGTGCAAAACTTGATTCCCTTTCTGACGATGACCGCTACACCACCCCCCCTGGAGCTGGTGCGATCAAGCCGGATAATGTTGTGGTCAGGCAACCAGAAGCTGTCACCGGACTTTAGGTGGGTCTCAGTTAGAAGAACCACGTCGATGCTATGCTTGCGGAGGAAGTCGGCAAGCTCAATATGTTTTGCTCTTACAGAGCAAGCGTTCCAGGTAGCGATGGTTAGCGGTTTAGACACCATACTGGATGATGAACTTACCGAGCACTTGGATCTGTTCGGGCTTATTGCGGCACTTACGTAGAGCACCGGTCATGTTGACGAAAATTTCCATCAGTTCATCCGCTGAAAACAGATCGGGGTTGTTGTTTTGCGCTGGTGGTTGTCTCCAGAATCCAGGGGGGGATGGAGAGCTTTGGCCAGCAGAATCACCAGAAGTTGCTTGAACGGAATGCACCCGCGAATTCGCTTGCCTTTGCTGAGGAGCACGAAGAGGCGGGAAATCCTCCGTCCGAAATGCCGGGACTTTGTCCTTCTTGCGTCCTGGTTGGCTGTTAGCTGCCGCCTGTTTTCGGATCCGTTTGAAGTCCTCGCGTTTGGAGCACTGTCTGTCGGAACCTTGGTGAGCACCACCACAGTTGGCGCATTTTAACACCACAGCTCCATCCGCAGGGCAGTCGGAAGTGGCGTGGTCTTGAGCGCAATTGCCGCAGCGTGGCTTAATGTTGCAGTTGCGGGTGCCGTGTCCAAAGTTCAGACACCGTTGGCACTGAGTCACATCGCGATGGCCGCCACGGTATGGCTCCCAGCGGACGATGATGCAATTGATGGAGCGGATGGCTTTCAGCGCGCTGAGTGTTACCGTTCCCTTCTGGAAGTGTACCAGGAAAAGGCTATCCGGATACGCCTTCACATTCTCGTCTCTTCTTGTCATCCGATAGACGGCACTTGGGGCCAGCTTGTACCGGTCCCTGATTTCAGCTTCGATAAACTTCGGGTCGAAGTTTGGTAGGCCCCTGATGACGACCTTGAATGGTTTCTCACCGGGAATGTCGTGGGTGAAGAATTCCACCTTGGAAGTCCTCAGGTGGGCGACGACCAAGTCATACTCCGCTTTGGTACGGAGCACCACCTTGGTGCCGACTCTGCCCAACTTGTATTCGGCTTTAACGCCCAGCGTCGCTAGATCCGCGATGAGCTCATTAAGATGAGCATTTTTCACTACCAACGGAGGTAGCTTCACTTTTGCCGCACTCGGGCCGGCAGAATTTTCGTTGTCGATGGCGTCGCCGAAATCACCGATGTCGCTGGCGTTCGTTGCTGTGACGTCATCACGTCCACTCGCACCATCGGACTGGCCTTGGTTTTTCTTCCTCTTCTTGGATCGCTTCACCGTGGCGGTGGTGGTATTTCCAACATCGGTGGGAAGAGTAGCGTACCTATTTGAAATAGGTACACTCGTGCTACACTCACCACTGTTCTTCTCCGCTTTCTCACGGAGCCTGCTCCGGGAGCGCTGTCTTCCCATCACACGATGCGACCGACACTACTGACGACGCGAATAAACGTTTGGAATAAGCTATCGAACAACTCGACAGAGCGAGCAAATACCGGACTGTACTGCTTGACGAACAAGCAGAGAATGCGATGAGCTAATGCCATACAGCAGCGCTCTTTTATATCTTTTCAGGTTAAAGCAGAATGATGTGCAACCAAGTGGTATAAAAGCTACAAAGACTCCTCCCATTATGAGTAGTTTGCTATCAAGTAGCGACACTGGCTCTTTTCTTTTTGCGTACACGACGAATGAGAACGACCCAAATTTGAGTTTAGTTCACTCATAATCGCCAAAAGTGCAGGAACTCAGCGATGAGTAAATTTGTCTCATGGTTTCCTGTGGAAAACCTAAAGAATCTGCCAGAAAATGAGGAAATTGACGAACATTTTATTCAGTCTCGGAGTAGTACCAATAGACTGAGTGAATCCAATCTTTACTTTTCTCAAATTCGGGAATTTTTCCCTGGAAAATCCTGGAAAAACCTGGGCAACCATGAGGCAAATTTACTCATCGCTGAGTTCCTGCACTTTTTTTTTCTTATTTCTGAAATAACTAAACTCAAATTTGGGTCGTTTTCATTCGCCGTGATATCACCTTGAAAGATATCGGCGCCGGTGGTTAGCGTGATTACCTCTCACCCCAGCAGGCCTGGGTCCAATCTCAGTCGGCGCCACCAGCATGTTCTAAGGCATAACATCTCTGATCACGCCTTCCTTCGGGCGTAGTAAAGCCGTTGGTCCCCGGTTGAGTTGATGGGTCGATTGGTAGGGTCCAGGTGTGGGAGCTGCCTCCCTGGCGTCGGTAGCATTGGAGCTCAGTACGGAAAACAAATTTCGCGTCACTTTTCAATAGGTCCTATCTACATTGATCGATTCTCTTCATCGACACTCTCTTTCGTAAATAACTCGGCTTCACAAATGTTTCCTGCCATCTTCGTCGAATTAGATGCTAGATTGTTGCTTCTTCCATCGAAAATATCCGGCCGTGGCGATTCAAAGTTGATCAAGGTTGATCAAATTAATTTACCCCTGCTTCCAGTTTGATTACATGAGTATTTTGTGTGATCGTTGGTTCTGAATATGGACAAACAGGCAGATGAATTCTATTCCTTACTTACCTTACCAATCAGGCTAAGGCCTTGTTGTCCTCTGCTGTCCGAAGAAGTCGTCTCCACTCTACTCGATCCATGGCCACAGTTCGCCAGCCTCGTAGTCTGCGAAGGGTCCGCAGGTCACCTTCTACTTGGTCGATCCACCTTTCCCGCTGTGCGCCTCTTCTTCTTGTTCCTGCTGGGTCGCTTTCTAGAACCATTTTCACTGGGTCGTCGTGCGGCATTCTTACGACGTGCCCAGCCCACCGTAGTCGCCCAATTTTTGCAATGTGGACGATGGATGGTTCTCCCAGCAGCTGGTGCAATTCGTGGTTCATTCGCCTCCTCCACGTTCCGTCATCCATCTGCACTCCACCGTAGATGGTACGCAACACCTTCCGTTCGAAAACACCAAGGGCGCGTTGGTCCTCCACGAGCATAGTCCAGGTCTCGTGGCCGTAAAGGACCACCGGTCTAATCAGCGTCTTGTAGACAGTCAACTTCGTGCGGTGGCGAATTTTATTCGACCGGAGTCCAAAGTAGGCACGATTCCCTGCCATAATGCGTCTTTGAATTTCTCAGCTGGTATCATTTTCGGCGGTCACCAGTGAGCCCAAATACACGAACTCATCGACCACCTCGATTTCGTCACCGTAAATCTGAACTCGGGGTGGGAGGCTAACATTGTCTTCCCTAGAACCTCTTCCTTTCATGTATTTTGTCTTTGATGCGTTGATGGCAAGTCCAATCCGTCTAGCTTCAGCCTTCAGTCTGATGTACGTTTCCGCCATCATCTCAAAGTTCCGTGCCATAATGTCAATGTCATCGGCGAAACCAAGGAGCTGGATGGACTTCCTGAATATCGTGCCACTCGTGTCTATCCCAGCTCTTCTGATCACACCTTCTAACGCGATGTTGAACAGCAGACACGAAAGTCCATCACCCTGCCGTAACCCCCTTCGAGATTCAAAGGAACTCGAGAGTATCCCCGATACTCGAACAACGCACATCACTCGATCCATCGTCGCCTTGACCAATCGCGTCAGTTTATCCGGAAATCCGTACTCGTGCATAATCTGCCATAGCTGATCTCGATCGATTGTGTCGTATGCGGATTTGAAATCGATGAACAAATGATGTGTGGGCACGTTGTATTCGCGGCATTTCTGCAGAACCTGCCGAATCGCGAAAATTTGGTCCGTGATAGCGCGGGCACCCATGAATCCTGTCTGGTATTGCCCCACGAACTCTCTTGCATATGGTGACAGACGGCGGCATAGAATTTGGGAGAGTACCTTGTAGGCGGCACTCAGCAGTGTGATCGCGCGGTAGTTGCAGCAATCCAACTTGTCGCCCTTTTTGTAGATTGGGCATACGACACCTTCCATCCACTCCTCCGGTAATATCTCCTCCTCCCAAATCTTGGCAATTACCCAGTGCAGCGCTCTAGCCAGTGCTTCACCACCGTATTTCAATAGCTCACTTGGTAGTTGATCTACACCAGTTGCTTTGTTGTTCTTCAGCCGACCGATCTCCTCCTCAACTTCTTGAAGATTAGGGGCCGGTAGCCTGTCGTCTTCTGCGCGTGCTCCAAGGTCTGTTGCCGTTCCACCTTCGTTTTCTGCTGCTTCACCGTTGAGGTGCTCGTCATAGTACTGCTTCTATTCCTACTCTTTACTTTAATAAGCTTGGTGGCCCTGAAAAGAGCCGTTTTGTTGCCAAAGTTGGTGATGATTTAACCTCCGAAACCAAACAGAGTGCGTCTCTGTCACTTCAAAACGTAGATGACATCCATGGCCGCTTACGCTTAGCGTGTTTAGTGTAGGTGACAGCATCACGGATCTCATTTTTCAGGAACACCTTCAGCACACCTCGTAAATCAGACCGGAGATACGTCAGACACCGCCACGGCGAACCAGACGACGGATGGTGGTTATCTTGAAGAATTTGCGTTTGGTTCTGAATATGGCGATGAGTGCGCAAAATATTACGCAATTCCATCCTCCCTATTTGCATGCGCCCGAGGATCAGAGGCGAATACCACTTCGACTTGTTTCGTCTACTTACTACTCTCTGACGACTGTGCTGGGGAAGCAGCATATGCATGTAGGTAATTGGTGGATTTGTAAGTTAATTCGACGCTTTTGGACAATGCTTTTCAATAGTTTCTTGTTGAAAATCAACATTCGGAAGCATTGTTATCGATGTGTAGCCATATTTCTGATCAATTGGTGATAAAATTATTGAAATTGGGCCAGGGGCTGCTGAGTTGATAACGTTAAAATTCTTTCATAATTTTGTTACATGTTCCATTTTCGGTTTTCACAAAGTGTACCCCCATATAGAAATCAAAGACGTAGTCTTACGTCAAAAATCAAAGGCATTAAGCAAAGGAATGTAAACATTATTATCACACACGCAACGAATCGAAAAGTCTGGGAAAACTGGCAACAAGGCGCCACTGATTTGCTTTTCATGATAGGAGTAAAGAGTTACAGAGCTCTCGTCAACGCCAATTCCTATGTCGAGTGTGGTGTCCCACTAACTGCTACCAGGAGGACTGAGAGAACAAAAGAGACGGCAAGTATATGCTACATGACAGCTAAGCTCGTATTCGCTTTTCCTCTCATAAATCGTAAACAATGGGGTCATCCGTCGTGAATGGAACGATTTTTTTCTACGACGAAATGCATTATCATTTCGCTTTTTCTGGAGACGGTTTTTACGCATGAAAAGTGAAAGAAGGAAGATGTTTTGCTTTTCAACACAAACGCACACGGCCATGAGAAATGCCATTGGAGTAAAGAGAGTTTCCCTGCCATTCCTTCGACATATCCTCTGACAACCCAAGATATGTTCAAATCCTACAGGTAAAGCGATCTGCATGTGAATTGAATATAGTTTTGAGAATTCAGGATGAATGAAACATAGGATTTAATTAGGGGGTATGTCGGCCTCGGCACTTCTTTCCCTTTTATCGCCAGGGGAGTTAATGAAGTCTTAGAGCACAGACTTAGAGTGTTAATTTTTTGCAGAACAATGCATTGGAACATGATGCAAATAAATACCCGCTGATGATGATAGGTAAGGGAGTGCTGAATCCGACATTTTCCCTATTTTCTATCGTTAATCTTTGAATATGTTTTATTCCAAATGTGTTTTTGAATATCCAAGAGTATGGAATTATGATAATCGTACTAGAATTAGCAGAAAAATCATAAACACAGTTTTTGTTTGATGTGATCGTTTCACTCCACAATTAGCATTTTACTCACCCTTTGCTTTTGCAGGAAGCATTGATGAAATCTGTGAATAAGATGTTGCCTACAGACACTCTATACATGTACACACCTTTCAATATATGAATCTTGGGTATGTTTGAATTGTACATACCAGTAAAGCTGGTATAAATGGTAAAAGGTGGTATAAGCAGATGTGTTATCATTATTCCTGTGACCCTTTTTTTGAAGAAGAATAAATTCCGTTCCCGTTGCAAATAACCGCAATTAATAATTTCCTACGGTGAAGATTAAAGTGTAAGGTCCGAAATCCGGTCATTTTGTGATCCTGTGCGAACATTTTTGAACTTCCACTGATCCGCTGAATGTGGTACTCCGGAGGTACAGACATGCTCCGTAGGCTTTCTTGGACGCATCGCAAAAGCCGTGAATTTGAATTGAAGCAAGGTCCGTACAGAACGCCACCCACCTGGTCCTGTGGGCCAGTCACCTGTGGACATTACACTTTAATCTTCACCGTAGGAAATTACTAATTGCGGTTATTTGCAACGGGAACGGAATTTATTCTTCTTCAAAAAAACTACAAGGAACAGCCCTAAGGGGTTGTACGCAATGGTGACGTAGGACTACGTGGTCTTATATAATAAATGTTATTTGTTAATTGCAGCAGGAGCTTGTGTTTTCTGTAGGAATAGGAATTTGAGCGGGGTTCTCTCTGCTTATACTCTTTAGTATGACGCGGTATGCATGGCCCACAGCAACTCACGAAGAGTTACTGATTCCGATCCATAGCGGTGTGGCTTAAGCCTCCTTCTATGGATGCTCATGTGGGCTGCTGCTTGCTGCTTGCAGGGAGCCTTTCGTTGTGTACTGGAGAACACCACCAATTGAATAAACATCTTTTGGTGACACCAGATGGAATTCAATTTTAAAATCTGTGTTAGGGAAATCGCTTTTCGCAGGCAATCGGTGATAATTTTAATTATAAAAGCAACTGTTCGAGCGTGGGCTCTAATTGCCGGCCACCGGAGGTTTTTCTACCCGTTGTTTCAAACAACGGAGCCACAACTCTGGGAAAACAAAATTTCCCTGCAGTAGCACTGATCTTCACAGTGCCATCTCTTAACGCACTATAACCACTTTCACGAATTTATGGATTCGGACACACGTATCTACGGAACAGCCTATAGGATGACTCACGCACTACCACCGACGGAACTTCCCGGTTTGGTCACAAACTTTGGATCGTTTCGGATGTGAACGAGGAAATTAATTTTAGATTGTCTTGCACTGTATCTCACTTGATTACCTTTAGACGATCGAGCGGACAAAAAAAAAACACGGAATAGAATACCGAACGCTTCTGCTGTATATTTGCAACTGAATTCAATTTGCTAATGGCTTTGCACGGATAGAGAATAGAATATTTACAGTGATCGCGTGCAGTTGTTATGTCAGTTTGAATTCAATTTTGTTCAAAGAATTCAAGTTTTGCTTATGATTAAATTTCTTAATTACTATTTACAAGTTCAAATACATAAAGCGAACTATATACATACTCAGCGTACTGATCAGCAACAGTTGCACATTCGTGCAATTTTCAATAGTGACAGTTTGAAAAATGATGAAATCTTAAATTTATCAGATGCGTAGAAATATATCTGATCGATTGGTGATAAAATGATTGAAATTGGTCCAGAGGCAGCTGAGTTATTAACGTTCAAAATCTTTCATAATTTTGTTACATTTTCCATTTTTGAACTTGTGGTACTTGCACAACATTTTATATGATTATTCAAGTAACCAAATAGACACAAAGTAGTTTTAAATGTGGGTTCAGAGTGAGACAATGTCACTGAGACACAATATGGTAACTTGGGTATTCGGATAAAACTATTACTTATTAAAAAAAACCCGAATTTATCCACCTATGGTGTGATCAGACCCTTCTTACTTATCCAAGTTTATTTATTTTATTGTCATTATCAGTTACCAAGCCCCCCACCCCCGTGTCATCCAGTGACGCTACGCCACTGTCTGGGGGTACCCGGAATATATCCGGGTGTAGTTTATTTGGTGAGGCTACCAATCACCTTATCATCGTATTTTAATGTGATTTAATGGGTTTTAATTCAATTCATATTCAAGCAACTTCCCGGGGTACCCGGAACATGTCCAAGTGTGTCCAATGTGGTCTGGAACACTTAACACCACTTGCATTGATCTTATTTTTGAATTCTGTAGTAATTTGATGTGTCGCATGATGGTTTTAAAACGTTTTCCGTTAAATCCAGCGTGAAGGCCTATAATCACCGGATCTTATTCCGGCCATATCTCCGGAACCGGTTCACCGATTCAAAAACCGTTCAATGGGACCCCAAGACCTATCATTTGGCGCCGAGTTTGTCCAAATCGGTTGAGCGGTTGCTGAGAAACGTGAGCGCATTCATTTCGTTACATACACACACACATACACACATACACACATACACACACACACACACACACACACACACACACACACACACACACACACACACACACACACACACACACACACACACACACACACACACACACACACACACACAGACAGACATGTTCCGATCTCGTCGAGCTGAGTCGAATGGTATATGACACTCGGCCCTCCGGGGCCTCGGATCGATAGTCGCTTTTTCAAGTGATATCTATACCCTTCTTTGTAAGAAGGGTAAAAACTAATCCTGGTTGTATCTTTTATTTTAGAAGATAACTTTATCACAGAGCCCCGTCTAGGAACGAGTGTATTGTTGATGGACCTGGTCTACGATTCAAGATTGGTTTCTGTGATGATAAGTATCACAAAAAGGTAAAATAAGTAGCATCGAAATGTAAGTATTATTGATAATAATCATAACAATCAACTCGTATAGACATTGAAATACATATATAAAAGGGAAGGTACGGTCCAACAGGGCACCCGATTGAAGCGATTTGGACGGGGAGAGTGGGAATGCCAACTCCCTGTTGATAACATTTCGTGGCTAAAGGGCGGGCTCTTCTCCCCACTCATTGGGGCATCTTCCAGTTTGGGGGCTGATCAAGTAGCTGGAAGGAGATTATTCGTTGTTCCGTAGATGCGTATAGGCGACTTTGCCTATCGATCTACCCTATCCTTTTTTGGACCTTCATACAGCGTCATGTTGAGGACAATCAGAGGGTATTAAGCTTGATCAAGACAAACAGAGAAGAGAGCCCACTAGTGTCGGTCTTAGTTAGACTTAGTTAGTAAATCACTATCATCATCATCATTCGTAGACAAATTTTCAATCGATTGGCTTGTTCAGAATTAAAATCCATCCGGTATTGACAGAGTTATAAGTGGTCAAAACCTGACCACTTTTCGTAACGCGGTGGATGTTGGTTTTTTGAAATTGCACCCCCAATATGTCGCCGAAAGAAGTAATCCAACGTCAAAAGACTGCCGACTACACTACCCGAATAGAAATTTACATTAGCCCAACGTTTGATTTTGATGTCTACATCAGCATCGAAATCAAATGTATGCCTGATGTCAAACATTAGAAAACATTATGATTTAGTTGTATTTAAGCAACGTAACATGGTGTATACATCAGAAATTTTGGAACAAAATTTTGCCATTCTAATGTCGGTCTGACGTCAAAAATTTCAATCTATTGACATTAGAACCAAACGTTTTAAGGATGTTTTCGGATGTACAAAACGTTAGAACTAAACGTTGTTCGGATGTTTTTATATGTAAACGTTTTCTGATGTTTTCATATGTAGATGTTTCCTGATGTTAAAACCAAACGTTTTTGGATGTTTTCAGATGTAAAAAACGTTAGAACTAAACGTTGTTCGGATGTTTTTATATGTAAATGTTTTCAGATGTTTTTTAATGTAGATGTTTCCTGATGTTAGAATCAAACGTTTTTCGGTTGTTTTCGGATGTAAAAAACGTTAGAACTAAACGTTGTTCGGATGTTTTTATATGTAAATGTATTCTGATGTTTTCTAACGTAGATGTTTCCTGATGCTAGAACCAAACGTTTTTTGGATGTTTTCGGATGTACACAACGTTAGAACTAAACGTGGTTCTGATGTTTTCAATTGTACTTCGTGTTTGTTGTTCTCTGATGTTTTCAGATGTACAAAACGTTTGAAGTAAACGTTGTTTGAATGTTTTCAAATGTATAAACATCTACATTTGAAAACATTCAAACAACGTTTCCTTTAAACGTTTTGTACATCTGAAAACATCAGAGAACATGTTTTTAAATATACAGAACACTAGAATCTTACTTTTCAAATGCTTTCAATTATATTTACAACACATAAGAATTAGAAACATGATCGTGTAAACACTACACACCATAATTGTTAGATAACATCATAAAAATGCGTACATAATAGTCAATGCTGAAGCTCCCGTTTCCCACCAGTCAGTTAACTGACCTTAGCTAACCTAATATCATTGCGGCAACTCTCTATGCGGCAGGGGAACTATGCCATTAGCGCGCTAAGAGTTGTTAGACCACTGATATAGGCGCCAATTTGTAGGTGACGAGGCACTTGGTGACATTACAGCGAGCTTGACGATTGTTGCAGCATTTTTTTTTTAGCAAACTACCAGTTAAGGTTTGTAGTGTTTACAAGATCATGTTTCTAGCTGTAATGCTTTGTACAATTGAAAGCATTGGAAAAGTTAATTCTCATGTTTTGCACAACCAAAACCATCAGAAAACATAAAATTGTACAAAAAAAATCATCCATTCTGGTAGATTATCTCTTAAATGCATACAGAATAGCCATTGCTTAAGCTCCCGTTTCCCACCAGTCAGTTAACTGACCTTAGCTAACCTAATATCATTGTGGCAACTCTCTATGCGGCAGGGGAACTATGCCATTAGCACGCTAAGAGTTATTAGACCACTGACATAGGCGCCAATTTGTAGGTGACGAGGCACTTGGTGACATTACAGCGAGCTTAGCGATTGTTATAGCATTTTTGAGTAAACTACCAGACAATCATGACAATGTGATAGCTGCGCCTCCAGATCTCCCTTTAAATGGACCCGCTGTGCCAATTTGCCAATAATGCCAGACACTTTGGACGGGGTTGCTGGCTTGTTTGGTCCACTGTTACAAGTGGCAAGCCTTCCCCTTCACGGATCGCTCCAAAAATTGCTGCCTGTTCCACAGATGATCCAAAATGCGGAAAGTTTTGGGCTGCCTTATTGACGAACTGCAAATATATAATAAACAAAATTATTGTACACGAAAAATATGACAATAGACAATGCTCGAGAAGCACTGGGAGTTTTTGAACGACGCGTGCTTAGGACCATCTTTGGCAGGGTATATGAAGTGTATGTGTATGGAGGAGAAGAATGAACCACGAACTGGCGTAACTTTATGGCGAACCCAATATCCAGAAAGTCGCTAAAGGTGGAAGGGTACAATGGGCGGGACACGTTGTAAGAATGCCGGACAACAATCCCGCAAAAATTGTGTTTTCCTCAAATCCGGCCGGTACAAGACGCAGAGAAGCACAGCGTGCTAGGTGGTTAGACCAAGTGGAGCAAGATGTAGGAAGTGTGGGACGCTCGAGAAATTAATTATATGATTTGAGTAGTAGCTATGCTGAAGATCCGAGAGATGTCGTCCCTTCAGTTGTAGGAAAATCATTTTTGCAGTATGAAGAATATCAGAAAATCCACGATTTGTGACTAAATCAAGAGCAAAATTTTCATTACGTCGAATGTAACAAAGGTAAACAAAGTCGAGCTATCAGTGTCAATCGATGCTCCTGCTATTACACTATATACTGTCCGAATATAGGATCACATCCCATTTTTAAATTTATTTACCAGTCAAATTGCTTTTTGACGTAATCACCTTCCGATCAAAATAGTTTTCGATGTTACTTACGTCACCCGATTTCTATGGACATGCCGTTTGCCTTAAGTAACAGCACTGAGAAACCCGTGAAAAGTGTACTTTCGTCGTTTCGCTTTCTCATTATTAAAGTGAATAAATCGAACTGTTTGTTGCTAAGATGATTTCGGTGGTCCTAAAATGATGAATGGGCTGCACGTAAGGAGACATAATTGATAATTCTCCCGAATATCCTGGTAAATGCACTTTGACTTAAGTAACAATAGGGGCCACCAAACGACGTATAAGAACTAGCTAGCGATTTGCCTTTGTATGATTAAAACCCGGCTAAATATGTTAAACATTGCTATCACTATGAGATTATATGTGTTTAATTGGAAATAGGAATAACTTTTCGGTCATCAAAACAAAACTTTATTTTTCTCGGATCGGTGCGAATGTTACTTACGACATAATGAAAATTTGCTCTTGAAATATGCTTTCACAGAAGGAAACAAATAAACCAGTGTTTACCTTATCACTATAGTAATGTACTCGTGCAATTTTTGGGCACCTAAAACTGCCCATAAAGACGATAATGAATAAAAACTGGAAATTTTCATGCATTTCCAAATGGTTTCCCACCATTCCCATACATTCGAAGTGACTGGCCCTCTGGATTTGGATGATGTCAAAAACCACAAAACATGATTAATTGGAGACAAGCAGCCAGGGACCGAGTTAGTTGGCACAACTTTGTTATACAGGTCAAATCTTGAGGGACATCGGACCAGCAAAAGTAAAGTATCTTATACGTTGGCCAAATTGTTATCCGAACTGCTTAAAAATTCGAAGAAATAGTTATTGAATAGGGTTACGGTATGTAATGTGGGTCTAGTCCTTTCATTCGGCCTATCACGCAAATAAATAATTAATTAAGGAATATTACACAAAAAATAAGGAAAATATTGATCACTGATGGTTGATAAATGTGTACCACACACAAATCAATTTATATCACAACATTTCAATACATTTTCAGCTCTCGTAAGTAATAAAACTGGTTGAGAATATCACAATGTTCGGAGTTTTTAGCCGCCATGACTTATAAGGTTAAGATGGGAAGGTTGACTGACGATCATCAAATGGCCTGATTATGGCATTTATTGATTGGAATTACCTGATAATACACACTAGACGTAAAACTTACAGTTGCTGTTTGAATATTTTATGTTTATTTTAATTGTTTAACAACGTTTTCACAAGTAAAACATGGACCCAACTTTAGGGACACATTTCTTTTCTATGTTCCTAACTATGGCCCATGAAATTCATTTGACAGCATATAGCAATAAGAGTAACGTCAACAATGTTGTTTTGCATTTGGATGATAAGGAACGAACAGGAAGGGAGATTTTTTCTGCCAAACCTGTATAATGAACATCACAATGTTCTGATTTAGATATTCTGCGGTCAAAAGACGATAAGCGAAATTTTTAATTTTTAATTTTTAAATTGAGTGATTTAATGTAGTTTTCGTAAAATTTTCTCTAAGAAATGTTTTGAGGAATGAAGAGAATTAAGTTAACAGTGATAGTGATAAAAAAAATACATCAGAAAACGTTACCAAGAGCGTTTTTTTGAGGATCAAACAAGATAGGACGAAGTTGCATCCATAAATAGACCCAATTTGGGGACAATAGACCCATATTACATACATTTCCCTCGTGAGTTATTGTCTTAAAAAAAGTAAGTTTTTCAACTTTTCGTGGTTTCTGATAGCAAACGACATGATAAGCATATCTAAGCATACCATTTAGCAGTAGAATATCGTTTGCAGGTAAATTCATTGATGAGTTATGATTAAAAACGTAATCGATGGCTGCATATTAGACCGAGGTTAGGGACGTATACCCTAGTACAGAATTCTAAATTGATGTTATTTATGAAAAATTTACATTAGAATTGTGCTTTCTTAAATCTCAGTCTTTCCGTGATTGCGAACCTCACTTTAAATTTTATATAAACTTGTGGCCCATTTTGTGTACCATCATAATGCTTGATGAAACTTATTCCGCCCGGAAACATGTTTTTTCGGAATTATGAAGTCATCATACGTTATGATGACATTTTGTATTTTTAAGTTACAAGAGGACGTTGCAAAGGATGAGTTTGACGTATAAAACCTGGGCATTTAATTTTCAGAGAGTCACAATCAGCGAATTCATTAAATTAATTACTTATGGCTGTACACAGCAAAAAAAAAATGTAATATCGATCAACGTAATTCAAGCTGATGTATGAAATAATGATGTAATAGCAAGAAGCAGATACAATAATAGCAACAATCAATACGAAACTAACGATTTTAAATTGGCTGAATACTTGACTAGCCTATTGGTCCCAAGCAAACGATTAACGTACCCCATTCTAGTCAAAATTCTAGTACTTCACAATATTTGTTTTGATTCGCTATGAAAGTTTGACAGATAAAATGAGGGGTTAGTGGATTTTCCTATGTTTCGAGGGGTGAATCGATTAGCTTGGGACCGAAGATAGTACCAGAGCTGAGCCAAAAAGTTGAGCACGTTTCTTCGGGACCTACTAGTTTCCCCATCGGGATCCGTATTCGGTTTCCCCATCGGGATCCGTATTCGGTTTCCCCATCAGGATACGTATTCGGAATCCCCATCGGGATCCTTCTACGGAATCCCAATCGGGATCCGTATTGGATTTCCCCATTGGGACCCGTATTCGGTTTCCCCATCGAGATATGTATTCGGTTTCCCCATCAGGATTCGTATTCGGTTTCCCCATCGGGATCCGTCTATGAAATCCCCATCAAGACCCGTATTCGGTTTCCCCATCGGGATCCGTATTCGGGTTCCCCATTGGAATTCGTATTCGGTTTCCCCATCGGGATCCGTCTACGGAATCCCCATCAAGACCCGTATTCGGTTTCCCCATCGGGATTCGTATTCGGTTTCCCCATCGGGATCCTTATTCGGTTTCCCAATCGGGATCCGTATTCGGTTTCCCCATCAAGACCCGTATTCGGTTTCCCCATCGGGATTCGTATTCGGTTTCCCCACTAGGGGAACGACTCTATCTACGATGCAGAAAAGATTGTGTTTTGCTGTGGCTAGCTGCGCGCACGCTGAGTAGATAGAAAGAAGATTGATGACGATTCTGAAGATTTCCTGCAAAAAGATGATGCGCGCTGCAAGTAGATGCGACAAATGAAAGAATATTTTACGAAGATTGATTCGCTAGTGTGAGATTTGTTGAGCATCTTAACTTGAGATTTAGATGTGTCGCCCCCCTCGTTTCCCCATTGGGATCCGTATTCGGTTTCCCCATCGGGATCCATATTTGGTTTTCCCATCGAGATCCTTTTACGGAAACCCAATCCGGACTCGTATTGGATTTCCCCATTGGGACCCGTATTCGGTTTCCCCATCGAGATCCGTATTCGGTTTCCCCATCGGGATTCGTATTCGGTTTCCCCATCAGGATCCGTCTATGAAATCCCCATCCCGTATTCGGTTTCCCCATCGGGATCCGTATTCGGGTTCCCCATTGGAATTCGTATTCGGTTTCCCCATCGGGATTCGTATTTGGTTTCCCCATCGGAATCCGTCTATGAAATCGCCATCAAGACCCGTATTCGGTTTCCCCATCGGGATCCGTATTCGGGTTCCCCATTGAAATTCGTATTCGGTTTCCCCATCGGGATCCGTCTACGGAATCCCCATCAAGACCCGTATTCGGTTTCCCCATCGGGATTCGTATTCGGTTCCCCAATCCGGACTCGTATTGGATTTCCCCATTGGGACCCGTATTCGGTTTCCCCATCGAGATCCGTATTCGGTTTCCCCATCGGGATTCGTATTCGGTTTCCCCATCAGGATCCGTCTATGAAATCCCCATCAAGACCCGTATTCGGTTTCCCCATCGGGATCCGTATTCGGGTTCCTCATTGGAATTCGTATTCGGTTTCCCCATCGGGATCCGTCTACGGAATCCCCATCAAGACCCGTATTCGGTTTCCCCATCGGGATTCGTATTCGATTTCCCCATCGGGATCCTTATTCGGTTTCCCAATCGGGATCCGTATTCGGTTTCCCCATCAAGACCCGTATTCGGTTTCCCCATCGGGATTCGTATTCGGTTTCCCCATTGGGATCCGTATTCGGTTTCCCCATCGGGATCCGTATTTGGTTTTCCCATCGAGATCCTTTTACGGAAACCCAATCCGGACTCGTATTGGATTTCCCCATTGGGACCCGTATTCGGTTTCCCCATCGAGATCCGTATTCGGTTTCCCCATCGGGATTCGTATTCGGTTTCCCCATCGGGATCCTTATTCGGTTTCCCCATCGAGATCCGTATTCGGTTTCCCCATCGGGATTCGTATTCGGTTTCCCCATCGGGATCCGTCTATGAAATCCCCATCAAGACCCGTATTCGGTTTCCCCATCGGGATCCGTATTCGGGTTCCCCATTGGAATTCGTATTCGGTTTCCCCATCGGGATCCGTCTACGGAATCCCCATCAAGACCCGTATTCGGTTTCCCCATCGGGATTCGTATTCGGTTTCCCCATCGGGATCCTTATTCGGTTTCCCAATCGGGATCCGTATTCGGTTTCCCCATCAAGACCCGTATTCGGTTTCCCCATCGGGATTCGTATTCGGTTTCCTCATCGGGATCCTTATTCGGTTTCCCCATCGGGATCCGTATTCGGTTTCCCCATCGGGATCCGTATTCGGTTTCCCCATCGGGATCCGTATTCGGTTTCCCCATCGGGATCCGTATTCGGTTTTCCCATCGAGATCCTTTTACGGAATCCCAATCCGGACTCGTATTCGGTTTCCCCATCGGGATCCGTATTCGGTTTCTCCATCGGGATCTGTCTATTGAACCCGTCATCGGGATCCGTCTACGGAACCCGTTATCGGGATCCGATTACGGAACCCATCATTGGGATCCGTCATCGGATTTCCAACGGGGTCCACTTCCACTTAGTATTTAGTATTTCCGGAGAACTTTGAGATTTGGACGTAATTGCTTTTGTAAACAAACACGTCTATCGCCGATTAATCGTAAATTGAAACTTATTGTCGCGAACAAACCATACTAAATGATAAAGGAATCATTTCTCTACCTGTTTGTGCCGTTAATTTTTTAGATTGAGCTTTAATTGGCGAGAAATTGGCGATTGACGTGTTTGTTTACAAAAGCAATTACGCCCTAATCTCAAAGTTCTCCGGATTTATTTATTTATTCATCCATAAAAAAACACATGCACTAACCTGCAGAGATCCGGCTTCGTACTCCCCGCCGGGTTCCAGCGTCGGACTTCCTACACAGCAAAAAAAGTTGTTGAATATTACATCGAAACTGCTGCAACCAGGTCAATCCATCGGTTGTGTAAAATCACATTGTACGATGTACATCGATTTTGCGAACAAAATTACATCCATTGATGTAATATTGTATCTGCGTTTTGCTATTACATGATTATTTCATGCATCAGCTTGAATTACGTTGATCGATATTACATTTTTTTTTTGCTGTGTACCGGGATCCGGCTTCGGACTGGTGCACTTTTCTAAAAAAAAAAAAACTTAATTACATTAAATAGGTACATTAATTCACATTTACTTACCTGAAAAACAGCCTTGCTGATTTACCACCACTTTCCCGGACTAATTTGCCAAAACAACACACACCGCGAAAACACGGCCAATGTGATCGACGCAAATTTGAATACAGTGTACTCAAAATCAAAAAAAAAGTGCAGGAACGCAACGATGAGTAAATTTGCCTCGAGATTTGCCTCATGTTTTCCTGTGGAAAACCTCAAAAATCTTCCAGAAAATTAGGATTGACGAAAATTCACAGAATCCAATCTTTACTTTTCTTATTTTCGGAAAAATTTTCCTGGAAAAACCTGGAAAACCTGGAAAAACAGAGGGAAATTAACTCAAAACTGAGTTCCTGTACTTTTTACGATTTATGAGTGAACTAAACTCAAATTTGGGTGTTCTCATTTGCCGTGTAGTGCTGACTCGGACAAAACAAACTTTGCATGCGCAACACGGTGTTTCTTGAAAACCCATTTATGGGTAAAAAAAATACCCATTTTCAAACCATGTATGCAGCTGTCAAAAAATGGGGGAATTTGGAAATCATAAAATGGGTGAAAAAATACCCATTTTATGAATCAGTTCACGATTGCATAATGGGTATATTTTTTACCCACTAATGGGTGAAAAAACACTTCGAAATTTTATCGTCTCATTCCGTCACCGACCATTAAGGAATGCAAACAGTTTCTGTCCGCTTTTTTTTTAGCAAAAATGGATGATCTCCGGAAAAGATTAGATTCCGAAACATTGGAGAGGCTTACGGATAAGTCTATTCAGTTTTATCCAATATGGTATTGTAATATCTCGTGTAATATTTTTTTTTCGCTACAACTGCATTTATTTTCAATGTAAATATTTGAAAGTTTTTTATATCAACGAGGACAAATAACCCAGCACCAGCATCCTCCATTTGAAGCAATGGGTATTTTTTTTACCCATTTTACGAAAAACACAATTTAAGAAGATGGGTAAAAAACACCCATTTATTGACAGATCCCCCTTTTACCCATTAATGAGTAAACCATAGTTTACCCATTAAATGAAGAGGGGCACTTTTAGCGGAAATGGGTGTTTTTATACCCATTAATGGGTTTTTGCGAAACACCGTGAAGGGCCTCAGGGACTCTAGTTTTCTTTTTGCGATTCAGCTAATAAACGCCAAATAACGCGAATTATTGACAGGTCAACATCAGTTGTTTGTAATGGAACGTCGATCTGACACCTACACCCTGAATAATTTTGGTATACGCTAATGCAGCAGCGATGTATAGAGCTTTACTTCAAAAATGAGAACGACAATGACCTTTCTGTCGTTCATAACACGCACACTTGCGCAATCCCATTTTCAAGTGCGAAGTTTGTTATCCTCACTTTCGCTTCAGCCAGATATGCTGGTTTGTTATTGTTATCCTCACATTCGGACCATCAATACTCGAGCGCATAGAATGTACCGAGGAATGCATATGCATGCAGGCTGCGCCGGCCCATGCAGGGTGGCCAGATGGTTTTCTTCGTTTGCCTTGGAATTAATATTATCGTTTCAAATGAAAACCTCGTTGAAAACGTTCTGTATACGTTAAACATAACGTCGGACATAGTGTGCTGTATTCGTACACTGATGCGGTATACAGCACACTATAGAGATTGCTGACGTTTATCGTACGCACACTACGTCACGTATACGTATACGCAAAATGTTTTCATCGGGAAAAAAAACTTCATAGCAGAAAATTTTCCCGATGAAAACAAATCACTGACACAATCATACTTTAGCAATCTCTATGGCCGACGTTATGTTTAACGTATAGAACAAGAGTAAAATCGGGTTTCAATTGAAACGATAATAATCAATTAAAACACTAATTAACTCTTGCACTGTAACGTCACCAGGGCATTTGTTTTACATACAAATAAACATTGACCACAGGGCATGCCACAATTTCCTTCAGTGATTTGAGGCTATGTCAGTCGTGTAAGAGTTAATGATGGTAAGCTCTACCTTGTAATCGCAATGTGCTATTTTATATGATTGCGCCGAGAATTGCGCATTGGGCACGGAAACACTAATAAAAGTGCGGTTTTACGTTAAATTGTTGTTGTGTCTTCATCGCACTTATTCCTTGGTGAATGAATAATAAGTGCGCAGAAGGCGTCAAGACGATACAACGTCTAAGTGCACTTTTATTAGCGTCTCCACTCTTCTAAAGAGTTCAATTTTATTTGCAATTAATAATGTCACAAAACTATGCATAGGAGGCATCACTGCACTGCAAGCCTCTTTTTATGGTGGTAAGCTCCAACCGGTATTATCCTCGGATTAAATCCCGATCAAGAATGTCCGGCTGGTTTGATGTCGACATCAGAGTTAATCAACATAATTCTGAGCAAACATTTTTCAGATCATACAAACAGGGACGGTATTAAAAGTTAATCCGAGTTGGAGCTTACCGCCATTATTGTTGTGTCATAGGATGTATTCTGATGTTTTATGCGTGCAACAAATTACATCGTGATGAAGTTTGATTCTAATGTAACGTTAGGTTCTGTTGTCATTGGATGTATTCTGATGTTTTATGCGTGCAACAAATTACATCGTGATGAATTTTGATTCTAATGTAACGTTAGGTTCTGTTGTCATTGGATGTATTCTGATGTCAAATTTTACATCGTCAAGACGTCTGATTCTGATGTAACGTTTGAGGCTAATGTATTTTTATGTACTTGGACGTCACACTGAAGTCTGAATACATTAAGGGTACAGCAATACACGTTAAAATTTAATGTATTGAAGATGTCTGCTGATGTTTTCTACATTACAATTTCTATTCGGGTAGACGTCTAAACCAGCGAAGTCAGTCAAAGTTATTATTTTATTTCTGTGATTAAGAAATATTTCAGGTCCAAAAATGAATTCCCCGATATTCCCTGATTTTACAGGTAGTCAACGTCCTGTTGAATGTGCTTGCAATTTCTTGCAAAGATTGCTTTAAAACGACTATGAAAATGGCCAGAATTAATCGGCCATTTTGGTCAATTGGTCAACGGGACGCTCCAGGGGATCTGTTGTTGAGTGCGAACGCTTAATAATGTATATTCATATGTTTTATTTCAGATTATACGACTGGCCCTGGCATTCAGCAGAGTTCATCAGTTCCTGGGGATACACCAATCGCGGTCGTAAGTCCCCCGGAAAAAGAAAGATTATCTCATGATCAAAACGATACCACTAGAAAATGGTGCTTGGAGCTCATTACTGAAGCGGATGGAACTGATCCCGTCTCCGAAAGCAATGAAAACAATTCCCAAATATCCGAGGATCTCTCAAAATTCGAATGGTATCCATTGAGCCTGGGACCTGGGAATGTTTGCGACAACTTTCTGCCTTCTAAACAGAATAAAAATAATGTCGGCTTAATCTACGTAAGTGTTAGTTATTCATCAAAATCGGTAACTCATCTATGCGTGGAATTTGCTCGGGAGTACGATATATATGTTGAAAATGTTACCATTGTTGGCCTTGGATTTGAAGCAAATCTGCCGGTGAAACCCGGAGAATCGAAAGTCATATCGGGGTTGAAGCGATGTTGTCACTGCAAGTACACAGTGGAAGTCAGATGCAAAACTGGTCACATTGTAAATAAGGTGATAGAAAAGAAAAGGCGGCAGATCAAATTAGTGAGCATTTCTCCTGATGTAATACACTGGTCATACCCAGTAGAAGAACTGCTGTGTATAAAGGAGTTTCGGATCGATCTGCATGTTTCAACGAAGAATCAACATAATAAAACTTTCTTCGTTGTCCCAAATGCTCAGGACACTGATGGAAACTTTAGTTTAACACTGCAGGATCCCCGGATAATATGCTTTCCGAAATATGTTACAATCACTCCCATCTTTAACGATTATTTTGAAGGAATACCGGTGACGGAATATTCGGAGGTTGCTTTATCCATTGATCCACATCTAAAAGATTCTTCAATTAATTTTACTCATTATTATTGGGATGTGCCTGAATTATTTGGCAAATGTGTGAAGGAAATCAGAGTTTCTGACGGAACTAAAACCATTACAATAACGAGGCATAAAAAAACCTCAACGTTGCCGAGTAGAGCCACGTTTAAAAATCTAGATGCTTGTCGATTGTACACTTTTACCTTCGAAGTTATCGATCTAAATGGGACACCTAGGTCACAAGTGGATAGAAATACCACTATTTTGGAAGTAGAGGGAGGTAGTGTGGTTGAATTACGTTTGATGGTAAATGTGTCACAGTCCGCTTGGATTGAGTGGAGCCCACCGAAGGGAATGGCTTACTGTATTGAGTCGTATCTCATTGAAGAACAGCATAGTGATCATATAAACAAGCATGAGATTAATACTTCTCCACATCGACTCAATGCAACCAGTATTTGCTCGTTGAAATCGATCAGCATCACACCAAAATCTGAACGTATTTCACGATGGATGACATCGACGCTAAATCTATCATCCAGGGCTTCAGTTCAAAATTTGCACATTCATCCGCTTTCTTCTAGAGCGATCAACATTACCTGGGATCCTCCAGAACAGTATTCGCATTGCGTCGCATACTATTCAATTTATAAGCGTAATTTCCCTAACAATCGCTGGACCTCACATTTTTCAAGCATAATAATTGACGATATGATTCCTTGCACAAACTATAGCTTTGTTGTAGTACCAGTAAACCGGTATGGCATGAATCACTCGTTAGCTATGGCTTCCGTATCAATGCCCGAAGAACGTATTCCCCGGGTTCAACAAGTTAAGTCTCACCATGACCAAATACAATGGAATTCCCCTCCTCAGAGCTACAGTTGCATAAAAGAATTTCAAGTGATTCTGAGAACAACTGACAACAGGCTGATAGTAAATACAACCATTTCCGGGAAGTCAAAAGGTCGCAAATCCGAACCGTTCACCTACCATTTTCGTCAAAATTCTGACACTCCTTGCGCACTGCTCAAGTACAGCGTAACTCCCGTATCGCTAAGCGGGCGGCTGGGATATCCGTACGAAATAACAACTCCTCCACCAAAGCCAGGACCAGTACTTGATGTTACCATCAATACAAGCGTCGAACGTCAAGTTACCATATCTTGGATGAAGCCAGAACTCTTCCCGAATTGCGTTAGCTCGTATCGAATTTCCTACGATGATCGAAACGTTACAACCAACGAAACCTCCATCACGATACAGAACCTGTACTCTTGTATGGAGTACAACTTCACGATAGCTACGGTGGATTTCTCCGGCGAGGATGCAGCAAGTGTAGTCACCAATGCAACTGTCAAGGAGGAAAAGCTGAGCGCAGTTCAGGATTTGGAACTAACTGAACTGGATCCACGATCGCTGATAGCTAGGTGGAAACCTCCGGCGAATGGGACGCACTGTGTGGCATCCTATCGGTACGTGGCGTGGGTTTCCGGAGGAGGTGATCTTCCGGAGCAGATTTCCAATTCAACCACCGATATCCATATCACCTTTGTGGAGGTGTTCGCTTGCACCAAGTACTATGTGCAGGTTATTCCTGTTTCTAAAGGAAACAACGACGGCAACAATGAAATCGCGGATATTGTGACCAAAGAGAGAGGTAGGTAGTTCTCGAAGTGAGTGTTATTGCATTGAAATAGTGTGTGTTTTGTTCTCCTTAGTCATCCTAAGATACCACATCGATCCGGTTCGAATCAAGACCCAGATGGCACAGAGTCTAGAACTGCAAACTGCTTTAACGAGCGATAACACCAACAATTGCGATTTGCATGCGGTACGCTTCACCTGCACAACAAGCATCGTCCCTGAGGGAGAGGATCCCAAAGTGGTATGTAGAACACTGAATCAACTATCACACATATCTAATTATCTTTGTTATTGCTAAGATCACCGGTGAAGCTAAAATCACGGACCTCAATGCTACTTTCTCTGCTGTCGTTACCCCGTTGCAACCCTACAACGAGTACAATTGCACCGCAGCGATCCTGAACACTGCTGGATGGTCCGACGAAACGGCTCTGGCCCCCTTCATGACCGGTGAAGATTGTAGGTAGAAGTTAAGGAAGAAATTCGAAGTAAGTCTTGTTCAATTAATCAATCTAGTTCCAGAGCAACCACAAAATCTTCAACTAAGGGGGGATGTCCGAATGATCGAACTGAGCTGGAAGGCGCCGAAGGTTAAGAATGGAATCATCTCTCGTTATCGAGTTCACATTCGGTCGGAAGATGCGCGATACCCCACACCCAGCTATTGTCCTCTACCAGATCCGTACAATTCCACTTTCGATCTGCACGAAGACGACGAGAACGCAAAGATGAAGAACTGGGACGTTGACGAGCTGGACCATAATATTAGTTACCTGAACCCATACACTGATTACGTGGTTCAGGTGGCGGCGGCCACCAAAGCCGGATTGGGCCCGTACACTGAGATGGTGTCCGTGGCGACACTTCCGGAGCGTAAGAGTTGTTTAATTTATGGGGAAACTTTTTTCTTAATAACGCTCTCTTTGCAGAGCCCGATCCGGTGTATGAGTTCTCGGAGTACAACGTCACTCTTCCGGAGATTGACAAGCCATACAATTCGACGGTTCACATCTCGTGGAAGATACCGTGTCATCTGCATGGGCGATTGCGTAGCTTCTCGGGACAGTTCATTGGCTACAAAGGTGCGTTCGAGCACACTTTTGGTTGGACTAGAACCATCGACCCGAGCGACGAAATCTTGGAAACGTATAGTCTAACGGAAGAGCGCCTGGAGCCAGAGCTTCAATACAACGTCTCGATCATGGTATTTGTAGAAGACGTCGGTAATCATAGTAATGCCAAGTTTTTGAGTTTTCTGTCACCGGCTGGGAGTAAGTTGAATATAATTTCTCGCATAAGTCTTATAGATACTTACTAAACACGATCATTTATTTTCCAGTACCAAACATTACAAACGAAATCAACTGGGGAACAGTTAACGTGATGAACGCACCGAATCCGACGAGAACAGCCAGGATTTGGATTTCAGATTTTATCTTCCAATCCAACGTTGGCAGTATTACGAACGTAGCTCTTCTTGTTTCCGAACGTCACTGTCAAGCGGACCCGGTTCCAAAAAGGAACCTATCGATTGAATGGCCGGACGTCCTCTCGTGGAAAGTTGCTGCCCAAATGCCCTGTATTCCGCAGTATCAGACGACCCCCAAGCAGTGGAATCCTATAGAAACTAGAAAACGTGCTGGTAGACAAACTGCAGAGGTAGAGTACATAATTGGTAAAGACCATTGCGAGGAAGACCAGGAATATTGCAATGGGGCTTTGAAGCCCGGAACGGAATATGCGTTGATAGTTAGGATTTTCACCAATAGTGGGTACAGTGACTCTACAATCCAATTTTTCCAAACGGATTCACTCATTCAATTAACCGTGATCGTAACGTCGATCTTTGTGTGCCTATTGCTGGCGTTTGCACTGGGGCTGGTAATCCTCTGGCGTACTCAGAAGCTGACAGTGTCACCACTTACGGCAGTTCGCTCACCGAACGAGGAACCCGCCGATATCCCACTGAAGAGTTTCTCCGGAATCTATGAAGAGCTCATTCAGTCGAATAGGGAAAAAATCAACAAGGAATACCAGGCAATTAACTTCTTCTTGGAGCAGCTGATCAACGAAAAGGTTACCTTCTTCGTTGCCAAGGAGAACGAAAGGAAAAACCCTTATCTGGGCATTTTCCCGTACGACGGTAATCGAGTTCCGTTGGACGTTGACGACATCTTTGTCGAGGAAGATGAGGAATCCAACGACTACATCAACGCTTTGTTCATCGATGGCTACAAGTACCAGCGGGAGTACATTGCCACGCAGGGTCCGAAGAAAGAAACCTGCTTCGACTTTTGGCGGATGATTCTCCAGTTCGAGGTGGAATCGATCGTGATGTTAACGCAGACGGTGGAGAACGATAGGATCAAGTGCTATCAGTACTTTCCGCGGTTCAATCAAACCTTGTACTTTTGGGAAGTTTCGGTCAAGTGCACTCAGGAGCTCAATATGGGCTTCTACCAGAAGCGGTTGTTTTTGGTGACGAGGGTATGTTTGAAACATTTTTAAACTTCTTCGTTACGTTTTTTGTTATTAACTTTTTTTTCTCGCAGGATAACATGAGCAAAGTAGTGTTCCATTATCACTTCCTAACATGGCCGGACCACGGTTGCCCATCGAGTTCATCGGATTTGATAAAATTCATCAAAATAATTCGCTCGGAGCGGAAGAACCTGGCACTACCCGTTGTCGTCCACTGCAGGTTTGTTGTACTAGTACTAATAGGTTTCGGTGTAATTGGTTGAATTTATAAATCTGAACAGCACCGGAGTTGGTCGCACGGGGACGCTAATTGCGCTGGACATCATTCTGCAGCGGATACAGCAGGAGAAGAAGATCAACATCTACGATACGGTTAAGCAGCTGCGAACGCAGCGTGTCAAGATGGTACAAACCAGTGAGCAGTATGCCTTTCTGTACCACGCATGTCTGGAGTACATGACCAGGAATAACAGGAAAAGTAAGATATAAAGCGTTGCCCTTTTGAGGCAATTCTGATGCATATGTTGAATCGTTTTCAGAACCAAAGACCAGTACCGAAGAGATTAGCACGTCGGCGAGGAGCAGCCCGGACACCCCGAGTAGCGTAGCTCCTAAAAATGGTCGAAGACCAATGATCAACATCAAGTTGCCAAAGTATGTTCACAGCGGAATATCGAATGTCAAGAGCTACGTTCCAGATGATGTCGAGAGTAAAACATAGTATATAATTGTTCCAGTTGACGATTTTCGAAAGTGCCATAAGAACTGAAATTGTGCGGTTCCTATTATAGATAAAAAGTGATTTCATAATACATCTTATGAATTTTTTTTTACATGAAACATGTATTGAATAAAACTACTAGTCATTTGATGAAAACAAAAATCACAGTATTTATTGCGAAATTTTTCTCCATTTACACTCGAGTGATTTAAATTTCGTCGATATCATAGTTCGCTTTCGATTCCGCTCTAACCGTTCTCACCTTGTTAACCACGCAACGTCATCTACATGTACAACGTGTTGAGCCCCTCGTGCGGCGACAACATCATCGACGAAGAACCTCATTCGTGTTCGGGTCTTGCAAACAGTAAACAACGTGTTTTTTTTTATTCCTTCCGTGATTCGAGGCAAACAGAATTTGACAGCAAAATCAAGGGCTCGACGTTTGTACTGCGAATATTTGATGAAGTTTTCATGCATTGTTATGGACGATGAAACTTATATCCTGGAGGATTTCAAGCAGCTTCCACGACTGGCTTTATATTCTGCTATGGCCAACAATGCTACAGCTGAGTATTTCAGGATAAAGAAGGTATCGAAATTTCACATAAAATACCTTATTTGGCAAGCAATTTGCACGTGTGACCGAGAGAGTAAATCTTTCATCACTACAGACACAATCAACAGTGCCTGCAGAAGCGATTTTTACCCTTCATCAAAAGCCACAAAGAAAGCCATTATGCTAAAACTGTGATGAAGTGGTACGAAACAAATCAAGTGAATATTGTATCAAAAACCACAAATCCGCCAAATTGTCCAGAGCTACGTCCAATCGAGAGATATTGGGTTCTGATGAAGCGGAAGCTTTCTGGAAAGATACAAGGAATCAAATATATCAAACACTTCCAACAAATTTGGACAGGAGGGTTATTCTGCGTGGCGAATGAGGTGAGACGACATTTGTCACCTCGCAGTCACATGACTCTTCTCACTCGATTCCGACAGTCGACTCGGGTGGCGAAAACCTCATGCGACTGCAGCGATGTCTTAAGGGAAATGCGTTGGAAGCGGTTCGAAGTCATCTGATGCATCCGTCGTCTGTACCGTTGATCATCGACACTTTGAAAACACTGTATGGCCGTCCAGCTATATGGACTACATGGACCAGATCGTGACGGCCGCTAGTGAGGTGAATTTCCAGAACGAAGCGGATGAACATCGTAACAAGCAGGAGAAACCGAAGACGAAGGAGAAGATGTACGTGAACACGCATGCTGCATAGGAGAACAAAGTAGAGAATGTCCCTACTATCGAACGTAGGTGGAACAAGCCTAAGCCATGTGCAGCCTGCCAGAAAGACGCCAACAAAATAAAGGATTGTCATGCGTTCCGCAAGATGGCTCTCGGTGATCGCTGGAAGCTCGTTCAGGAGCGATTCTTGTGTCGTCGCTGCCTGGGTTCTCATGGAAAATTTCCGTTTAAAGCCAGCAACTGTGGAGAGAGCGGCTGTGAGGAGCGCCATCACAAGCTTCTTCACCCCGGAAATTCACAATTACCCCGATCGACTGACCCTCCGAAGACTACAAGCACAGTAACCGTTCATCGTCAGTTCAAGCAAACGGCTTTGTTCCGGATTATTCCCGTATTGCTGCATGGGAATGGCAGAACCATCCAAACGTATGCCTTTCTCGATGATGGATCTTCTAGGACGTTGGTGGAATCGAAGGTCGCCAAAGAACTCGGAGTGACCGGCGAGGTGCACCCACTCTGCCTGCAGTGGACAAGTGGCATCGAACGCGTGGAGGACGAGTCACAGCTGATAAAGTTGCAGATATCGAGTGAAGCTAACGCTACGCGGCACGATTTGAAGGAAGTGCACACTGACAAGAGTCTGAACCTTCCTGTTCAATCTTTGGACTTGAGTGAACTTTGCAATGAGTTTCCGCATCTTCAAGGGCTACCAGTACAAAGCTAAGCCGATGCTTTCCCTACAATTTTGATTGGTTTGGATAACTCTTTCGTGATGGCAACACGGAAAAGCAGAGAAGGAGTCAGAGGAAGCCCAATGGCTGCAAAAACCAAGCTAGGTTGGGTGGTATACGGGAGCACATCCGCTGGAGAAGAACGATCAATCCATCAGCTCTTCCATATTTCCGTTCGTTCATCCAATCAAGAGCTCCATGATCTAGTGAAGATTTTTTTGCGTTGGAAAGTGTGGGAGCTGTGTCTTCAACGATGGAGAGCGACGACGATCGACGTGCCAGAAAAATTCTCGACAGCACAACTGTAAGGACATCGTCAGGAAGGTCCCAAACACACAGCTTACTGTGCTGTGGAAACACGATAACGTAGAGTTCCCGAACAGCAGACCCATGGCGGAAAAGAGATTCCGCTGTCTCGAACGTCGTCTAGCATCGAAGCCCGAATTATATCAAAATTTGAAGACCCAGATCATCGAGGACCAAGCCAAAGGGTACATTCATAAGATGAGCAAAGAGGAGTTAGCCAGTTTCGATCCCAAACGGACCTGGTTCCTGCCGTTGAACGTCGTTACGAATCCGAGAAAGCCAAACAAAGTACGATTAGTATGGGATGCGGCAGCTAAAGTCCAGGGACAATCGTTGAATTCTGCTCTTCTCGCTGGCCCGGATTTTCTCATACCGCTCACAGCAGTTTTGAGTTCATTTCGCCAGTTCGAGGTGGCCGTCAGCGCAGATATCTGCGAGATGTTTCACCAGTTTCTCATCCGACCAGAAGACCGATCTGCTCAGCTGTTCTTGTGGCGGGACGATCCATCTAAGCCTTTCGATGTGTTTGTGATGGACGTAGCCACATTCGGCTCAACATGTTCGCCTTCTGCAGCACAGTTTATTAAAAATCGGAATGCTGAGGAATTTTCCGAACAGTTTCCACGAGCGGCGGAAGCGATCACGAATCATCATTATGATGGATGATTTCCTGTGTAGCGTACACACAGAGCAGGAAGCTGTTGATCTGGCAGAGCAGGTAAAGCTGGTACACTCCAAGGCAGGTTTCAACATTAGAAATTGGCTGTCAAACTCGTGTGAGGTTCTAATACGGGTCGGGGAACAGCAAGCGGAGTCGCAGAAAAAACTTCTCGTCGACAGGTCGGCTGCCTACGAACGCGTTCTTGGCATGATCTGGAAGCCAGAACCGGATGTCTTCGTCTTTCAAGGTGTGTTTAGGGATGAAATACAAGCTTTTTTACTGGATGACACGGTCCCGACGAAAAGAGAAGTTTTGCGGGACGCATCTGAAGAAGCATTTACGGCTGTTGCATATTTTCGAATCGTCGAAGGATCCAGAGTTCGTTGCTCCCTAGTGTCGGTGAAAACGAAGGTTTGAAACTCTTGTCTATTTCGAGACTAGAACTATCAGCAGCCGTTCTTGGTGCAAGGTTGTCAAAGTCCGTAATTGAGAACCATACAATTCCAATCAACCGAAAAGTGTTCTGGAGTGATTCTCGCACCTTTCTTTCCTGCACTGAGATAATTATCCCTACAAATTTCATAAACTACATCGTATGAATGCATGCAAATACAAGCCTGAATCAATTTCATAATTATCTTATGTTTTCATACTCCATCTATAGTATTCATAATTTGATACAACAAAAGGTATACGAAAAACATAAAAATTTCATAAACACGTCGTATAAATTATTTTGGCAAATTATCATACGATGATCGTATGTAATTTATTTAGACAGTACAAATCAAAACAACAACAAAACACAAGATGGCGGATCCAGCTTCAAGACGTGACGCAAGACTCCGTAAACCTGTAAGTAAATTTAATTCGTATTGTTTCTTTGTAGTTTACAACTTTATTTACATTTGTAGACAGTTAAGCATGCTGCTGCTGCTTCTGCTTTATCGATTTCAACAGCACGTCAGAAGAGACAACCGGATCGGGTAAGTGTCATATTTATTTTTTGTTTTTGTTTTGATAATTTAATACAACAGTAACATTTTTTTGAACAGGAATCGGACACGAGTACAATTATGTGCGAATCACAGTGAACGTTTCCGGGGGTTCAACAGATTCACCAGCCAACACAGCTGCCTCAACAGACAGAGTAGCTGCAGCGGCTGATCGAGTAACATCCCCGACTGCGACGAAGATTAATGCAACGACAAATTTGAAGGGTTTCGAGGAACTTCCCCCAGTTTCCGCAGTTGTACCTGCCAATCTAAAACCCACACGGATTGCATCAGAACTAATATAATAAATATAATAAATAATTGCTTGGTTTAACGGCTTTCTCAGTCTTAATCTCACTCTAAAGACTACGATTTAATCTACCCGACGCTTCGGTTTTAGTTCATGATCCATGGCCGAAACGTCGGGCAGATTAAATCGTTGTCGTTAGCGTGAGATTAAGACTTAGAAAGCCGTTAAACTAAGCAAATCACTCAAGTACTAGTCGTCACCATCACTAATATAATAATTAATCAACTCAAACTATATTTTTTCATTCATATCCTTTATGGGTTTCATACGAAATGACAAATGAAATTTTTCGTAATATTCAATGATAGCTATCGTTCGTTTATATTGAGATTCATAGTTATATGCATGAAAAATCATACGATGGCTGATTAACAAAAAACTGACAGTTCTTCAAGGTTCGGTCGTTAAAATTCAACATAAAATCTTGTCGCAAAAAATCATGCGATGTTTCTATGAAATTCGTTTGATTAATAATCTCAGTGTGGTTGAAATCTGATCCTAGAAAGTATCGACAATTCGTTGTTTTCAGGCTGACGGATATCCACGATTTAACGCAGGTCGACGAGTGGCGTTGGGTGCCAACCCGTTTGAACATTGCCGACGAGGCTTCAAAGTGGGGCAAAGGTCCAAATATCGCCTCCGACAGTCGCTGGTTCCATGCGCCATCGTTCCTCTATCAACACCCGGATCTATGGCCCCAGCAAACAACGAAGGAGGTGGAAACAGAGGATGAACTTCGTCCGGTACACCTCCATCAGAATGTCGTCGGAAGTCAGCTGCTGTAGTTTGAAAGGTTCTCGAAATGGGAGCGCCTGGTCCGAGCGGTAGCCTACGTACGCAGGTTCGTTGACATCCTTCGTTGCAGAATCAAGAAGCTAGCACCAGGTAAAACAGAGTTCCTGAATCCGGACGAAATACTCAATGCGGAGTCAACCATTTTCAAGCTGATTCGGCTAGAGACCTTTGGAGATGAGCTCGTTATCCTCATGAGGAATCGAGGACTTTCCGCTGGAGAACAAATGAAGATCGAGAAAACTAGCAAAATCTCCAAACTTTCTCCCTTCCTGGACGAACAGGATGTCATGCGGATGGATGGCAGAATTGCAAATGCTCAGCAGGTATCGTTTGACTTCAAGTTTCCCGTGATTCTGCCCAAAAGACACGGTGGAACTAAACTCCTCGTCGATTGGTACCATCGGCAGTACAAACACTGCAATGCTGAAATAGCGGGGAACGAGATGCGTCAAAGGTTTCACGTATCGGAGATGAGGGTTGCCTTCAAGCTAGTCAGAAAGCAGTGCCAGTGGTGCAACATCTACAAGGCGACTCCGGAGATTCCACGAATGGCTCCCCTGCCTCAAGCTAGGACGGTGTCGCACGTTCGGCCATTCACCTATGTCGGCGTGGACTACTTCGGGTCAATGCAGTTAAGCAGGGACGCAGCGATGTTAAGCGTTGGGTTGCATTATTCACCTGCTTGACCATACGTTCAGTGCATCTGGAGGTGGTGCACAACCTAACGACGGAATCCTGCAAGATGGCGATTAGGCGGTTCATCGCACGGAGGGGGGTCCCACGGGAGATATTCAGTGATCGGGGAGCACAATTCGTGGGTGCTAGTCGTGACCTGAAGAGGGAACTTCAGTACATCAACAGCAACCTTACGGGTACGTTCACCAACACAGATACACAGTGGCGTTTCAATCCACCCTCCACGCCACACATGGGGGGTCATGGGAACGCATGGTTCGGTCGGTTAAAAGTGCGCTGGCATCTTTGACTACCGGTGTCAAGCCGGACGATGAAACCCTTCGTACGTACCTGATCGAGGCTGAATCTCACGGCCTCTCACATACCTGCCAATCGATTCCGAGGAACAAGAAGCACTTACCCCGAACTGCTTCTTAATGCTGAGCACTAGCGGAGTTAATCAGCCAGTTAGGGAGCCGATCGACGAGAGGGCAGTGGCACGCTGTAACTGGGACCTGTGCAAACAACTACTGGACAGGTTCTGGGGTCGATGGATCAAGGAGTAGCTTCCTACGATCACTAAGCGTACGAAGTGGTTCGTGGATGGAAGACCCGTTCAAGTTGGTGATCTGGTAGTTGTGGTGGAAGACCGGATCCGGAATGGTTGGCTGAGAGTGTAGGATCTAAGCAACCATTGGTTTTGTAACAACCTTAAAGCATGAGAATAAATATACATTATCAGTTGTACCTCGGACCGAACCAGACGTTTCTACATTTTGGCGACGAGCGATAAAAGTTACCCACGGATTTGGACACTCCACCCCAGAAAATTTTACTCGGACCCCCGTGAGATGGCTTGGCCTATGGTGAGTACTTGTGATAAAGCAGATTTTCGAGAGAGTTTGCAGTGGAAAATTCTAATGTACCAAACCTGAAATCATTTCCGTGGATAGAAAATTCTTAGGGATGATTTTACCTGAGAAAATTGAATTTCAATTTCTCCCGTAAACCCGGAATTTAACATCCTAAGAAATAGAGGCAGTTCAGGGTATTTTTTTTTTCGGAATGAAAATCCTAATCGCTTAGGGATGATTCTCACTAAAACAATTTTGTTGATGACGTGAGACCCGGTGATTCTGGAAAATTCTAAACAAAATACGCGGAACCCATAGCAACGGGATGAAGTACGCAGTGAAATATGTAAAAAGTATCATTATGTAGAACCCAATGTTTCATGGGATGCAGTACGCAGAAATTCCTAATGTGAAAGAAAGCGGAACCTTTCGTTTGGAATGAAGTGAAGGGTGATACGGTCAAAATTTGGTCAAGGGAAAACGCGTGTAAATCGGTGAAATCGTTTATTTAAAAAATCAAATTAAATTTCTTTTTCAAGTTCAATTAGTATAAAATTCAGGAAAAATATTCAGTTAGGCTTCCGCTTTTCCAAATCCGAATTGCCGGGCCTTACGCTTGACCCCTGCCATCAGATTTTGTACAGCCACCTTGTCCACCTTCTTCGCCGCAGAAAGCCAGTTTACCTTGAACTGCTGCTCGCCCTTAGCAGTTTTTTGGTCTTCTTTAGGTTCCGCTTGACAATAGCCCAGTATTTCTCAATTGGGCGGAGCTCTGGCGTGTTGGGAGGGTTCTTGTCCTTGGGAACCACCTGCACGTTGTTGGCGGCGTACCACTCCATGGCCTTTTTACCGTAATGGCAAGATGCCAAATCCGGCCAAAACAGTACGGAACAACCGTGTTTCTTCAGGAAAGGCAGCAGACGTTTATTCAAACACTCTTTCACGTAAATTTCTTGGTTGACAGTCCCGGAAGCTATGAAAATGCTGCTTTTCAAGCCACAGGTACAGATGGCTTGCCAAACCAGATATTTCTTTGCGAACTTTGACAGTTTCATGTGCTTGAAAACATCTGCTACCTTTCCCCTTCCTTTTGCCGTATAAAACTCCTGTCCCGGAAGCTGCTTGTAGTCGGCTTTGACGTAGGTTTCGTCGTCCATTACCACGCAGTCAAACTTCGTCAGCATCGTCGTGTACAGCCTCCGGGATCGCGCTTTGGCCGTCGTATTATGTTTATCATCGCGATTTGGAGTCACTACCTTCTTGTAAGTCGATAGTCCGGCTCGTTTTTTGGCTCGATGCACGGTTGTAGACGATACACCCAGCTTATTTGCGGCATCTCGGAGAGAGAGGTTAGGGTTTCGCTTGAAACTACCGGCAACTCTCTTTGTCGTCTCAGCGGCTTCCCGTTTTCGATTTCCCCCCGATCCAGACTTCCTGGCTGTCGACAAACGTTCCCCAAACACTTTAATTACATTTGTAACGGTTGATTTGGCAACTTTTAGCGATTTTGCCAACTTTGCGTGCGAGTAGCTCGGATTTTCGCGACGCGCGAGCAAAATTTTGATACGCTGCTCTTCTTGCGTGGACGGCATTTTGACAACTGAAGAGTGAATTCCAAAATCAAAATAGGAGCAACATTCTACACACACACACCTTCAAAATGAGGGGTGTTCAGGTTTTGACGTTGGATAACGTCTTTCGGCAACATACAGGGTACAAAATTGAAAACAGTCATTTTGGATGCGTTACGAAAAATTAAAAGATTTTGAACGATAATAACTCAACCGTCTCTCGATAGATTTACGAGATAATGGCATCAATCGATTGGAAATATTTCTAGCAATTTGCTGAATGTTTCAAAACTATTGATTCCATTCTGTAAACTATTGAAAAATGGTTAAAAGTAAACCATTGTCTAAATATGGTGAAAATCGATTGATTTTTTTAATATTCTTATACTTTCTCCAACCGAGACATCAGATGCGAGTATCTGACACTTCTGATATTTTCTGTTCTACTATATAAGCGTCCAACAAGGTTGCCCGTTCCATCATTGTCTATCCGATCGTCGACCCAGCAGCAGAGCAGCAGAGCAGCAGTACCAGAGCAGCAGTACCAGAGCAGCGGAAGCAGAGCAACGGCAGCAGAGCCTGGGGGCGAAAGGGCAACTACGCCGAGTGCGTTGGAGTCAGTGCTCCGGTATACTGGGCCGCCGTCATGGAATGCCCAGCTGCTGCAGTTCTCAGTCGGTCGTATTCACCGTCTGCTCCGCAAGGGCAACTACGCCGAGCGCGTTGGAAAAATGGCCACAACATTATCAAGAAAGAGTTTAACGATTAATTTTCTAATGCCTTTCCGACACTTGAATATCGAAAGTTGAATCTTCGCAGAGCCATAGATTCCATTTTATTGCATTTCTACAAAACTTATTTCAGAATCGAACTCGTCTTCACAGACTGTGTGAAGAAGAACGATGCATCATCGAGCACAACCCGTGCCGTTCCAAAATCGTCCTCATCACAACCTCCAAAACAACCATCTACCCTCTCGACATCTCGAGTGGATTTCCCGGTTCATCATACCACCTAGCGCTGTTCTACTGATTGGTAATAATATTTACCCGGAGTTCACCGCACTCCTGGTTGAAGCAAAGCGCCCGGCATGCAAACCGCTTATCAAAATCGCCATCGCCATCCGGTACCCATGCTCGGCATAACCATCATTCCAAAACCACAACCAAAACGGCCCTTTTCGATAATTCGACAAAGAGTTACCCTAATAAAAAATAACCATAAACGAACGATAACCCAAATCATTGAACTATTCCACAAATGGTTTGGATGATACCCAGAACACGTCGTTAAGCAAATTAACCATACAATTTTTATTAGGGTAGTTTTGAAGACAATTTCTTTCCAGAATATCACAGTTACACTTAAATTTGGGGACTATACTGGGGTGTGGGAACGCTGGAAGGGGAGATGCTGTCTGTCTTCGAACATCATTCCAAAGCTCCTCCAGGGCGACAGAGTAGAGCAAACCCAACAACATCAGCCCAACAAAACGGCCCTTTTCAGGGCCACCAAACTTTCGCAAAAGAGTTATTAAGGAATATTCCTAAAATATTGTACGCGATGAACGCTTCCAATAGGAAAATGAACGACGTCATCGAATGGCGCATCCTGATTGGCTGACGCAGCCGAAGAAAGACTATAAAAGCAAACAACATTCCAATTCATGTTTCATTCTGTATCCTGCATTTAACCATTGAAGAGGAAGCAGCGAATAAATAAAGGTAGAATTGAGAACAGTATCTCATTCTTTTCGTCCGAGAATGGAGATTTCCTGAGCATTCGTACTTCGTCCAGCTCCTGTTCGTTCATCCACTGGTTGCATGTGGTGATCGATTCATCTTCCATAAGTTCCACCTAGTGGACACTTTTAAAAGAGTTGAACTTTCCTGTTTCCCTGCTCATCGGAGCCTTGTGTTCGGCAGTTTTGCCGTGGTCCTTCTAGAGAGAGAGAGAGAGATTTACTTCGCTGGTGGCTGTAGTGGTTACAGCTGTTGGCAGCTCAACGACTGGTGGCTGAAGAGTTATCAGCGACCCATCGTTCCTACGCTGTCCGCTGTGGTGTGCGCAGCCAACGGTGCATCGTCCCTTCGCTGGTAGCTGTGGTGTGCACAGCTGTCAGTGGCTCATCGTCCCACTACTGGTGGCTGTGAGGTGCACAGCTGTCGGTGGCTTGATCACGAGTTGTGTCGTGGTCCTTCGTTCGAGAGAGGCATCCCGTCGCTGGTGGCTGTAGCGTGTACAGCCATTGGTGACTCTTCGATCCATACGCTGGTGGCTGTGAAGTGCATAGCTGTCGGTGGCTCGATCACAAGGTAGGTTTTCGTCTGTGCTGTTGTGGTAAGGGCAATGATCTACCCCAAGAGAGATTGAGTACATAACATATAATATACACAATTAAGTACAACACATAACAGACGTTATCCAACGCCAACCCTGCGGTCGTATCTAGTATACAACCCTTCCAACTTTTTTAAATGCAAAATTGAAAGAAATACGTCAAGTTGATATTGACCAAATTTTGACCGTATCACCCTTTTGAATGTGAAGGCCTAAATATATTGGCGAATCAAAGCAAATCCAAAACTAGTCATGCCACACCTAGTTTTAAGATCCGCAATTACAAAAATGATGATGTACTAAAAAAAAAATGTCATGCAATTTGATGGATATCAAAACGTCATTACCATTTTCACCCAATCGCCATCTGTGAGTCAATCGTCATTTTGATTCTTCAATAGCGAATTTGTTTTTGATTCAGTTCCAGCCTGGATCGGGCATCAAGATTGGGTTTGCTTGTTTAGCCTGGTACGTAGCTGAAAAGAAAACGGAAAAGTAATTTTTGGGGATTTTTCCCAAAAGAAAATTTTGAGATTATAGGGAGATGGGGTCAAATTGTAAAATCAACACTTATTAGTGTTTATGTTGTTTAAATGCATCCAAAACATCAGTTTTGCAATTGATGAATCTACGTTACGGTCAGCCAGCAGATGGAAATGATGTGAACATGATAATGACGTTTTGCTAGCTGTCAAATCGTATGGTTTTGTGGTTTTGGATTTCAAACCAAGGTGTCGCATGCACTGGTGCAGTTTCGCGTAGATTCATCAATAAACGCCAACATTACCTAACGGAATAATTGATCAGACCATTATTCTGCAAGGAAAGTGAAATTGCATTCAGAATGCGCCACATTCATGTCGATCACGATACTAATGTAATCGATCTTTCCTTTACCGATTTCTTTTGAACTGCGTACTGGGTCAAGAAATGCTAAAGGAAAATAATTTCTTTAGCGCCCATTACACATGTCAATATATTGACAATAAATTGACATACTGACAATATTATTGAAAAGGTGATATTGATGATGATGATTGATGACAGGTATTGACGAAAAGCTGATTTTCATTTCACTTTGTCAATACTCAGAATATATTGACAAAAAAAAACAGTCATTTCTATCAATATCATCAATTTACGAAAATTGACAACATCAATGGCAATACGTTTGAAGTCTTTAAACCTCAATGTATTAAAGTCAATATTACTTGTCTCAATTTCCCCACACAAGAAACGTGGATCAGCGGGTCAAAAGAGAAACGTCGTTGCTGAACCTATGGAAAATACTAACTACACACTGAATTCGGATAACCTATGTCGGTAAAATTTTACCCGTTTTCTGAACTACTGAAAAAGTCGGTAAAATTTCAAATTACCATTGCTCGTAAGAAATCAATAAAATCAACACATTATCATTGAATGATTTTAAATAGGTCCGTACAATTTCGCAATAAATTTCAAAATTGTTGAATTGGTTGGCACTAGAAATACTCAGAGGGAGAGATGGGCGGAGAGAATGTTTTGATCCAAATGAACTGTCAGAATCTGAGCCAATCGAACATTCCCATTAGAATTTTTCCGAGGATTTCTTATTCTTTCTAGTATTGCAAACGAACAGAAATTCAATCCCCTTTATGTTTTGTGTGCTTCTCAAATTTAACTAGTTTTTGGAACCAAAAACAATATTCTATCTCTATTGATTAATTGATCTTCGTTGTTTAATGAATGGCACCAAGAATTGTGCGAAATATTGCGATGCAATCAATTATTATTTTGCACGTAACTCGAATCAAAAATAAAACTCATTTGAAATGCTAGCTTCTAGCAAGGGTTGCAAGATAATTTAGGAACAAATCTCTGCTTCCGAATTGAATTTTGTTTTCTCCGCCTATCTCTCCCTCTGAGTATTTCTAGTTGGTACCTGAGTACTGCGAACTAACTCAAAATGCTTGTCATCTGGGAGCCGAGTCGAACTGTCAAACGGGAACCAAACATTAAAAAGAGCTCATAAGTCATGTGGGTAGTTACTGGCAGTAATTTACTGCTTGAACCACAAGTAAAGGTATTGCCACCTACTGAAATCAAATTAAGAATTATAATTATGAAACTGTCAAAACATCGACCTTAGTAGGCGGATATTGTAAATAATCTAACGTGATGCTCGAATAATTATTTTATATTAATAATAATGCCAAAACTGGGTTACGAATTGCTGAAATAAGAATTTAATCAAACTTTATAAGAGTCATGTGAGCTTTGTGGGCAGGTGCACTCCCAACACCATGTGTTCGTTATTTGTGGAGCAGAGAAGGAGGAGCCAAGAGTTCATTTGACAGCATGTATATACGATGTCGTGAGCTGTTTCGGCAAAACAATTTGAATCTTCGAAAGATTTTCATAATTTTTTTTTGCTCACTTGAAAAATTAAACCGACAGAGTTCGCAATACCCAGGTTGGCTATCCTTTCATCCTTTCCACTGAAAGTGCCAATAAGAAACTGTCAATATTTGTCGATTTCTCGACGGTTCTGTCAACACCAATATCAAATGTTGTAACTTTTTGACAGAAAATACACAGGACAACATGATAACAAATTAATGGAATTGAATCAAATCGATTGTCGACTGCGCGGAATTACCACTCGTGTTCAATAACCCACGTTCATGGTATGGAGTTTCCCATATATAAACTATTATGCTGATGTTTTTGTAAACATTCCTAAAGGAAAAACTTGCATATATTATTTAATTTGCGTTACGTGTAGGCATGTGAAACGCAGACAGTATTTATTTTATTTTAAAGTGATTATGCTTGTGATTTTGTAGCAAATGAACATCGATATAGACGAAGCCTGGGTAGTGATTGGTGACTGTAAAAGGATACTTTTTTTTGTTTAGTTTGATATCCATTTTATATCACACACGAAGATTTAAACAAAATGGCAACACTGCATGCGTGAAGGTGCATTGTGAGTCAGTCGGTCTAAATGACGTACGTTCTCCCTCCTCTTGGGTAGGGGAAGAATATTGAGAAAGTGGAATGAAAATCAGTTTTCAACAATACTCGTCATAAAACCATCGTCATCAATATTACCTTTTCAATAATATTGTCAGTATGTCAATTTATTGTCAATATATTGACCTGTGTAACCAACACTTTAGTGAATTGTCATTAATGTTGTAAATATTTATAGATTGATTATATTGTAAGGAAAATTGACAATACGATGTTTGTCAATATATTGACATATGTAATGGGCGCTTTTAGCATTCTGTGTCCTATCCAAGGGGGGGAGGTGGCTGTCAAACACGAACAATCGTCGCCTACCTCGCATAACTGGTTCCAAACGTAAACAAGCCATAAGAAACCTACAGCGTTTGTTTACGTTTGGAACCAGTTTCATACAAGATGATCAGTAGGCTGATTTGACAGCACGTCCCCCCCCAGGTCCTATCCCGTAGCACGTAAAAACGTCATTACTTTTCAGCTGCGTACCAGGCTTTTTCTGTCAAACGTCAGTGTTAACGTTTGTTTTTGTAAACTGGCTCGGGTTGAGGTTCGCACTGACAATAAGCACGGGTTCACACGGGTTCCAACCTGGATAATAAACAAATTCGCTAATAGTGATACAGCTTTGTCGAGGAAATCTCGGGGGGAGGGGATACGGTTTTCACGCAGAAAAAACTATCGTCGTAACAAAAAATATTTGAGGTAAATTTAAACGTAAACTCAGTTTGTTCTGGCCACAAACATAAATTAGGTTGATTTCAAACGTATTCCATGTTTAAAGTCATGTGAAATCAATGTTTAAAATAAAAATAATGTTACGTTTATTTAAAAAATATTCGTGCTGAAGATAAACGTATTTATTTTTGTTTGGTTTGACAGCTGTGCGAACAATAATAAATATGTTTATTTTAAACATGCTTCTCATGTTTAAAATAAACATACATATTTTGGAATTATTTGAGTATTTGAGTGCTGGGTAAAGCAAAATAAAACGGAAAGAAATGAAAAAAAAAAGATCCTCGGGCAGGGCATCTTAATTCCTGCTCTTTTCGGGTGCGATTAAGGGTGACCTGTGGGTATTGGGGTCCTGGTCCGGAATGCGAGGACCCGTCGGGGTGGGTGTCCGGGGGTTCCAGTTCAGTGGAACCGGTGCAAATGTGTGTTATTAGCGTCGTTTTGCCGTTTCTGCCTCGGTTTCTGTCACTGGTCCTCATACCGGTTTCTTTCCGTGTTCGATATCGGAGGAGGATCCGGAATGGATTCGGAATGGATGACCGTTTTCTGTTGAGGTTGAGCAAAGCTGGGGCAACTTTTTCCAAATGTAACAAGAAGGAAATAAAAAGGCATGACACGCTAGGGGAAGTACAACTTGATCTGAAGTAATATTTGGTGTAAAAATTGCTCAAATTGGTAATTATTATAATTTTTAGTATAAATATCAATGATATTAACTGTCAAGCAGACAGCTTCAAAGTAAAAAATAAAATAACAGTGTAACTTTTTACGCATACACTCAATGACGTTTCACCGTTGTTGTTTATGTTTACTGCAGCTTTCATTTTTGCCTAGATTTTCATTTTCGATAGCTCTGATCGATTTCGACTTCGACTTTTCATGATAAAAACGGTAATGGACGTTCTCCCAACAGCAAATTTTGCCAGTTGCAGGCTCATGGCAAATCGAGTGTAATACGACCACGGAGCCATCACTCTGGGACTCCGTTTACAGGGGAGACGTAGTCAGTCGATTCCCGTTCCATTGGAGGACAGCACATTGGTTCGCAGACGATGAAGAATTCGTGGAAATTAATGATTATTTTCTGGGACAGAAGTGCGACCGATTATGTGCACTGAGATCAGCTAACAAATAATGCCGAATTTTTTAGAACAAGGATCGGATTTTGGTGGTGGTGGCCAGCAAGATCATCGAAGAATGACTTGCATCTGGTGTGAAATCCATTTTTTATTAAACGAATGTCAAATGTACACTTCAAACCATAAATAGTCAAAAACAAAAAAACAACTGTCAGACTAAGTATAAGATTCGAAAATATCACACATATTAAAATATTTAATATTTCCACTATCGATATTGATGCTGATAATTGGTCCTGTCCTTCCCCTAGATGACACGCTACAAACCGTTTACCCAAATCCTATATTGTTGAAATAAACATGCTTTTGAATTTAATTCAAACATAAATATTTTTGTTTTAAACATGCTTTCAATTTACTTTGAATAATTGATGAATCTACGTTACGGTCGGCCAGCAGATGGAAATGATGTGAAAATGATAATGACGTTTTGCTAGCTGTCAAATCATATTGAATATTTTTTAGTACATCATCACTTTTGTGGTTTTGGATTTCAAACCTAGGTGTCGCATGCACTGGTGCAGTTTCGCGTAGATTCATCAATTGGCGTCTTGCAGTGAAACTTTTCCAAGCTTTCGCCACCTACATTACGAAGTGAGAACTACTAGAAGGAGGATAGTTTCCAAATTCTCCAAGTAAAACAGACGATTTTTGGGGCAAATTGGTACATAAAGAAAAACTAATAATTTCCAGTGGAAACTTTTGCTTGAATCGTGTAAGAAAACGTGTTTGCAAACTAACTGTTGTAACTATTTCGGTATGGATCGGAGATGTTTTCATGGAATATTATGCATAACAAATTTGCACCCGCAGGTAGAGGTTACCTCCTGCGCAGCTGCATTTTTCGGAAAATGGTGAATATGTGCGATTTCCACTAGGAAGAAAGTGGAAATTAAGTGAATTTACATAGGAAAGATTGTATCATGCTGGTGATAATGGAGAAATGGTTGTATAGGACGCCAATTTTCAATAAATGTTCATTTTGGCCTTTTTTAGGTACACATATTGATACTCACAATTTTCGGCGGAAAACGCAATGGAACTTGATTTACTCAACACGCATCATACTATAAAGTGGTGCTCGATGGTTTATAAAGTGTTAACAAGATGACAAATCATCTTTATTTTGAGTAATTGAGCAATTTACTTCTGTTTACATCATACGTACGATGCAGCATTGATGGAGCCGTGAAATAAAATGAATATATCTTATGAAAGTTCATCTGGAAAAGTCAAAGATGCACATCAGTCTGATCGCGAAAACATTTTCTTCTTCAATTCGAATGTTTTATTAGAAGGATTTTACGCAGGCTTGAAGAAAATTATGATTTAATGCAAATTTTCACGAATTTTATATGCAGTCTGTCAACATTATCATCATCATGCAGTGGCGACATCTGCGTCGAGCTTTTACGGCAATCTTCCAATTCATATGTTTAGAGTATAAACATTTATATTTTTGTTTTAAATGAACAAAATTCGTATCCGTGTTACACAGATAAAAAATACTACCCAAAATTTGAGTTCTTTTTGAGTTCAGTCTCTCACTTGCACTCGTTATAGTTGTCAAAAATGAACGAGAGATTCGAACCAACGATATACTTCAGCTCCTCGTTCAGCCCAATAAGTTACCTCTGAGTAAATTGCATATTCTCAAATTTACGTGAATTAAACATAACTTTCGATAGTATATGTAGAATATACTTAAGAGTGAGTATTTTTTTGCTTTTGTTAAATGGAAACTACTATACACGATTTACTCAAATTTGGGTTATTGGGCAAAACCCGAGAATTGCTGGAAAAGTACTTAATTTTGGATAGTTTTTCATCTCCATGTAGAGCAAATTGTAAAAAAAACTCTGTCGCTGTCTCACACGGTAACTCGCAACAACTCAAAATTGAGTCGATTATGCTAATTTCAGCGAGAAGTATGGCTACTCAGAAGTGAATAGCGCACTTGTACCAACAATCAATACGAAACTAATGATTTTAAATTGGCTCACTACTTGACTAGCCTATTGGTCCCAAGCAAACGATTAACGTACCCCATTCTAGTCGAAATTCTAGTACTACGCAATGTTTGTTTTGATTGGCTATGAAAGTTTGACAGATAAAATGAGGGGTTATAGGTTTTTCCTATGTTTCGAGGGGTGAATCGATTAGCTTGGGACCGAAGAGAGTACCAGAGCTGAGCCAAAAAGTTGAGCATGTTATTTCGGGACCTTCTAGTCTTAGAGTTACCTCTATGCTTGTACCATAGAGGTAACTCTAAGACTACTGGGTCCCGAAGAAAATCATTATTATTTTTGGCTCACTCAGTACCAGAACAACGGTCCCAAGCAGTCCCAAGCTATTTCACTCACCCCTGCATGTTCTGCATGAATCCACACACCCCTGATGTTATCTGTCAAACTTTCATAGCGAATCAAAACAAACATAGTGTAGTAATAGAATTTCAACTAGAATAGGGTACGTTAATCGTTTGCTTGGGACCAATAGGCTACTAAAGTGGTGAGCCAATTTAAAATCGTTAGTTTCGTATTGATTGTTGCTTGTACTCACTTTTGAGCAGACGACGTTCTCGCACAGAGTGAGTCAAAACCACCCTGTGATATTTTCGCCCGGGAATTTAAAAAAAATTGTTTGATAAAAAATGGAAAATACCTGCTCCAGATTCATTTATCTGGAGCTGAAGATGACTGAAAATCGTCTCCGCATGCAGTTCCTACTTACCATAATACATGTTGGTCAGTGTTCCCTAATCAAAATGTTATGGTTAATTTGCTTAATGACGTGTTCGGGGTATCATCCAAACAATTTGTGGAATAGTTTAATCGTTCGTTTATGGTATTTTTTATAAGGGGTTATACAATAATTTAACCATTTCTTAGAGCGTTTGCTCCGACACGTCTGGCATTTTTTCTAAGTCCCGGATTTGGCTGACTGAGTGGGTTTTACTCAGTTATACATTTCCCGTTTACTCATATTTTGACTACCCAATAGGCCGTATGAATAAAAAGAGTTGGCTTTACTTTCCCGTGCTTTTACAAGAAAAGTAAAGTAAATGCTTTTATTCATACGACCTAATGCATCAGACGAAATTGAGACGATCGACTCACCCGGTGAGCAAGCTGAAGTAAGCGTGCATACAAAAATCCAACATGGCTGAGTCATGAATTAGAATGCCTATATGTAGTTACCTTGGTATATACTATTACCCTATAGTTGAAATATTTCACTGCTGGTTTGTGTGGTACCCATAGTTCCACTCTGGAAATCGAACTGTCGAATTCACGTGCTTGTTGTTATTGTTTACCGTTTGTTATTCGCGATGTTTCGGTATTTTCCCGTACATTCATATTATCCCAGTTTTCAGTAGTTATTTCCTACATTTTACGTTAAACAAGTAACAAAATGCGAGAGACCATTCCAATAAACCACCAAATCACGTCTGATAGTAGGCAACCATTTATGGCTGCACAAATCTGCGAAATATCACCCGCATTGCTTGTGGGTGAGTTGAAAAGTGAAGCAAGTTTTTCCCCCGGTGTTCCGGTTATTTGCCGATTGTCCGACAGTAAGCTGTTTCTGTGCCGATTGTTTGCACCATCAAGACATTTAAAAGCGAGTACAATTTGCTATGTAGATGAAACGGTTCAGTTGATCGAGGATGCTATTGAAAAGGAGGCGATCGAAGGGGACGTTCCTCGGGTTAAGGAACTGGAAGTGATCAGAGAAGAATCGTGTTACTTCGAAGAGGTCAATGTTGAACTAATGGTAGACTGTTCGAAATTGGATTTGGAATTGCTGCGTGATCGAGACAGTTTATCGTCGCTTGTAAAGGATCTTATGCGCTCGCTTTTTGTGTGCAAACGTTGTTTGGTTAAAACGGACGATAGCTTCAATTGTGGAATCGTAGGAATTCGAATACATGAAACCGTTGGGAAGCACAGTTTTGGTTTCACCGATACTGACACTACAATAGTAATAGGTGAAATTTGCTTCAATACTGTTCGGAGTAAAACGTTAGGGGGTTTATCGGATGTGAAGCAATGCCTAGTGAAAGCCTTGGAACGAGCTTCAGATAATCTGCTACTGGCTGGTCCACCTGGTTCGGGAAAGTATTCGCTCGTCGCCGAACTGGCTCGTGAAAGGAACTATCCAGTTTTCGAAATACGCGGATTAGATTTCATAAAATCTCACCCAGGGGAAACGGAACTGGAGTTGCGGACGATATTCGAACGGTTGGAAAAATTCAACAAATTGTTTCTACGATCGAGTGTAACAATTCTTTTGGTGAAGGACGTAGATACCCTCTGCCCCAAATTGAATAATAGGAAGGGTGAGGACGTGTCGAATATCTCCAGGATAGCGTCCCAATTTACAACCTTACTGGATCGTTATCACGGCGTCGAGAGTGGAATTCTTGTGATTGGAACCACCTCCAATATCGAAAGCCTTGACTCAAAAGTTCGACGACCTGGGAGACTGGGAACGGAGATATTCGTTCGGATGCCTTCCGAGCTCCAGAGGGGTGAAATCATGGCGGCTATGCTGAGAAGGACGAGTTTAGTGTTGGAACAGTCGGTACTAGACGACATTATTAGAAGGACTCCGGGTTACGTTGGAGCAGATTTGGAGCTTCTTGTCTATACGATTCATAGGACCTTGAGGAGACATTCTGCTCAGGACGTCTCGTCAACAGTAGAAGAATGCCTGATCAAAATTCGTCCTACATCGCTTCGGAACTCGATCGGTCTCATCAGTGGGTTGAATCAAACGCTTGATTTAATAGGAGGAATGGATGAGCTGAAAAAGACTCTTCGGGTATCAGTTCTGGGACCGCTTCGGCACCCAGAAGCCTTCCGACGATTCGGCATGAGTCCTCTGAAAGGAATCCTACTCTACGGGCCACCAGGTTGTGCCAAGACAACGATCGCCAAATGTCTTGCAGCAGAATCCCGAATGACCTTCGTGTCAGTGTCGGCTGCGGAAGTGTACTCGCCCTACGTGGGAGATTCGGAGAAGTTGATAGCCAGATTATTCAACCAAGCTCGGCTGAGTGCTCCGGCGGTAATTTTTCTCGACGAAATCGATTCTCTCGTAGGCAATAGAGGAATGCAAGGCGTTCGGACGAACGACGTTCACATTCGAGTGTTGTCCACTCTACTGACGGAGATGGACGGAATCGGAACGAGCGTCCAGTCTGTGATTGGCAGTAGTGATGATTCGAAGAATATTCTGGTCATTGCTGCCACAAACCGTCCGGATATGATCGACGATGCGCTGCTACGACCGGGACGGTTGACGAAGTTGATCCACGTTCCAGCACCGGACAAGACAGCGAGGTTTGAAATTTTGAAGAAAATATCGGAAAAAGTTCCGTTTGCCCATGACGTCGATTTGAGTGAGTTGGCCAAACAGACCCAGCGCTACTCAGGGGCTGATTTGCAAAATCTTTGCTCTCAGGTTTGCACTCTTTTTTGTTTATTACAATGGCTATTACTTAAATTATTTAAATTACAGGCCGCCTTGCATGCTGCTACCTTGGACGAAGATGTAATAGAAGTCAACATGGCTCACTTCCTGCATATCCTTAAGGAAAATAGACCCTCCTTGACCAGGAAGCAAATCGAGTGGTACACTGAATACGAATTAAAGCGCAGAATAGTATGAAATTCCGAAACTGACGCAATCGTTTTCTTTTTTGGTCAATGATGACGCTGCTTCTTCTGGTGAGCGGAAGAAATACTTCTCTTCAAATACCTATATTTAATGCAAGTAGGTGCTTCTCTTTTATCTCTCTTCGTTAGAACATAGTGTTCTACACGGGTCATGTCTTGTACCTGCTTTTGGACATACAAAGAAGAAATCGGCGGTTGGCTCCGGAATGCATGTTTTAATTTTCTGCCAAACAGCTCGCAAATTCCGTTGCAGTTGGTCCGACCAGAGATAAGGGTTTTTTTTTTCATTCCAACACGTGGTGTCTTTGGGTGAGATGCAGGCGGTGGTTGTCGATATTACAACAGTCTCGTTTTTAATTGATTGGATTTCTAATTTTGGAGCATAAATAAATGACATAGCAAATGTTTGGCCCCTTCTTCATATGGTGACAGCGCCGGTGGTTGAGTGGTAAACGTGACTGCTTTCTCATCTCAGTTCAACCTAAACAATGCATTAGGTCCTAAGTAACATTCTCCATGTTAAGACATTCCCAGCTATTTTCAGCTCATAGATCGATGAAAGAAGCTATCTATCTTCTAATACGACAAACACGACAAGAAACGGTTCTGTTCCAAAGTTATCTTTAATAGGGGAGATGTTGGTAAAATGCCCATGCAAAGGAAGATCCCCGTTTAATCTACAAAGTGAATTGATATTTAAGTGCAATACCATCTATTTGTTAGAGGTTTCGAATCGAAGCAACCGGCGTGTACAATTGTAACTATTGAACCACAGAAATAAATTTAGTCTCTAGTCATCCGCCAATCAGTTCATGGGATTCTCTGCTTGATCGTCAAGCAGTTCAGCTCGGTGTTAGCTCGCTCTCTCGAGTTGTTTGAAAAGTTCGTGGCGATAGTGTTCGCGCTCTCTCTTTCGCGGTTTGTCGTGCGTGTGTGTGTGCCCCGAAATGGGGAAGCATCGGTCGCGAAGCCCGGCGAAGGTCCAGAACCCCGGTGAAGGAAACTCCGGTGTGCCTACCTCGAACAGGTTTGCTGTTCTCCCCATGGATGGGAATATCCAGCCAGCTGTGTTGGAAAAACGCAGCAAAAAGAGGAAGAAGAATCGAGGCCAGTCCGATGTCACTGCGACGAACGCCAGCGACATCGGTGATTTCGGCTACGCCATCGGCAACGAAAATTCTGCCGGCCCGAGTGCGGCAAAACTGAAGCTACCTCCATTGGTAGTGAAAAATGCCCATCTTAATGAGCTCATCGCAGATCTAGCGACGCTGGGCGTTAAAGCCGAATACAAGTTGGGCAGAGTCGGCACCAAGGTGGTGCTCCGTACCAAAGCGGAGTATGACTTGGTCGTCGCCCACCTGAGGTCTTCCGAGGTGGAATTATTCACACACGACATTCCCGGTGAGAAGCCATTCAAGGTCGCATTAGGGGCCTACCAAACTTCGACCCGAAGTTTATCGAAGCTGAAATCAGAGACCGGTACAAGCTGGCCCCAAGTGCCGTCTATCGGATGACAAAGAAGGACGAAAATGTGAAGGCGTATCCGGATAGCCTTTTCCTGGCACACTTCCAGAAGGGAACGGTGACGCTCAACGCGCTGAAGCCCATCCGCTCCATCGATTCCATCATCGTCCGCTGAGAGCCATACCGTGGCGGCCATCGTGATGTGACTCAGTGCCAACGGTGTCTGAACTTTGGACACGGCACCCGTAACTGCAACATTAAGCCACGCTGTGGCAATTGCGCTCAAGACCACGCCACTTCCGACTGCCCTGCGGATGGAACCGTGGAGTTAAAATGCGCCAACTGTGGTGGTGCTCACCAAGGTTCCGACAGACAGGGCTCCAAACGCGAGGACTTCAAACGCATCCGAAAACAGGCGGCAACTAACAACCAACCAGGACGCAAGAAGGACAAAGTCCCGGCATTTCGGACGGAGGATTTCCCGCCTCTTCGTGCTCCTCAGCAAAGGCAAGCGAATTCGCAGGTGCAACCCGCCCCCCCTCAAGAATCTTCCGGTGATTCTGCAGGCCAAAGCTCTCCATCCCCCCTGGACTCTGGAGACAACCAACAGCGCAAAACAACAACCCCGATCTGTTCTCAGCGGATGAACTGATGGAAATTTTCGTCAACATGTTCGGTGCTCTTCGTAAATGCCGCAATAAGCCCGAACAGATCCAAGTGCTCGGTTAGTTCATCATCCAGTATGGCGTCTAAACCGCTAACTATCGTGACCTGGAATGCTTGCTCTGTAAGAGCAAAAAAGATTGAGCTTGCCGACTTCCTCCGCAAGCACAGCATCGACGTGGGCCTTCTAACCGAGACCCATCTTAAGTCCGGCGACAGCTTCTGGTTGCCTGACCACAACATTATCCGGCTTGATCGCCCCAGCTCCAGGGGGGGTGGTGTAGCGGTCATCGTCAGAAAGGGAATCAAGTTCTGCACTCTGCCCCACATCCGCACTTCTATCATCGAAGCCATTAGTGTGGAGGTGGAATCACCAACTGGAAACGTCCGGTTCATCGCTGTTTACTGCCCAAGCCAGTGCACCGCCATCAATGGACTAGGAACTAAATTCAAGAACGACCTGACCGCCATCACCCGTACTAGCTCCCGATTCATCGTTGGGGGTGACCTGAATGCCCGTCATGAAGCTTGGCGGAATTACCAGCGGAACCGGAATGGATGTCTATTGTTCGACCACGCACAACATGGACTGTACACTGTGCCGTTTCCGGACGAACCAACTTTTATCTCTCCGGCGGGAAATCCGTCCACCCTGGACTTTTTCCTCTCAAACATCGTACTATCCAAGCCGGAGGCGCACAACGATCTCAGCTCCGACCACCAACTGAAGTCGGTGTCAACGTGGTTCCTGCTAGAAGCTGCCTGCGTAAAGACTACCACCATGTCAACTGGGTGCAGTACGGACGAATGGTGGACAGCAACATCGATGAAAATCCACTGCTCGACACTGTAGATGACATCGACCGGGCGTTGGAAGGACTCCAACAGGCCATATCCGTGGCTGACGAGGCGTGTGTTCGACAAGTTCCTGTGAGGGGTTTGTTGCTATTGATTCCCACACCCAATTATTGATTCGGTTAAGAAATGTTCGTAGACGCCAGTTTCAGAGGACTGGAGATCTGGGCAAAAAACGTGAAATGACCGATCTGAACAGGCAGATTGCTTCCAGAATGGACTCACTCCGAAATGAAAGTTTCGGGCGTGTTGTCCAGAATCTGGACGACCGCTCCAGACCATTTTGGAAGGTAGCCAAGGTCCTGAAAAATCATCTCAAACCCGTTCCACCTCTCAAAGTCGATAATGATGACGATCGGCTTTTAATCACCCCACAGGAGAAAGCAAATGCGATCGGCAAGCATGTCGCTTCATCGCATTTGCTTGGCTCGACTATCCAAAGTCCGCTCGAAGATCAGGTTGCGCAATGCGTTCAAAACCTAGATGCCTCCCCTTGTGTCGTGCCTCCGGCGGATATGATCACAGTACAACAGATTTGCTCAGCGCTGAAATGCACCAAGAACATGAAAGCTTCTTGAACTTGAATCTTGATCTTGAAGAGACTCAGCATGAAAGTGCAGTCTCTTCTAACCGCTATCTTCAACAGATGTTTGGAACTGCACTACTTTCCAAGCATCTGGAAAATAGCAAAAATCATACCAATCCGCAAACCCGGTAAAGATCCAACATTGTCTTCAAGCTACAGACCAATCAGCCTCCTTTCAGCGCTGAGCAAATTGTTCGAGAAACTCATTCTCAATCGTTTGCTCAAGTTTGTCGAGGAAAATAACATTCTCCTTCCGGAACAGTTTGGATTCAGAAAGGGGCACCAAGCATCAGCTAGTACGGGTGATGAATAACATCCGAAGTAACAAAGCTGTATCCAAGTCCACAGCCATGGCCTTGTTAGACGTTGAAAAGTCGTTTGACAATGTTTGGCATGACGGACTTGTGTACAAGCTTTGTAACTTCAACTTCCCATTACATCTGGTTAAAATCACCCGTAACTACACAGCAAAAAAAAAATGTAATATCGATCAACGTAATTCAAGCTGATGTATGAAATAATGCTGTAATAGCAAAAAGCAGATACAATATTACATCAATGGATGTAATTTTGTTCGCAAAATCGATGTACATCGTACAATGTGATATTACACAACCGATGGATTGACCTGGTTGCAGCAGTTTCGATGTAATATTCAACAACTTTTTTTGCTGTGTACCTTCAGCAAAGGTCGTTTAAGGTATCGTTGAATGGTTGTCTTTCAGACACGTTTTCCATCCCAGCAGGAGTGCGGCAAGGCAGTCTGCTGGGTCCCTTGCTTTACAGCATTTATACTTCCGACATTCCTCCCCTTGGAGACGGTTGCGTGTTCTTCCTGTTCGCAGATGATACCGCAATAGCCGTCAAAGGAAGGATGCCTCGCGAAATAACGAACAAACTTCAACGATGCCTTAACGCCTTTGCTGATTATGCCACCACGTGGAAAATTAAAATCAATCCCTCCAAAACACAAGCGATCAATCGCCCAAACTGAAACCGGCTCCATCTTGTACTGTAATCATGGATGGCACAAGGGTTGAGTGGTCCGCCGAAGTAACCTATCTCGGGATGTTGTTCGATGAAAAGCTCCTCTTCCGTTCGCATGTAGAGAAAACTGTAGTCAAGTGTTCTACCTTGGTTAGGTGTCTGTATCCGCTGATTTGCCGCAGATCCCGCCTCTCAAGGGTGAACAAACTGGCCGTCTACAAACAAATCATAGCACCTGCGATCCTCTACGCAGCTCCGGTGTGGGAATCATGTGCACAGACTCACAGGAACAAAATTCAGGTCGCTCAGAATAGTGTGCTGAGGATGGTTCTTGATCGTCCTTTCGATACTAGAATAACAAATTTACATGAAGAGGCAGGCATTGCCAAAATAGATTCCAAAATTAACGAAATTAAGACTAAATTTGCAAAAAAATGTAATTTATCAGAACATGCTTTAATAAGCAATTTGTATATAGTAAATTAGATGTATATAGTAGTTGTAGGATAGTTGTAGTTGTAAATAGTAGTTATAAGTAGTCTAATTTTTTTCATATTTAAAACAAACCAATTCCACCAAGGTGGTCATTCTTAAAACAGGCCTGATAGGACTAGGAACTGTAATTAATAATAATTGAAATTTCAAAATAACTAAAGTTGAAAAGACGCATCTGTGTCACTTGAAAAGTAATACATGTAAACCACACAAATACAAGAAATAAAGATCATCTAAAGTCTCTCCGCCAATCAGTTCAGTCCAACTTTACTAAGACTTGCTCTCCAGCATACTGATTCAGCTCTTGCAAGGTCGCCGGCTGCTGGATGTCCTAGCCAAGGTGACTGCATATAGGTGTTCTAATGTGTCAAATTCATGATTCAGCCATGTTGGATTTTTGTATGGGACAGCGACCGAGTTTGTTTACAATTTGCTCTAAAACCGCACTTTTCCCCCCCGCGACCTCCTCGCCTATATAGTGACAAAGCTGTATCACCATTTATATACCCACCATGGTCCTAGCAGCAGCTTTATAAGCCAAAGTAGCTCCTCGTTTGCCTCTGCAACTGCAAGTGCAACATATTCCGCTTCGGTCGAAGACAAGGTTGCACATTCTTGCGTCCGGGCTTTCCAACTACTTGTTTCTTCGCCAAGCTTGAACAGAAATCCTGAATTGGACTTCCTATCCACGTGATCGCCTGATCAATCAGCATCAGCGTAGCCTTCCAGACTACCACTTCCGCCTAGTTTCAACTTCAGTCCAGCGATGCCCTTCAAATATTGCAATGCTCGTTTCCGTCCAGTCGTTATCGGTAGGTTTGCTGACTCTCCAAGAATGGATGCCATAATTGCCAGATCAAGCGACGTAGAGCAAAACACCCACCAAACTCTGATACTTCTCGGTGGTGGCCAACAAATTCTCCTCCTTTTGCTCTGCAGTGACGTATTCCGATTGCATTGGTGGAAACTAACGATTTTAAATTGGCTCTCTCCTTGATTAGCCTATTGGTCCCAAGCAAATCGATTAACGTACCCCGTTCTAGTCAAAATTCTAGTACTACACTATGTTTGTTTTGATTCACTATGAAAGTTTGACAGATAAAATGAGGGGTTCGTGGATTTTCCTATGTTTCGAGGGGTGCATCGATTAGCTTGGGACCGAAGACAATAGCAGAGCTGAGCCAAAAAGTTGAGCACGTTTCTTCGGGACCTTCTGGTCTTAGGTCTCAAGCTAATCGATTCACCCCTCGAAACATGAGAAAATCCACTAACCCCTCATTTTATCTGTCAAACTTTCTTAGCGAATCAAAACAAACATAGTGTAGTACTGGAATTTCGACTAGAATGGGGAACGTTAGTCGATTTGCTTGGGACCAATAGGCTAGTCAAGTAGTGAGCCAATTTGAAATCGATAGTTTCGTATTGATTGTTGATGAAAACGCGTGATATTAAGGTTTGCACCCATTATTTTCAAAAACAAAAGAGGTGCTCCGACCGAATCAATTTTTATCTTCATCCGATAGGCCGAAGTGAATTCATTGGCGTTTCAATGCGTTAGGCAGAGTTTAGAATCCGTAGACCGAGTTTGGTGTCAAGAAGCAGTGTTAGGCTTTTGACAATATCTCAACGACTGGTTTCTCTTTATCGAATCTTACGGTACGTGCGGAAAGGTAAATAAATTAGAAAGCCATCAGTAATAATAACATTCCGTTTGGTGCTAAACTGCGCTAGATTAAGAAAGACTAAGTGCGGGTTGTGCTTGATAGTCCGGAAATGGGGTAGTTAACCCTACGTGTCTCCAGTTTGTTGCCTTGGGCCCCTTATCATTTTCAAGAACTAACTACTAAATTGACCTGAAAAAGAACTGGCATCACTGATAAGTTAGAAATGTGGCGGCTTGCTTAACGCTTCAGTGGCAACACCATGACAAATGCTAGTACATTCCCAACTAAAACCTTATTTGCGAAGAATGTGATTATGAGTGTTATGTCTATTTGTCTGTGGTAGTACCATATTACTAGCATTTGGCCCACTAAGGCCTGTACTCGAAAAAAATGCACCAGACAAAAGTGTTCGCCAAAAATTTATTTTAAGTAGGATTTTCTTGAAACTTTCAGGGAATGAACTAATACATATGGATTATGTTTCGTTTCGGCATAATTACTTTATTCAATTTCCTTTCCATCGCTGAAAGCCCGCACCTTTCCCTTAAGACCCCTCATTACATTTTGTGCAATGGTGGAGCCGACCTTTTTGGTCACTTTCATCCATTCTTTCTTCAACTCCAGCTCGTTCTTAAACACCTTGGACGATTTTCGAACTTTGGCCTTCATTATGGCCCAAAATCTTTCCAAAGGACGAACCTTTGGTGAATTTGGGGGGTTGGCGGTTTTAGGTACAAAAACAACGTTATTGTCTCTGTACCAATCCAACGTCGATCGCGCGTAATGGCATGATGCCAGGTCCGGCCAAAATAATGTCTCGCCTCCGTGGGACCGCAGGAAGGGCAACAGACGCTTCTGGAGGCACTCGGTGCGGTAAATTTCGCTGTTGATGGTACCCATTGTGATGTGCGGTTTACTCAGTTTACCGCATTGGCATATGGCCTGCCAGAGCAAGTGTTTTTTGGCGAATTTGTCCACTTTCTTCTTCCTTATGTCTTCCGGAACATCAAACCGTGATTTGGCATCGTAGAACTCCAGCCCCGGTATCTGCTTTGCGTGTGCCTTGATGTAGGTTTTCTTCATCCATAATCACACACATCGGTTTCGTTAACCACTCTCGATACAGCTTCCTTGCGCGGGATTTGGCCGCCGTGTTTTGTTGATCACGCCGGTTCGGTGCCTTCCGGACCTTGAATACACGAAGCCCAGCTCGTTTCATGGTTTGCTGAACGAACCAGGTGAACCACTTTGCCTTCAGAGCCGCGTCGCGAATCGAAAGGTTCGGATTACGCTTGAAATAATCCAACACCTTCCGGGTCTTCACAGGGTCAGCTGTCTTCGATTTTCTTCCACTTCCAGCCCGCCACTCGGTCGTCTGGGACTCCTTAAACGATTTTACCACCCGAGACACAGTTGTATGGGTAATTCCCAGTTGTCTTCCGATCCATCTCATGGTCGCAGTCGGATTTTCCATGGCGGCGCGCAAATTTCTTGTTTCGATGACATCTCAATAACCACTGAACCGATTGTTATGAAATTTTGCACATGTAAACAATTCACTCCAAACTAGTTATACCCAGATTTTCATCAATTTTTACCCACGGAGTTAAAAGTTATACACGGATAAAAATGGTGCTTTTTTTTCGAGTACAAGCCTTGAGCCTTCACCTATTTTGCTGGAAATGTATACAGGTGCTTTTAAAAATACGAATAGAGGTAATCTACATAAAAGCATGAATCTTACTGGAGTTGGACACGCTTCGGGACATAGAAGAACTAGAAGATAGTCACTCATTCAACGTGTTGTTGTTGTTGTACTAGGCACCAACGTATTTCTCGAATGTGAACTTATCACGACCAGTACAACACATATCCATCCAATCATTGTCAGTCATCTCCCGCTATTTGCCTGTCAATATGCTGTCAACTGAATAGAGATTGAGTTTTGGAAAAACACCGTTCGCACTCACCTAGATGGGCTCTTACGTACATTTTTTTTTATCTTGATGATTCGTTCATTCAAATGGTAGGTACGCGCCAAATTCCAGTGAAGTGCGCGAAAGGCTTATCCAACAAGGCTTATCATGTTTGTGATGGACGATCCACATTGCTTTGTTTAAATTCATGTGACATGTGTTCTGGTTTGGTCGTCAAATAATCGTTCCGGTCACTTGAGGTCCCAAGTCCAATCAGCCACAGCCTAGGCCACACAGCATGATTCAGATTCAGAGACCAAATATTGTTTTCCTTAAAACTCTTTTTCGAAGTTAATCTCAAATTGTAGAACTACTCACTGAGAAAATCCAAGATTCTAGATAATAAATTAACAAAGCGGTGCCATACAAACTTGTCGCTGTAACGTACACATAAGGGACTAGTAGGTACTCTAGAGCGCGCTTTGAGTCACCACTGACTCACTAAATACTTATTATCATCGCCAAAACAAATGTGTTGGCGCGAGAGCATTTGACTGTGATATACGGCGAACCAGAGGCAGTCGGTCTTTCAGTATACGACCAACCGCGAAACGGGTGCGACATTTGAGTTCCTTCGCGCTAACAGCAGGTGCCTATCGATAAATTTTCTACGGTAGCTTCCCACTACTGGAAGTACGACAGCGATAAGACTGTTCGATCGTCTCCTGGAGATTGAAGATCTTCGGATGTACGGGGTCTGCTCGACGTTCGATTGTTGTTACACATGGGCAAATAGGCTACTGCGCTTAAGTTCCGGCCGCGGGCAAGAAAGTGCTTCGATTCCAACATTTCAAGTATCGACGGGATCGATTGTGCAAACCCATGATGGAGGCCCAGGGCTGCTTATCGTCGTTCCAATGAAGGCGCGAGGGGGGTTTGGAATGGAACGTTATCAGTGCTAGTGTCGTGTATGTTTTCTTCCATTTCTTCGTTGCAGCCTCGAGTTTGGGGTTGATGTGTGTTGTGCTTTAGTTGGTGCTCTTGTTTTACGCGAAAATGACGCTAGTGACGGTACAAGTGATTACAAGCCGATAACGGGACACCGATGATGGATTAGTTTAATTGGAAAAGTGCAACCAATACGAAAGGTCGGGAGTGGAAATGTATGTTCTAGAACATTTGGCGGTGATTGCAGGACGCGGTTTTTGATTGGATTCGAATCGTATGCATAACATCCTGTTCGTCACATCTGGAGCGTCACAGTCCATGAATTGGAATCGCCCGGAGATCGCTTCTCCTAGAATCTATAAAGAACACGGAGTGATAACGGATGAGTCAAAACGGATGTTGCAAATGCAACGCAAAACATGCGACTCACTTTAGTGCGTGAGACCTAGAGACATCCTAAGTTGGCACTCATTTATGAGCAGTGGGAAAATACGTAGTGATTTGTATTATTGGATGTCAATCGCGGGCTGATATTTGGGAATTAATTTTTAAAAATTCAAAATGTTTTTTTTTTCGTTTAAAACCGAAAGTAGAGTGCAGTGAACACATGTTCATTAACGTAATTTTGGTTTTGAACGAATCAACTCCATGATGTCTAGAGTAACATTTGAAATGGGCCTATGTCCAAAACGTAAACAAACCAGAAAATTAATTTAAAATTTTTCCACCACTATTCAATTCATATTTTAGAAAATTGAAGTATTGTAGGCATTTATATTGTTCACAGTGACAATAGTAGCTGTATCCAGGGTGGCGAGATTATTTTTTTCATTATCGGTAGCTTCTCAAAACTTGTATCGGTAGTTATCGGTAGGCCGTCTTAAGAAGGCTCTCGGAAACTGAAAACCTTTATGAGCGCGGGAAGGATGAAAACAAATCACGCGCAATTTTTAACTTTCAAACCGAGCCATCAGTCCTTCAACCTCACACATTGGATTGCCTAATCTAGAGTCGGTGTATAATGAGTCACGCCAATAATGAAGTCAAGTCTACCTATTGAACTGTCAAACCGGCTACCAATGGTCAGAGTGGCCAGATTATTTTTTTCATTATCGGTAGCTTCTCAAAACTTTTATCGGTAGTTATCGGTAGGTCGTCTTAAGAAGGGTTTCCCGATACTTGAAACCTTTGTGGGGGGGTACTCTGCTCCAGAACAATACACTGTCCTTCAGTTCTTCTGCTTTAAACGTGTCGAAATGAATATTTCTAATTCTAAAGGCCAGTATAGAGATCGAAGCGAAGCGAAAACCTCATACAAAATGCTAAATTTTTCACCTGCGTGAAAACGCAATTGGCAACTTTTTCACTTCGCTTTGAACTGTAAACAGATACCTACGATCCAGCGAAATCTAATTTTGTGGATCGTATCTTTTTCGCTTACGTTTTTTTTTCGCGCATGCAGCGCTAGCGAAAAGAGCAGCAGCTCGAGCAGCTATGCGAAAAGTTGACGTTTCGAAAAAGAGCGTATCTAGCTAGCGAAAAGAGCAGCAGCTATGCGAATCTGTCAGATTTTCACTTCACCGGAGGTGTAAACTGATCGATTTCGTTTCACATGAACTGCGAAAAAAGGAAACTGGAAAATGTTCCACAAACATTTTTTCACAACCTTTTTCGCTAGCAAAATTTCATGATTTTTCGCGTGCTTCAATTTTTGTTTCGCTTCGATCTGTATACTAGGCTTAATGCTAATTCTGACTACATGGAAAACAAAACACAGGTATTGAACATTTTTCAAGATTACTAAAAATCTGTGATTATCGGTAGGAAAAATGAAAAATCGGTAGTTTTGAACCTTTCGTCTGTGAATCGGTAGGCATCCCGAAAATCGGTAGGTCTGGCCACCCTGCCAATGGTGCAAAGAAAACGAACATTACGATGCTATGAAAGGTCCACGAAACACAGCAAAAAAATAATTTTTATAACTGTGGATGCACTTCAATCGTATCAAAAATATGGTGCAATATTACTTGCCAAAAAGGACAAAATTATCATGAATACAGTGCATAAACTGACATTACGCTGCTTTTACTGCATTTGTTTATACTTGTGGCCATAACAATTACATGAGATTTTCGACAAGTGCATCCCCTTGGATGTAATATTAAAATTTATTTTTTGCTGTGAAGGTATTGCAATAAAATATATAATATATTCGAAAAAATGACCATAAACACGCAGTGAGCATTACATTGTCATGGGATACGTTTGGTAATGATCAGTAATGAGAACTTCTACTATTTTTTGTTAAGATAATTCGACAAAATCCAAGGGGTAAGTCACTCAGCACATTGTGCCGAAATTAGATTCGGCACAGCTTGGGCACAATATCGTAGGCATTGGATTGTTGTAAATAAAATGGGAGCACTGCTGGACAACTGTCATTGAAGTTGTTCACAACATTACGTGCTGTTTGACTGCATATTCAGGAACATCCTCTAATTGAATATACCAGAGGAACTCAGACCAGTAGTTCACTTATAGATCTAAATACGAAATGTAGGTTCTAGAGTGAGCTCAAGAGGAAGAGGCAGTTAATCAGACCCCATTAGTAGCCTTAATTCAAATAATGCTGCAACTCACACAAAACAAACTACAGAAGTCTATTCATCATCCACTATAGACGGTGTTCAACAATGTTACCCAATTGTTCCGGCCGCTGATAGACCGTTGCTTTTCACATCACGAAAGACTAGGTTTCTGGTGTACCTTTGAGGACATTATAATACCCTAAAACACAGGACTTTTATTATCCTATGAACACAACACAAACAAATTTCGCACACCCGCCACTTCCCGGGTCATCCTCAATCCGATTTATCCTTGCGATTTCAAACAAAAACATATCAGGTGTCATGACCGGCACAATTGGCACACCTGCGGCACAATGTCAAAAAAGATGACCCAAGATTTACTACAGCTACTATTTTTTTCTCGCTAGAAGTCATTGAAGTTGATGTAGAAGTCTTCTGTTGCCAAGTAGAGATGAACTAGCCTAAGGCTAAAAATCTCTTTAATAAAGAATTAAAAAAAAAAAAAAATCTGTTGCCAAGTGAAAAGAAAGGAAATCTTTCCATAACCATGATGCGAGTTCAACTTTTTTTTTTATCTAGGCGTGACTCATTATACACCGACTCTAGTCTAATCATAACAAGTAAGTGTGAGTAGGACGAACGGAATACGGAGCCAACAAAGGGAGAAATAGAAAATAGCATCTCCGCTAGGAGACAGACAGAGAAAGTTGGTTATTCGTTAAAAAAAAAAGACTACACGAAATCAAAACATAGGAATTGAAAATTTTTCAAGATTACTTAAAATCTGTGATTCTCGGTAAGAAAAGTGAAAAATCGGTAGTTTTGAACCTTTCGTCTGTGAATCGGTACCCTAATAAAATTTGTATGGTTATTTTGCTTAACGACGTGTTTGGGGTATCATCCAAACCATTTGTGGAAAAGTTCGACAATTTTGGTTATCGTTCGTTTATGGTATTTTTTTATTAGGGTAGGCATCCCGAAAATCGGTAGGACTACCGATAAATCGGTAGGTATGGCTAGAGTCGGAGTATAATGAGTCACGCCAAGAGTGAAGCCAAGTCTACCTAATGAACCGTCAAACCGGCTACCTATCGGGCAAAGTAAACAATCATTACGATGCTATGAAAGGTCCACGAAAGGTATTGCAATAACATATAAAATATAATCGAAGAAATGTGCATAAACACGCAGTAAGCATTAAATTGTCATGGGATACGTTCGGTAATGATCAGTAATGAGAATTTCTACTAATTTTTGTTAAGATAATTTGACAAAATCACTGATATAATGATTAACTACAGCCGCATTTTTTTTTTCTCGCTAGAAGTCATTTGAAGTTGTTGTAGAAGTCCTCTGTTGCCAAGTGAAAAGAATGGGAATCTTTCGAAAACCGTGATGCGAGTTCAACTGTTTTTCTCTTGGCGTGACTCATTATACACCGACTCTAGGTATGGCCACCCTGGCTGTATCTCAGTATACAACATCCAAAATTTGCGAAAAGCTTTCAAAAATATTTGAGGCTGTGCTCCATTTGGTGAATTTTCACCTGGGGGGGCAAGACAGCTGTACTCAGAGTTAATATATTTGCAGCGAGTAAATTTGAATTACTCATATTTACTCAAAAATTAACAAAGTAGTCTCAATTTTCTAATCAAAGAAAATATGGTCTTACAGCATATTTGGTTTTCAACACGAGTTTAAAACGATAAACAGGAATGATATAATCGTTAAGTTTTGTTGTAATGATTCACACAAATTAGACGCTGTTGATTGTGGTATATTATGTAGCTGCTCATTTCAGGCCAGATTAGGTCAGCTCTGGCCAGTTTCGTGGAGTTTGTTAACATTAAAAATCATGCCATGGCCAACAATTAAATACAGTGCCGTCACCATCTGTTTATTGCCCCAATTTTTCTGTATAATATTTCATGGAATTTTCAGCGTCTTATTTCTAAATAATGGTTGAGTAACATCATACATCGAATAGAGCATTCTATGAATTTATAGATTGAATAAAAGACAAAAATCACAATTTGCCAAAAATGGGAAGGCACCGTATTCTGATGTTGTTGAAAAACAGGAATGTATTCTATTATATTAATATATTTGTATAAATTACATTTTCACCGAGTTTCTGGATGTATAAAAAAAAATGCGAACTACATTGCTCTAACGTTACACACAGAATGAACTTATTGAATTATTTTAGCTTAATTCGAACCGTTCCGAATAAGTTCCTACACAGAAATTCCAATTAAAGCCACTGCTGCTCGGCTGAGTCGTCCAGTTCCGAGGTCCACGATGGTGGTTCTTCGTCGTTCTTGTTATATGCTGCGACGTGAATGTAGTTGCTACGTGTTATCGATGGTGGCGATCGTCGATGTTGAGCTTATCTTGCTGTTTGGCATAATCGCCATAAAAATCTTCCATCGACTTTGAAAGGGCAGCTTGAATTTCATTTCGTACACGTGCTATACAAAAGCGCATTTGCAATTCCATCGCCGAAATGTCTTCCCGGTTGAGCATTGCTAGCCCCTCCAGCTTCAGAATGTTATTTTAAGTGGGGAGAACATTTCCAACGTCTCGTTGGATTTTGTCCCAAAAGTAATCCTGCGCAGTCTTGTAAGCGGTCACGGTAGTCGACACATTTTCTGTGATAATTGACTGCCTTTGCCTCCGACACTTGCAAAACGAGCTATCATAGTACAGTACCAAACTAAAATGTCATATGACAGGCTCTGTCATACGACACTGTCGCCGAAGACCGTCACCAATGTATGTATTTTAGTTTTTCTCATAATAAGAGCTGCTGATGTTGTGCTTGTGTGAATTCTGAAAATAGCAAGCAATGATGTCCTAGTAATAATATTTCTGATCAGAAATGGTTTGATTTACACCAAATTGAGGAATTACAACGAAATCACACATGTCAATTGATAGCTGTTTTGATAATTTTCTTTTAGCTTTTTTTTTTTTTTTTTGTAGTTATCCAGTGGCAGCACTTGCTCAAACTCTACACTGGACCCCTTTTATTGATAAATTTTGCTTCTATGAGCCTCTATTTTAAATCAACACACAGACGTTCCTAGGCTATGGTGCCCGTATGGTCACTGTTGTTTTTGTGCTGATCCAAATAGTTTTGATAATATAATTGCGCATTCTTTTTTTTAAAGGTTGATTTTTGTCCCAGTCTTGTCTTCTGTCGTCACTTATTTTGTCATTTTGTCTTGTGTATTAACCCCCACTTGTCTTGTTGTCAATTACAGGATAATATGGTTGTTTCTCGATTACTTTTTCAAAGGGAAGCACCAGCTCCTGCAAACAATGCATCCGATCGTCGACCCGGCGCAACCGGCAGCTCGCGCACGCCTACCAACACCACTACCAGGTAGAGGAAAATTTCCCTATCTGATGATAGTGCTAGCATGCGTGGGCGAGCCACCAGCTACGCCAAATCGACGACCAAACGCACCGCCTACAAAAGCCGATACGCTCCCTTGAAAAAGTTATCGAGATTTCTACTAATTAATGCATTATAGACAATTACCTCTCATGATCCTTGGCTCCACTTTGATTTAACTTACCACTTTTTGATTATTTATCAAATACCTCACCGAGTATATAACGCCCCGATGCCTTGTTGATTTCTGGTCTCATTTGGATTGGTCCTGAATTTGTTTGATATCCTTTTCGAAGTTATTCTTTTCCTTCTCCTTAGTCAATTGAAATCCCCGTGTCTCACGTCATATGATTCGCCATTCATAAAGATAATGGGTTAAAAGGGAGTAAAACATACATAAAGGTGGATTAGTATTAGTTGAACTTGATCCAAAGACTAGAAAGAAGCATAGATAACTTAGTAAAAAAAACTAAATAAAACTAATATATAACTAGTGCAATGGATAAGTGTTAGTTCCGGGATCATTTTAGTGTTAGTAGTTATGTTAGTTTTGATCCGTATTCAGTCCTGCCGGCCCCTCCAGCACTATTTGCAGCAATTGTGATAAGATTATGCGACACTGCTACTACTACTACTACTATGTTAGATGTATGACTTGTCAATTTTCGAAACGCAATGTCTTTCAATAAATCACTCGATCACTTTGATGTCTGAAAATTTGCTCAAAAGGGTTTTGTTGACACATCATACCTTACCTAAAGCACAACAATCCTAATTCTTATTTCAAACGCATCAACATATTTAACACATCTTTCCTAAAACTTTACTTGTTCGTAAGCGTCTGGTTGAAGATATGACTTTCGCTATTAACATTGCCTGTAATTAACAAATACACTAAATAGGAAGATTTATTATACAACTTCAAAGGCTAGTCGCCTCCCTAAGCGGACCCCCACGTCCTATCTCTTATGTTAATTAACTTTCTGAATTCTCTAATTGAAGTTTATTTAATAAATAACTGAAATCTCTAATCTACCTACACAATCATAATTCATGCTTTAAACTTAAATTTAACATGTTTCAAGTACTTCTGGCTTTGACATATATTAATTATATCTTTGTTCGTCCCAGGTGACACCTTCAAGTGACTAAAATGCTTCACTTTGAAGTAAGTTTCCAAGCTAATTTTTTAATTGTATATTGTATAGGGTAAATGTTCCAATTACGCTCTCACGCTTCCACTATGTGGCACCACAAAAATACGTATGGATATATCACAATAGAAGCACGCCACAGTGGGAATCCCGAGCCATAGTTCAAACATTTATCCCAAATCAAAATGAAGCACATATAAGATTAGTTACAATACCATGTACAAAAATGGTGTTTAACATTGTTTCCTGAGTAATACTTCAATGAAAACAACAATGAAAGCTTGTCACGCAAATAGAAGGAGCACCGATGGGCACTTTCTGAAATATTTCAATAGTATAATTCCCTTGCAAACCCAAATAAATCTATCTGCGTAAAAATAAATAAATTAAGAGTGATTTGCGGCAAAACCCGCCAGTATCACACCCAACGTCAGTGCCTATACGTAAGCGTACTACGACGCGGCTCTCAATTAAAGGAGTAACAAGTGTCATACTATCACTGCTAGACTAGATCTTTGGTTCTCTCATGCAGTGGTTTATCAGAGAGGGGAAGCTTAGTAATCCCCATTGCCTGCCCATGACGCCATTCTATCGCGGCATGAGCCAGCAACGCCGACCATAAACCTACCGTCTCCAACACTCCACTAAAAAGCATGAAATTAAGCCCGCCCACCAACATCAAGGTGCAAAAACTAGCCAAGGGGAGGGTTTTGATAATTTTCTTTTAGCTCGAATGTTATTCTACCGCTCGTGTTGTGTGAGAGAGACGACGGTAGAGCATGAGTGATCGAATACAAACAGACTGTCGCGCACGACAACGAAGCGAGTGTAGTAAAAAACGTCAACTGTTTCAACCCCTGATCCTGCGTAAGTGGAACGACAAATTAATCTTCTGCACTTTTGAAATATAATTCGAATAAATTATAAGTTTCCTTTTTTAAATTAATACTTACTTCGAGGCTCATCGATCAAAACTGGAAAACACGTCAACTTACTTTGCTTGACAGCATCAGTTTCAACATTGTTTACAATATAACATTCGGGTTGCTATGTGTATAATATATTGATCAACGCGAGTTGCTCAGAGTTTTTTGTTTCCTGTGTTGGGGACATAATACCACCGCGACCATACCTTTGATCTATTGTGGTGTATCCTCTTTTCATTTTGCCGTAACGCAATGGCAAGATGCTATTTATATGAGCAACCACCACTACTGTTGTTGGCAATTATCCCAAACAGGTAATGCATTCCTTATGAAATGTATAACTTGATTGGTAGAAGCAGCCCAGATTTCCCAGGGGTCCATAAGCCCCTTATCTAGATATATACGTCGTTTGTGAAATAGTGCAACGCAGTCACACAGCAAATGTTTAGAGCTCTCACTATAGACGAGTGCACGGATGGATTTGAGTTCACTCACTCGACAAAAAGTGACACAACAGCGGGGCCCTGTTTACTAAAAATGAACACATATGTATTCATTTTTAGTAAACAGGGCCCCGCTGTTGTGTCACTTTTTGTCGAGCGAGTGAACTCAAATCCATCCGTGCACTCGTCTATCTAGTTTACAAAAACGGCATCTGTCTTCATCAACTTTTCCGATAAGTTTAAGGTGATATTTACTAGGACAGTGTCCTGTAATCAAACCACTATATGTACTCAAATCGTGTTTCGATAAGGTCAGCAGTTTTTGTGTGTGCAAGGCGTTGGGCTCTATGAAACGTTTTGATTGCCGGGCATTTAAGGTATTATTCCAGTTGCACTGTACCTTTATTCTTTGCCAGTTATTGAACTCCATTTTAAGAGCACAAAAAGATAATCCTAAAAATGGTTCAGGTCCAATAAATTGCATTGATGATCCCACTTTAGCCAATTGATCAGCTTTTTCGTTCCCTTCGATTCCGCAATGACCAGGAACCCAGTATAGGTTAACTTTATTACAGTAGGACAAATGCTGCAATAGCTTAGTGCATTCCCAAACCAGTTTTGAAGTGCAAGTTTTGGACTTTAGAGCATTCAACGCTGCTTGGCTATCTGAACGAATACATATGTTTGCATTTTTATAATTTCTTTTTAAGCAAATCGTGGCACATTCTAGGATGGCATATATTTCAGCTTGAAATACTGTTGGCCTTTTTCCCATCGGCACCGATAGGCTGATCCCAGGACCACTTATTCCAGCCCCAACCATATTATCTTGTTTCGATCCATCCGTATAGAATACTATTGACCAAGGACGAAAAGATGGCCCTCCTGTATTCCAATCATAACGAGTCACTTCAGGAACTTTGAATTGGTGATTGAAGTTGTTACGCTTTAACATCCAGTCTTCATTCATTAAAATCAGTGGACTTATTTGAAACTCTTTTAAAATGCTCAGATGTCCAATTGGATCTCCATCAAGGAAATTCATGGACCGTTTGAGCCTCAGAGCACTTTTCATTGCATCCATTTGAATAAATTGATTTAAAGGAAGAATATTGAGTAGAGCATCTAATGCCTTCGAAGGAGTACTACGCATTGCTCCAGTAATGGAAAGAGTAGCAAGTCTTTGTAACTTGTTCAATTTAACTTGTGCCGTTTGTTGTCTGGTTTTCGGCTACCAGATTAGTGATGCATAAGTGATTCTGGGTTTAACAATAGCCGAGTAGATCCAATGTATCATCTTCGGCTTTAGACCCCATTTTTTACCAAATGATCTTTTACAGACCCAAAAAGCATTTGTTGTTTCATATGTCTGTTCCAGCAGAGTTTACTATCTAGGATTACTCCCAAATACTTAACTTCTGACGACAGTGATAATTTAACATCTCCTATTTTAAGATCAGTGGTAGAGACTCTACGTCTTTTGGTAAAGGGTACAATTGATGTTTTTGTAGGATTTATGTTGTGTGCACCATGATAGTGTGAATTTTAATGCTTGTTGCATTCTATCAAATACAATTTTATCAAATTTTCCGCGAACTATAATAACAATGTCGTCAGCAAATCCGAATACTTCAAATCCTTGATGCTTTAACTTTAAAAGAAGATCATCAACTACCAGAGACCACAGAAGTGGAGAAAGAACTCCTCCTTGAGGACAGCCTTTTACAGCTGTTACTTTTACTAGTGCATCTCCAAGATTAGCTGATATTTCTCTTTTGGATAGCATCTCCACAATCCATTTAATTATGTTTTCATTAAAGCCACGATTTCTCATGGCGTTTATCATTGACGAAAAAGACGCATTGTCAAATGCACCTTCAATATCCAGAAACGCTGCTTATAGAATTTCCTTTGCTGTGAAGGTTTTTTTCTATTTTAGTAACTAGCATATGAAGAGCTGTTATGGTGGATTTGCCTGACTGATAGGTGGGTTACCATGAAGAACATCTGATTTGACATTTTCATCTATAAGTTTTTCTATTAACTTCTAAAATATTGATGAAAGACTTATTGGTCTAAATGATTTCGGTGAAGTTTTGTCTTTTTTGTTTGCCTTAGGTATGAACACCACCCGGACTTGCCTCCATATTTTTGGTATGTACCCTAGAAGAAAGCTCGATTTGAAGAGCTTGATTAAAATAGGAATTATTAAAGTTTTGCACTTTTGGATATGTGCTGGAAAAATTCCATCTACACCTGGGGATTTGAATGGGCTGAAAGAGTCTATTGCCCATTCAATTCTAGAGTCTGTAAATAGAATGTTTGCTAGATTGACAGCCTCCTTGTTGAACACTACTAGTTCACAAGAGTTATTCATTCTAGTACACAGCAAAAAAATAATTTTGATATCACATCAAACTGGATGCACTACAATCATGTCGAAAATTTCATGTAATTTGTATGACCACATAAATAAACAAATGCAGTAAAAGCAGCGTAATGTCAGTTCATGCATTGTATTAATGATAATTTTGTCCTTTTTAGCAATTAATATTACACCATATTTTCGACATGATTGTAGTGCATCCACTTTGACGTGATATCAAAATTATTTTTTTGCTGTGTAGTACCATTCTGTTCTTCACATCTTAGAGGTGTATCTTGTATGCAGTCAGTAGTAGGACTAGACCCTGGAAAATGAGAATGCATCATCATTTCCAAAGTTTATGTTGCATTTATAGTAAAAGAGCCATCAGCTTTTTTAAGAGCTCTAAGGCCGTTAGAATGGTCCTTTGAGAGAACTTTATGAAGCCTTGCAGTTTCAGGAGTGCTTTCTATGTTTTCACACATGTGCCTCCAGTCTTTTTGCTTGGATCTTCTTATTTAGCTGTTATACCTCACTTAGAGCCTCTTTATACTGAGACCAGTTTGCTGTGCATTTGGCAGAATTGAATAGTTTGCTAGCCCTTTTCCTTAGTTTTTTTAATCTATCATTCCACCATGGCACATTTCTGTTAGTCGTGTGCACCTTTGCAGGGCAACTAATATTATAAGCTGATTTATATTGCTTATTAAGCAATTAGCAGCTTTTTCTAGCTCAGAAATTGAATCAAAACCCTGTAAAATAGGCTCATTTTGACTCTGAAGACTAAAGCTGTATAGCTCCCAATTTGTTTTACGATGATCTCTGTAAGTTTCCTTTAATACATCATTAACCGTGAATTCAAACATAATTTGCATATGATCAGATAAAGAAATTTCATCCGATACATGCCAATTTACTATACGATCTGAGATTGTTGGACTGCAAAGTGTTAGATCCAACACCTCTTCCCTTATTGAATTAATGAATGTTGGCGAATTACCCTTATTACATATATCAATATTTCGCTGAGAAATGAAATCAAAAAGTGACTCACCCCTTTTGTTGATCCCCGAACTACTCCATATCGTATGATGGGCGTTGGCATCACATCCGATGATAAAGGCTTTATTTTGCCTTCTGCAGTATGAGACAAAGGCTGCAACATCAAGAGGAGGTACATCAGCAACGTCGCCAGGAAAATAAGCGGATGCAATGAAAATCTCCGTTTTTCCTTTCGTAGTTAGCACCTCTAACGAAATTGCAGCAATATCTCTGTTGATAAATTCTGTAATAGGTGTAATTTTAGCATTACTGTTCACAAGAATTGCAGCTCTTGGTACAAGCTGAGTATTGTCATAGATTAACTTACACGATTGTGTAGGCATTCCTAAAATCCTACTGTTATATGCCCAAAGCTCTTGAAGAAGCGCTACGTCCAGTTTGCCTTTGATGAATGTCTTACATAGAATTGCGGAAGCTGCCTTTGCATGATGAAGGTTTTCTTGTATAAATTTGATACTTGTTCCGGTCATTTCTATTTCTGTGAGTTACTATTTTTACCAAAACTGGCATTATTGTCTGCCTTTATTACAAAATCAGGTCGATTACCCAGAGGATCCGTGAACTTGAAGCAAGAGGTGGGCAACACAGAATTTCCATTATTTGTTGCTCCACTAGTTCCAGGAGGGCACTGATCAGCGTTGTGCAAACTAAACTCAACATTTGCAGAAGCATTGCAGCTTTCACCGCTAGATTCTGTTCTTTGTTGGTTAGTATCACGCATCTCAGCGTCCTCAGTATTTACACAGATTGTAGAACTTGAACAGGACTGTTCTGCATTGCCCTTACCCTTATTGTCATCAGGTTTTTCCTCTTTGAGACCTTGTCTCTTGTCTGATTTCGTGGAGGCTTTTTTTCTTATATAGGCAGCTCCAAGTTTGTAATCCACAGTAAATTTGCAGTCTTCCAGAGTCTTCATAGAAACAGCATCAACAGTGAAGACAAGCTCCACGTGTGACTCAAAATTAACTCCGATTTCACTCGTGATCTAAAGCTGTCTTGCCCCCAGATTTTCACTTAAATTTGACACTTCGAAGATAAATTAAGATGTTCAAAAATCCCTCCTTTGTTGATCTTCCTATTTTTTTTTTTCGAGAAGGTGTTTGTCAAAATTGATTCCTGGTCTGTCAGAAATAAGTCTGGCACAATTGGCGTTGACGGCGACTCTGTAGCTCTTTACTCCTATGAGAAAATCCATAAGCAAACGTCAGACTGTGCGTGAAACATGGAGGATTTTGTACTATCCTTTCACTCCACCGAAAATTCCCATAAGATAACAGTCTAAATTTGCTGGTAGAGCAAATTTTTCGACGGTGCCGTCAACGCCAATAGCAGGTTTATTTGTAAATTTTCCATCTGTCAAATTTAAGTGAAAATTCGCCAAATGGACCACAGCCTGAACATCGATAACCATTTAATTTCATAAATTAATAAGCCTTTTTGTGAATCTTTCAATGGATAGACCCTTTTTGTTAAGTCGTTGTCATCAGAAATGGTACGCCCTTTGCGAAGCCTTTTCGCAACGTCGAATAAATTCGATAAAATCAAAACAAATCATCGGCCCTGCCTCAAGCAGTATAGGGCCTAGCTTTGGTTTGAAATTTTTCAAACATCGGCCCTTTTACGTCACTAATCTTATCAATGAAATGAAATAAATGAATGGTTGGCCGCTTTAGCGTGCGGGCCTATTAATGAATCGAAAAATTTCGTTGATCGGCCGTTTCGAAAATCGAGTTATTTTTAATGATTTTTCTCAAAACATGATTTCAAATGTTACTCGAGATGTCCCCTTTCACCTTAAGGCAGCGTTGTGAGATATACCGATTTATCGGTATTTATACCGATTTCCAAACTAGATACCGATGTACAGATAAGAATACTGATTTTTAAAAATTTCATACCGATCTATACCGTTTTTTTAATAATCAAAATTATTATTGCCTGCCCGCGCTCGAATTTCGGAGAAAATTTTTGTGAGAGACTTGAATACCTCATATTTTTTTAGCCTTCAAAATTCTAAACAATTATCTTTAAAGATGCCTTATCATTGATACTCTTCGGCTAATGTTTGCATTTCCTAACCGTTTTTGGCTACCCATCAATCGAGAAATAGTCGATGGCTCTTTCCGGTAATTCCTAGACAATCGAGAAATATTTTTTAAACATTATTTAACTAATGAGAGAGAGAAGGATTAGTATTTTCCATTTCTGTCGAGTACTGTGTAGTCGAGTATTAGTACAAGACACTGAAGAAGTCTGCACATTGTAGACGAAATACGCGTATCTGTCAAGGATAAGCAAATAAAGTAGTGGAATTAAATGGAAAATACTAATCCTTCTCTCTCTCATTATACAGGTATTCCACTAAGACGCCCACATTCATCAGGATTATTTAACTTCCGAAAGTTTTTATTCATTCCTCAACTTCCTGAAGTTTTGTCCAACTTTCCCTGGAATATTCTTCCACCTTACCTAGGAAGCTTCTTCAGCCTTTGCTCGAATGATTCTTTCATCTTCTCCCGGAGCATCAAGGATGCTATCAGATTTTTATTGCGGATCCACACTAGCTGCAAGCACATTTAAGAAGTTCTGAAACTTCAGAAAAGTCAATGTTTCGATAAATTAAAGACAGTTTCATTAACTTCTGTTAAAATTTAAAAAAAGGCGGAAATTTCAGGAAAGTCCTGCGAATTTCAGTGAATTTAAGGAAACATCATAAATATTTTGGAAACTTCACAAGTCCAAAGAACTTCAGGGAAATTTAATGGTTTCCAAGAACTTTAGTGAAGCTCAGAGAACATCAGGACAGATCAATTAATTTCAATGAAATTGTTGAAATTAAAAAGGAGTTCAGAGAAACTCAGGTAATTTCCGAAAACTTCAGCAATGTTCATGCAAATTTAGGAAACGTTTAGTTACATGAAAATTAGATCATTGTGAGAACATTTCATGGGAAGTGCTTTTTAATGGCAGTGTCGATAAGTTCTAAAAATTAAAAAAAAAAAAATCGGGAAGATGAGAGAACTTCAACAACCAACAACACCGACCTCGGCTGGGATTGAACCCAGACCCATTGGGGTGAGAAAGCAGGCACGCTTACTTTTTACGGCGTCGGCAAAAGATTTTTCTCGGGATCAATATATATAAAATATATCGATTTATTAATGAGCAATGATCTTACAAACATTTCCAATTTTCCGTTACACATTTCACCCGAAGCATCGTGTTCGGAGTGTTAACATGGCCACGAGGATACAAAGCGGAAGTCGACGTAGGAAATCTGTCAATTTTACTTAAGACCTAATGTTCAGCTTGAAATCTGTAAATTTCAGACATGGCTTGCTTCTCCACAGCAAACAACAAGTCGTAGTTCGAGCTCAGTGCATCCACAAAAATCTTAATATTTTGACTTGTGAAATTGCGAAGTGTAATGTGAAAAAGAAGTTTCAAGCAATCACCTTAAAGTGACGCGAGAGATTCCCCGTAAAAGCTATCGATTTCGGAACAAATACGATTCTAAAGTGGTAGTGTGACAGAGATAATTTTACTGTTAACCCAATTACCGTTATCAGCAATATTTGAAGAAAATGCAGCCCGTTATCGTTGATGCCCCTATTGCCAAAGGAGTAGTTTAGCTTTTAAATGCATCGGAAACACTAGCGTGCACAGTACGATCATAGATGAAACTAGGATGTTGGACTAGGAGGGGGCCATGGCCCTTAAAACATCGATAGTATGGGGGGATCGATTAAATGTCTTCACTTCTACATTTGAATATTACGGGTGGCGAAATGTTACACTCTTTCAGATTTTTTAAACTAAGTTTTTACTGACGTTCAAGAACCTTCTTAGAAATAAATGAAAATACGTATAGAAGCTATGACTTACGAGATTTATTTCAGGGAACTTCGTGGATTGTTGGGAAACTTTTTAAAAATTTAGGGAATGTTATATTACTTCAAGAAACATCATCTTCAGAAATTTTATAGCACCTTAGAATACTTTTAAGACCTTCAGCAACTGCGTTGAAGTTGTGGAGAATTTCCAGAATGGCAACAAATTTTATAGGAGTTCAGTTATTTTTGTAAAAGGTCAGCGAACCAGTGCTGCGTGCTGTCAACAATATCAATTGTCTTAAGATATTGGTTAGACTGATGCAAAATTTGAAATTTTCGCTCCACAGTGCTCAAACAGTTCCAAATTGGGCCCTGATTAGCCTCCCAAAATTTGAACTAATTTAGTGAGAAACTGACTTGGCACAAACCATTTGAAGTTTATATGGGAATTACTATGGAGAAACCATAATTTCGGTTCATATTTATCTCAAAATTAGCCAGTTAACTCTACTTTAGAAAATAATAGCTGAGCTTGCTGAAAATTTTCTCAGCTACAACTTTGTTGAAGATTACTTTTCGATCAAATGTAAGGAACAAAAATTATTAATGATTCAAGTCTCTGATGTCTTATGATTATGCTCATTCAACTGTTCAGCAGGCAACATTGGTGTTTATGGTGCATAGAATAGAGACCAAAAATCATGGCTACTATGTCACACTGCAGAATAAAGTCAAGACCAACAATTGAGATGGCCTTAACTCCATTTTGTAAACAAACCTTGTGAGGCCATTCTCTCGCGAACCGAAGTCCGCAAAGGCAAACCAACATAATGAACAGGTAGGGGAAATTCTCATCTACCCGATTGTGGTTTAGGTTTGCGAATGAAAATTCCGGTTCGCGAGAAAATGGCCTTACAAGGTTTGTTTACAAAATGGAGTTAAGGTCATTTCAATTGTTGATCTTGAAGTGTTGCCCACAATACAGTTGCTTAATCTTGCCATAAGATTATCAATCTCTTAAACAATTAATAACTATTTAATTTGACGTTTGGCTGAAAAGCGATTTTCTGCAAAGTTGTAGCTGATAAAAATTCCCATAAGAATAGCAATAGAATTTGTTAACAGTACAATATGTAAAAAGGCTAGGAGACAATGAACAAAAAGTTTTGCTTTCCCATAGTAATTTCCATATAAACTTCAAATGGTTTGTGCCAAGTTAGATTCTTATCAAATGAGTTTAAGCTTTTGGAGGCTAATCAGGACCCGATTTGAAACCGTTTGAACACTGTGGAGCGAAAATTCTAAATTTTGCATCAGTCTAATATTGGTCTAGCACTGAATTTCACTTCCAACACTGATATCCGTAGTAAGCATGATATCAGGTGGAACGGTTTTTACATTACTATCCATATGAATATCACTAGGAAAAAGTTAAAAATCTTTCTTTTATCTCAATAAATCAACTTTTTTGTATAACCGTTGCATTGTTTTAATATAACAGACGAGTTTTCTAAAGACCGGTTCTCGATTAGCTGGCGTATTTAAGACAAAATTGCGACAGAAATTTGAATATCACTGGTCCCGTTACGATGTAAATGTCATGTGCGAACTGACATTGAGGCGAATAATATTGATATTCTAACTGTGTGAACTGATACTGATATCAGTTGGCTAGTGAAATTCAGCAGTTTGTAGGTATTGATATATTTTTTGTATGGAAAATGTGGTTCGAATGAAAACAAGAATATGGGTGAAATTAAATACAGCCTAAATGTATACCTCCAGAAATAATAACGTACGGATATTACCTACATGTATGCAACCTACATAACATCGAGCATAAAAAATAAAAATGCTATTTTGAACTTAAATTATTTCCTCAGGGATATGCATTTACTTTCATATGATGTTTACTGTATCACCAAGAAAGTTCATCAGTCTAACGAATGCACTGAAATAGAATGTATATTTATCATCAATAAGTAATGAAAATCGATCATTTCCCAAGGGGATGCGTATTACCTCACGTTCTCCTACCTCACGATATGATCGCTTATCAGCCCGGCTGGGGAATTCATCGAACGAATTTGATGTAATCACGGCCTTATCGGCAGCAGCAGTTCCCGACGAGGGAGTCGGGACGACCAATGTGCAGCAGGTATTCGATATCAGCTCTGATATTACATAGATACCTCTAGCTGTCAATCACGGAACATCCTACAGACAGACACAGCACCGATGCTTCATTGCCTGTAAATAATTTAAAATTGATTGACTGCCAAGTGTTATTGCTATATTGCGCCGGTGTGGATTAAGCTTCTAACAAACAACCTCGATTATCCTTTTGGTACGCATGCGGTCGTCGTCGGCGGCGGCCCGGAACGATTGCCCCGTTTTGTTGACAGTGTTTCCGTTATCAGTTTGTAATCAATTAAAATTACTGTTTGATTTATTTGGTGAAACGATTAGAGCGCCCATTGTTTGCAGGAACTGACGATCTGTTGAATGGTTTCTGCAACAAGTTGTGAAAGATGTGCTTGACAATCGATATCGGAAAGTGTTATCGAAACAACGTGATACAGTAATGGTTGCTGCTGCAAGAAGAAGATTTTCCCCATTGATATTGTTGATAGTGGTGCTAAATGTGGTGGCAAGTAGCCATGTTGTGAAGCCTGGTGTTAATACAAATGGATACAACAGTACAGTTTCTAATGGATCGACTACAACGGCGTACTCTGAACCAGAAAGCTTGTCCCGTTCAACAATCCAAAGCATTAGTCCAAAGGATACTGCGATATCAGGAGCTAAGCCAGGTAACAATTAAATGTTTAACTAAATGTTGTAGGGTGACCTCTTGGTGATCTGACCGTTTTTAATCTGATCACTTTTTTAGTTTGAAACCGGCTAATCTGCACGCCGTTCAACTTTTAGTCCTTTTTATTTTAAAACTCAAACAACCACTTGATGTCAAACTGATGTATGCGGGTTCATTGCGTTCATTCGTGACGTCAGCGTGCAGCATACTATAGACGAGTGCACGGATGGATTTGAGTTCACTCACTCGACAAAAAGTGACACAACAGCGGGGCCATGTTTATTAAAAATGAACACATGAATAATGCTCGCGTAACATTTGAAACGGGCCTACCAACTTTTGTACACAAAACTTGTTAAGCCTTTTTCGCGCGAACCGAATACTCCCACGCAGACTAACAGCACCATCGGGTTGGGGAAATTCTCCCCTTCCCGATAGTGCTCTTGGTTTACGTGGACGTACTTCGGTTCTCAGGAAAAGGACCTAGCAAATTATTTACAAAAGTTGATAGGCCCTTTTTAAATGTTACACGAGCATTATTCATGTGTTCATTTTTAGTAAACAGGGCCCCGCTGTTGTGTCATTTTTTTTAAAGTAGATGAACAAAAGTTCACCCGTGTACTCGTCTTATAGAAAGATATGAAACGGAACGCAGAACCAAAACAAAACAGCAAATAAAGTTACCAAACACTCACTTTTCTGATGGTCGTAGGGTTACTAGAAGTTCAAATTAAAAATCAACCCCGTTAATATGCAAAAACTGTCGTTGAGATTAACGGGAGGTCCACGGTACTTGATCCCCGTAGGCCTTTGTTCAGCTCATGCGAGTTTGTGTGAAAGTGCAGTGAGAATCCAAACTCATTTGGACAGATCGAATTTTATAAATTTTGAGGTTAGTCCGAGGAAAATACTAAACAACTTTACACGGCGATAGACTCCCGTTAGTGAGCGTGCGTTAAGGCGATACGATCCACAAATCATAGGCACTTGCACTGCCACTTCGAGTTTTCTAGGGAGTTAATCTTGGGCACTATTGTGATTTCAGGCATTACATTGCGGAAAAGAGTTTTGTTATTGTATGTTTTGCGATAGCAGATAATTGACCCCTGGAAAATGTGAAGTGGCACCAGAGCTTTTGGATTGATAATCGACACGTTATAGTTACGTGAAAAATCAGTATCTCTTTTTGCTTTGCCGTCAATTTTACATGACCCATTTAAAATCTACATGACACCACTTATATATCTAGATAGAGCTGGAATTAGGGCGTAACAGCTTTTGTAAACAATGACTTCTCTCGATGATTTCTCGGAAGTCATGGCTCTTCCTGGCAAATCGATATCATCATCGAGTAGAGGAAGACTTCTCCTACCCGATGGATATGTTGTTTTGTGTAGGGGTGCCTTGAATTCCGAGAAATCAACGAGAGAAGTCATTGTTTACAAAGGCTGTTACGCCCTAATTCCTGCTCTAACTAGATATGAGGGGAAATTCTTTTTGAAGAGGCTACATTTTTCATTGAAGTTTAAATGGAAAAAATCTATGTTTGATTTCACGTAGCATTAACGTGAACATTATTTTGAGTTGGGGTTTTTTCGGGGAAATCGAAGACAACATATCAAGAAGACTGGAAATTTTCTCTTTTTTTTCCATACGCCCTTTATAAGTCAGGCACAATCGCGTCATCTACCGCTCAAAGATAAATGCTCCGAGCGAATTTGGCAATAAAGATTATAACCTCAGAAGAGAGCGAGGAAGAGAGGTTTGTATATTTGCTCATTTATCTATGCACTGAAAACGAACCTAACTCAGAGAGTGAATCCCTTTTACTCAGTTGTGAACCACTGTCACTCATTCGTATGGAGACATTCCTAAACGCGTAGGTCACTCAGCCTACGCTTTTAGACATTTCTCCATACGAATGAATTTGGAAACGCACATGATTTTCATACAAAATCAAACTTAATGGAATTCATCTGAGTTTCACATAACATTTATGCGATCACGTTCATTTTATATGATTTTTAATATAAATTTTTCCGGCCTCATAACATTCATGTGACTTTGTGGTGGGATTTGCAGCTATGTGGCTGCAGGAAAGCTATGTGAAATTCACATGGATTTCATACATTATATATGTGATAAATTTTTTGAGTGTATGCTTGAAATCTGGCAAAGTTGCCAGTCTTCTTTACATGAAGTCTTCGGGAAAATGGTATACACGGCGAATGAGAACGACTCAAATTTGAGTTTAGTTCACTAGTGCAGGAACTCAGTGATGAGTAAATTTGCGGCAAATTATTTGCCTCATGTTTTTCCAGATTTTTCCAGGATTTTCCAGGGAAAAATTCCCGAATTTGAGAAAAGTGAGACATTTTTACTCAAATTTTACTGATCGCTGAGCTCCTGCACTTTTGGCGATTATGAGTGAACTAATCTCAAATTTGAGTCGTTCTCATTCGCCGTGTAGATATAGAGTTCTCTACCACCGTTAGTATTAGTGAGCAGTTTAACTAATCCATGCATTTTACTGGTTGAAAATAAAAAACAAACCGCTGTCAAGTCGAACACTTTGACAGCTGATTTCGTGGTTGAAAATAATAAACAAATCGATTTTACACGGCTACACTAGCTTGGTTGTATGCTCTAACATTGTAACGAAATAAATAATATAATGAATGAAAAAATCTGCAATTCAGGATAGCGCCAATTAGATGACAACTAGAGTTAAAACCTGGCACACTTATCCTTCGTAAAAATTATTGAAAAAATGTGATTACTTAGAAAATGGTTCTTTCGGTTTTTCTTTGCAATTTTTCTCCATCGTGAAAATTTTCATGGAAAACATATTTGAAATTATATTTTTATGAATTTATGAGATAATTTCACTTCATTATAAGACACTTTTTTTCCTTTGATTTGTTTTCCGTTGATTCCGACCCATCAACTCATGGACCAGGGACCAACGGCTTTACTTCCTTTCCGAAGGAAAGCGTGATCAGGGATTTTATGCCTCAGAAAATCCGGCGGCGTCGACTGGGATTGAACCCAAGCTTTTTGAGGTGAGAGGCAATCACGATTGCCACTACACCACCGGTGCCACTATAAAACAATATGTGACAAAAGTGGATGCATTACTAACTTTAATCAAACCAGAAGTAACCGAGAACATTGGGATTGAACCCCGAACAACCGAGATGAGAGGCTTAGTAACCCTAAACCACAGATGCTTTGGGAAAATGGATGACTAAATCATGTTGCTTGCACTCCTGGGGTCAGGCATGGGAAACCATTTGCATTCATTTCATACATTCATTTACATTCATTTGCCTCTAACTTTTTTCATCAACAGCATTCCGCAAAATGATGTAAATAACTTTTGTAGGGTTTTTTATTAGCTACAAGTTTTGGTCATAACTCAAATCTGTATCTCTTTTGCATCACGAACTAGAGCGAGCAGAACTTGTTACTGTTTTTCAGTGAATGTAAAATACATTCACTGAAAAACAGTAGTGGCTTCTGTTCGCTCTGCTTCGTCATGCATAAGAGATACGGATTTGACTTGTTAACAAAAGTTATAGCTAATGACAAAACCTACAAAAACTTTATATATCATTTTGCGAAATGCTGTTGAAGAAAAGAGTTAGAGGCAAATGAATGTAAATGAATGCACGAAATGAATGCAAATGATTTTCCATGCCTGCCTGGGGTAAAGTTAAGTGCCATAACTACCTTAAAAAAGCGTTGTTTAAAATTGTCCATTGTTAATCACATATTTTAACACACTTTTATGTGGATAGACATAAATTAAACGTGATCCTTATTCATGTATACGATTGACATTATGATCATTTCCAAATGAACTCCTAATAGTTACATTGCATTTACTTATTTTGAGATTTATGGTCAAATGTATTTTTTGGCCCAAACTCACCCATAAGGAATTTCAATGGTCCAGTTTTTATAGATTTTTAGTAAAATGAGATTTTGATTTAAATCAACTATCTCTTCAACAGTCGTAAATATATTATTGATGAATACATGCTTAAAACTAATTTCCTCGCTAAAATATGAATTTGATAAGGAACGGAACTTAAAATGGTGTGTTTTTGGTGCAATTTACCCTCCAACTTACGGTACTATCTTCTTTTTTGCGCGTTCATCAAGTGCACCAGCGGTCTGTTGGAAGTTTAATAATTTGCGAGTCACGACTGCGTGTATTATTTGTAATTAACGTCTCCCCCAAAAATATTACTATTAAAACAAAACTAAAATCTGACTGCATTGACACCCTCTTGTACGCAATATATAATTTCAAATATTTTTTGGTGAATTTCTACTGATGTTTATTCCTTAAATTCATAAATTCACTAATAAGCTAAAGCTATACAAATATGCTAATAAAGATCATGTGTCAAATAATTTGTGCATGCATAACATAATTATAATCTGTTGTGATTGGCTTTTCAATACTAGCAATCTTTAGTAAAATAAATTTAAACTACAATGTGTTGAATCGTAACCTACCTAACTAATAAAAACCAAAGATTCAAGTAAGCTAAAGGAGAAAAATCTATACAACTCTCTAATAAGGAAAATCCCCAAAGGCTTGGTAGCCATCATAATGAAGTAATGAAATTGGCTTGTTAGCGGAATGCTTAAATAAAACAGCAAAAAAGGCTATCTTCCATTTAATTCCACTTAATTAATTTTGGTATCCATGACAGATACGTATTTCGACTACAATGTGCAGTCTTCATCAGTGTCATTCCCACTAAAGACAACAGTTAGGTAGGTTACGATTCAACACATTGTAGTTTCATTTTTATACCTATGATCTTGACTTTTTTACCTAGGGGATGAGTACTTAAGGGGGTTAGATTTTGATAAGTTCTTTAGTGGGAATGACACTGATGAAGACTGCACATTGTAGTCGAAATACGTATCTGTCATGGATACCAAAATTAATTAAGTGGAATTAAATGGAAGATAACCTTTTTTGCTGTTTTATTTAGCATTCCGCTAACAACCCAATTTCATTACTACATTTATTTAATTGTTTCATTGAATTATTCGATAAAAAAATCAAAGGCATTAAGCAATGGAATGCAAAAATTATTATCACACACGCAACGAATCGAAAAGTCTGGGAAAACTGGCAACAAGGCGCCACTGATGTGCTTTTCATGATGAACTTAACCACCGTGACGTCATACTTTTCGTTCCAATTGGAAATGACATCCGCTGCGGGCAATGTTTACAAGTCTGTTTTGAACAAAAGTTGATCCGTTTCATAGTCTCAAAGTAGTATTTCGCGGAAAAGATGACTAAAAAGTGCATTGTTCCAAAATGTAATTCAACCCACAAAACAGAAGGGGCTCGGTTTTTCCGATTCCCGTCCGTGAGAAGCAGTATGGTGGAGATATCCCAGCGGAGGTTCCGCGAATGGAAGAACATTCTCGGATTCCGAGAATATCCATATAAATATGTTTGTAACCAGCATTTCATTTCTGGTAAGTTGAATAATTTGAAAATATGCTGCAAGTATAGAATAAATATTTTTCTAGGGAAAGCTGCCAGGATTTCCGACATAAATGTTGATGATTGGGTACCTACATTGAATATCGCAAAAATCAATTCCGTAGTGTTGGATGATCTTACGGATCTCCTTGATCAAGAATGTCAGGAAAGTGCAGATAATGCTGATGAAACAGCAACTCGTTTGATTGTCGATCAGGTTGATTTCGAAACGTTCGTGGGAGGATTGTTGGAAGATACAGATTTAAACTGCACAGTAATGCCCCAAATCTCGCTTCCTCGTAATGAAACTCCTGCTTTCTGGAACGAGCAGAACGAAAATAATTCTTCATTCATTCTCGAGTGTAAGTACATTTTATGCTCTATGTTGGTATGTTATATATCTAGTATGTATTTGCAGATGTTGACAAAGTCAATGATGGTGTTGTGCCCATCAGTACCAGCATCGGAAATTCAACCAGCTTTTCTGAGCAACGAAGTGATGCTCAATGTTACCTGGAAAGAACCGATCATAACTACTGTAGAGTTGAACCGACATGGAACTGCACTGTGTTTCAAAAATATTCTGAGCAATTAACTTCTGTGTCCGATTCAACTGATGGCGTAGATGATGCAGATCATTCTCAGCAAGGTGTTATTATTTTTTAAATATGTTTATGCGATATTCTTACAGTTTAATATATGTTTTAGAGGCTTGCAGTGCCACGCACAGACGTGAGACATTCGATATAGCTGGACAAACACCACCATATTGAACCTGGAAGAGTTGAACACGCTGCAGGAGAAAGAAAAATATCAAGATAACATCATGAAGGCGTACCAGAAGGAACTAGCGAGGCTGCAAACGAGAGTAGACGTTTTGGAAAAGGAACTTTCGAATAAACAGCATGGTTTGCTTTGGTCAGATGATGACTAGCGCTGTAAGCGATTCACTGGCATAAGTAGCTTCAAAACATTAAAAACGATCTTTGAATATGTCAAGAATTGCTTGTTTCAGCCTCACTGTGCTCTAACAAAGGATCAAATGTTCATAATGACTTTACGTAAACTGCGTCGCAGCACACCGTTTGTAGATTTAGCAGATGAATATTCCGTTTGTACTACGACAATATCGAAATATTTTCATAGAACATCCCAAGTAACAATACAAGCTGAACATTAAGAACAGAAGCTGATTATTGGTTAATTTAAGGTGTACAAAGCTGGTTAACATCAGGCTGAAAATAAAGTTGATTAGTAGTGTATGAAGCGAATTGTATCCCCATAATCCAACCTCTATAGGTTAGCTGATCCAAAGATTGAACAAGCCTTATTTAAGCTTAACACAACTCCACAAATCAGCAATGCGTTACACATATTTTGATAGCTTGATTTGTTAAATGTCGTCAGTTTCTGTGTCACTCGTTGCATGTCCGGCATTTTAGTTCTACTTAATTCACTGCCTACCTTTCTAATTACTAATTACATCCAAATGACCATCAAAATAAATCACGTTCTTGTGTTCACATTGTGTTAAGTGCATTTGAAAATGAGAGGAATGTTTAACTGTCACCAGTTGTTGCTTACAATTCTGCATTGCCGTATAATACTCTTCCGGGTGCTGTTATTCAACTTTAATTTGACGTGCTTCAAGTTAATGATCATACCTTTTACCACACATCTGTCTAAATGGTCCAGTAGGTATGGTTGACGCCTATGAATCAGCGACTGCTGGTTCGAATCCCGAAATGCAAAGGTAATTTTTAGACTTATATTAACAATATAAATATGTTAATCCAATTAGTCAGCAACAAGTTGAAGCAGTTCCAATATAAATGCAGAAGATATGAAGCGGTCTTCTATTATTATTTTTGAAATAAAACTAGAAGGCTGAACAAGGGTTGGAAAAAGCTTATAATGTCTATTACTGTTAAGCTTTTTGCTGATTAAAATCACCAGATTTAGATGTTTAAAAGCTGGACAAAGGTTAACGTGGTCTATGTACAGCAATTATTCAATCTAAGGCTAAATTGAAATCGATTAATCAACACTTGTTAAGCATCAAATTGTTACCTGGGATTATTTGTTCTGTACGATACATTGAAATATGCCTTAGAGCCTGTTTCGAGAGATATAAGCATTCGCCATCTTCCTCAAATTTTTCGGCAACAGTACGGATACAGTCGTGTACACATTATCGATTGCTTTGAGGTCACTACTGAAGAACCTATAGATGTTAAGGCTGCTCTTTCTCACCACAGCTCGTACAAAATGAGAGAAACTACAAAGTTTTTGATTGCAATGTCTGCTGATGGAAGAGTGTCTTTCATTTCACATGCATACGCTGGTCGATGCTCGGATCGAAATATCGCTGAAACTTCTGGATTTATTGATACACTTGAGCCAGGCGACGTTGTAATAGCCGATAAGGGTTTCGATATAAGCGATTTGATATCTTCGAAAGGTGCAATACTGAATATCCCAACATTCCTTCGAAAAGACTCACAGTTGAATCCCTTGGACATGGAGAGAGATAAGCAAATAACAACGCTAAGAGTACATGTAGAACGGCTGATTGGAGTGTTGAAGTCGAAGTACGAGTATCTGAACGGGCTTGTCAAGGTAGATTCTTTGAGACGATTCGAGAATAGCATCAATGCTGTAGATCTAGCCGTATGGGTATGTTGCATATTGGTAAATTTTAATAACTCTATTGTGTAAGGTTCCGTGAATTTGTTCAATTGCATTTGAATTCTTCATCATACAAGAAAAATAAAAGAAATGGAGAAAAACTGGTTTATTCGGACATTAATTTACAAAGTGGTTTCTTTCTCCGTGTAATAATTTCCCAGCAACTCAGGAACAATTATGTTGTAAAAGTACATCTGGCTACGCTGCTTACAGTTCTCCCACAAATCTGCATTTCTTTCAACTTTTATCACACAACTTTCGGTCTTGCTCCAAACCATGAAGAGACCAAAGTCGGCTCCAGTTATGAACATTTGTGCTTGAATTTGGAAGTGATAAGCGTGACTCTCGACTATCTCAAATGTACCATCAGTCATCTTGATGAATGAATTAGGAAGAGCTGCCAACTTTTCCAGACCCAACTGCTCATTCAAAGAACTTTTCGCATCTAATCGATAAGGGCATTTGATTTCAACAACAAATTTCCCACAGCACGAACAGCTGCCCATGCAGTCGGGTGATGCCGCTAGAAAAATGTTTTCTCGATCAAGAAATATTCCACAATCAGACAGTCGTAGCACAGACAAACAGACATAACTCATTGAATATTTCTCATTGTAAAACATCGTCGCTAGAACATTACCGCCATCTGTTGAGTATACTTTGGTGGGCACTACGCTGAACAGATGGCGGTAGTGTGTAAACGTCAAACGCAAGGGAATTGACTATGCGCGCCACAGGTGGCGGTACTACCAATCACGATACTTTTAAACTGTCCGTTAAATGCTTGTTCGATGAACAACTTGCGAGTGTTATGTCTGTTTGTCTGTGGTCGTAGGTTTTCATGTTGTTCAGCTAACATTTTACCCAAAGCTTTTTTAGCAAGTGGCTCATTCTTCCGGCCGTAGGCAAGTGCTGGTGTGTCAAAGTTCTTCATATACGGGTGGCATATTTTTTTTTAGCAAGGTCAGCTTCGGTGGAGGATACTCATTCGATGTGTTCACCACTTGCTTGAGACATGAAGCTGTTACTCTTCCTGTTCGGACCCACTTCCAAAAACTGCAGTCCCTTTGCATACGGGTCAATTTCTCAACTAATACTACATCAGATTCTGTCAACATAAACTTGAATCCTCGTCCCAAATCTCTAAGATATTGTAGATTACTTGCACGTAGAGCGATGTTGAAGTTTCCTTGGAGCAAGATACTTTTGTTGGTGATGAGCTCATCGGGTACGTGATTATCCAGACAGGTCTGGCACGAAAAGCTGACACCGTCACAAATCGTGTTTATAATTACAGCTTTTCCGTCATCATCACTCAGCTTCCTTAGCATATCGTAACTAACTTCTTCCCGTAACTAACATCTCGAACTTTTTTGTACAGATCGGTTCGAATGTTTTTCGATGGCTGGCGCCAGTAGCATGGCATATCTGTAACTGTGACCTTTACATTGATTAGTGCATTATTTGATTCTATTAAAGGAATTTAAGTAATACCTTTCTATTAATAGACTGGGCATGAAGATTAGCTAATGAGTACAGGATGGCACTGACATGGGAGCAAGTCTCGCTTATACCGGCAACGCAGGTGCAGTGTGCATATATTATGTTTCCTCGTTGGTCTAAGATTATCCAAGGTTTCAACATACCTTCCCTCAGTTTCATTGAGTGGATAACCTGACAAAAGATTTTAAAAAATAAACTTACTATGTGTTACCCACAAATATGGTTTCTTACCTTTCCAACAACAACATGATAGCCTTCTCGTACAGTTCCCTGGACGGAATGCACGAACCCGGATTCTAATTTTTTTATACCCATCCATACTTCGTCTATTCTTCATAGGATGACCAGTATATGGAGACTCGAAGTTTAGAAGGTTATCGACGACATGAGCAGTAGTAACCGTGGATGGGATATTCTGGTTTCCAAGCGCAGGGAAGGACATACTGTATGGACCGTTATATCCAATCACTTTGATTTTTTCTAAATATCTGCGGTATACATTTGGTGTTGTTTTCGGCAATCCTTTAGCATATTTTGAAAGACGCCCGCCGATTGGATTGAGCTGGCTTAACTGCAACATTTTCAACGCACGTACGCGAAATAGCAAAATATGAGACACTCGAGAAATTGATACAAATAATCACAAATTAGTTTCGGAGTATTTAAATGCACTACATCGAACTAGTTTTGTTTCCAATGCATTGAAAAGCAACTACTCAGCTGATCCGGTTTGTTTGTAAACATTGCTCGCAGTGGTTTTGACATTTTCGAGGTTAAATGCGTTCGTGGATAAGTCCATAGGAGTAAGGAGTTACAGAGCTCTCGTCAACGCCAATTCCTATGTCGAGTGTGGTGTCCCACTAACTGCTACCAAGAGGACTGAGAGAACAAAAGAGACGGCAAGTATATGCTACATGACAGCTAAGCTCGTATTCGCTTTTCCTCTCATAAATCGTAAACAATGGGGTCATCCGTCGTGAATGGAACGATTTTTTTCTACGACGAAATGCATTATCATTTCGCTTTTTCTGGACGACGGTTTTTATGCATAAAAAGTGAAAGAAGGAAGATGTTTTGCTTTTTAACACAAACGCACACGGCCATGAGAAATGCCATTGGAGTAAAGAGAGTTTCCCTGCCATTCCTTCGACATATCCTCTGACAACCCAAGATATGTTCAAATCCTACAGGTAAAGCGATCTGCATGTGGATTGAATATAGTTTTGAGAATTCAGGATGAATGAAACATAGGATTTAATTAGGGGGTATGTCGGCCTCGGCACTTCTTTCCCTTTTATCGCCAGGGGAGTTAATGAAGTCTTAGAGCACAGACTTAGAGTGTTAATTTTTTGCAGAACAATGCATTATTATTATTTAACTTTATTAGGGAGGCTTTCAGCCTTGGGCTGGTTCGCCTCCAATCGCAGAACAATGCATTGGAACATGATGCAAATAAATACCCGCTGATGATAATAGGTAAAGAAGTGCTGAATCCGAGATTTATTCTATTTTCTATCGTTAATCTTTGAATATGTTTTATTCAAAATGTGTTTTTGAATATCCAAGAGTATGGAATTATGATAATCGTACTAGAATTAGCAGAAAAATCATAAATACAGTTTTTGTTTGATGTGATCGTCTCACTCCACAATTAGCATTTTACTTATCCTCTGCTTTTGCAGGAAGCATTGATGAAATCTGTGAATAAGATGTTGCCTACAGACACTCTATACACGTACACACCTTTCAATATATGAATCTTGGGTATGTTTGAATTGTACATACCAGTAAAGCTGGTATAAATGGTAAAAGGTGGTATAAGCAGATGTGTTATCATTATTCCTGTGACCCTTTTTTTGAAGAAGAATAAATTCCGTTCCCGCAATTAGTAATTTCCTACGGTGAAGATTAAAGTGTAAGGTCCGAAATCCGGTCATTTTGTGATCCTGTGCGAACATTTTTGAACTTCCACTGATCCGCTGAATGTGGTACTCCGGAGGTACAGACATGCTCCGTAGGCTTTCTTGGACGCATCGCAGAAGCCGTGAATTTGAATTGAAGCAAGGTCCGTACAGAACGCCACCCACCTGGTCCTGTGGGCCAGTCACCTGTGGACCTTACACTTTAATCTTCACCGTAGGAATTAACTAATTGCGGTTATTTGCAACGGGAACGGAATTTATTCTTCTTCAAAAAAACTACAAGGAACAGCCCTAAGGGATTGTACGCAATGGTGACGTAGGACTACGTGGTCTTATATAATAAATGTTATTTGTGAATTGCAGCAGAAGCTTGTGTTTTCTGTAGGAATAGGAATTTGAGCGGGGTTCTCTCTGCTTATACTCTTTAGTATGACGCGGTATGCATGGCCCACAGCAACTCACGAAGAGTTACTGATTCCGATCCATAGCGGTGTGGCTTCAGCCTCCTTCTATGGATGCTCATGTGGGCTGCTGCTTGCTGCTTGCAGGGAGCCTTTCGTTGTGTACTGGAGAACACCACCAATTGAATAAACATCTTTTGGTGACACCAGATGGAATTCAATTTTAAAATCTGTGTTAGGGAAATCGCTTTTCGCAGGCAATCGGTGATAATTTTAATTATAAAAGCAACTGTTCGAGCGTGAGCGTGTTTCAAACAACGGAGCCACAACTCTGGGAAAACGAAATTTCACTGCAGTAGCACTGATCTTCACAGTGCCATCTCTTAACGCACTATAACCACTTTCACGAATTTATGGATTCGGACACACGTATCTACGGAACAGCCCATAGGATGACTCATGCACTACCACCGACGGAACTTCCCGGTTTGGTCACAAACTTTGGATCGTTTCGGATGTGAACGAGGAAATTAATTTTAGATTGTCTTGCACTGTATCTCACTTGATTACCTTTAGACGATCGAGCGGACAAAAAAAAAACACGGAATAGAATACCGAACGCTTCTGCTGTATATTTGCAACTGAATTCAATTTGCTAATGACTTTGCACGGATAGAGAATAGAATATTTACAGTGGTCGCGTTTGTTATGTCAGTTTGAATTCAATTTTGTTCAAAGAATTCAAGTTTTGCTTATGATTAAATTTCTTAATTACTATTTACAAGTTCAAATACATAAAGCGAACTATATACATACTCAGCGTACTGATCAGCAACAGTTGCACATTCGTGCAATTTTCAATAGTGACAGTTTGAAAAATGATGAAATCTTAAATTTATCAGATGCGTAGAAATATATCTGATCGAATGGTGATAAAATGATTGAAATTGGTCCAGAGGCAGCTGAGTTATTAACGTTCAAAATCTTTCATAATTTTGTTACATGTTCCATTTTTGGTTTTCACAAAGTGTACTCCAATATAGAAATCACAAACGTAGTCCTACGTCAAAAGGGTCACAGGAATAATGATAACACATCTGTGTACGCGCGCGATTGGTGGATAACTAATTTATTGCCCCTATCAGCTGTTCACTCGTACCTACAATCTACTCGTGGAAAGGAGATTAACTGATAAGAGAGGATCGTGAGAGGACCTGATCGCTTTGTGTGAGAGTAGGTGAAATACAATTTCGTGTGGAACATGTTTGGTAGTAGAGTGCTTCTATTTATGATTAAACAATGTCTTATCTTAAATGAGATGTTGTACAAATAAATGTATGTATGTATGGGATAAACATTGAGCTGTCCATAGTTGGGCGTTGTTGAACTTGTGGTACTTGCACAACATTTTATATGAGTATCCAAGTAACCAAACAGACACAAAGTCGTTTTGAATGTGGGTTCAGAGTGAGACAATGTCACTGAGACACAATATGGTAACTTGGGTATTCGGATAAAAGTATTACTTATTAAAAAAAAAAAAAACTAATCCTGGTTGTATCTTTTATTTTAGAAGATGGCTTTATCACAGAGCCCCGTCTAGGAACGAGTGTATTGTTGATGGACCTGGTCTACGATTCAAGATTGGTTTCTGTGATGATAAGTATCACAAAAAAGGTAAAATAAGTAGCATCGAAATGTAAATATTATTGATAATAATCATAACAATCAACTCTTATAGACATTGAAATACATATATAAAAGGGAAGGTACGGTCCAACAGTGGGAATGCCAACTCCCTGTTGATAACATTTCGTGGCTAAAGGGCGGGCTCTTCTCCCCACTCATTGGGGCATCTTCCAGTTTGGGGGCTTGTCTTTTTGACCAATTGGCTGATCAAGTTGCTGGAAGGAGATTATTCGTTGTTCCGTAGATGCGTATAGGCGACTTTGCCTATCGATCTACCCTATCCTTTTTTGGACCTTCATACAGCGTCATGTTGAGGACAATCAGAGGGTATTAAGCTTGATCAAGACAAACAGAGAAAAGTGGGCTGTGTCGGTCTTAGTTAGATTTAGTTAGTAAACCACTATCATCATCATCATTCGTAGACAAATTTTCAATCGATTGGCTTGTTCAGAATTAAAATCCATCCGGTATTGACAGAGTTATAAGTGGTCAAAACCTGACCACTTTTCGTAACGCGGTGGATGTTGGTTTTTTGAAATTGCACCCCCAATATGTCGCCGAAAGAAGTAATCCAACGTCAAAAGACTGCCGACTACACTAGACGTCTAAACCAGCGAAGTCAGTCAAAGTTATTATTTTATTTCTGTGATTAAGAAATATTTCAGGTCCAAAAATGAATTCCCCGATATTCCCTGATTTTACAGGTAGTCAACGTCCTGTTGAATGTGCTTGCAATTTCTTGCAAAGATTGCTTTAAAACGACTATGAAAATGGCCAGAATTAATCGGCCATTTTGGTCAATTGGTCAACGGGACGCTCCAGGGGATCTGTTGTTGAGTGTGAACGCTTAATAATGTATATTCATATGTTTTATTTCAGATTATACGACTGACCCTGGCATTCAGCAGAGTTCATCAGTTCCTGGGGATACACCAATCGCGGTCGTAAGTCCCCCGGAAAAAGAAAGATTATCTCATGATCAAAACGATACCACTAGAAAATGGTGCTTGGAGCTCATTACTGAAGCGGATGGAACTGATCCCGTCTCCGAAAGCAATGAAAACAATTCCCAAATATCCGAGGATCTCTCAAAATTCGAATGGTATTCATTGAGCCTGGGACCTGGGAATGTTTGCGATAGCTTTCTGCCTTCTAGTCAGAATAAAATTAATGTCGGCTTAATCTACGTAAGTGTTAGTTATTCATCAAAATCGGTAACTCATCTATGCGTGGAATTTGCTCGGGAGTACGATATATATGTTGAAAATGTTACCATTGTTGGCCTTGGATTTGAAGCAAATCTGCCGGTGAAACCCGGAGAATCGAAAGTCATATCGGGGTTGAAGCGATGTTGTCACTGCAAGTACACAGTGGAAGTCAGATGCAAAACTGGTCACATTGTAAATAAGGTGATAGAAAAGAAAAGGCGGCAGATCAAACTAGTGAGCATTTCTCCTGATGTAATACACTGGTCATACCCAGTAGAAGAACTGCTGTGTATAAAGGAGTTTCGGATCGATCTGCATGTTTCAACGAAGAATCAACATAGTAAAACTATCTTCGTTGTCCCAAATGCTCAGGACACTGATGGAAACTTTAGTTTAACACTGCAGGATCTCCGGATAATATGCTTTCCGAAATATGTTACAATCACTCCCATCTTTAACGATTATTTTGAAGGAATACCGGTGACGGAATATTCGGAGGTTGCTTTATCCATTGATCCACATCTAAAAGATTCTTCAATTAATTTTACTCAGTATTATTGGGATGTGCCTGAATTATTTGGCAAATGTGTGAAGGAAATCAGAGTTTCTGACGGAAATAACACCATTGAAATAACGAGGCATAAAAAAACCTCACCGTTGCCGAGTAGAGCCACGTTTAAAAATCTAGATGCTTGTCGATTGTACACTTTTACCTTCGAAGTTATCGATCTAGATGGGACACCTAGGTCACAAGTGGATAGAAATACCACTATTTTGGAAGTAGAGGGAGGTAGTGTGGTTGAATTACGTTTGATGGAAAATGTGTCACAGTCCGCTTGGATTGAGTGGAGCCCACCGAAGGGAATGGCTTACTGTATTGAGTCGTATCTCATTGAAGAACAGCATAGTGATCATATAAACAAGCATGAGATTAATACTTCTCCACATCGACTCAATGCAACCAGTATTTGCTCGTTGAAATCGATCAACATCACACCAAAATCTGAACGTATTTCACGATGGATGACAACGACGCTAATTCTATCACACAGGGCTTCAGTTCAAAATTTGCACGTTCATCCGCTTTCTTCTACAGCGATCAACATTACCTGGGATCCTCCAGAACAGCAATGCGAATACGTCGCATACTATTCAATTTATAAGCGTAATTTCCCAAACATTCGCTGGACCTCACATTTTTCAAGCAAAAAAATTGACGATATGATTCCTTGCACAAACTATAGCTTTGTTGTAGTACCAGTAAACCGGTATGGCGTGAATCACTTGTCAGCTATGGCTTCCGTATCAATGCCCGAACAACGTATTCCCCGGGTTCAACAAGTTAAGTCTCACCATGGCCAAATACAGTGGAATTCCCCTCTTCAGAGCTACAGTTGCATAAAAGAATTTCAAGTGATTCTGAGAACAACTGACAACAGGCTGATAGTAAATACAACCATTTCCGGGAAGTCAAAAGGTCGCAAATCCGAACCGTTCACCTACCATTTTCGTCAAAATTCTGACACTCTTTGCGCACTGCTCAAGTACAGCGTAACTCCCGTATCGCTAAGCGGGCGGCTGGGAGATCCGTACGAAATAACAACTCCTCCACCAAAGCCAGGACCAGTACTTGATGTTACCATCAATACAAGCGTCGAACGTCAAGTTACCATATCTTGGATGAAGCCAGAACTCTTCCCGAATTGCGTTAGCTCGTATCGAATTTCCTACGATGATCGAAACGTTACAACCAACGAAACCTCCATCACGATACAGAACCTGTACTCTTGTATGGAGTACAACTTCACGATAGCTACGGTGGATTTATCCGGCGAGGATGCAGCAAGTGTAGTCACCAATGCAACTGTCAAGGAGGAAAAGCTGAGCGCAGTTCAGGATTTGGAACTAACTGAACTGGATCCACGATCGCTGATAGCTAGGTGGAAACCTCCGGCGAATGGGACGCACTGTGTGGCATCCTATCGGTACGTGGCGTGGGTTTCCGGAGGAGGTGATCTTCCGGAGCAGATTTCCAATTCAACCACCGATATCCATATCACCTTTGTGGAGGTGTTCGCTTGCACCAAGTACTATGTGCAGGTTATTCCTGTTTCTAAAGGAAACAACGACGGCAACAATGAAATCGCGGATATTGTGACCAAAGAGAGAGGTAGGTAGTTCTCGAAGTGAGTGTTATTGCATTGAAATAGTGTGTGTTTTGTTCTCCTTAGTCATCCTAAGATACCACATCGATCCGGTTCGAATCAAGACCCAGATGGCACAGAGTCTAGAACTGCAAACTGCTTTAACGAGCGATAACACCAACAATTGCGATTTGCATGCGGTACGCTTCACCTGCACAACAAGCATCGTCCCTGAGGGAGAGGATCCCAAAGTGGTATGTAGAACACTGAATCAACTATCACACATATCTAATTATCTTTGTTATTGCTAAGATCACCGGTGAAGCTAAAATCACGGACCTCAATGCTACTTTCTCTGCTGTCGTTACCCCGTTGCAACCCTACAACGAGTACAATTGCACCGCAGCGATCCTGAACACTGCTGGATGGTCCGACGAAACGGCTCTGGCCCCCTTCATGACCGGTGAAGATTGTAGGTAGAAGTTAAGGAAGAAATTCGAAGTAAGTCTTGTTCAATTAATCAATCTAGTTCCAGAGCAACCACAAAATCTTCAACTAAGGGGGGATGTCCGAATGATCGAACTGAGCTGGAAGGCGCCGAAGGTTAAGAATGGAATCATCTCTCGTTATCGAGTTCACATTCGGTCGGAAGGTGCGCGATACCCCACACCCAGCTATTGTCCTCTACCAGATCCGTACAATTCCACTTTCGATCTGCACGAAGACGACGAGAACGCAAAGATGAAGAACTGGGACGTTGACGAGCTGGACCATAATATTAGTTACCTGAACCCATACACTGATTACGTGGTTCAGGTGGCGGCGGCCACCAAAGCCGGATTGGGCCCGTACACTGAGATGGTGTCCGTGGCGACACTTCCGGAGCGTAAGAGTTGTTTAATTTATGGGGAAACTTTTTTCTTAATAACGCTCTCTTTGCAGAGCCCGATCCGGTGTATGAGTTCTCGGAGTACAACGTCACTCTTCCGGAGATTGACAAGCCATACAATTCGACGGTTCACATCTCGTGGAAGATACCGTGTCATCTGCATGGGCGATTGCGTAGCTTCTCGGGACAGTTCATTGGCTACAAAGGTGCGTTCGAGCACACTTTTGGTTGGACTAGAACCATCGACCCGAGCGACGAAATCTTGGAAACGTATAGTCTAACGGAAGAGCGCCTGGAGCCAGAGCTTCAATACAACGTCTCGATCATGGTATTTGTAGAAGACGTCGGTAATCATAGTAATGCCAAGTTTTTGAGTTTTCTGTCACCGGCTGGGAGTAAGTTGAATATAATTTCTCGCATAAGTCTTATAGATACTTACTAAACACGATCATTTATTTTCCAGTACCAAACATTACAAACGAAATCAACTGGGGAACAGTTAACGTGATGAACGCACCGAATCCGACGAGAACAGCCAGGATTTGGATTTCAGATTTTATCTTCCAATCCAACGTTGGCAGTATTACGAACGTAGCTCTTCTTGTTTCCGAACGTCACTGTCAAGCGGACCCGGTTCCAAAAAGGAACCTATCGATTGAATGGCCGGACGTCCTCTCGTGGAAAGTTGCTGCCCAAATGCCCTGTATTCCGCAGTATCAGACGACCCCCAAGCAGTGGAATCCTATAGAAACTAGAAAACGTGCTGGTAGACAAACTGCAGAGGTAGAGTACATAATTGGTAAAGACCATTGCGAGGAAGACCAGGAATATTGCAATGGGGCTTTGAAGCCCGGAACGGAATATGCGTTGATAGTTAGGATTTTCACCAATAGTGGGTACAGTGACTCTACAATCCAATTTTTCCAAACGGATTCACTCATTCAATTAACCGTGATCGTGACGTCGATCTTTGTGTGCCTATTGCTGGCGTTTGCACTGGGGCTGGTAATTCTCTGGCGTACTCAGAAGCTGACAGTGTCGCCACTTACGGCAGTTCGTTCACCGAACGAGGAACCCGCCGATATCCCACTGAAGAGTTTCTCCGGAATCTATGAAGAGCTCATTCAGTCGAATAGGGAAAAAATCAACAAGGAATACCAGGCAATTAACTTCTTCTCGGAGCAGCTGATCAACGAAAAGGTTACCTTCTTCGTTGCCAAGGAGAACGAAAGGAAAAACCGGTATCTGGGCATTTTCCCGTACGACGGTAATCGAGTTCCGTTGGACGTTGACGACATCTTTGTCGAGGAAGATGAGGAATCCAACGACTACATCAACGCTTCGTTCATCGATGGCTACAAGTACCAGCGGGAGTACATTGCCACGCAGGGTCCGAAGAAAGAAACCTGCTTTGACTTTTGGCGGATGATTCTCCAGTTCGAGGTGGAATCGATCGTGATGTTAACGCAGACGGTGGAGAACGATAGGATCAAGTGCTATCAGTACTTTCCGCGGTTCAATCAAACCTTGTACTTTCGGGAAGTTTCGGTCAAGTGCACTCAGGAGCTCAATATGGGCTTCTACCAGAAGCGGTTGTTTTTGGTGACGAGGGTATGTTTGAAACATTTTTAGAAGTTTAAGTCGTTACGTTTTTTGTTATTAACTTTTTTTTTCTCGCAGGATAACATGAGCAAAGTAGTGTTCCATTATCACTTCCTAACATGGCCGGACCACGGTTGCCCATCGAGTTCATCGGATTTGATAAAATTCATCAAAATAATTCGCTCGGAGCGGAAGAACCTGGCACTACCCGTTGTCGTCCACTGCAGGTTTGTTGTACTAGTACTAATAGGTTTCGGTGTAATTGGTTGAATTTATAAATCTGAACAGCGCCGGAGTTGGTCGCACGGGGACGCTAATTGCGCTGGACATCATTCTGCAGCGGATACAGCAGGAGAAGAAGATCAACATCTACGATACGGTTAAGCAGCTGCGAACACAGCGTGTCAAGATGGTCCAAACCAGTGAGCAGTACGCCTTTCTGTACCACGCATGTCTGGAGTACACGACCAGGAATAACAGGAAAAGTAAGATATAAAGCGTTGCCCTTTTGAGGCAATTCTGATGCATATGTTGAATCGTTTTCAGAACCAAAGACCAGTACCGAAGAGATTAGCACGTCGGCAAGGAGCAGCCCGGACACCCCGAGTAGCGTAGCTCCTAAAAATGGTCGAAGACCAATGATCAACATCAAGTTTCCAAAGTATGTTCACAGCGGAATATCGAATGTCAAGAGCTACGTTCCAGATGATGTCGAGAGTAAAACATAGTATATAATCGTTCCAGTTGACGATTTTCGAAAGTGCCATAAGAACTGAAATTGTGCGGTTCCTATTATAGATAAAAAGTGATTTCATAATACATCTTATGAATTTTTTTTACATGAAACATGTATTGAATAAAACTACTAGTCATTTGATGAAAACAAAAATCACAGTATTTATTGCGAAATTTTTCTCCATTTAGACTCGAGTGATTTAAATTTCGTCGATTGGAAGATTGCCGTAAAATCTCAACGCAGATGTCGCCACTGCATGATGATGATAATGTTGACAGACTGCATATAAAATTCGTGAAAATTAGCGTTAAATCATAATTTTCATCAAGCCTGTGTAAAATCCTTCCAATATAACATTCGAATTGAAGAAGAAAACGTTTTCACGATCAGACTGATATGCATCTTTGACTTTTCCAGTTGAACTTTCATTAGATATATTCATTTCATTTCGCGGCTCCATCAATGCTGCATTGTAAATATGATGTAAACAGAAGTAAATTGCTCAATTACTCAAAATAAAGATGATTTGTATTCTTGTTATCACTTTGAAGACCATCTAGCACCATTTTATAGTATGGTGCGTGTTGAGTAAAGCAAGTTCCGTTGCGTTTTCCGTCGAAAATTGTGAGTATCAATATGTTTTCTTAGAAAAGGCCAAAATGAACATTTATTTAATATTGGCGTCCTATACAACCAATTCTCCATTACCACCAGCATGATACAACCTTTCATAAGTAAATGAACTTAATTTCCACTTTCATCTTAGTGTAAATCTCACATATTTACCATTTTCTGAAAAATGCAGCTGCGCAGGAGGTAACCTCACCCTGTGGGTGCAAACTTGTTATGCATAATTTGCCATGAAAACATCTCCGATCCATACCGAAATAATAACAAATAGTTTTCAAACACGTTTTCTTACACGATTCAAGCAAAAGTTTCCACGGGAAATTATTAGTTTTTCTTAATGGACCGATTTGCCCCAAAAAGCGTCTGTTTTACTTGGAAAATTTGGAAACTATCCTCCTTCTAGTAGTTCTCACTTCGAAATGTAGGTGGCGAAAGCTTGGAAAAGTTTCACTGCAAGACGCCAATATCATAGTTCGCTTTCGATTTCGCTCTAACCGTTCTCACCTTGTTAACCACGCAACGTCATCTACATGTACAACGTGTTGAGCCCCTCGTGCGGCGACAACATCATTGGCGTCTGCAGTGAAACTTTTCCAAGCTTTCGCCACCTACACTTCGAAGTGAGAACTACTAGAAGGAGGATAGTTTCCATATTTTCCAAGCAAAACAGACGCTTTTTGGGGCAAATCGGTCCATAAAGAAAAACTAATAATTTCCCGTGGAAACTTTTGCTTGAATCGTGTAAGAAAACGTGTTTGAAAACTATTTGTTATTATTTCGGTATGGATCAGAGATGTTTTCATGGCAAATTATGCATAACAAGTTTGCACCCACAGGGAGAGGTTACCTCCTGCGCAGCTGCATTTTTCAGAAAATGGTTAGTATGTGCGATTTTCACTAAGATGAAAGTGGAAATTAAGTGAATTTACTTAGGAAAGGTTGTATCATGCTGGTGGTAATAGAGAATTGGGTGTATGGGACGCCAAAATTGAATAAATGCTCATTTTGGCCTTTTTTAAGTAAACATATTGATACTCACAATTTTTGACGAAAAACGCACCGGAGCTTGATTTACTCAACACGCACCATACTATAAAATGGTGGTAGATGGTCTTCAAAGTGATAAAAAGATGACAAATCATCTTTATTTTGAGTAATTGAGCAATTTACTTTTGTTTACCATCATATTTACGATGCAGCATTGATGGAGCCGTGAAATGAAATGAATATATCTTATGAAAGTTCACCTAGAAAAGTCAAAGCTGCACATCAGTCTGGTCGTAAAAACGTTTTCTTCTTCAATTCGAAAGTTATATTGGAAGGATTTCACGCAGGCTTGCTGAAAATTATGATTTAATGCTAATTTTCACGAATTTTATATGCAGTCTGTCAACATTATCATCATCATGCAGTGGTGACATCTGCGTTGAGCTTTTGCGGCAATCTTCCAATCGACGAAGAACCTCATTCGTGTTCGTGTCTTGTAAACAGTAAACAACGTGTTTTTTTATTCCTTCCGTGATTCGAGTTTTAAATCGCATCGGCAAACAGAATTTGACAGCAAAATCAAGGGCTCGACGTTTGTACTGCGAATATTTGATGAAGTTTTCATGCATTGTTATGGACGATGAAACTTATGTCCTGGAGGATTTCAAGCAGCTTCCAGGACTGACTTTCGATTCTGCTATGGCCAACAATGCTACAGCTGAGTATTTCAGGATAAAGAAGGTATCGAAATTTCACATAAAATACCTTATTTGGCAAGCAATTTGCACGTGTGACCGATAGAGTAAATCTTTCGTCACTACAGACACAATCAACAGTGCCTGCAGAAGCGATCTCTACACTCAAAAAAAAAATTCACGTAGATGCTACGTGGAAACATACGTGGATTTTTTCCATCGTACTTTTCACGTAGCACTTACGTGAATTTCATATAGCAAAGAAAGCTTCCATTTGAACATCTTCCATGGGAGTTTCACGTACAAGCTACGTGATTTGTTGGTATTACCTACGAAATATGTCAATAGCTTTTAAGTGAAATCACGGTATAATTCAAATTGAAAGAACATAAAAAATATATTATTTTTTCATGAGTTTTATTTATTTCTCTGTAGAATTCAATTAATTAATTGAAGGTAAATGATTCAAAATTTGCATTGATTTTCAAATAGTAATTAATGAAGTCATTAAAAACTATGTGAAAACTATGCAAATGTTGAAGCAATTACCCAGTAACAACAATGAATATAAGAACCTTTTTTTATAAATGTTTATTCAAATGACAATGATTACTTTATAACTAATATAATCTAGCTTCGATTGATCTACATTGAAATCATTTTTAACGCGGAAATAGAACCGATCGACTATTTTGTGAACTGTTACGGGCGAACTATTGAATGATTCTATTTTCAGAATTACCACAATAGGTAAGCATTTTTTTACTTCATATGCTAAAAAGTGTTCGAAATAATTATCAACTTGCCAGTACTGACTTACTATATATAATTCATTATTATGCATAATGAACTCAATTGCTTCGTACAAGTACATTACGTGATTTTCAAACAATGTCATAAAGTATCCAGCTCTATAATGGGTGCCTTTGTACTCTATGGTGCTTGAGAACATCATATTCAAATCCGAATCTATGTTTAGTGGTTGCACAAGCTTACTAAAATAATTGCGAAGGCTTAGATCAAACATTCGGAAATCTCCAATATCAGGTAGCTTGAAAAAAATGCTATTGAATAAGTCGTATGTAAATTGAAGAGACGCTTTTATACAAAGAGTTAAGCACACATTTTTTCGCGAGGGCATTATATGTGCGTACTGTTTAAATGCTCTGTGTTTGGCCTCATATCGGAAACACATCATATCCTCTATTGGTCCTGATGCAGCAATTACTGAAGGATAATGGACGATAAAATGGTGCTTCGGCTTGAGATCCTTCTTGAAAAGATCAAGATACATACTATGGTGAATGCCGATTAAACGGCGTAATTCATTAACCAACTCTAATGAAAAAGAGCTTTTTAAGCAAATCTCAGTCAATCTAACCAATATTATACAATATTTCCAAACCATTTCATCTTGTGGTACGAATTGTCCAATGATTAAAGTGAAATAATGAACCATAATACGGGTTTCACTTGAAGTTAATCTTATCAGTACAGTTTTACGCTTTTCCTTACTATTATAACCTTCTGCAATATCAGGCATTCGACTTAACTCATTGTCTATGCACGTTTTTGCAAGCAATTTTCGATGTTTGTTGAAATCATTCAGCGTGAAGAATTTCTTTGCATAGATACAGTGGTTTAAAACCTCTACTAGACCGTATTTACAAATTCCTGAACTAAACAGATCGTGCATCGCGTCCACACTTAAATTTTCTGCAACATGGAAGGAAGATAGCTCATTAAAAACGGAGTTTCCACTTATGCCTGTTTCACTAGGTTGCCCTACTTCTAAATCCAAATAAAAGTCCTGTCGCCGGCGGAGACAATCAGCATGTTCTTTACAATCTGTTTTTAATAGGTTTTTGGGTCTTTTACAGAAGCGACAGTAGAACGTAGCATTGAATCCGGTTGCAAAAAGCAACAGTGTATGGACACCCAAATTATCACCTTGTATTAAGCATAATACAAATCTGACAAGCACAACTTCTCCGCGTAAAACTAGGCTTATTCCCTCTTCTTCGATTTGCTTAAACTTATCAACTAGAGCTTTCAGCAGCTTATTAATTCCAACTTCCTTTATGTCAGATTTTTTAATCATACCTGCAACGAAAATGTTGCATAATCTTGATTGAAATTCTTTCGGTATTGTTGGAAATCTGTAGTATATACCACAAATGCTGTGTCTATTACTATGTGAACTTTGAGAGTCGTTAATTTCATACTCATCAGCGTATAACCACACTGGCAGCACGTATTCTTGGTTGTATTTTTGCTTGATAGTCTTCCACGTAGTTCCATTTATGTAGTTAGAAATATTATCCGATTCCTCTAGCTGACTTGTATTTTGTAACGTTTGAGTTAATATTTCATCGCATTCAAAAAACGATTTGATTTGAAATATGATAGGCATGATAATTAAGTAGTTTTTAGGTTGCTCTAACTCTACATGTGTTTCAATATTTATTTGTTTTGATATGACTTTTTGATTTTCTATTGTGATTATTGTTGGTAGTTCAAACCCTAAACTAGTTTTCAAGCACTTAAAAAACTTATGATCTGAGTTTATAAAATGGAAAACGTTTTTGATCTTATCTATATACTTTTGGAAAGCAAATTTTATCTCTGGGTCTGATATTAGAAGGTTGAAATTTTCTATCTCACTGGCTGCTTCATTTTGTATATAGTAAACGTCTTTTCTTGTGAAATTGTTATTTTTATGCATTAGCAGAGTTAACTTAATCGCCATCTGATCGAGTTTGTTAATTGAACTTTCGGTCGGTTGGACCAAGTGATCATCACGGTCGGCAGTCCTCCTTATTTTTGATACAGGACAACTGAATTCTGCCGATGATGAACCAGCCAATGGAACATCAGGAAGTATTTCTTCTGGACTCGTTTGTAAGTGATGATCACCTGCGCTTGATGATGGTGTGCTGGAATATCCTGGGTGATGGTTGATGTGTTTTTTGAACGGATAGAGCTTCGAAAATAATTGGTTGCATCCTGCTATCGTGCATCGGTAGTGGTATATAACTGGAACTTGATGAAAATCTTTGAGGTGCATAAGGTATGCTTCCGGCGTCTCGGAAACGTACGTACATCCTTGGATCATACAGCTTATCATTGTGTTTGTTGAGTGTTCTTCATATCCAGGTAATTTTGCAACTTGTTTATGCAAGCATAAGATTCTCGCTGTTTTATTCCATACACATAGCCGCTTATGAAGTGCCAAACGAGTTTTGTGATTTTTGAATAAGGCAGTCCAAATACAGCAGTCAGCTTGATTATAACATCAACAGCTCTCGAAGCAGACGCTAGTTCGTAACACACATCATTGTAAATAACGAAGAAACGCCCTTGCAAATGCTCCAAGCTTTCACCTACTGCAACTAATTTAGGTACAGTAGGTAAATTGCGCTCTGCGTAGCTCCGGTATACGGCTTGTATTTTCGAATGAGCTTGATCTCTGGAGACCGCAAAAAGTAACACATCTTCATGACCTGCCAGAATTGTTGGTTTGAACCTCGAAGCAGCAGAGATCGGAGGCAGAACGGTGTTAAGTGCTCGTAGTAAAGCGCAAAGTTTCGTATCTAACTAAAAACAAAAATTAATTAATTGGATCAATAATTAAAACTTTCATTGTACCAGTGCTTGCTCCTTCTACAGATAGCTGCTCAAGAAGCGACGCAGCTGATGGATCCATGGCTTTCTTAGAAATAAATTGCGTTATTTCTGGAATTAAATTTTCCAACTTTTTCCATCCATTCACCGCGTTTGGGAATAGCTTTTGAAAATCAATATCAATCTAGAAATTAAAAATTACTTCAGTAAGGTATTTAAAAAAAAATAAAACGTAAAACCTACCAGTTGATAACCATGCTGACTTTTGTAATGTTGGTACGTCGTTAGAACGCGATGAATACTTTTAGCAGAAAGCAAGTCAGGTTTGCGGACATCATGGCTACGTTTCCATTGCTCAAGGACAACTGCCCAAGGATCACCATTCAACATGAGCCATTCTGCAGCACCTTCGGCTTCTGCATTTATCGCTGTTTCTGTATCGACGATTTTTTGCTTGTTGGTCTGGTACTCGTTTTCCTTAGTTTCACGCTTCCGCTTCCGTTGCTTCAGATTTCCAATTTTATTGGTTATTTTCCCACCGTGGTTTTTGCGATCTCCACTTCTCTGGATGAAATAGTTCTCCTGAAATGTTAAAAAATTTCTTTTATCGTTCAAATATTATTTTAAAGAATTATTTTACCTTCTGCTCGTGTTTAAACAACGAAGTCACGGCTAACGCATATATTTCAAGGTCCTCGGTATGCAGCTTACTCTTAGTGTTCAAATGGTACTTCGCGATTATGCCAGCTAATTCCAATTGCTTAGCTTCAGAAAGCTCTGAGATGTTTGCGTACTTGATGATATCTTTGCCTTCTTCGGTGTTTTGGAGTAGTTGCAGTAGTATTCTGGGAGTAAACACGTTAGCAGAAGAACTTTTTGGTGCACTGGCTAGACCGTTCTCGTCTGACAGATTATCGTTCGAGTTTCGAACGTTATGATTTCCGACCTGCAGGGTGTGTGAATTACTACAGCATGCTACTTCGGTTGAAAGATTAGTGAACGGTAAACGCTGAGCTGAGTCGGAAAGTCGCAAATGATGGCCTGGTTCCAGCAACGGTAGCGTTTCGTTGTCTTGAGAAGTTGAAGCAACGATGATGTAAGTTTGACCGTCAGCTTGTGTTACAATTTCTGCCTCACTATCGTCTTCTAATGAAATATCATCCGGGAGATTTTCTTCCTGCACGGATGACTCATTGACTTTCCGGCTACAGTCGTCCTCTAGATCTTTTGGGTGGTTGTCCGGTTCACTACCGCTTGATTCGAGTTGCAAAAGTTGTTGTTGTGGAACGAGCGTCAGTGCTCCCGAGACATGTGTTGAGATATATTGGCCAACTGCAGAAGTTTCTCCTGAAATTTCTTCCTCTGAAGCCAACACATTCACTTCCGTTGCGGATAACAGATTATCGCAAACTGGAATTCCTTCGCCATCAAGACTTTTGTCGCTGCCTGAACTTCCTTCTGGTTGCTCGTATGACTGGCTGTGTCGTGCTGTTTCGACAGACGGACCAGGGTAATAAATTTGGCCGGTTAGTCGCAAACGCTGTCCCGGGTCAAGCGACATCAACAAATCGATGATTGCAGATTTCTATCAAAAACAAAACTACGTCAGTTCTCAAGCATTTCTTTTTTAATAGCATTTTACTTACGTTTCGTGTGCGCCAGGAGGAAATCAGCTCAATTAATACAGAGTACTTCCAATTTATTTTCGTTGGTTGCAAAAACTCTTTAATCTGGTCGGCAGTTATGGTCAATAAGTCCAAAAACTGAATAATAATAGTTACAGATGTTTATTTATGCAATAAAATCACTATTTACCGTCCAATATCCCCAAGAGATGATCAGCAATCTGCAAATCAGCTAAGAGCTTTTGCACTACGTTCTGCACAGTGGCCATGTTTGTTTTTTTTTATACGTGTAGAACACATAGCATGTACGTGAAAGTCGAGCTGTCAAAATGATGATTTCAATCAATGTTGCTGATTGATGAGAGAAGCCGCGATTTGAAACCGACAATAATCTCCACGGGAGAGAACTACAAACCAAAACTGTCTCTGTTCATCAGTCACCTACCGCTTCAAGAGAAGAGCGAAAGAGTGCCCTTAAGGTTTACGCCTTTATCCGTTCATTCTATGAAATGCACAAATCCAAGCCGATACCGAGGAAACTCGGGCACTGAGTGAGTGCCGCTCGAGTTTCAGGTGGCTTGAATCACTGATTGACTGAGTCAATGGTTGAGCAAGATTTTACTGGTTATTATGTACGGATACGGAGACACGACAAAGAGAGAGAAAGAAAGTTTCTTTTTCTCTCTGCCTGCCGCAGTCCGCGTTCTGTTTCATTGGTGAAACACCTAAATTTTGCTGCGGGGAGGCGAAATAGTTTGCAACAAATGGATGGTTTTGCGCTAACGAGGCAACTTGAGTTCAGTGAGGGAAAGATGGTCACTTTCTGTTTTAATTCAAAAAATAGTGTCGCATAAAATTGAATGTACTAAAATTAGTGCTTTAGCTCACGAAGTGCTCTGTTTTTAATTTATGAAATGTTGCCCACATGCAGAGTTTATAGTTACCGGAAATCCGTATATGTCACGGTTCAAATCAGGGCTAGAGATTGTTTTTGGATTTATAAACAATAATAATTAAATAGGGGCTCTTCATTAACTACATGGACTGTTTTGGGGGTTCTACACAGTTAACGTTTTTAGTGCATATTTTTATTGAAAATTGTGTGAACTGTGGACATTTGCCATATCTCTTGTCCTATAGATAACTACAGTAGTCTGGGGGAAAATAGATCACCGGGGTAAAATTGATCACAATGAGATGTATTTTTGGTTAGCTTATAGTATATTTTTGGTGGTAGATATCAAGACAATTCTGATAGCATTTCATTGTGAGACTCCAATAACTGCTTTGACGAGTTTTTCAAAACATAGGGGAATTTACGTATTCTCGTCAATCTAAGCAGCGTCCGAACTTCTATTAGCGATTTCTCAGCGTCACACACATACATGACAGGTTTGTTTGTTGACATTTATCTGCTGCTTGCTGTTCTACCAATTCCAATCGACAGAATTGATCAAAACGGGTTGAACATGTTTTTACAACGATCCAAACTTCTCAGGTGAGTGTGACTATTGTCGGCAGTCTCTTTTTCTTCGGCACCCTTTCCATTTGAACTGCGTGTTAACCAGCTGTTCTATTATCGGCAACTCGAAATCAGCCGTATTTTGTAGTGTGTATGTTTAATTTAAAGAAAAATATGGCATAACAGGATTGCACAGTCGTAAAAATGTAATCAGATTGAAGCTGAAAAGGTAAGCAATCGGCTTAATACATTCAGCGAAGAGTTTTGATGGGAAAATACAGTGAAATTAACGTTTCAATTTCGGTTGCCGAAAATAGTCAATGGGTGCCGAAGCCATAATTTACCCTACATGTTTTTCTGCATAAATTTCAGATTTATTGAAAAGATGTAAAAAATCATCAAATTTCATCACTCAAACAAGTACAATAGAAATTGATGCCACTGCACAGTGTTGCTTTTTGTCGTTTACGTGCGCTTTTTTAATAACTTCTCAAACATTGATTTAAGAGGTATAGTTTGTTCAAAGATGTTTTTGCATATGTTAATCCACTTCTTTTGATGTGATTAATCTACCTTAAAGCGAGATCAAAAAAATATTTTTTTATCTGATTTAGATAGAGACTTAACGTCTTGCATAAAGTTGTAGCAAATGTTATTTTAAGCAACTTTGTTTAACACTCAAAATTTCTAGCTCTTATAAATTACGAGATATGTATCATTTTTCGTGAAATGCGCCTTTAAATCATACTTTTTAATATAACTGATTTTCTAGGCATCCTACAATTTTAGTTTCTTCTACATTTATATTTTGCATGTTTAAACACATGCTTTTGCTGAACATTGTAAATAATTATCTCTTGAAACAAAAAAGTTATTCTTGAATAATCGATATTTTTAGGGGTATTTGCTCCTCAAATAACTATTTCCGGCGCAAATTGGCGCAAAATTCTAGGAAGGATTATGAATCTATACTTATTTTACTGCCGAAAAGTTTTAAAAACATGTGGCAGCACGTGATATTTTAGGTGTTTTTTAATAACTAAAAAACTCCTGCAAATGTTTAATTTTTGAATACACTGGAGTCGCTTTTTACGCGATTTTTTTACACGGTTTTTTTACGCGGATTTCGGAATTTACGCGGTTTTTTTTACGCGGATTCCGGAACTTACGCGGTTTTTTTTTACGCGGGACGTATCACCCGCGTAAAAAGCGACTCCAGTGTACATATTTTAATTTTAAAAGATAGCATGTTACAATGTTCAGCAAAAATATGTATTTTTTTTCCTTTGGTTTGTTTTTTCCGTCGATCTTGTTTTCCGTGCTGAGCACCAATGCTACCGACGTGCCAGCAAGGCAGCTCCCACACCTGGACCCTACCCTATAGACCCATCAACTCATGAACTGGGGTCCAACGGATTTACTTCCGAAGGCAGACGTGATCAGAGATGTTATTCCCTCAGAACATCCCGGCGGCGCCTACTGGTATTGAACCCAGGCCTGCTGGGGTGAGAGGTAATCACGCTTACCACTACACCACCGGCGCCGTTTGAATATGTATTTTTGTATGGCAAACAACTATGTAGAATATGTTAAATATACAGTTTTCATTTCGGTGGCACTCTTGTTCCATCTGGCCCTATTTTACCCGCCCCCTATGTAATAATAAGTAACGAAAAATCACCCTTTCCCCACATACGTTACATAATTTGTAATGCAAATCATAAAAGATTTTTTTATATTTCTTTTTCAGTTTTAAAAATAATTGTTTCTGTACTTACCCGAATGAATAATTTCAACATTCTCATTCTCATCCATGCATTGTGCGTTTATTGCAAAAATGTGGCGACCCCGACATGACACTGAATCTATTTTCAGGTTCAACAGTCGCCCCTATGCACGCTTACTATAAAGATGTTTTATTTCCCTTGCCCCTTTATCAACGTACCCAGGTACGTTCCACCACTCTTACGTACCACTCTAACTCAATTTGTCTCTATCAGCACACTCTGACTCAGACCTCGAGTTAGAAGCATGGTGAATCAGAACGACTAAGCTCAATTACTGAGAGAGAGAAAGTCTGGTTAGATGAACACATTCTCAGCATTTGTCTGTTCTCCCACTGAGTTGAGTCGGAATATTTTTGTTATTGCCTCTGTCCTATTCGTAGTGAGAGCCTGGTTGGAAAGTGAACATTGTGAGTTGTATCTCTCAAATAATGGTACTGAGTTTTCATTGATGCGAAAATTTGCAACATTGATTTCAATGTACACGGTAAGAAAAAAGTACCCAACGGCCAGTTCACTTTTACCTACTTTTGACTAGTTTGTCTCCTTTTCTCCTTCTAATGTTGTCAAAAACGGAGGAGCAAAACCACCCAACAGGGGTAGTAAAGTGTGGGAACCCAACGTTGAGTATAATTATATTTACCTACTGTTGGGTACAACTAATTTACTTTTGCGTTGAAAGCTAATGGAAAATTCCATACGAATTGCACACAAGTAAATGAAAACTACTTTGACCCGCTTTACCTACTTTTCGGTTCCTGCACTATAGTGCCGAGATGAGTGAAAAGAACTTAATTTTGGGTACTTTTTTCTAACCGTGTACGTGATTTTCACGTAAGGAGTATTGGTCAACAAGGTGATTATGAAAGGTGTTCCAACTAAATTTCAGGAACGGGTATCTAATTTTTACTTGAGTCAGGTGAACTCTCAAAGAAGATTATGATTTTGGATCTACGTGATTTTCCACGTAGCTTTGATGTGAAGAATTTTTTGAGTGTACCCTTCATCAAAAGCCACAAAGAAAGCCATTATGCTAAAACTGTGATGAAGTGGTACGAAACAAATCAAGTGAATATTGTACCAAAAACCACAAATCCGCCAAATTGTCCAGAGTTACGTCCAATCGAGAGATATTGGGCTCTGATGAAGCGGAAGCTTTCTGGAAAGATACAAGGAATCAAATATATCAAACACTTCCAACAAATTTGGACAGGAGGGTTATTCTGCGTGGCGAATGAGGTGAGACGACATTTGTCACCTCGCAGTCACATGACTCTTCTCACTCGATTCCGACAGTCGACTCGGGTGGCGAAAACCTCATGTGACTGCAGCGATGTCTTAAGGGAAATGCGTTGGAAGCGGTTCGAAGTCATCTGATGCATCCGTCGTCTGTACCGTTGATCATCGACACTTTGAAAACACTGTATGGCCGTCCAGAGCAAATCATCAACTCGTTGCTCACCAAGGTGCGGGCTACGCAAAACCCTAAGCCGGAAAATCTGGGGAGCCTGATCAGTTTCGGTTTGGCATGCAAAAACCTTTGTAGCCACCTGCAAGCTGCAGGTCTTAACGATCATCTTTCGAATCCCTTACTGCTTCAGGAGTTGGTGAGCAAGCTTCCAGCCACACTCAAACTGAACTGGTCTCTCTCCAAACGTCAACATACCAACGTCAACCTCATCACATTTGGGAGCTACATGGACCAGATCGTGACGGCCGCTAGTAAGGTGAATTTCCAGAACGAAGCGGATGAGCATCGTAGCAAGCAGACGAAACCGAAGACGAAGATGTACGTGAACACGCATGCTATACAGAGGAGAACAAAGTAGAGAATGTCCCTACTATCGAACGTAGGTGGAACAAGCCTAAGCCATGTGCAGCCTGCCAGAAAGACGGCCACAAAATAAAGGATTGTCATGCGTTAAGCAAGATGGCTCTCGGTGATCGCTCTAAGCTCGTTCAGGAGCGATTCTTGTGTCGTCGCTGCCTGGGTTCTCATGGAAAATTTCCGTGTAAAGCCAGCAACTGTTGAGAGAGCGGCTGTGAGGAGCGCCATCACAAGCTTCTTCACCCCGGAAATCCACAATTACCCCGATCGACTGACCCTCCGAAGACTACAAGCACAGTAACCGTTCATCGTCAGTTCAAGCAAACGGCTTTGTTCCGGATTATTCCCGTATTGCTGCATGGGAATGGCAGAACCATCCAAACGTATGCCTTTCTCGATGATGGATCTTCTAGGACGTTGGTGGAATCGAAGGTCGCCAAAGAACTCGGAGTGACCGGCGAGGTGCACCCATTCTGCCCGCAGTGGACAAGTGGCATCGAACGCGTGGAGGACGAGTCACAGCTGATAAAGTTGCAGATATCGAGTGAAGCTAACGCTACGCGGCACGATTTGAAGGAAGTGCACACCGACAAGAGTCTGAACCTTCCTGTTCAATCTTTGGACTTAAGTGAACTTTGCAATGAGTTTCCGCATCTTCAAGGGCTACCAGTACAAAGCTACGCCGATGCTTTCCCTACAATTTTGATTGGTTTGGATAACTCGTTCGTGATGGCAACACGGAAAAGCAGAGAAGGAGTCAGAGGAAGCCCAATGGCTGCAAAAACCAGGCTAGGTTGGATGGTATACGGGAGCACATCCGCTGGAGAAGAACGATCAATCCATCAGCTCTTCCATATTTCCGTTCGTTCATCCAATCAAGAGCTCCATGATCTAGTGAAGAATTTTTTTGCGTTGGAAAGTGTGGGAGCTGTGTCTTCAACGATGAAGAGCGACGACGATCGACGTGCCAGGAAAATTCTCAACAGCACAACTGTAAGAACATCGTCAGGAAAGTTCCAAACACACAGCTTACTGTGCTGTGGAAACACGATAACGTAGAGTTCCCGAACAGCAGACCTATGGCGGAAAAGAGATTCCGCTGTCTCGAACGTCGTCTAGCATCGAAGCCCGAATTATATCAAAATGTGAAGACCCAGATCATCGAGGACCAAGCCAAAGGGTACATTCATAAGGTGAGCAAAGAGGAGTTAGCCAGTTTCGATCCCACACGGACCTGGTTCCTACCGTTGAACGTCGTTACGAATCCGAGAAAGCCAAACAAAGTACGATTAGTATGGGATGCGGCAACTAAAGTCCAGGGACAATCGTTGAATTCTGCTCTTCTCGCTGGCCCGGATTTTCTCATATCGCTCACAGCAGTTTTGAGTTCATTTCACCAGTTCGAGGTGGCCGTCAGCGCAGATATCTGCGAGATGTTTCACCAGTTTCTCATCCGACCAGAAGACCGTTGTTCAGTTGTTCTTGTGGCGGGACGATCCATCTAAGCCTTTCGATGTGTTCGTGATGGACGTAGCCACATTCGGCTCAACATGTTCGCCTTCTGCAGCACAGTTTATTAAAAATCAGAATGCTGAGGAATTTTCCGAACAGTTTCCACGAGCGGCGGAAGCGATCACGAATCATCATTATGTGGATGATTTCCTGTGTAGCGTACACACAGAGCAGGAAGCTGTTGATCTGGCAGAGCAGGTAAAGCTGGTACACTCGAAGGCAGGTTTCAACATTAGAAATTGGCTGTCAAACTCGTGTGAGGTTCTAATACGGGTCGGGGAACAGCAAGCGGAGTCGCAGAAAAAACTTCTCGTCGACAGGTCGGCTGCCTACGAACGCATTCTTGGCATGATCTGGAAGCCAGAACCGGATGTCTTCGTCTTTCAAGGTGTGTTTAGGGATGAAATACAAGCTTTTTTACTGGATGACACGGTTCCGACGAAAAGAGAAGTTTTGCGGGACGCATCTGAAGAAGCATTTACGGCTGTTGCATATTTTCGAATCGTCGAAGGATCCAGAGTTCGTTGCTCCCTAGTGTCGGTGAAAACGAAGGTTTGAAACTCTTGTCTATTTCGAGACTAGAACTATCAGCAGCCGTTCTTGGTGCAAGGTTGTCAAAGTCCGTAATTGAGAACCATACAATTCCAATCAACCGAAAAGTGTTCTGGAGTGATTCTCGCACCTTTCTTTCCTGCACTGAGATAATTATCCCTACAAATTTCATAAACTACATCGTATGAATGCATGCAAATACAAGCCTGAATCAATTTCATAATTATCTTATGTTTTCATACTCCATCTATAGTATTCATAATTTGATACAACAAAAGGTATACGAAAAACATAAAAATTTCATAAACACGTCGTATAAATTATTTTGGCAAAAAATCATACGATGATCGTGTGTAATTTATTTAGACAGTGCAAATCAAAACAACAACAAAACACAAGATGGCGGATCCAGCTTCAAGACGTGACGCAAGGCTCCATAAACCTGTAAGTAAATTTAATTCGTATTGTTTCTTTGTAGTTTACAACTTTATTTACATTTGTAGACAGTTAAGCATGCTGCTGCTGCTTCTGCTTTATCGATTTCAACAGCACGTCGGAAGAGACAACCGGATCGGGTAAGTGTCATATTTATTTTTTGATTTTGTTTTCATAATTTAATACAACAGTAACATTTTTTTGAACAGGAATCGGACACGAGTACAATTATGTGCGAATCACAGTGAACGTTTCCGAGGGTTCAACAGATTCACCAGCCAACACAGCTGCCTCAACAGACAGAGTAGCTGCAGCGGCTGATCGAGTAACATCCCCGACTGCGACGAAGATTAATGCAACGACAAATTTGAAGGGTTTCGAGGAACTTCCCCCAGTTTCCGCAGTTGTACCTGCCAATCTAAAACCCACACGGATTGCATCAGAACTAATATAATAAATATAATAAATAATTGCTTGGTTTAACGGCTTTCTCAGTCTTAATCTCACTCTAAAGACTACGATTTAATCTACCCGACGCTTCGGTTTTAGTTCATGATCCATGGCCGAAACGTCGGGCAGATTAAATCGTTGTCGTTAGCGTGAGATTAAGACTTAGAAAGCCGTTAAACTAAGCAAATCACTCAAGTACTAGTCGTCACCATCACTAATATAATAATTAATCAACTCAAACTATATTTTTTCATTCATATCCTTTATGGGTTTCATACGAAATGACAAATGAAATTTTTCGTAATATTCAATGATAGCTATCGTTCGTTTATATTGAGATTCATAGTTATATGCATGAAAAATCATACGATGGCTGATTAACAAAAAACTGACAGTTCTTCAAGGTTCGGTCGTTAAAATTCAACATAAAATCTTGTCGCAAAAAATCATACGATGTTTCTATGAAATTCGTTTGATTAATAATCTCAGTGTGGTTGAAATCTGATCCTAGAAAGTATCGACAATTCGTTGCTTTCAGGCTGACGGATATCCACGATTTAACGTAGGTCGACGAGTGGCGTTGGGTGCCAACCCGTTTGAACATTGCCGACGAGGCTTTAAAGTGGGGCAAAGGTCCAAATATCGCCTCCGACAGTCGCTGGTTCCATGCGCCATCGTTCCTCTATCAACACCCGGATCTATGGCCCCAGCAAACAACGAAGGAGGTGGAAACAGAGGAAGAACTTCGTCCGGTACACCTCCATCAGAATGTCGTCGGAAGTCAGCTGCTGTAGTTTGAAAGGTTCTCGAAATGGGAGCGCCTGGTCCGAGCGGTAGCCTACGTACGCAGGTTCGTTGACATCCTTCGTTGCAGAATCAAGAAGCTAGCACCAGGTAAAACAGAGTTCCTGAATCCGGACGAAATACTCAATGCGGAGTCAACCATTTTCAAGCTGATTCGGCTAGAGACCTTTGGAGATGAGCTCGTTATCCTCATGAGGAATCGAGGACTTTCCGCTGGAGAACAAATGAAGATCGAGAAAACTAGCAAAATCTCCAAACTTTCTCCCTTCCTGGACGAACAGGATGTCATGCGGATGGATGGCAGAATTGCAAATGCTCAGCAGGTATCGTTTGACTTCAAGTTTCCCGTGATTCTGCCCAAAAGACACGGTGGAACTAAACTCCTCGTCGATTGGTACCATCGGCAGTACAAACACTGCAATGCTGAAATAGCGGTGAACGAGATGCGTCAAAGGTTTCACGTATCGGAGATGAGGGTTGCCTTCAAGCTAGTCAGAAAGCAGTGCCAGTGGTGCAACATCTACAAGGCGACTCCGGAGATTCCACGAATGGCTCCCCTGCCTCAAGCTAGGACGGTGTCGCACGTTCGGCCATTCACCTATGTCGGCGTGGACTACTTCGGGTCAATGCAGTTAAGCAGGGACGCAGCGATGTTAAGCGTTGGGTTGCATTATTCACCTGCTTGACCATACGTTCAGTGCATCTGGAGGTGGTGCACAACCTAACGACGGAATCCTGCAAGATGGCGATTAGGCGGTTCATCGCACGGAGGGGGGTCCCACGGGAGATATTCAGTGATCGGGGAACACAATTCGTGGGTGCTAGTCGTGACCTGAAGAGGGAACTTCAGTACATCAACAGCAACCTTACGGGTACGTTCACCAACACAGATACACAGTGGCGTTTCAATCCACCCTCCACGCCACACATGGGGGGTCATGGGAACGCATGGTTCGGTCGGTTAAAAGTGCGCTGGCATCTTTGACTACCGGTGTCAAGCCGGACGATGAAACCCTTCGTACGTACCTGATCGAGGCTGAATCTCACGGCCTCTCACATACCTGCCAATCGATTCCGAGGAACAAGAAGCACTTACCCCGAACTGCTTCTTAATGCTGAGCACTAACGGAGTTAATCAGCCAGTTAGGGAGCCGATCGACGAGAGGGCAGTGGCACGCTGTAACTGGGACCTGTGCAAACCAAGGTTGCAAATACTCATTTTAGCTTAAACAATGTTTTTCTAAATTATGAAATAATTAGATGCCATGATCAAATTTTGAATTGGTAGGATACAAGAAGAGGTTGCAAAGAATGTGTTTGACATATTAAACCTGTTTATTTCACTTCATAAGAGTCACAATCAGCGATTTTTCACAAACTCACTCACTCACTCACTCACTCACTCAGCGATAAGAAAATCGATGATTGTGACTCATAGAAAGCAAAATTTACAGGTTTCATGTTTCAAACGCATACTTTGTAACCTCTTCTTGTAAGTTACAAGTTAAACATGCCATCATACCATCTTTTTGTTTTATTATTCCGAAAAACATTATTTTAGCTGAAATGAGTATTTGCAACCTTGGTGCAAACAACTACTGGACAGGTTCTGGGGTCGATGGATCAAGGAGTAGCTTCCTACGATCACTAAGCGTACGAAGTGGTTCGTGGATGGAAGACCCGTTCAAGTTGGTGATCTGGTAGTTGTGGTGGAAGACCGGATCCGGAATGGTTGGCTGAGAGTGTAGGATCTAAGCAACCATTGGTTTTGTAACAACCTTAAAGCATGAGAATAAATATACATTATCAGTTGTACCTCGGACCGAACCAGACGTTTCTACATTTTGGCGACGAGCGATAAAAGTTACCCACGGATTTGGACACTCCACCCCAGAAAATTTTACTCGGACCCCCGTGAGATGGCTTGGCCTATGGTGAGTACTTGTGATAAAGCAGATTTTCGAGAGAGTTTGCAGTGGAAAATTCTAATGTACCAAACCTGAAATCATTTCCGTGGATAGAAAATTCTTAGGGATGATTTTACCTGAGAAAATTGAATTTCAATTTCTCCCGTAAACCCGGAATTTAACATCCTAAGAAATAGAGGCAGTTCAGGGTATTTTTTTTTTCGGAATGAAAATCCTAATCGCTTAGGGATGATTCTCACTAAAACAATTTTGTTGATGACGTGAGACCCGGTGATTCTGGAAAATTCTAAACAAAATACGCGGAACCCATAGCAACGGGATGAAGTACGCAGTGAAATATGTAAAAAGTATCATTATGTGGAACCCAATGTTTCATGGGATGCAGTACGCAGAAATTCCTAATGTGAAAGAAAGCGGAACCTTTCGTTTGGAATGAAGTACGCAGGAAAATATGAGATATTTTAAGCGGAATCCGACGTTTAAGGATGTAGTACGCAGTAAATCTGAACTTAGAGAATGTTAAATGCGGAACCCAACATTTGGGATGAAGTACGCAGAGTGATACTGTGTATATATATTTCAGTGCGGAACCTGAGTTTTGTGTAGTACGCAGATCACATGAATTTTGATAAAAATACGTCACAGACGTAGTGTAGCTCGTAAAGTACCTTAAAATGCGTGTTTTCTAGGTAAACCAGTTGATCCCTCCGTTTGCCGAAGATGCCGACGGACCAGTGTCTGCCCGCTGGGAGAAGTGGCGTGAACATTTTGAAGCATACCTAGCATGGAAGGACGTTGACAATCAGGAGGAAAAATTCAAATCCCTGATGATGTTCGGTGGACCAGACATCCGGAAAGTGGTCAAGCAAGTTCATGTTGACGAATCACACGCTATGGAGAACCGGTACCACATTGCCATGTCAATGTTGGACGATTACTTTGTACCGAGACTCTCGAAAACGTTCGAACGTCAGAAGTTCCGCGAGATGAAACCAGCTGTAGGTGAAAAGTTTGACACTTTTTTCATCAGACTGAAAAAGCAGGCAGCCTACTGTGATTTTGGAGATCAGCTGGAAAGCATGGTAGCTGACCAAATTATTACATCTACAACGGATGTGAGTCTGAAGAGGAAGTGCCTGGAAAAAGACTTTAACTTCAAGGAGATTGTAGCGATCGGTCGTACCCGCGAGTCTGTTCAAATACAGATGAGCGATTTGGACAATCGGAACGGAAACTTACAAAAAGTCAGCGCTGTCGAAACGGAGGCCAATGAAGAGTCAATTTTGAAGGTACGCTCCAAACTCGGAGGACCAAGGCGGTTCAGATGTTTCCGATGCAATGGCAGACATGATTCGAAAGATCCATCGTGTCCAGCCAAATCACTCGAATGCAGAAGTTGTGGTCAAGTGGGACACTTTTCCCGCTGCTGTTTTCTAAAAAGGAAGAAGACCAACGGACAACCGTCCCAGTACAATCGTTTCGGAGCTTCCCGTAAACAAAAGCGATTCGTACGAGAAGTATCTGTAGATGGAACCGAGCGCAACTCAGATGTAGTTGATCTTTTCCATCTAGGAGCAGGAAAGAAGCTGGTTCCAGTATCTGTTGGAGGAGTTTGTTTGAAGTTCGTGATTGACACAGGAGCAGACGAAGACGTTTTAAGCGAAGCGGATTGGGCTACGTTGAAACGCGTTGGGTTTGAAACATACTCTATCAGGAGAGGAAGCAACAAAGTATTCAATGCTTATGGGATAAATACACCGTTGAAAGTGCTTGGTGAAGTCGACGCAGAAGCTATGATCGACGGTCGGAGTACCGACACTACGTTCTACGTGATCCAGAATGGGAAATGCTCGCTTCTCTCAGGTGACACAGCAGTCAAACTTGGATTGGTGAAATTTTTGCAAGCAGTGAATGATGAATCGTTCCCACATATGGATGGTAAGCAATAATTTATACAGGTAAATTTAAATAAATTTATTCTAAACTTCACATGTGTACAGGTATTGTTGCTAATATCAAAATCGATTAAACTGTAACTCCAGTCCGCCAAAGCCTTCGTCGCATACCATTTCCTCTTGAAGAATTGACCTTGAAAAAACTTCGGTAGCTAGAGAAGCAGGACATCATTGAACGTGTCAATGAAGCTTCTGAATGGGTCTCTCCAATGTTAGTAAAGCGTAAAAGCTTCGATGAGGTCAGACTTATTGTAGATCTCCGGGAGGCTAACAAAGCAATAGTTAGAGAAGTCCATCCCCTTCCAACACTCGAGCAAATAACGAAGAAAATCGGAGGAAATCAAATTTTCACTAAACTTGACATTCGACAAGCTTTCCATCAAGTTCTTCTTCGAGAAGATTGTCGATACATCACCACCTTCATTTCCCCCCTTGGTTTATTCCGTTATAAAAGGCTCATGTTTGGACTTTCTGCTGCTCCTGAGTTGTTTCAAAAAGTTATGGAGACGATTTTTGCTGATCTTCCATGGCTTATTATTTTCATCGATGACATTATGATCCCCGCTAGAAACGAATCTGAGCTTCGTGAAAGAACTTTGATGGTGTATAACAGATTGAAGCAGTACAAGATACTACTGAATGCTGACAAAGTTATCACAGGCGCTAGGGAAATAGACTTCTTGGGTTATCACATTTCTACACAAGGAATTTCAATTTCTCAAGAAAAACTGGAAGCTATCGAAAAATTACAAGTCCCCAAGTTCGCAGAAGCAGTTCGAAGTCTGCTTGGTTTGGTTAATTTCGTTCATCGACATGTTCCAAATATGGCAACCATTACACACCCCCTAAATCAGCTCACAAGGAAAGGCATAAACTTCGAATGGAAACCAGTACACCAACAAGCATTCGAGCAAATTAAGATGATTCTACTTAACAAAAATACCCTTGGATTTTATAATGTTGACGATGAAACTTATGTTATTGCCGATGGGAGTCCTGTTGGCCTTGGTGCTGTTTTAGTACAGAAAGGGAAAGATAATCGCAATCGTGTGATCTGTTATGCGTCTAAAACTCTCACTCCGACAGAACAGAAGTATGCGCAGACTGAGCGAGAAGCTTTAGCATTAGTATGGGCTTGTGAAAAGTTTCACTATTATCTTTACGGGAAGTTTTTCCATCTGGTTACGGACCATAAGCCGTTAGTCGTGATTTTTGGAGATCGTCTGAAGCCGTCACCAAGGATTGAACGATGGAAGTTGCGCCTGATGTCCTACGATTTCAAAGTAATGTACCATCCAGGAAAGAATAACATCGCTGACCCGCTGTCCCGACTCTGCCAATCTGTACCAGATAATGGACCTAGCTTTGATGAAGAATCAGAAAGAATCGTACGAATGATAGCTAGTGATGCTTGCCCGTTGGCAATAACCCTTCAGGAAATTGTAACTGCCACAAACTCAGATGAAGAACTGCAAGAACTGATTAAATGGTTACCGTACCCTTCTCGACGTTGGCCTAGAACATTAATGCGTTATGCAAAGATGTCGGGATGCTTCACCAGTGATGGACATTTATTGATGAAAGATCAAAGAATTGTAATTCCTCGAATCCTACAAACCCAAATTTTGAAGCTTGCACACGAACCTCACCTTGGAATTGCAGCAATGAAACGTCGACTACGATCTAAAGTATGGTGGACTAGGATGGACTCTATGGTAGAGAAATTCGTCCAATCTTGCACAGGATGTACGCTTGTATCAGAACCTGATACACTTCCTATAACAAGAACCGAGATGCCTAACGGACCGTGGAAGAAAATAGCGGTGGATTTCATGGAAATTCCTGGCGGTTACCATTTGCTTGTAGCGACAGACTACTACTCCCGGTACGTTGAAGTTGCTATACTTACTTCAATGACAGCAAAAGTAACAGTCACTAAAATGAGGGAAATTTTTGCAAGGTTCGGCTATCCCATTGAAGTTGTTTGCGATAATGGTCAGCCATTTTCTTCAGCAGAATTCTTGAATTTTTGTCAGACAAATGCAATCTCAATCAAGCATACAGTTCCTTATGCAGCTTTTCAAAATGGATTGGTCGAGAGGCAAAACAGAACTTTATTGAAGACCTTGAAAATAAGCTGTACTATGGGACGTAATTGGCGGTATGATCTACAAGATTTTCTTCACTCTTACCGAGCAACACCTCACAGCATAACAAAGTTTTCACCGTCGGAATTGATGTTTGGGTGGAACATTCGGGATAAAATACCAGGAAACTCAAGACCAGTCAATGAAACTGAAGCAAGAGAAAACGATAGGAAGGCGAAAGAAAAAGGAAGAATGTATGCGGATTCAAAAAGGAGAGCTAAGCAATGCAATATCGATGTTGGAGATTATGTGATTGTGAAAAATTTATTCAAGAAAAATAAGCTAACAATCACTTTCAACCCCGAACCTCATCTTGTGATACAACGCGACGGATCACGGCTCCACTTGAAGAACATTAAAAGCAGTGTGATCTCCAATTGACACGTGAACCACACCAAACGAATCCTAAATGCGAATCCCATGATGAAACAGGAGAATGACGCAGATAATCATAAAACCTCTGAGGGCACACAAGAAGAAGATGACATGGGACCAGCCATTCCAACTGCTGCTGAACGTACTACGAATCCAACGGAACAACCCTCTACCAGCCAAACTACTACGGAACCTCAGATGGTCTCACGATGCGATGGTCGAAAACACCCTTTTGAAACTAGCCGAGCTACCAGCAAGCGCTCGAAACATGTACCTAAATACTTAGCAGATTACAAACTTTGAATATATTAAATTTTTAAAATATTAAACGTAAGGAGGGAATGTAGGATCTAAGCAACCATTGGTTTTGTAACAACCTTAAAGCATGAGAATAAATATACATTATCAGTTGTACCTCGGACCGAACCAGACGTTTCTACAGAGAGTGACGGCCGGGTACGGAATGCAGAGGTATTGACAACCAGTGCAGGAGTGCTGGTTCGTTCAGTAGCAAAGTTAGCAGTTCTGGAAGTTGGTGGTACCGCTGAAGTAAACATCGAGCAATGCGGGTCGGGGAATGTTCCGAACGACGAGAAACCAGCACCCCGGTGCGCCAGGGTTACTCGATCTACACGCAGCAGGATGAACTATGCATAAGAACACTAATATATACGCATTGAATTGTCAACGAATTGAATAGTTCCTAAATACCTACACACGACAAGTAAATCCACCATTAAAAGCTAGAAAAAAGAACAAGCTTTACTTAAAATTTATAATTATTCTAGTTTAAAATTGTTGGACAGAGAACAAATGTAAGTGAACACATAAACACACACATTTAACAAACTCTTATAATCCTAATTAAATATATTGCAGCTAAACAGCTGACTCATGCACATTGCATAAAAACGAGTCGTGCTGTACCAGTCCGAAATCCAGTTTCTGTCCCAACAACTATGTTTTGACTTCGTTAAGCTTTTAAATCGTATCCCATGAATCAGAAAAAAAACACCTTTTTTTTCCTTTGGTTTGTTTTTTCCGTCGATCTTGTTTTCCGTGCTGAGCACCAATGCTACCGACGCACACTGGGGACAAAATCGAAACAATGTGTTAAAATTCAATAACTTCGGTGCTCGCTAGAACAAGAGACTAAAAAATAGTCATTCTTATAGAAAAAAGTCTCAGAAATCGATTGGAGTGGGTTTCATCTTGAACACGATAGGGTAAGTTGGGGTTTTTCACAGTTTTGCCCTAAAATCTCCTATTTTGCATGATTTGAATGCTGTATCTCAAGATACCGATGATATAGACGGATGATTTCTTCGGCAAAGTTGATCAAGAGGTCAAGGACTGTTGGATGATGGACAGAACAATTCGGAATTCTTCCGCTAGGCGGCGCTAGTGAGCATTCGAAGTGTATATGTTTGTGCTGCTGTATCTCAAGATCCTGACTATTTAGACGGATGATTTCTTCGGCAAAGTTGATCAGGAGATCAAGGACTATTGAATGGTGGACATAACAATTCGGAATTCTTCCGCTAGGCGGCGCTAGTGAGCATTCGAAGTGTATATGTTTGTGCTGCTGTATCTCAAGATTATGACAATTAAGACGGATGATTTCTTCGGCAAAGTTGATCAGGAGGTCAAGGACTGTTGGATGTTTTTTCGTAAAATTTAGAGTCGGTAGTTTTTGTTTAGGATTTTTATAAAATATTCATACAAATATCAAAGACAAATCTTCTTCTAATCGCGGTTGATGCTATTGATTATTTAGTAACATGAACAAAAACAGATTTCATCAGTAGTATGTCTTGCTTTACATTAACGCATTTCCAAGCTTTTACTAATTTTCATTCAAGTTCAATTTAAATTGGTTTGGAATCCGTTGTTTTTTGAAAATTTAGCACTTCGCTCAACAGGTACAATTTTTCCGAAATGTTAATTTTTTTAATGTTCGACGGTATCGTATTAAAAACGTTTCTTCGTTAATTTATGCTGCTTTCTAAAATCAAGCACGCCCAGGGATTCTTACCTCAAATATGCTTTCAAACCACTCTGCATTCTTCTTAAAGAACCGATCCTTACTGTGGGTTTAGTGACCATCGCCGATTAAATTGACCAATCCAGTTTTTAACACCTTGCGCAAGAGCCGCAGGTGCTTTCGACAGTGCCCTAGACACAAAGTCAAGTAAACGGTTTTTATCTCGACCAGACGCAAAATATTCCTCAACGATATTTTTATTTGACTGCACTTTGCTTAATGAAATTCAGAAAATGACTGGCAACCTTGCCATATAGAAGTGTGAGATGAAGTTGCGCTGTAGAAATTAATAAGTTTTTTGTTTAATATAAACGCGCTTAGAAATCGCGAAATTGTGTTGAAAACAGTGGCCTGGTTGTGAAGATTGTAAATCCAGTGCAGTTCATTGAATTCATTACGAATAAACCTGGAAAAAGTGAAGAGAAAAGTTAGATTTTGAAAATGGCGTATGAAGTGGTCTGCTGCAAAAATTTTCGTAACGCCAGGCTTTAAAGAATGGAGGAGAGACAAAACAGGATCGACGAATGGAAGCATTTGAAGTGTAAATAGTTAAAATATTAGCCGTTTCCCCATGCATGGAATGCGGTTGGACGAGACGGAACATAGGATTCTCGACAGATAAGTACCATTTTGATTGGAATCATTATTTTGATGATGGTATTAGTTCAGATATAAACGCACAGTATGTTATATAATTGTTCCAACATATGAGAAATTTAAGCTCTAAGCTTGCAAAATTTCAGAAGTGAAATATTTCTAGTGCGCAAAGCTCACGAAGCTTCAACATAGCTTGTTTTGGAAGGAATACACGGATAAGAAAGGCTACCCAAGTTTGGGTTCGGTGTACTCGGGAGCTGCGGTGGGTGGAGTTGCTCGGAATTGAGCGGGATTGTGCTCGGGTCTGGGTGGGAAGCGGTCATATTCTTGCAGATTTTCCGAAAATGTTGCGGGAATGTGAGCGGTTTTTGCTCGGACTTGGGTGGAGTTTTGATCGGTTTTGGGTGGAACCACCTTTGGCGGTGGTTGAGTAGACTGTGCTAGGGCATGGGTTGGATTTTTTGTCCGTGAAGCAGCACAAACTTTGAGGGTTTACATAATAATAACTTATGTCTAATCAAAATTGTTATGTTCTCAGTTCGCACACTATCATCGATAGTTGTTACTAAATGTAGTATTATTACTTGTTATAGAAGTAAGTGGTATTTTTTCATAGAGATTGCTGATGTGTGATTGTGTTAGTCATTGTTCTTTTTGTTCTTGTTCTTTTTGTTTTTGTTTTGTTTGTTTTTGTTTTGTTCTTTTTGTTTGCTCGCTTTGGCAGGGAATGGGTCTGCTCACTTTTGGGTGGAAGTTTTCCGGACTTTTACAGGGGGAACTTATCGGATATCCGGGAGATTCGACGACTATTTTACTCAGACAGGACTATAATAATAGACCGAATGAAACCTGTCGATTTTCTGCGTGTTCGAGCGGTTTTCCCTGAGGGAGACCGGAGGGTTTTTGATGGGGGGTGAACGTATACACTTTTTCCTAGGGTGAGTAATCGGGGCTCACTTTTGGGTTGTTTTTCTTGTACGTGCATTGGGTATCTTTTTCGCTATGAAAGCTCCCGATGAGCACAAGCTTTCGATGTATACATGGCGTGATGTGCGCTTGATGAATGGCAGCAGTATCTATGGTACGATCACCGATGGATGTGTGTGTGTGTGTGTCTTGAACAGGGAAGCATAGTGGTGGTAGTTATACTGAATGAACAGAAATGACAGCGGATCGGCCCAGACGTTACTTGTCGCAAGCATTATATTCCATTGAGCTCAATTGGCGATGCATTGATGGCTGTCATGGCAACTACCGTTAAGATTGGAAGGGAGATATGGGGTGAAACAATGTTGCCAGTTTTTCTTTTTTGTTGGAATATTACTTTTATTATTATTGAAGATGAACGATGCTTACGGTAGTAAGATCATTCATGGAACAGGTTAGAAATCTAATCAACCAAAATTATTTGAATAAAATCAAAGGTGTATGTAGAAATAACAAATTTAGTATAACTATGACGTATCAGAAATCAGGATCCATGAAACATGAGGGGAAAAAAAAGGGTAAGATATGAAAGTTTTCTTTTTATTGAGGCTGATAAGAATATGGAAATCTGTCAACACGGAAATGGGAAAAACGGTAATTTCGCGTTAATTTCAATCTATAATCAAACAGTTAAAACAAGAATTAAGGAAAATAGGATTAGAAATCAATGTAGAGAAAAGTCAAATAATGATGAGAGAGCCATTGTCAGACAGGAACATACCAGAAACAATTAAAATAGATGGAGAAAAGTACGTGGTAGTTAAAAATATGAGATATCTAGGAACATTTTTAACAGAAACTTTGGATAGGCCACAAACAACAAGAAAAGGTGCATGCAAGCGATTAATAGTAGTAAAATAATTATAGAATTCATAAGACGATATAAGCCCCCGTGGGCACTTTCCAAACTTATTTATAAAACAGTAGTCTCACCAGCTATTACATATGGATTGAAAGCAGCAGCTCTGATAAAAAGAAATAGAAAGTCAATCAGTAGGTATGAATTACAAATATTAAAAGAGATGTTAAGATATTCTAGGAATAGGCCAAAGGGAAGAATAACAGTTTCAAGCTTATTAGATGGAAAATCAGCAGTTAAAAAAGTTAGGGTAATGCGCATAAGCTATTGGGGACATATAGAGAGAAGACCAGAAGGACATCCACTAAAAATAGCAAAAAAACTAAAATTTTCTTGGAAAAAAAAGAGGTAGACCGGCAAAAACATGGAATGACAGTTTAAGAGAAGATAAGGAGAAATTACCGGAGATAACAGAAGAACAATGGTTAGAGTTGGTAAAGGACAAAGAGAAATGAAAAAAAAACAGGCAGAGGAAATTTATAAAACTATAGGAAGCGAAGAAGAGTCTGAATCAGAGGTAGAAGACTAGAGCATCTCAAGTACTAAAATAAAATAAGAGAAGGATTAAAAGAAAGACAAAAGATGTTAATAAAGGAGGAGAAAACAGGTTTATTATTTATCGATAATTGTTTGGAGAAGATTAAATTGAATGAACAAATAAGAAGTGACATAACAGCAAGTAACACCAGAATAAAACATATTTAATCAACAAAGAAAAACATTGAACAAATAGAGTACCATAAATTAAAAACATATTCAGTTTGACTACAAATATGTTTATTACAGGTTACAATATTCAAGAAGAGGTACGAAAAACATCGAAAAGTGATAGAGAAATAGAGAGAAGAGTATTCCACTACAGATGCCGATTATCAACAGGACTCAACGAGAATCGAGATGACAAAGATTCAGCAGCAAGGACACAATACATAAGCGGTGAGATCTAACTGATTACAACTTAATAGAAAAATATGAAATGCATGCTACAAAATACGTGCCATCTACAAAGCAGGAATTGCTTTGAGGATGGAAGTGTACACGCAGTACCTATATACATTTTATATCGGTACTACGTGTATGCGGGGCTTGTTGTAAGTGAAAGTAACCTCGGAATGGACGTGAGTAACCAGGCATTCTGCAATGGGTTTCTGAATCTCAACAGAGCTATCACCTTTCAACTTCCGGGCTAAAATTGTTTGCAATGGGATCAGTATAAGATAATAATAGATTAGGTTGCAAACATTTTTCTTCCATAAAAACACTGCCGGACAGTGGAAGTTGGATTGTATATACATACATACATACATACATACTTTGCTTAATGAAATTCAGTGGAACACACTTAACACCACGTAAGAACTGCACTACACTGAGTTTCTGTCACGCAAGAAACAAGAGTAAACAAATAATTCCTTTGGATTGCGTTTCGATGATGACATTTTCACGTCAAAGTGGTCTTTGTGGTCGAGTGGTTAGCGGCGTCACCCGTCTAACAGCTATTTTGCGTGTACCATGGAGTGAGGGTTCGATTCCTGCTCCAGCCGGTGGAATTTTTTTTAAAGATATTATGTATACAATAATGACCCGATTTTATCAGCCCCCTTTTTGAAAATATTTTCTAATATTCTACGAAACCCATGAGCTATTTCAATGGTTTTGTTGCACCAAAGTTTACCCTTAACATCGATCAAGAAGATTAATGGAAAAGATTTCAAATTATGCATATAGGAAATTACTGAACATTAAAAGAATAATGCGTGAAGGGATGATAAAATCAGGTCATTACTGTAGTTTATATTTTAATGGATATTAAGAGACCAAACTTGCTTATATGTATAGGAAAAATCCCAATTTATTCACCTATGGTCTAACCCTATTTACACTCAATATGACTAACAATGATCTTATTTAAAAATCCTCACGTCATTTGATGTGGCACATGCTTGATTTAAAAAAAAAGTCATAGCTAGCCACTTCCCCGGTGCAACCCGGAACATATCCGGATTCAGCAAATTTGGTTCAGGGTACTAGATATCATTGTTATTGAACTTGTTTTCGAATTCTGATGTAATTTATTGTGTCGCATGATGGGTTTTGAACTTACTCATAAGCTGGTTATTTTCCCTGAGACACTAAGAACTTATTCCGGCCGTATCTCCGGAATTGTATGACCGATTTTGAAACTATTCCGTAGCGATCTATGTAATCATAATCCCGAGCAAAGTAAAATATCAAATTGATAACAAGTTCTCACTTTTCATCACTTTTTGATAATGTCCTGCAAAATACCTCAGCGGCGAAACCTGCCCAAACATGTTCAAGGAGTTACTGCGCATCGTTTTTGATCTATTTGGATGTATATAAGAAGCTCAAGTGACGTTCTAGGTCATCCAAAGCATTTTGTAGTTTAGAACATTTGACAACCAAGGCCTGCACAATGTCCTCAGCGTCGAAACTTGCTCAAACATGTTCAAAGAGGTTATGTACATCGCTCATGATCAGTTTGATGTATATATGATGCTCAAGGTTCACCAAATTGTCGTTGATCTCAGATCAAATAATGTACCAGGTCAGTCATAACCGGTACAAGGCCCTTACTGCCATGAGATGACAAAGTGACGTAAACGCCACCATGGTCAATTTTCACTTTTCTTCATATTCATAATATATACCCTAAGATACACCAGAAAACACTCTCTTCGTGATAAAAATGTGTTTTGGAAGCCTGGAGACAAAGTGACGTAACCATACATTTTCGGAGAAAGAGTAATATGTTTTCACTGTTTCTACGGATAAGTGACGTCCACGGTATAAGAATGTTGAAAATTCAAAAGAAGTTTTAAACAGTGAGGTTCATATTTTCCGCTTAATTTTGACATTTTTTAACAGAATGAAAATTTTTTTGGCAAATTTTTATAATTATTGCAAATTTATGCTCCCAGGTCCATGACTATAATGCACATCATTTTCGTTGTAATTGATGGTGTATGAGATGTTCTAGGTTCTCCAAGTTGCTTTGGAGTTCAGATTATTTGATCTACTGGATCAACAATGAACTGCACGATGTTCTCAGCGACAAAACCTACAAAGACATGTTCATAAAGTTTCTGCGGATCGTTTTTGATTTATTTTGATTTATAATCAAGGTTCTCCAAATTGTCTTGAGCTCAGATCAAATGATTTACCTGATCAACCATAACTGATACAAGGTCCTTAGCAACTAAACATCTCCAAACAACATCAATTTAAGGTGTATTAGAAGTTCTAGGTTCTTCAAATTGTTGTACTTGCCACACAATATACACATGTAAAAATCGAACAGGCTTGGAAAACTTTCAATTAACAACTGTGGAAGTCCATATACATATACATATACACTTCGAATGCTCACTAGCGCCGCCTAGCGGAAGAATTGTTCTGTCCATCATCCAACAGTCCTTGACCTCGTGATCAACTTTGCCCAAGAAATCATCCGTCTAAATAGTCAGGATCTTGAGATACAGACGCACAAACATATACACTTCGAATGCTCACTAGCACCGCCTAGCGGAAGAATTCCGAATTGTTCTGTCCATCATCCAACAGTCGTTGACCTCCTGATCAACTTTGCCGAAGAAATCATCCGTCTAAATAGCCAGGATCTTGAGATACAGCAGCACAAACATATACACTTCGAATGCTCACTAGCGCCGCCTAGCGGAAGAATTCCAAATTGTTCTGTCCATCATCCAACAGTCCTTGACCTCGTGATCAACTTTGCCCAAGAAATCATCCGTCTAAATAGTCAGGATCTTGAGATACAGAAGCACAAACATATACACTTCGAATGCTCACTAGCGCCGCCTAGCGGAAGAATTCCAAAGTGTTCTGTCCATCATCCAACAGTCCTTGACCTCCTGATCAACTTTGCCGAAGAAATCATCCGTCTAAATAGCCAGGATCTTGAGATACAGCAGCACAAACATATACACTTCGAATGCTCACTAGCGCCGCCTAGCGGAAGAATTCCAAATTGTTCTGTCCATCATCCAACAGTCCTTGACCTCCTGATCAACTTTGCCGAAGAAATCATCCGTCTAAATAGTCAGGATCTTGAGATACAGCAGCACAAACATATACACTTCGAATCCTCACTAGTGCCACCTAGCGGAAGAATTCCGAATTGTTATGTCCATCATTCAATAGTCCTTGATCTCCTGATCAACTTTGCCGAAGAAATCATCCGTCTAAATAGTCAGGATCTTGAGATACAGCAGCACAAACATATACACTTCGAATGCTCACTAGCGCCGCCTAGCGGAAGAATTCCAAATTGTTCTGTCCATCATCCAACAGTCCTTGACCTCCTGATCAACTTTGCCGAAGAAATCATCCGTCTAAATAGCCAGGATCTTGAGATACAGCAGCACAAACATATACACTTCGAATGCTCACTAGCGCCACCTAGCGGAAGAATTCCGAATTGTTATGTCCATCATTCAATAGTCCTTGATCTTCTGATCAACTTTGCCGAAGAAATCATCCGTCTAAATAGTCAGGATCTTGAGATACAGCAGCACAAACATATACACTTCGAATGCTCACTAGCGCCGCCTAGCGGAAGAATTCCGATTTTTTCTGTCGATCATCCAACAGTCCTTGACCTCTTGATAAACTTTGCCCAGGAAAACATCCGTCTATATCATCGGTATCTTGAGATACAGCATTCAAATCATGCAAAATAGGAGATTTTAGGGCAAAACTGTGAAAAACCCCAACTTACCCTATCGTGCTCAAGATGAAACCCACTCCAATCGATTCCTGAGACTTTTTTCTATAAGAATGACTATTTTTTAGTCTCTTGTTCCAGCGAGCACCGAAGTTATTGAATTTTACAACACATTGTTTCGATTTTGTCCCCAGTGTGCGACGTGCCAGGAAGGCAGCTCCCACACCTGGACCCTACCTATCGAACCATCAACTCATGAACCGGGGACCAACGGCTTTACTTCCCATCCGAATGAAGGCGTGATCAGAGATGTTATGCCTCAGAACATCCCGGCGGCGCCAACTGGGATTGAACCCAGGCCTGCTGGCTTACCACTACACCCCCGGCGCCGTTGAAAAAAAAAAGAAAGAATAAAAAACAACTTCAATTGAAATATAATATGCGAAATTTGTGTTTTACTTAAGTTTTGATGTGTACGGATTATTAGGGATTATAGGGACAACGATCTACCATCAGGGATAGCAGGCATATCGGAGGTGACAGCCCAAGTAACATTTTAAGTTTTATGAAGTACTACAAAACTTCTATAAAACAACATTCATAAAACCCTGGTCAAGGCTACTTTGCCATTGATGCATCCACGAAAACCTCATTAAGACTAGAATCTGTCTAGTTGGCCCATCCTGGAGAATGTTCCGAAGGGTATATTTTCGAAGCTCTTCAAGATTGATTTACTGCAAGAAGATTGTATGACGAACGTATTGAGAACCATTTGAATCCCGTATTTAAGCTACAATAAAAGCTATTTGGCAACAATAAAAACCCCTTTAAAGCCATTTTCGCTAGCCACTTGCTGAATCTACTAGAAAAATCATCAATCAAGATAGAAAAGGATTCATAAATACCATCCGATCTTAACAAAATAATGGAAATATAATCTGATCATATAAAAATCCTATTCAATTTTCAAAATTATTAAAATTGTTCTCTTACAGTGGCTACAACTACATGCCATATTAAATCTTAAGTGAAATGTACTTGAAAACATCGAAAAAAATAAGTACGCCCTCGCAAAACGTCGATTTTGCTTATTATTTTTAATTGAGAAAAAAATTAGTTTTTCTTGAAATTAATCATTAAGCTCAGCCGAAATATTTTTTATGATTATCGTATTTCAAATATCTCCTTATTGCTAATTTGACCAAAATAAAGTTATATCCAAGGAAAGACACATTGAAAACGAAGATTGTAAACATCAAACAAAACAATTGGAATATGGCGGTGGCTTAAAATTTGGTTTTCATGTGCCATTTGTTAAAAATGTTGTTTTGCATTAATGAAATCCCTAACAAATTCACAAGGTTTTGAAATGGCTTTTATGAAGAAAACTTCCTGACTGAATTGTATTTATATAAAGCCATTTTGCTTGATCCCAACCCGTTCAGATTTATGGCAGCATTTATGGAGGCAAAGTTACCTGCAAAAAGTCAAACGTCAAAGTTTGTTTTTCTTTCGATAGTTGCGTTGTTCGATCACAACAGGTTTACTCCAGCGTTCTTCCAGGCGATTTTCTCACGCTGGATTGGAAGCAGTTACTAAGGAAGTGTGCGGAACTGGTTTGCAGCATTTCGCAATATTTCGCATATATAATGGAACAGCTGGATGCTCAACCGTTCCCGTAAAAGATCCCCTTCTTCCGGATGGTTCCCGAATTGCCCCATCAAACAATGCAGTTTGAATTAAGTACACTTGAATGAAATTTCGAAACCTTTTTACTGCTATAAATCGGAAACCAGCCAATCTCCACTTACTGACAGTTTCAGTGGTTTGCTGTAAGTACAAATGCAAATTATTCTGTTCGTCCGATCTGGAGAATGCTGGTCTGTTTTTAGACTATTTCTTAAAGAATCAATACCGATTTAAATGTGATGCAAATGCCAGCAGCTCAGTAATTGCTTAAATTGACTTCCCTTGGGTAGTTAACATCGCTTGAATTTTTCATCCTACTTCGTCTACTCGTCGAGATTTCCTTGTCATAAATTTTGCTTTTATTCACTATGAGAATCCAACATTTAAGATCCAATGGTTTTATGGTTGCTTTTATAATGATAGAACAACTTTATAGAGTATTTTATCGAGGCATTAATAAACAATTGCTAATGAAGTTTATGATTGATTTACAGAACAGTTTTATGGAGGGATTGAGATCTGCTTTAAATTTATTTTTAAAACAAGAAAGATTTTGACTTTCTCGACAGACTATAAAAGGTTTTCAAAACAGCAATAAGCTGAATTATAAGCCAGGACTGTTTTACACTTTGAAATGCTATATTTAAACTAAATGGATTGTTTATTTCCTTTATAAAACCATCATAAATCAGAGTGGATGCCAAGTAGCTGCTGAATTGTTACTTGGGAGGTTGAACAAGATGGGTCCAAGGATGCTTCCTTGTGGAACACCCGCACCGATGTTGAAGGCATCCGATGTGATGCCATTCAGAGAGACTCGGAATGTCCTGTTCGAGAGATCGTTTTTTTATGATCTTCCAACCCACATCTTCCAAACGAATTCCCTCAGTCATCTGCCAGTGATCGTGACCTCTGTTCTCGTTTGCTTGTTGCATGCATTCTCACTGTTGCTGGTATTTCTCAAGCGATTTAAAAAAAAGTTGATAATGCCACCAGCGAATGCCTGTTCACTCGTTGAATTTTCACCGAATCAATCCCCCTATTCTGCGAGTCACGTGACTCTCTTTCTCTCTTACAGGTGAGATGACAATTGTCACCTCGTGTGAGGTGACTCTCCATTTTATTTGCACGGAGAGTCACCTCAACAATTATGGTGACAATTATCCCGGAATCTACAAAAAATCTTAATTGGTCGAGTTGGGGGTACATACAAATGTAGAATCGATCACACCTGTTTGGTAAACGAATGAATAATAATAGTAGAACAAGAAAATACAAAACTCATATTTATTAAGACAATTTGTTCGAAAGCTTTATTAACATACGTATTTACAGTTAGAATACACACTTTTTGCAGTAGTCACGACTACTCATCAGGTTCTCATAAATACCTCACTAAATACAAAAGAAACTTATCACAATTTTTAGACTTTTTACACAGTACTCCTTCTGTTTCGGATAATCTCGCTTACGTCCTTCGAGATCTACAGCTTTTCCCCGCTCATGTTGAGCATATTGTAGTAATTATGATCGGGGAACCGTTCCAGCTCGATGTAGTCGGTCTCGGTTTGGAGCAGTCGATCGAGCATGGTTACCACCTCGGGAAAATCAGGTCTCTCGTTCGGATCCTTGGCCCAGCAGTAGAACATAATGTTGTACAGTTCTCGTCGGCAGTGTTCCGGTTTCTCCAACCGATAGCCATCACGTACCTTCCGCATCACGTCGGCCGCCGCTATGCCCGGATAGGGCGTCGAACCGAGCGTCACTATCTCCCACATCAGGATCCCGAAGCTCCAGATGTCGGACTTAACGGTGAATATGTTGTCGTACAGGGACTCGGTAGCCATCCACCGAATCGGCAGTCGACCTTCGCTCTTTCTCTCGTACACCTTGGAGGTGACGATGTCACGGGCGAAGCCAAAGTCTGCCACCTTGCAGGTGTGATCGTCCGTGATGAGAATATTACGCGCTGCCAGGTCGCGGTGGATGATCTGCGGAGGAAAGTTACCGTGATTAGTGTAGTTTAGTTGGGCATTATTTCAGGTAGCTTACCCCTCGTGACGTTAGGAAGTCCATTCCCCTCGCAACTTGGTACATGAAGGACGTTAAATCCCCGGACGTTAGGATTTTCGACTTCCCATGAGTGTTTCCATAGTGTCTGAAACGAATGAAGAAGTTAACTGTTAAACTAGACTTCTAGTAGACCGGACCACGTACTTCTCCACCCGGGAGTTCCTCAGGAACGTCTGCAGCTTGCCCATGTTGACGTACTCGAGTATCACGAAGATGGGATCCTTCTCGGTGCAGCACCCGAGCAGCCGGACCACGTTGATATGCGGTTCGAGAGACTTCAGTACCTGAAGCTCCGACAGCAGGTCATTTCGTTCTGCATCGCTGGCGTTTTCCTTCAGCGTCTTGACGGCGGTTATCGACACGCCATCCTTACCGTCGATGTCAGTGGCCTCGCAGCGCCAAACCTGACCGAAAGCACCCTCCCCGAGAATGTTGAACACTTTTAGCCGGTGCCGTGGGAATTCCCAACGGTCCTTTGGACCACCGTTCATTCCCGAAGTGTTGGAACTACCCGTCGATAGTTGGGATGTCACCTGAAAGCATAAGTTCATCGCATGTCTCGCATTGAAATCATTTGACTCGACAACTTACCTGTATATGTCCATTTTGGTCCCGATCCCACGGGGACGTGTATCGATTGCTAAATGCCATCGGCCCACTCCAGTGGTTCATACCGATCGAGTTCCTACTGTCTTCGGCCGTGGTGCTCGACGCGATATTGCTACTGAGATTGCTTTGGTTTGACTTTTTGGCTTTGTCGATTTTGTTCTTCTTCTTGAGCGTCTTGCTGATGGCGCACAGGTATTTGCGGAAGATACAGACCGCTATGAGACCGGCAGTAAGGAAGATTACCGCTACCGAGATGATGACCGGCACGAAGGCAGCCAGCGGGTGTGGTTCCCCAGTTCCACCAGGTTTCGTCCGAACCGGAGTCGTTTCGGTGAAAGCAGTCGTGGGAGTTGACTCCGATGTCACCGGAATTGGCGTCGACACCGGTGTGAGTTTGGTGATGGTACCGTTGCTGGTAGCGGACTGCTCTGGCGATTCGGTGTTGGATTCCGGTCGATCCGGATAGGTTTTGGTTTGTTTGGTTGCGGAAGGCTCGTTCGGAGGAGGCTGACTGACGACCAACGGCTGTGTTGGTCTAGGTGGAATCGGTGGCGGAGGGGGTGGTGCTTGCGGGATGGAACTGAACCCAGGAGGCAAGTTGAATCCAGGCGGTAGGATCTTCCGAATATTGTTGATGTTGGGAGTGAACTGCGGTCCACGGGTCTTGTAGAGACCGGAAGCATTTTGACTTAGAATGTTGACGTAAACCTCGTTCTTGGACGTTACCCGACCATCCGTGACCGTTACGTAGACGAAGAAGTTTTGACCGCCCTGTAATGAGACGCCATCAGTAGTCAGTTTAATAGTTTTTTTTTTTGCGCAAAGGTAGCTATGCCCAACTCACCTTCCCCTCGATGCTCTCGTTCAGATACACGTATCCAGTGTTTGAGTCGATGACGAATGGCTGGAGCTGTCCGGGTCCCAGCGGGTCCAGACCAAACTCTAGCTCGTCGTTGTCGTTGTCCTCTGCCCGGACCTGGGTGATGAGGGTGTTGACTGTGGTGTTTTCCCGTAACCGCCAGTTTCGGTCAACCAAGATCACGGGAGGGGTGTTTAGGTCCTGTGAGTCTGAAATGGGTAGCAAAGGGCACTGCATTAGAGCGGTTCCATATCATTAAAGCAACGAGTAATTTTCATCTTTTTTGATTTGCATGAAACCTTGCATACAAGTTTTTGGGGAAGAAAAACGCCTTTTTGCATACTTGGTTCGCCATTTTGAATCTAGCCTTACTTATGAGAAGGGCCTATGAAAAATGCACATGATATCTTCAAAAAATTGTATCTCGGAAACGGTTTGTCCGATTGGTTTGGTGTCTTGGGCGAAGTTTTAGACAATTGTTGGTGTTATATGGAGAAAATATGCACGGTAAAAAAAAAGTTTGGTATTTGTGTTTTGAACTAAAATATAAATTTTCCCTTTAAAGTGACATGTCAATAATTTTTTTATTATTCTTATGTTATAGCTGACTAAAAATGCTATCTAGTGCACAGTAAGTTGTTCTGGAGAAAAATAGGTTACGATGAAAAAAATTGTTTTTTGAAAAAATACAATTTTCAAAAAAGCTATTAAGCTGTTGGAAGATAGGTAGAGTTGAACGCTCAGGTATCGTCGAACCTTCAGGTACGAGTTTGGAGAGTTGGAGAGAGGTAGATTTGCTGGCGTAGGTATATTGTTATTGAAGAAGATTGTAAATTGTATATACCTGGAATGAATAAAGAGTGCGGCGGTTGTTGATTGAGGTATCAGTCGGCAGCCCTCTAGTTTGATTGGAGGTGACTACTGCGTTCTTTTTATTTATTATTAAGGAACGGTCAACGACGGAGCTAGCCTCGTTATGGCCAGCGTGGCCATGGTGGACTAGTTCCAACAAAGACCATGTTTACAATCACCAACTGTACGTAGTACAGCTAACTGGTATCTGATTACCTGTATCTAATACTTGTTAGCACGTTTTCAGCACAACGCACCAAAAATCATTTGAAGAAATCATTGTTCCTGATAGTGGGATTTTGTAACTTGTTTTTCAAAATACTTTTAAGGCAGAGAATTTCACTCGAATCTTTAAGCTGTCAGTGTCATTTTAACTCAAAATTTTCCAATCTTTCCGAAAAAAATACTTTTGAAACTGGAAAAACACGGAGTACATCCGAAAAGGGCCAAAACTTATTAAGTTATCAAAAAAAAAACAATATTAAATCAGTAATATCTTCTAAACGGTGCATCTTAGAAAAATGTTACCGGAGTACTTTTTGTTTGCAAATTTGATGTACTTTCATAAAATTAGGGTGACAAACTTTTTTGACTTTTCTTAATAGCTTTTTTGAAAATTGTATTTTTTCAAAAAACAATTTTTTTCATCGTAACCTATTTTTCTCCAGAACAACTTACTGTGCACTAGATAGCATTTTTGGTCAGCTATAACATAAGAATAATAAAAAAATTATTGACATGTCACTTTAAAGGGAAAATTTATATTTTAGTTCAAAGCACAAATACCAAATTTTTTTTTTTACCGTGCATATTTTCTCCATATAACACCAACAATTGTCTAAAACTTCGCCCAAGACACCAAACCAATCGGACAAACCGTTTCCGAGATACAATTTTTTGAAGATATCATGTGCATTTTTCATAGGCCCTTCTCATAAGTAAGGCTAGATTCAAAATGGCGAACCAAGTATGCAAAACGGCGTTTTTCTTCCCCAAAAACTTGTATGCAAGATTTCATGCAAATCAAAAAATACAAAAAATAAAAACTGGAAAAATTTCCCACTTGTTCGTGGAACCGCTCATTAGTGTTAAGTCTGATGTTTTGATTGAAGGACGACGGTCACCCAACCGTTATTTTTTGTACCACATTTTCAATAGAGCTTAGAGATTTTAAGTTTTTGTTTTATCATACATATATTGCTCGAATAAAGCTTAATATAGGCCATTCCACTAGCCCATACACAAGCGTATCCGGAGATGAACCAGTATCTGACTGAAAGTCTCCTTATGACCGAAGTGCAGAAAATTAATCCTTGATTTAATTGTTCACTTAGATAGTAATATGATCAAAATTGTTTAAACTTTTTTTTTTCGAAATTCTCGCTCAGAGCTGAGAATAGACTATATTTTCATCTCTCATTCTCCAACGATTATTCATTTTCCATTTTCATGAGAGATCAAAATTGAAATGAGTTGCACCACAACCGTTAATCACCCTCTCGCTGATTGACACGGTGAGTAATCAGGCAATCTCTTCCGTACGTGGGTATGAGCGGTCATCAACACCGGTCATCGATTCATGCGGGATCAGGTGAGAGTACCACCACCGGTCACCCCGCGGTGATGAAAAGTGCAGAAATTGATAATGAATATCGAAAGTGATGTGGAATCATTAATCATCGATTGTATTACGACGAGGCACTATTGCTACAGAGTCCGCGCCTGCTTAGACATGACGTGAGAAAAAGCGTAATGTTGATGACCAGCATCGGACGGTCTCGCGATGACGTGGGGGACGGAAAGTTTGTTCGCATGTGTGACGAAACGGTGAGAAGAGTGAGCGATGGACGGCGAACAGCCGCAAGGCAAGCTTGTTTTCCCGATGCTTTCTACATTGGACAGACGACGCTGGCCAGCGGATGGAAACCAAGTCAATGGCCTTTGCGCATGGATGGTGAAATGTAGGCGAAACCGATCGGTTGACGTTCTGCTCGCAAAACGTGGTTAGAATTGTAATTTTAATAAACACTGGATCAATGCTCCCAAAAGATGTTTTCCCCCTGAACCTCTCACGATCGACACACCGTCACTTGCAAGTATGCGAATTGCGAATGCACACTTGAGCGATTCGCTAGAAAAAGGTTCCATTATCGGTTTTCACATTGTCGACAATCTCGTCAAACGCGTTGCGATGGAAACGAAAGCCTTCATAAGTGTGCGATGGTGTTATTGATACCTCCGTGCGTTTTTGCACGTTCATCGAGCTATTGGAGAGTTGGACATCTGTCAGGCTGGTGGTTTTCTTGGAATCATGATCGATCTGCACTGTTGAATGCTGTTTTTTTAAAGCATAGTTCGTCTTTAGTAGATATTTATGGGAAACTTGTCCCTCAGTTAATGGTTGGTCGATGAAATAAAATCGCACTATTTAGCGGGAGAAAATTATGTTGGAATCCCCCGAAGTGTTCGTTGGGAAATTTAATTAAGCTCTCGCTTGTTTTTGGCTGTTTTCTAACCTTTCGAGTTCATTATTTAAAAAGATTGGTGCCAATTGAATAAAAAGTCTCATAACTGAAGGCGAAATGAAGCGAATTTCGTATGAAAAAGTAGTTTCGACCGGTGTACATAATGTGACTCCACCCAACTAACATTGCTAGTTTATAGAAGTTTCGAAACATTCTATAATTCTTAATCACGATCTTAAGATCCCTTTTAAAACCAAAATTGTTACTTGGGTAGTTCGGTTGGTTATGAAACATCCGAATAATAGTTTAACCATACTCTGCGGGGGAATGCTGTTGTTGGAAACAGAGAAACTTGGTATTATTTAAATAGTTTACAATTAAACAAATTCTAATGAAATAAGGATAGAGCCCTACTTCGACGTAAGCATCTATTTTTGTCCTAGTTGTAAGAAAAATGTGAATTATACGTTTTCTCCGATAATTTAGCTCAAAATAAATACAGGGTGCGTGACGATTTTTTGCAGTAAATTTCAAATAGTAATTTCTCATGCTAGTGGATCATGATTTAGATATATTTGGCAGCACTGGATAGATTTTACGGTTAGGTGCAAGATGTAATCAAACAGAGTTGAGTAAACGTAAAAATGTCGAAACAAGAGAGCAATCGGTCATCCGTTGTCGCTTAGTTGCGCGCCGGAGTAGGAGTAAAATAAATAATTCGGTCGGTAAATGTGTCTGAAAGAACAGTGTAAGATATCAAAAAGGCTTGAGAAAGTGATAAGACCGAGCACCTGCTCATACTGCTAATAAAACACAGAAATGGTTTGCGGAAAATATTAAGGAATATTGGGAGAAAGAAATTTGGCCCCCAAGCAGTCCCGATATCAATCCGTTTGACTATTTTGTATGGGGCTTCGTCGAACGGGATACCAATAGAACCCCTCACACCACACTTAAGTCGCTAAAAGCTAAAATCAAGGCAGCGATGACATCTATGGGTCGAAACATTGTAAAACCACAAACGAAGTTACAGACGACTTTCTCCGAAGAAATTAATTAATATAATGTGGTGCTCTGTAATAGAATTTTAGACCACTTTCCGCCGCTCACCGACAGGTGCGCTAGTATTTTTGATTTGAATTAATTGAAGTTGGTTTTGTGTGCAATGATCTGGCAACTCGCGTTCTCACTCGCGTTGACGGGGTGCTGTTTTCTCACTCATCGAAGGAAATTTTGATTAGAGTGAGAAAGTAAGGAACAGTCAGCGCGGGAACCGTGTGCGGTACTATAGTAGTCAACTCCTTCGTTCTCACGGTGTTCTTACGCATGATCCAACGTTACGTCACACTAGATTATGCATAAGAACGTCGTGATAATGAAAGAGCAAAGTTTGTATGTTTGGGAGCCTCTCGCATTCAACTCCCATTCCCCCACCATCCGATTGAAACGGGCCAGATGAAGTGGGTTTGTGTAATTGAATTAGTGATTTCAAACTGCACATTGTATTATGTCCTAAGTAACATTGACAGATTCTCTTCGTTGAATTTTTCTTTGCATCACCATGGCCATGTAAAGACATTCCCCGGTATTTTCAGCACACAGATCGATAAAAGAAGCTTTTGTCTAGCATCTAATACGACAAACACATCAATAAACGGTTATGTGATAAAGTTATTTACGAAAAAGAAAGTCGACGAATAGAATCGATCAATGTTACTTAGGACCTAATGCAATGTTCAGCTTGATTTATTAGCAAAAATAACCGGCAGCAGCAACATAAGAGTGGCAATGGCGAACATGGGTATCAGTGGTCGGTCCGAATGTGGTTTCTCCCCGTCGTCGTGGTCCTTCCCACTCTCCTGGTAGAGAACGAGCTGTGAGATAAAAACTAATAAGCTAGCTTTAGCTTTCACCTGCGGAGTTATTGTTCGAGCGATACACAACTTCGACGAGACATTTTAGGAACGTGCTGCTTCCGACTGGCACTTTAATTTTATTGACTGTTAATTAGAACATCGTCGTCGTCTTCATCATCACCATCATCATCACCATCATCATCAGCAGCTGCAGCAACATCTTCCTGTTTCGATGTATCGCTCGTTTGGAATGTTTGCGGTTCATTCCTGGCTTCCGGATCGATCCTTGAGTTCGATAGTTCAAAAGCAGACGGGTTAAGTTAATTTTAGTCGTCTAACAAACAACTATAGAACATATATGTAGAGGAGGACAAGGTCGGTTCTTTCCTTCATCTTCGATAACAATTTTTGGTATCAATTACTTCGGCAACACAGGTCATTATAGGGGCACGTCTTGCCATGTCGGTTGCGGTTGCCGCAGTGTAGGTGGAACGGAACATTAACCTTATTTGTAGGAGTGGTCCTTTGGCCCTATCGATGACGATGCTCGGCTTGGGTGCGTATGTGGCTTGGGTGGAACATTAGCATTGACTCATCGACATGGATCGGGAGGTGTTCGTAGATTACGACACTCCGATACGTTGATGGTCATCAAGCCAAAATAAATACACCGCTAACTTTCAACTGCAGCATAAAAACAATAAAACGGAGGAAGCTCGCTTTCACAATTAATAATTAATAATTATTATCATCAACCGCTCTGCAGGAACTCCTTCGGGGATAAAAGGACGAAAACCGCAAATAATGGGATAGAAATTTTGATCCTGCGTCAAGAACTATTTACTCGAGGAAAAGCCGACAAAACAGGAAGTTCGCTGTTGGGAAACATAAATTGTAGCACCACTTGCGAATCTCTTCGTTTTTGGAAGTAAATTTCACGCACAGTCTGACGTTTGCTTATGGATTTTACCATAGGAGTAAAGAGCTATAGATTCGCCGTCAAGCCCAGTAAATAGCATCAACTATATACTTTAAGCTAGTACATATGAGTAGATAGTGTTGCCGTGAGGTACACTAGAAAATTTCAAACGTAAGTGCGTCAAATCAAATTTTGAGCCGCTCCATCTGTCACTTCGTTTGTGGTAAAACGTGCATGCGGCAGTTTCCGGAAGCGTCCAACTACAGTCGTCGAAAGGGTAGGCGATTTTTTTTTAAATAAAATTAGTTACAACTTCCATATGTTGCGAAAGAAAATACATCACATTACATTCATTGCTAGAATAGCTAACTGGTGTAATTTTTCTCAAATATGTCATTTACTGCAAAATATTCGTCACGCACCCTGTACTATTATTTAGTAATAAGAATGCATGGCACACCTATTGAAATTAATTTTATTTTCTCGCCCATAGTTCAAGAGCCACATGTGAAAAGGGCATACAAGCTTTTTGTAAACAAGCCTGTGTAGGCCCTCTTCTCGCCAACCAAGGGTCGCCCACGCAAACTAACAACATCATCGGGAAGGGGAAACTTTCCCCTATCCGGCGATGTTGATTTTTTGTGTTGGTGTCATATGGGTGGCGAGAAAAGGGCATAAGAATGTTTGTTTACAAAAAGCTTGTATGCCCTTTTCACATGTTGTTCTTGTGTTATGGATCACTAAGTGCGACACCTAATTTTAATAAATCAATCAATAATCGAAGAAACGGCAAACATGGATTTCTCGGGAAATGAGATTTCGCTGGAATTCCGATTCCAGGAACATAATTTTTGTTTCCCGGGATTCCCGACTTTCCCGGGTATTTTTTAATATTTACTCAATTTATAGATAACATTAGATTTAGCAATTTTTCTCCACTGAAATTCATTATGAGTTTGAGATGTTGCTTGTGATTGATTTTGACATTATTCAAAAAAAAAAAAAAAAAAAAAAAAAAAAAAAAAAAAAAAAAAAAAAAGTACAAGTACGTAACAACAGCAATACTCTTAAACTTGTTTCTTACATCTTACACCCCACTTATTTGAATTGATTGGTTGGAAAGTTTTTTTTTTTTTTTTTTTTTTTTTTTTTTTTTTTTTTTATCTAGTTGGCTTATTTGAAAGGCTCAATCGCGTTAGCTTTACGTTGCCGATAAGTAATTGATTCGTAACAGAATTCTAGAAAGTTACCTTTTTCCAGTTTGCATACATTTTGACTATCATAGATTTGAGATCACCGAAGATTCTACCAACTTCGGTAAATGAGTTTTTGATTAGCTGAACATGTCGGTAAAATTATCAAATCATGCTTACATGTAGGAAATCAATAAAATTAACAAACTTTTTTTGTCTTTAAATGTGGTAATGAACGTAAGTCTGTACAAGTATAGCATAAATTTACAAGTTTTTGAATTTTTCACTAATCTGTATGGGTGTATATTAGACTGATGCAAAATTTGACTTTTTCGCTCCACAGTGCTTAAATGGTTTCAAATTGGGTCCTGATTAGCCTCCCAAAGTTACAACTCATTTGGTTCGAAACAGACTTCGCACAAGTCATTTGAAGTTTGCATGTAAATTACTATGGGAAATCTCAACTTTTTGTTCATTGCCTTCTAGTCTTTTTCCATATTGAGCTGCGAAACAGTTCGCTAATCATTCTTATAGAAAATTTTCTCAGCTACAACATTGCTAAAGATCGTTTCTACGTAAAACGAGACAGGAAAAAGTTATTAATTATTTAAGAGATTTGTAAACTTATGATATGATCAAGCTGCTGCTCTGTAGGCAACACTGTATTTTGCAGTGTGACATAGTAGCCATGATTTTTGTGTCCTATTCAACGCCCCAGAAACACCAATGTTGCCTGCTGAGCAGTTGGTTGAGCATGATCATAAGACATCAGCGCATTGAACCATTGATAACTTTCGATCCTTGCATTTAATCAAAAAGTGATATTGAGCAAAGTTGTAGCTGGGAAAATTTCCTACAAGTACAGTTGAAAGCTTTTGAAGCAGACCGATATGGTGAATTATTAGATAGACATGAACAAAAATCTTGGTTTAACCATAGTAATTCCCATACAAACTTCAAATGGTTTGTGCGATCTCAGTTTCTCACCAAATGGGTTCAAATTTTGAGAGGTTAGTCAGGATCCGATTTGGAATCGTTTAAGTATTGTGGAGCGAAAATTTCAAATTTTGCATCACTCTAGTGTATATGTTTGTATATATGTATGTATGTAAGTTTGTAAGAGTGTAACTCATTCAATTTTCGTAGAGATGGCTGAACCAATTGGAGTGGAACAAAATCCAGAAGATGTGTTTTAGATCTCCATAGATCGCTATTGATTTATTTTCCCGATCGGAATTATGGTTCCGAAGATATGAACAAAAATGTGAATTCCAGATTCCACTGGGGAATTCGCAAAAGATTGATGTATTAAAAACTCATCATGCGACGACCTCAAATCACATTAGAATTTTACTATAAGATGGTGGAATGGTGAACATATTCAGATCCAATTGTTTCGCCGCGTTGCATTGCCGAAAAATCGTGGTAGATACAGATGTTCTCTGGGTGCTTTGCTTTGCCGATCAGTGATTTTTATGTCAAAAATTATGAATCGAAAAATAGAACTTCTGCATACTTCGGGGCAGTTCAACGCCCTTCTGAAAAGTTTTATTAACTTCAGAAAAGTTCCATATCTTTCCTTCTAATTCTCCGTACTTCAGAGTACTAGAGTGAAGGTTTAAAAGATTTCCCTATGGACATTACTTTAATCTTTGTCGAGGTAATTTTTGTTTTTCATTGCCTCCTAATCAGCCTGTCATATTGGAAGAATATCTAAAAGACGACATTTGAAATTTTGAATACTTGGAGATCAGCAAAATGAAACGTGATCTTTCTAGACCTTGCTATATTATAGAGGTCTTTGATCAACTGGAATAACTTCTGATCATTCCGCTATCTTGAAATAATATCTGAGGTACATTATTTGAATAACTGGATAGATGTAGATCTTCAGAATAATATATTATCAATCTGAATTCTGTAATTACCCAAAAAGGCTTTGTGGAAATGTTTGATAAATTAAAGGTCGCTGAATTAATTCTAGATCAGTCTGCGACAATCTGCGACCTTTAGATAATATTTTGAGTCATGATTGAAGTTATTGAATAATAGAGATCTTCAAGATATTATCTGATCAACATGAAGTCTTGCCTGGCTTAATATCTAGGTGACTTTATACAGCTTTTTGATCAAACGAAGACCTGTACAAAAAAATAAAATCCTGGTCACCCTGATTTTTGAAAGGAATACCCAAGTAACAAAAAGTTCTGATAAAAGGCTATTTGTGGCTTAAGCAGCTTAGTTGAAGGTGTTTATAGAATTCTAAGCAGCCTCATTTTTAACTCGTTATAAGAACTTTTTCCGGTACCAAAATTGAAGAGCATTCTAAGCAGCTTCTGGCGGAACATGAACGGAACTATTAGAAAAAAAAGTTAAAAAAAGGTTTTTGTCCTCTACACCAATTCTATATTTAATTCGCACTTTTATGAAAGTTAATTTCTAAAGTCAGGTCTTTATGAAAGTTATTTCTAAAGGCAAGTATGAACGTGTATTGATTTATCAGTATTGCTAGTAGTATTGGAGAGCTGTTTGAAGAATTAAACCCAATCTTTCTGCGTGAGAGCTTCAGCATGAATTGAAATATATTAAAATGAGCTGTTGTAGTTTTTAGAGTTTTTAGAGCCAGCTGACTGACTTGAATACGAAACACAAAACCTTGATGAAATTTAAATTGCTGTTTGTCCGCATGGTATTCCAACAAACAGTGGTTAGCGTTCGTAGTTCGCATGCCGAATACACGAGTTTGAATCCAACAAATTGCCCTTTACTTTTTTTGGGATATAATATTGATGCACTGCATAAATATAAGAATTATGATTTATTTGAGCCACTGATCATTTCATATTTAGGTACGTACATTAAATTTTGTTGCTAATAAAAACTTGTGCGGATTGCTTCATGCGGGCTATGACGAACCTTTCGAAGTTTCGCAGTGAACTTTGGAGATACTTTAAAGTTGCTAAGAAGTTCCGCTGGAAACTTGTTCGGAACTTTGTTGTGGTCATCTTTTCAGCCTTGCCTGAAGTTCCTAAGAAATGCTTAGGAATGCTTTTTAGATTTTTTTTGAACTTCAAGTTGCTAGGAGTACGCATCGGAACTTTTTGGAGCCTGAAGTTCCTCGTGCGCTTTCTATAGCTTCTAAAATAGCCAAAATGTTGCGTTAGAACTTTATATGCACTTTATGAAACTTGAAAGTTAGCTTTATCGTCAAATGCGGGACTTTTGGTTGCTTGGGAAGAAAGTTGTCGGAACTTAATTTGAATTTTATTGAACTTGAAAGTTCTGTCAGAACTTTATTTGAACTTTATGGAACTTGAAAGTTCTGTCAGAACTTTATTTGAACTTTATGGAACTTGAAGGTTCTGCCGGAACTTTATGTGAACTTTATGGAACTTGGAAGTGAATTTTATCGTTGAATGCGGAACTTTTGGTTACTTGGGTATCTTAGGAATATGATTTGAAAAACTGGACAGTTGGATATCTTCGGAATAATTCCAATAATTTCGTGTAGGTTTTTGATCAATTGAAGACTTTAGAAATAATTCCTGATTAACAGCTCGATATACTATCTTGGAGACACGATTAATTCAAGATCTTCATAATAAAATATGCTCAACCAAAAGTCTTCACAAAATATCCATAGAACTGTAAGCAGGCCTTTGATCAACTAAAAGTCTGTGAATAGATTGCTGATGATCCAACAATCCTGAGAAATTGTCTGATAAACATGGTTTGAATGATTGACCAGTTACCAGTCACAATAATACTTGGGAAAAACATGTTTCATCATGTTTGCAAGCAACAGAAGATTTGACGCTATCTGCGTTGTTTGATTTTTTTTCTCCCGGACCAGAAATTTGTGGCATCGCGAGTGATAATTTTAATTTTAGTTTATTTACGCGGTGACGACTCGTGTTTTCAAACGAAAGTTTACCAAAAGTGCTTCGGAACGTGTTTCGCAGTTGAGTGTGGTGAAACTCGTCCATTCCCGGTTGATTGTGCAAATCCATATCACAAAATTGCCCATCGATTCCTTTTTTTCCGTTCGACGACGACGGGTGTGCTTTCGCGAGAGTGACGTTTATTGGATCCGTTTCTTTGCACGGTTTTTTTTTTTAACTAGCGTAAGTGTGCCTGCGATTTGAATTGAGTGTCGAAGATTGTGAGTAAGCTGAAGGATGCCTTGCTGGATGCGGCCAGGACTGAACGGGTGGTGACTGGTGGCGTGAACAGTTCCTGGGGGAAGCACAAGATGCGACCCTCCTCTCAGATGACCATGGAAATACAGGAAGTTTTACAACAAAGGTAATTGCTATTAGATATTTTTGCAAACAGTGATAGATAGCGGACATGAAGAACCGGTGGAGGTGCCAGGCAAAGGTGTTATATCCTAGACAAATGATAAGTTACAAATTCGCTGTTGTCACTGTCGTAATCGCCGTCGTGGTCGCCGTAGGCAGTACCGTTGGTATATTTAAAATTAACCATCAACCGCTGAAAATATGAATTATTGCGTATTTCTGTCGTTCATTACACGCCAAGTGAAATTCGAGAACGTAATTTTATTTGAATAGCTTGCTTAACCAGGTTTTAAACAATCGTCATACTGAGCAGAAAAACGCGGTCCCAGGTCCTTTCATATTAAAAATGTAGGGTAAGATCGCTTATTTATCGTGTATTTTGTAAAAATTTTCGTTGTCGTCGGTGCCGGGTTTGAATAGTTAAAAAACTTGAGTAACGCTATAATGTGATATGAGGGGCTCGGTGGCCTTAGAGCAACCAGTTTTGCTTACTGGGCAGAACATCATGAGTCTAATCTCAAGCCCATCCACATTCAAGATTCTTCAATCGTTTTATTTGTTAACATAACTACAGCAACTCGATGATTAAAAAGGAGCTCGTCTGCCTAGTGGCAAACGTTTTTGACCGTGGGTTCAATCCCAAGTTCCTTCACGTCATATGATTCAGCTTATCGTTTACCAAAACTAACCTTGCTGCAAACCCAACCCTATTACCCAATATCCCAGTGATTCCTCGTGGAAGTGCAGAGGTGTTCTCGACTTCAATCAAAGCGAGTGTCAGGCCAACACATTCCTTTCATGACCTGTTTTTGGGCGCGGCCGGCGCTGGTATTACCTAGTTTGAGATCTCCAGTTTTTACACATTGAGGATGATTGCTAGTCCCAAGCATCGTCTATTGGTTCTCTGTGTAATTACAGCTGGTCTAGCAATAACAGCATAGCAACCGTGGGCGGTCAATCATGCTCATGTTCATTAGACTGATGCAAAATTTGACTTTTTCGCTCCACAGTGCTTAAATGGTTTCAAATCGGGTCCTCATTAGCCTCCCAAAGTTACAACTCATTTGGTTAGAAACAGACTTCACACAAGCCATTTGAAGTTTACATGTAAATTACTATGGGAAATCTCAACTTTTTGTTCATTGCCTTCTTGTCTTTTTCCATATTGAGCTGCGAAACAGTTCGATAGCCATTCTTATCGAAAATTTTCTCAGCTACAACTTTGCTGAAAATAGTTTCTATGTAAAACGAGACAGGGAAAAGTTATTAATTATTTAAGAGATTGGTAAACTTATGACATGATCAAGCAGCTGCTCTGTAGGCAACACTGTATTTTGCAGTGTGACATAGTAGCCATGATTTTTGTGTCCTATTCAATGCCCCACAAACACCAATGTTGCCTGCTGAGCAGTTGATTGAGCATGATCATAAGACATCAGCGCATTGAACCATTGATAACTTTCGATCCTTGCATTTAATCAAAAAGTGGTCTTGAGCAAAGTTGTAGCTGGGAAAATTTCCTACAAGCACAGTTAAAATTTTTTGAAGCAGACTTATATGGTGAATTATTAGGTAGACATGAACAAAAATCTTGATTTTACCATAGTAATTCCCATACAAATTTCAAATGGTTTGTGCTATCTCAGTTTCTCATCAAATGGGTTCAAATTTTCAGGGGTTAGTAAGGATCTGATTTGGAATCGTTAAAGTATTGTGGAGCGAAAATTTCAAATTTTGCATCACTCTAATGTTCATGCTCAGTTACCAGTCAAAATAATACTTGGCCATTGTCTTGATAAAATATCCAAAGTACTCTAAGGTTTTTGAAATAATTTCTGACTATCCTCTATTGAACAATTGGAGATCTTCAGAGCAATTCTTTATCAAATTTACAATCTAAGGTTAATATTCTTAAAGTAAACATATATGAGTTTCATAAATTCCAGATCGCGGCTAGCCAAAATATCCCGAACTGGAACTTTAGGTTGTCTACCTCGAGCCCGAAGGGAATCATAAAAATGTGAATTTACCAATTTGTTGAGAGAAGGAGTTTAACGAGAAAAACTTAAAAGAGGAGGAGCTTTAGCTGGGTGGATCCTGATATTCTGCGGCCTTCCAACCTATACAGAACAGATACCAGTTCAACCCCTGTCCAACAGCAGACGGGCCGAGACTTTTGCGAGTTGCCAATCATTAAATCGAAGAATATGGGGTTGTCCCGTCCGATTTACTGATCCAGCTGCCTACACGTCATCATCATCATACAAAGACTTTAAACCTGTACTACTATCGGCCCTTTTCAGGGCCACCAATATTTTCAAAAAATTGTTAAATTTCTGAACATGCCCCAACCAAAATTTATATCAAAAGGTTCTTTTCCGGGAAATCATAGTCATTTCATGGAGTATAAACAGAGAGAACCCCGCTCAAATTACTATTCCTACACAAAACACAAGCTCTTGCTGCAGTTAACAAATAACATGGTGGTGTTGAGTACTTGGCATTGATGAAGTCTGCAAGTAGTAGACGAAATACGCATATCTGTCAAAAGATAAGCAATTATAACGGAATTTAAAGGAAATAAACCAACCCACTCAAAGCTCTTCATAAAGGGATTCCGTTAAGAGGTTCGACAAATTTAAAGGATTGAACATTTATTAATTATATAAGATCATGTAGTCCTACGTTACCTTTGCGTACAACCCAATAGGGCTGTCCGTTTGTAGTTTTTGGAGAGCAATTAACTGAAGTTCTTTGAAATAATTCTTGATGAACCTGATGTCTTGACAAAATATCCAGAACGCATTATGCAGTTAAGTTAAGTTTTCTTTATTAGGGAGGTTTTCAGCCTAGAGCTAGTTCTCCTCCTGTATCACATAATGCAGTTCTTTGATCAATTGAAGCTTTAAGGAATAATTATGAATCAACCTGTTTTATGATAGAAATATCTTAGAAACATGATTTGAAATACAGAATGGATGAAGATCTACAAAATAATACCTGATAAACTAGTAGTCTGGAATAATAATCCAGAGAACTATATGATATCTACGAGACATGCTAAGAATTGCTAAAATATCCAGAGAACATTGTGCAAGTATTTGACCAACTGAAGGTCATTACAATAATTCCTGTTCATCCTGCTTTCTGAAAAACATATGAGATTATTTGATTGTTGGATACCTCCAGATTAAAACCTGATCGTTTAACAAAAATACAGAGAACATAATGCAGGTGTTTGACTGCCGCTCATCGCAAGTCGGTCCCATTAGCGTTTTTGTCAAAACTGTTTTTTTTTTCAATATAAATGGTAGCTAATCACACATATTTTCATAATACTGGATGAACTCAACAATTTTGTTCTGGAAAAGTTTGCACGAACAGCAGAATGGGTTGTCCCTTTGCATACTTAAAACGCGTTTTTCTCGGCTTGTTTGTGCTATGGAACGGACTTGCCATGAGCAGCAGTTGATCATCTGATGGTCTCTGGAAAAAATGCCTGATCACCCTGCGAGAAGAATATCTAAAATACATGATTTATTGAACCGTTAAAGATCTTCAGAAAAATATCTCATTAACCATATGAATCGCCAAATTATCCAGAGAACATTATGCAGGTTCTTGAACCTCTCAAGGTTTTTGGAATAATTTTAGAACAACTTAATTTCTTCCGATAACATCTTATAGACATGGTTTGTTTGATTAAACAATTAGAGATCTTCAGAAACAGGCAGAATATTCATAATATTTTCTGAGCCACCGGGAATCACGAGAGAACATCCAAGAGGCGTTAATTGAAATGGTGTACCGTTGACACAGTCACGAGAATAATAGCAAATTTGTGAATTCCAAGATATCAAGAATGCATATTTTAATTCAAGGGACGTTTAGCAGCATTTCACCCCCTAAATAAGCATCCCGTCGCCATAGTAAACAAAGTCCCAAACCGAGAGGACCCAGTTGGTATCGTCGCTCACAATACTGGCTAATGCATTTCCACTTCCACCTGTAATGCAAGTAGGTAGGTAGACATGTGACTGCATTTGGTGAGAGGTGACGTTGTGAAAAAAAAGAGAAAAATGAAAGTGGTCGTCGCACTTCCTCCCTCCACAATTCACTCTCACTGAGGGAGATCCAATCCACTGCCATCGATGAAGAGTCGTGGATATTCAGTGCGCGTGATACACAGCTCAACGGCGTTGCGATCAGCAGCGGAAGGGTGAAGTAGTTTGACCAGTTTTTAGCAACACACCCATACACTTTGAGCTACAGAGTTTCATAAACGTCGCCCCTTGTGGTTGGCATTTAGATGGAGTCCAACGATGGGACAAATTTGTCAGCACTGCGTAGGTACTTGCTGGGTTGATGAATATTCAAATTGGTCGACTGTCGATGATAAGGAATGGGTATTTATTTTCCAAGTTTAGTACTAAAGTTGACAATTAATTGCACCAATCAATTGCGGGGAATGACCTGTTGTCCAGTGGCTCTTGAAGATACAGCCTGGTTTGAATCTGAACGCACTTGAACCGTGTCGGTGCGAATCAATCGATATGATCGAGTCCGTCCGGAACCGGTCTTGTCGGAATGAAGGAGGAGCAGATTGAAAATGTGAAGGTCGTCCCCGGGAGTCAACCGCGCTGATATGTAAAGGGGGTAGTTATCCATAATTCCGACCTTACCTGCTATTGGTGATAAGACGATCCCGATCCACAGCATCCATGGGAGCCATTGGTGTTTGCATGGTACTGCTATAGCACGGCTGCCCACCGATGACGTCATTTTTTCACGCTGCTTTACAGCTCCGTGATTTATTCACCACAAACGACCCGTGGTGAATTTTCGACACGTTGGTTATTTCTGCAACACGCATACATCCACAAGCTCGCTGAGATCATATGGTCAAGCGGTGGTCTTTCTTGCGTTCGCGTCAAATTCACTTTTCACATTCACAACTCTTCTTTTTTCGGAAGTTATGAATTTTAATGCACTACGCACGTTGTCCACTTCGGTTGGACCCTTACACAATTAAACTTTTCTTCTTTCTTTCCGTCTTCCTTTGCGACTTCGCGGTCCGAGATGATTCGTAAGTTATGAAATCTTGTTTTCTTCTTCCTACGTTCCACCGAAGAAAACCGCACCTTGGTTGACTCAATATTAATGCAAAAATGAGACTTCGTTTCTTCACACTGGCGGCAACTCGGTTCACTCCACCTTCGCCTGCAGATCTCAGATATTCTTCGTTTTATTTTATGTATTTCCCCTAGCGTTACACCACACGTTCATTCGGTTTTGTGTATTTATTTTTTTCGGCCAAAACTTGGCCGCAGCCCACTTCAACGGACACGACTCGGCGCTTATGTAATGACGTAGAAATTGAATTTGGCAACCGTCGAATGACAATTTCTTCTCTTTCGATTGCGACCGGTGATGTAAGGCTGCGACATTTTTTTCGTTCAATTCCACTTAGTTCGGCTTGTCGAATCTTCCAGATGTAAATTCAGAATTCTTCTTATAACCTGGTCCGCATGCCTTTCTGTTCGGTTCGGGTTGAATAGTCTCTACATCCTCGTTGACCGGAATCTGTGGATGAAATAATGGTTTTTTTTGTGTGAATTCATTGCTTCCTTCGTTCGGATGATTGCGGGTGCTTGCTTTTTTTTTAAGAAGTTTGGATGATGTTGTTCATTAGTATTTTTGGCTGCGAGTCGGATTGGATGGATTATATTACTATACATACAACTCCATCAGAGTGCCTATGTCCGTATAAAACCAGCTTTTCGAGCCTCGGGAAGCGAGCAACTAGTGGCACCGTACGTGAGTAGAATAATTTCCATTTGTGGATATTGAGTAACTATGGTTTCGGTTATGTCTTTGGGTACGAGTTGACCACGAGATTATACAACATCCGCTTTACGGGTTTGTTTTGCATAAGGTTTTAAAAAATAATAATAATTTTAAAAACACACATTTACCTTTAAGGTAATTAAGAATAACATCTTAACCTGATTAGCAAACAGAAACGAACTGGTTACAGTTATAGATATAAATTTCCTCTAGAGTTATCCGTTGCTTCACAGCGATATAAATATGAAAAGGCTTAGGCGTTCACTTCCTTGTTCACCCTTTTGTCCGCCTCAAATATTCACAAGCATTCCAAGCGATCAAGGGTTCAAGAATAATCAACAAAGCATCCTATTACACTAACAACCCCGCAGCAATGCTATCGTAATTTTCAGCAACGTCAGGAATGCTCAAGAACCCCCGACATTCAGCCAAATAGCTTACTACTAACTTTAGGTATCTCCCAAATAAGCTCTAAGTTCTTTTTTTTTAAATTAACTGTTAAATTCTGTTCTCTATATCCGTAATACCCGCGCTAGGCTCAAGCCTTTGTAGACTACTGAAAATTACCTTTTTTTCAACTATTACTATTAAATTACATATCAAAAATGTATGTGAAACGGAACGATCCTATTGATTTGTTTACCAAAAATTCAAATAATGGATGTCCGAGAAGTAATCGGAAAAATATAAAAACTGATTTTGGATTTTAAATTAAAATAACATTAAGCGTTTTTATTTACTATTCAGATTCAAGATGTATAAATATACATACATGTAAATATATCAACTTTAGCACTTAACTCCCGTTTTAGATATTTTGGTGAGAATAGAGTATGCGTGGTCCATGAGGTGCTGTCCATGAGACAGCTACATCAGCTGCAATTTTCTTCCAGATCCGTTTAAATATAGACAGATTTTTGGCTGGCATACGCCTTTTAGAGTACTCCTGCATGCAAATCGACCAAAATTGTTCGATAGGTCTTGCCTGTGGCAAGTTTGGCGGATTTTTGGATTTTGGGATAAATTCAATATTTTCTTGTTCAAGGAACTCCGTAGTGTGCCGATGCGAGGTCCGTAGTGTGCTGATGCCAGGTGTGCCGATGCCAGGTCTGGCCAAAATAAAACATTGTTGGTGGAATGATGCTTACGAACGAAAGGAATCAACCTCTTCTTCAGACATTTGATAAGATAAATATCTGCATTTATAGTAACGGTTGTAATATATGGCTCTGAAATATTCTCAAATCGATCTATGGCCTGCCATACAAGGTATTTCTTGAAAAAAAAAAATTGTTTTTTATCTTGGTTTTTTCATCGTAAGAAACATCTTTGGGATTAGAACTGTGATAAAATTTACACTTCATACGTCTCATCGTCAATTATTAGAATTTTTGGCATGATTTGTCGCAGGGTTACTGATATTCGCCTCGTACTATTCGAAAGCGTTTGTCATCTCCGAACGCTTTCAACATAACGGGCTTAACGCTTGCGTTCACGAACGAACCGAATACTGTCATTGATGAGAGCCGAGAGCCTCTGTGAGTGACCGGTGGGTGATGACTTTTCGTGCTGTTCGTGCTGTCTTTCATTCCGTCTTGTTTTATTTTTGTCTTTCTTCAATCCGTTGTATTCGGACGCGATAAGTAACGACAGTGAAGATTCTTCACTGCGAATAGTTTTAATATTCGCCGTGAATATTATTACGTAGTGTTAACGATGAGTGAAAGTGTGAAGCGTCGATCTGGAGCTTTAAAAAGAAAGATTTCTGACGCAGTGGAAGTGATCCGTGGTTCGTCTAGCACAAAATATCGGTGCTTGGCGAACATAGATGCGGAACGAAGGTTGCTACGAGCAAACAAAGTTCAATGGCGCTAACTTTAAGCGGCATTTCATCGGCTGCCACCCGGATGTGGCCCACCGGATGGAGCTTGTAAATGAGAGCAGTAGCCGGGAAGAAACCACCGCAAGGCGCCCAAGATCTGGGTCAAAAGTTCTTGTGGAAACGACCACACAAAATGTGCTCCTTGGAACATTAAAAATGGTGACGGAACATAACCTGCCGCTAAGGTTTCCGGAATGGCAGGGTACAAAACTACTTCTTGGCCCTTTGTGAAAAGCTTGCGGGCTTACAATATCCCGAACACGATTCCAACACTCATCCGCCGTGCTGCAGACATTATGCGACAAAGCATAAGCAATAAATTCTGGCAAAGTCTTGTATGCCTGAAAGTGGACTCGGCCACCCGACACGGACGGTCGGTTTTCGATATAAACGCGTCATTTGTGGACAACAACGGCGTTGTACACATAATCCACCTTGGTAAGTCTATTTTAAATAAACAAACCTACCTAATGCATGCCTTTTAATAAGACTGAGACACGAACGTTGACGAGCACTGAGAAGAACTACGCTCAAATTGAGAAGGAGCTACTCGCTATTATGTTCGCTTCGATCAGTTGGTTGTTGGTAATCCGAAGGTTACAGTGAAAACGGACCACAACCCGTTAATCACTATATTCAATAAATCACTCTTATCAGCGCCACGACGTCTTCAACATATGTTGCTGAATCTTCAACGTTACAACTTGACCATCGAGTTTGTTACGGGTAAGGAAAACGTTGTGGCAGATGCTTTGTCTCGATCTCTATTCGTGAACGAAAATGCTGTGGAAAAATTAAAAAAAAAACTTAATATATTCAGCGTGTTTGATGAAATATCAGAGGTGAAACTTAGTAACTTTCTCAGCATTTCGGACACAAGGCTCACTGAGATAATGGAAGAAACTGGAAAGGATCATTCAATGCAGATCATCATCAGGTACATTCACCAGGGTTGGCTTAGTTCGGTTGATCGTGTGCCAGATAACGTCAAAATTTACTACAATTGCCGCAACGAAGTGTCTACCCAGGACGGTTTGATATTTAGGAACGAACCGTATGTTCTCCTGAGAAAGCTTGTGGATTGCTGTCATATCAGTCACAATGGTGTGGAGGCTACACTGAAGTTAGCAAGAGCGAATTTGTTCTGGCCAGGAATGAGTTCGCAGATCAAGGATGTCGTCAAGGAATGTGCAATTTGTGCTAAATTTGCTGCATCTCACCCGAATCCACCAATGCAAAGCCATAAGATTCCAGTGTACCCTTTCCAGATGGTTTCGATGGATGTGATTTTTGCTGATTACCATGGTCTAAAACGGAAATTTTTAGTTACAGTGGACCATTACTCGGATTTTTACGAGATCAACTTGTTAAAGGATCTGACGCCAGCATCTGTGGTAGCTGCATGTAAGAAAAACTTCGCGCGTCACGGTATTCCACAACTAGTAGTGACGGACAATGGTACAAACTTCGTGAATCAAAAGATTGTGAAGTTTGATCACGTCACGTCTGCACTTCATCATCAACAAGCCAATGGGAAGTCGGAGGCTGCCGTGAAGATAGCTAAGAGGTTGATGAAGAGGGCTGAAGAAAGCGGATTGCATTGGCGCAATATTCCCAACAAGATTGGATCCAGTCCAGCAACTCGTTTGTTTTCCCGTTCAACGCGATGTGGTGTACCGACAAGTGCAACAAACTTGCAACCAAAGGTAGTTGCGAATGTCCCATCGAAGAAAATCGTTAGCGAAACAAGTATCACTATGACAATAAATCAAGATCGTTACCTGTACTACAAACTGGATCACCGCTTTACGTTCAACTCCATTCAGAGACTTCGAAGCTTTGGACTCCTGAAACTGTTTCTGATCGACGTGGACGGAACCGAGTATCGTAGAAGTCTTGTCCATTTGAAGCCGCGTAAGGAACCCGCTACGCAGCACGACCTTTTATCGCCATCCAATTTTTCGAGTCAACCGACAGAATTTTCAACTTCAACCAGTGGAACCGAAAAGAAAGCACCGACTTCTCAAACGATGCCACAGACCACTGGCTGTTTTTTATTTGTGCAGTTCCAGATGATCACGCTTCATTCAGAAGCATTCGCGGATATTATTCGGCTGCGAATCAAGTTGCTGTCAAATTCGCCGAATCATTTTTCGTGCAGTAAGGAACAGTTGGTGAGTGAAGGCCGGCGCACAATAGGTACGTTTTCGGGTTTTTTGACAGTTAGCCCATGCATTATCTGTCAAAAAACCCGAAAACGTATCTATTGTGCGCCGGCCTTGACGCTTGCTAGATTGCGAAAGGTGGTAACTCAGCGAATGACAGATCACAGTAGGAGAAGCGGAAAACAGAAAAGGCACGGGCCATTCGTTGCTCACAAGTATTAGTGCACGAAGAGAAAAGCTTTTACTGCAGCAGAATAATACCGTTGGTGAGATGTAGAAAAGGCGAAACACGATTCGTTGCGAAGATCAGCAACCCTGATTTGTCGAGAACGAATTGAGCTCCTGATTTGGCACGGGCAGCTTGGTCCTTAACATACTTTGGAACGACCTTTTTTGCTCTCGCCTTGATGTGCAATTTGTGTATTTTAATATTACTGAGCGTTGACTTTGGAATTTGCATTTTCGAAGCTAGCTGGGGGACCGAAACATCGCGTTGCTTCTTAAATGCTTTTTCTACGGCACTTACGACACTACCCAAGTAACAATTGTGGTTTTAGGACGGTTCTGTAGACCACAATTCACACTTGTAGATTGCTATAAAACCTCTATAAAACTTGTAATGTTACTTGGGTAGGCGTTGATACGGACACTTGACGGCCTGCGAGTTTTAAGGAAATCAGCTGTACCAGTTTCGGAATACCATTTTAGAACATCGTAGATAGTGCTGGATGGAACTCCTTCCGCTTTGAAGTGACGGTACGTGGTGGTCTTGCAACCTTGAGCAATATTTTTGAAAAACTGGACAATGCGTTTCACACGCGCCTTTCACTACGTCTCATTGTTATGAAAACTGACGTTTGTACACACATAAATTATTCTGAATACTACAAACAAATACCTTCTCAATGGAATGTTACACGATAAACCTAACCGAAGTATTTGACACAAAATGAAGTGCACAAAATATTCCGCTTACTTTCCGGACACGCTTTATTGCTCAAATTTCACCAAATCTCGGATTTTGATTGAGAATACCATACAAAACATGTTTGTCGAAGATAGCAAACTTAACGTAAGTCAACAGTGTAGAAAGCATTAGAGAAGTTATGAAAATTTCAGAGAAATTACGAAAACTTCAGAAATATTTCGGGATCGGCACAGAGGTTTTCAGGGAATTTTCAGGGAAGTTTAATAGTGTTTAAGGAGAGTTCCATTTATTTCAGAACAGAAAGCTTACAGAAGCTTCGAAAAATTCAGGGAAATTCCAGAATCTTCAGCAAAGGGCCGGGAGGATTTTTAGAACGTAAGGAATGGTTTATTAACATCAGAAAACAGTGATAGTATGTTTAGAGTTTTTTTGTTTAATTCTTTATTATAGAGATTTTTAGCCGAAGGCTAGTTCACCCCTTTAAGAGTTTTAAATGATTATCGTGGGAATTGCTAGAACTTAAAATAATGGTGAAGATTTGACTAAGTTGATTAGAGAACTACAAGGCAGTTCTACCAATTAAAAAAAAAAACAGATATCCTCAAAACATTCCAGAGATCTTAAAAGAAATCGAGAAACTGTTTTTAGACAGTTTCATGGTATTCAGTGAAGTCCCGAGTAAATCGGGGACGATCAGATCGCTTCAGAACAATCCCATTAAATTAAGGAAATTTGCAGAGATATTCCTTGAATTCTATCCGAAATCTTCACAAGCGTCAGGGAATTATGAATATTTAGGGAACCATAGAAGCATAGAAAACACGAGGCATGTCCAAAGAAATTTAAGGAAAATCAGTGATTCAAGGCAAAGTTCCTTGAGTGTTTATGAAGCATACAAAACTTTAGGAAAACTTTTCAAAATTAAAGGCAATTCAACATCAAATTGCATCACGGAAAAAAAAGCTGTAGAAAATTACCCATTGGGTATTTTCTCTTGAAAATTTGGGTAGAAGTAGTTCAGAGTGTATTGATTTTGCGCAAGCACCTGGAAAATCCACAACTCTCTCATCGAGACATCGGAAAACCACTAGGAAACGTGCATTCAACGGTGAGTCGTGTGATTAAACGTTACGTTACTCGGATGGAGAAATGCGGATCACAAGCGTGTCGTGAAAGTGTTTAAGCGGAAATCCAATGCTTCGGTTAGGGATGTGGCCAAAAAGTTGAATCTGTCCAAGTCTTTCGTTCAGAGAGCCAAGGACCGGGAGGGACTGCATACATACAAAGTGTAGAAGGCTCCAAATCGTGACGAACGGCAAAATACGGTGGGAAAGTCACGGGCCCGGAAACGGTACACCTATATGCTGACGAAGCCTCATTGTCTCATCATGGATGATGAGACTTACGTTAAGGTGGACTTCCGGGGCTACTGTTCTTCACCGCCCAGCACAAGTTTGATGTTTCGGAGGAAGTAAGGAAGCAGAAACTTTCAAAGTTTGCCAAGAAATACATGATTTGGCAAGCGATCTGCTCATGTGGCAAAAGGAGTGTGTCGTTCGTGACTACCGGGACAGTAAACGGGGAAATCTACCTCAAGGAGTGTCTACAGCAGCGTCCGCTTCCTCTGTTGAAGCAACACAAGGGCCATACGATCTTCTGGCCGGATCTAGCCTTGTGCCACTATTCACTTTACTCGCGGCTATCTCAAGGTTAGGGGTAACAAATTGTAACAAATGGATGGCGGGGTAGGGATTGAGAACACAAGGTTTGGAGAGCAATGTGCTCTTAATCTCGAACTAAGCGACCAACTGATGAAAAAGACAAACATGGGGGTACACCGATGGGCATTTAACAACTTGGGGGAACACAAGATGACACTAACTACTAAATTCTCAGATCTATCCGTTTTAAAAACACATAAATTAAATTGCAATGTTCGAGATCTCGGCTCGCCTCGGGCCCTGAGGGATGCGGATAACGCGGATCTAGCAACACAATGGAGGGTGCATGACCAAAGCACGTGATCGATATCGTGATAGCCACTACCACAAGCGCACAAATTGCTGCCTGCGAGCCCGATTCGGAAGAAATGCGAGTCTAACGAGTAGTGATTGGACATGAGCCTTGATATGACCCGTATAAAGTCACGGCTCATGTCCAATCCTTTGAAGCACGGCTTGTTCGATACCTGTGGGAGAATAGAATGTAACCATCTTCCCAGATCACTCTCATTAAATTTTGGTTGCCAGTTGGTGAGGACTTGCTGACGGGTAATTGAGTAAAATTCTGCAAAGGCGATTTGTCGATCAAAAATATCGCCTTCCATAGCACCCACCTTAGCTAGCGAGTCCGCTTTCTCATTACCCGGAATTGAGCAATGAGATGAGACCCAAACTAAGGTGATAGTATAGGAGCAGTTAGATAAAGTACTCAATTTAGCTCGGATTTCGGTCAGGAAATACGAGGAGTGTAATAATGATCAGATGGTAGTGATGGTAGATGGTGGCTGCAGCCAGATGTTGTACAGAACCTAATGAGTGGAGTTAAGCGTAAAGTGCGAGCGTACGGTAATGGTATTGAAGTTGAATGAAATAAATATGTCGAAAGCTTACTAATGGGTTTTATTTTATTGTCTGAAAGTTGGAAAGGGATCGGTCAACTAGGTAGTTTTCTACAGCGTTTTTTTCCGTAATGCAATTTGATGTGGGACACCCTTTACTTCAGTTAAATTGCTGGTAGGGGCTAGTGCTGCAAAATCTCGACAGTACACGGTGATATTGACAATTCTGCTTTGGTCACTCATTGGAGCTAACAGTCATAGTCAAGGCAAACCATGTCAATTGTCAATGACAATGCTGTCAGTGACGAACATGTGCAGATTTATTTATTAGCAAAATTTGTAACGAAATTAAATGACTTGAGCAAAACAATTACATGGATCCATTTAAGTGAACAAGTATCTACGTCCTGAGCTACTTGGATAACAATAATGTGACACAGAATGTACTAAATTACACTTTTTGTTACCAGGTGAATCTTTGTCATTGACGAAAAAATGAATGAGATTTTGACGAAGGTTTTTTTGAGGATCAACTCTGTCAGTGACTATGTGACGAACAATTTAGTCAATATCACGCGAAAGTCTGTCAGTGACAATGAAAAATCTCAGCACTGGTAGGGGCAATGGATGTAATGTCGGCCTAAATGCCTCTAATTTGGGTCCATACATTAATTCAGCAATCGACTAAATTTTCAATCGTGACCAAAAATATCCACTAGTACCGTCCCAATGACGCGTTCATTTAGATAAAATTAATAAATAGCAAATTTTTAGCGATGAGCCCAATCTTAGATCCATAGGTCAACATTAAACCATTTCCCTACTTATAAAAATACTGAGAAATTCCGGACAGTCTGGATATCTTAAAGGATGTTCAGATATATTTTGGACAGTTTTAAAACTATCATGAAAGCCTAGACAATTGGAAAAGTTATGAATTAGTGATGATAATTTAAGGGCAGTTCCATGAACTTCAGGAAAATCTTGAGAACTTCAGTGAAAGGGCTGTTAAGAAGGCCAAATGCATATGTGCAGGCCACACTCCAGAAGGTGAGTGGAACATGCTGGTCGATACGAGTACTCGACGCGTCGAGTACATGACCGTCGTTCACCTTTCCGTCCAATCGAGTTCTTTGTTTGCTTCAGATGGAGAGGACTTCAAAGGATGCTGGTAGCATTTCCTTCCTCCATTGATCAGATTACGACTTTGTTTCTGCACACCTCCAAGGAATCAGAAGTTTAAATAGACGTCGAGTCAGAATCTTGTGGAACGGTCGAGTTTGATTGAACACCGTACAGGCTTGATAACTTCCTTCCAGTTTCTCTTGCACCTCCCGTTCCGAAAATGAATATTTAATCACCGGCAAACCGAAATGAATGATCATACAAATTACAAAGAAATTTCTGCTCAAAGCACAAAACTGACATCTGCCGCCGTGTTCGCAGAAAATGTTTATTCTAGCCACGAACACGCGTACAAAATTTATGAATTGGTTCGTATCTAATCTATTTCGGACAAAATATTTTAATCTAGATAAAACATTTCTATGGTTTTGACAGATGGGATCGATGCACATTTGAATCGGCCGTTATGGATTCTCGATCAAGAGTTAAGTTTAAGTTTCATGTCGGTTTGTCGGTGATTTAAACACAATCACAAATGTCATTATAAATTCAGGGTTGCCAAACTCATGGGATATTGACACCTTGATTGGAACACTTCGGCCTATTTCGGAACGTTTGGCATTGCGCTTGGCACAGCTTTCGGCACAGCTAATTCACTTGGCACATATGTATTAAGGTGTGCAGTGTTTACTCGGCTGTTGACAGAAGCAGGCTACTCTCGAAGTCTGTCACGCGATCGTCTGTTTGCTCGGCATCAACCATTGTGTGGTCCTCCTCATTGTTCTTCATCAACAGCAGTTCTTTCGGTCGATGCGTCGTCGACTTTCGAAAGCAACCGTTTCGTGATGAGTGTGTGAGTGATGACCACGTTTTGCGTCCATTACTGCAATGGAAGCGCTGTGCCCCTCGTTGGCGATACAGCCATACAATGAAACCACTGGAAGCGGATCCCGTACCAATTGAGAAGGCTTATTGGATAGTGTTTATTGTGCTATTCCTTTCGACTATAGTTTTACGATGTTGTGTATAGTGAACAAGAATCATCGGCTCTGTAAAGTTAATTCGATTGAGCCTTATCAAGTAAATTAATAAATAAAAAAATAATATTAAAGTGTAAAGAGTTCAATACCCCTTGAACTGTAGCTAACCGACACACAGTGGGACGAAATCAAGAAAAGTGGGACATGGCTATTTGCGACGAAACTTTTGCGAGACGATTTGCAGTCTTGAACAAAGTTTTTCTGCATAGTATTCGCAATTTATTTCCGAGACTTAGTGTAATTCGAAAGTACATACATTTGAAATGCATTTTCCCATAAAAATTTAAAATTCTCCTGCTAATCCTGTTTATAACCAAATTCATTCATATTTGAGACCGTCAATACAATCGCAAGAGCAGTGGGTAATAGGTAGTTATGATCCATCATACAAAAATGACCCACCCTAATGTAAATTTGAAAAAAAAAATGGTTATGAAAATTTTGCTGTTGCAATGCATTGTGGTACTTTATTTGAAAATTTACTAAGCACCCCTTTGATCCCCCTATGAATTGTGTATGTAACAGTAGCGTATAAGCTGCTGATTTGGTTCAGAGTAGCTGCTAACAGGGTTCTGCATTTTCGAAACGAAGAAAAGAAAATAGCTTTCCGCAGAATCGCTTCATTTCGAGCAATATCATTTTCGTGTAGTTCATTGTGTTTCTTATTATCGAGTCACGATGAACACCCGTCCTGTCGAACATGACATGACTATCGCTTGTTACATTCGTCAAGTGCATCAGACTTGTTTCAATTGACGCAATGAATGACTGCTTCCTTCGTGTTTTCCACTTTCACTTCAATTCGGGACTCATTCGACTTGTCACGCGTCGCGTCATCAGGCATCAAAATATGGTACTTAGATAGTTAATATCGGTTGCCGATAGGGATGGCATCCAGATTATATTTGATAATAAAATGTTATTTTATATTAAACGAAAATTAAACTAACGAGGCCATTCTGGAGTCTAATACATCGATCATCGGGCTCAGGAAAGCCACAAATACCCTAGAATATGGATATTTTCGGAACGGGGACGACGCGTAGATGCCGAAAATCGATATGGAATCCAAGATGGCAGCCATCAGTTTTCAGAGAACGTGTCAAATATACTACAATATGTTTATTTTCGGAACGGGAACAACACGTAGATGCCGAAATTCGATATCCAACGCCATTTTGGAATCCAATATGGCGGCCATCAAGTTTCAGCAAAAGTGTCAAATACCCTTCAATATTGGTATTTTTGGGACGGGAACGGCGCGTAGAAGCTGGAAATCAACACTCGAAGCCATTTTGGAATCCTATTTACCCTAAGTATTTTCGAAACGGGAACGAAAATCGATATCCGACGCCATTTGTAGGGTATTTAACACTTCTGCAGAAATCGGAAGCCACCATCTTGAATTTCAAGATGGCGTCAGACATCGATTTCCGGCCTCTAGATGTCACCTCGATTCCAAAAATGCACGTATTGATCGGTATTTGACAATATTTTACTCTTGTTATGAATAAGATTTTAAAATACCGTCAAACGTCGGTTTCTGGCCGCTAGACGCTAGTGTGATTTCGAAAATACCCACATTAATGGGTATTTGACAGTATTTCCCACATGTTCTGAAACCAGAAGTCGCCATTTGGGATTGCAAGATGGCGTCTGACATCGATTTTCAGCCTCTACGTGTCCTCTTCGTTCTGAAAATATCCATGTTATTTGACACTAATTCTCAAATCGGAAACCGTCGCTTCGGATTTGAAAATTGCGATATCGATTTCCGGCTTCTAGATGTTAACCTGATTCTAAAAAAAAACATATGTATGGTATTTGATATAATTTCTCACTTTTCATAAGCCAGAAGCCACCGTCGTGGATTTCAAAATGGCGTCGGATATCAATTTTTTTTCTCCAGACGTCATCTCGATTCCAAAAATTATCATATTGATGGGTATTTAACAGCATTTCCAATTTTTTCTTAAACTGGAAGCCATCATTTTGAATTAAAAAATGGCGTCGCATATCTTTTTCCAATCTCTAGCCACCCCGATTGCAAAAATACCCATATTGATGGGTATTTTTCAGTATTCAGTATTTTGACACTGAAGTAGACGAAATACGCGTATCTGTCGAGGATATGCAAATAAGGTAGGGGCCACAAATGGAAATTAATATTTTCATTCTCTAGACGTCATACCGATTCCAAAAATATCCATATGGATGGGTCGGCATCAGTATTTCCCACTTTTATTTAAAAAGTCAACGATTTCCGGCCTCTAGACGTCAATATGCTTCCAAAAGTACCTTGATCGAGAATCCATAACCGGCCGATTAAAATGTGCAGCGATCCCATCGGTCAAAAGCATAGAAATGTTTTATCTAGATAAAAATAATTTGTCCGAAATAGATTAGACACGAACCAACTCATAAATGTTGTACGCGTACGCGATTTCCGGCTTCTATACGTCAATCTGCTTCCAAAAATACTTATATTGATAGGCATTTGACAGTATTTCCCACTTTTTCTGAAATTGGAAGCCGCCATCTTGGATTTCAAAATGTCGTTGGATATCGATTTTTGGCCTCTAGAGGTCACTCCGATTAAAAAGAATACCCATATTGATGGGTATTTGACAGTATTTCCCACTTTTTTTAAAAATTGGAAGCCGCCATTTTGTATGGCGTCTGATATTGATTTTATTCTCTAGATGTCATCCCGTTTCCAAAAATACCCATTGTATTCACCGAATATCAAGCGTTGAGTTAACAAAATTTTACTCAATCGTTTTGTCGACCACTCATTTGTAAGAAAATGGTCGAATATTAGCGAAACTTCACATGTAAACAGCGAATACCAGACCAAATTGCACTATTCGGTGCAGCTCTAGTATTTGACAGTATTTTCCACATTTTCTTGAACCGGAAGCCGCCATCTTGGACTTCAAAATGACATCGGATATCGATTTCCGGCTTCTAGACGTCACCCGATTAAAAAAAATACACATATTGATGGCTAAACAAACCACCCGTCAATGATAAATTTAACATCCACGTACACATGCGCTTAAATAAGTGAACAATCAATAAAAGTCAGAAACTCGAACAGTTTCGCTTCAATACGAAAGTAAGTTCATTTGACAATGAAATACGAAATGAACACGAGTCAAGCCAAAACAAACAGCATGAAAACTGAGCGAAAGTGGTTCTGTTGATGATGAAAGGGATTTGCTCGAAGAGATGACGGAATGACTTTCAAGTGAAAGTGATGGTTGACAGCTTCGTCGTCGCTTGACGATTTTCAATTGAAAGTGACTTTGTTGGGTCCTGGCTGCTAATACCTTAATACGAAGAGATAGCGATTTACCTTTTTCTGCAACCATGTGGATTTTTAAAACACTTACAACTTTCTAGCACACTACAGAAATAAGAAAATTCAAACACACAAAAAAATGGAAAAGGGGTATTACCATAGAGGTAACTCTAAGACTAGAAGGTCCCGAAATAACGTGCTCAACGTTTTGGCTTAGCTCTGGTACTCTCTTCGGTCCCAAGCTAATCGATTCACCCCTCGAAACATAGGAAAAACCAATAACCCCTCATTTTATCTGTCAAACTTTCATAGCGAATCAATACAAACATTGCGTAGTACTAGAATTTCGACTAGAATGGGATACGTTAACCGTTTGCTTGGGACCAATAGGCTAGTCAAGTAGTGAGCCAATTTAAAATCGTTAGTTTCGTATTGATTATTGGTATTACCGTTTGTACTCCAAGGGGTATTACCGTTTGTACGTCCACTTAAGAGATAGATTTTATTTGTCTTGGACCAAGTTTCTTAAAAGGACTTTATCTACAATGTTTCGATGCATGTTTATCAATTTTAAAGAGACATAAAAAAGCTATGTTGTTTGTCTTAGTGTATACCCCCCTTAAGAAACATTCTAGAAGACATCAAAACACTTAATAGTTTCGTCGCAAATAGTCATGTTCCACTTTTTTGATAACGTCCCACTTGCGGAAGACGCATATAAAGTCAAACAACTACTTATTGCATTTAAATTGATTGCGCAACATAAAATCAGTGGCATTCGATTTCCCGTTTTTTTTTTAACATACACGCTTAGAAAAATTGATGTTAATTTAGGTGCTCTGAGACTGACATATACGAGCGTCAGCTTAATCAAACGTACTTTCGAACTTTTCAGTCTCGGAGCATTTAATTTTATATGACATGTTTGTTTACGTCTCATCCTTTATGTCAAAGATGGATTTTGTCACGTGTAAGACTAGGTCATTCTAAGTGGGTCAGTTAATGCCCACTGTGCGTTGGACTGGGTGGGATCGGGTTGCCATTTCCCAACCTGTTTGGCATCGGCCAGTGCGGCATTTTGTTTTGTTCAGCAACGCACCGGTGGGCTTGGTCTTAAAAAATAAGATTTAAATTTGATACACTTATTCCTGGGTTTAGCGAGCTCAATTTGTTTGATCCAATTCCTCGAGTGTAACTTAGGGGTGACCAGTTCAGAACTTTGTGCTTTATGAGGGATGGAGAGGGGGAGGGGCATAGCAGTGTGTACCAAGCAATGGATAATGTTGACGAAAAGGGGCAAGGGATTGATTTTTTTCTGAATATCACGTTACTGCTCCCTTAAACGCTGTCCAGACTGGAGAGTTATAACATGTTATAACGGTTGTCAAATAATTGCAACACAGAAACCACCATCAAGATAGCGCTATAACATGTTATAACTCTGTAGTCTGAACGTACTATTACCTGTTTATTTTGCCACACGTGTCCATTAGGGTGCTTCCTAGGATGATACATTTCTGTTTTCCTTTCTTTTCTTTCAATACCCCAAAATATGAGTCTATGCTAAAAATGTCAAAGATTGATGAAGGTTTCGAGCTAATGGATTGAAGTTTGTATGGAGATGTTTATATGAATTACTATGGGACTTTATTGCTCTAATTGGAGGCGAACCAGCCCAAGGCTGAAAGCCTCCTTAATAAAGCTAAATAATAATAATAATAATTTATTGCTCTAACTTTGGTTGTAGTTGACCAAACGATGAAAACAATTTGATATGTGATTGTCTTGACAATGATAAACAAGCCTGTTATTGTTGTGATGAAATTGGTGCTGTTGTCTAGCACATTTTCATCTGTCAATACACCCTATATTGTAATTCTTTTCGCATATCCATCTTTCTTGATATGCTGTAAAACTGACCGTAACAACAACAGGCTTTTTGGTCATTGTCATAGCAACAACATATTTTTTTCCAACATTTGGACAAGCAGAACCAAAGTTAGGGCGATATAAGTCATTTTTAAAATTCTTCTACAATAATTCCCATACACATTTCAAACTAATTGCGCGACTTTAGAGGGTCAGAACCTTCATGAATCTTTACCATTTTTTTTGAATGGAACTGGTGCGTAAGCTATAAGAAATTTAACTTTTTTTTCCAAAATGGTGCACCCTAGTTTTCACAGCACCCTTAGTTCCCCGTCTGAACACCACATAAACCCCAAAATCCAGCAGCCTCCAACCACAACCTCATCAAAAGCAACTGAATGCGAAGCTACGATGGCTACGTCGACGAAAATGACGAAGGCAAACACAAATTTGAAGGTGAACCTCTTCTCCGGGCTCCGGTTTCTGATGGGGCTGCATGTAGGTATATACAATGATTAATACTCAACAGGGGTCCGGGTTGGTTGGGACCAAAGTGAGCTACGACGAAGACGAAGACGACGACGACTACGACACGATCGGTCCAAGCAGGATAAACTAGGCATAATTTTTGCCTCTCTCACTCTCCGCACTCAAGTGTACGGAAAGGCTATAATATCACTTGAGAAATGAATTCTTGATCCAAGATCCGGAAGGTCAAGAGTTAACTAGCAATCGACACGTCGGTAAGGGGTTGTAAAAAGGTCGTCGGTATTGGCCTAAGTCTAAGATAAGATGTCCCCGGTAGGTGAATTCATCATGGTATTGTTGTTCATGTGGATAGAGCCGATTCAAACCTGGCGCTTGCTGGAGCTGATGATGATGATTAATCCGGTTCGGATCTCTGCGAGCAAACCCGGAAAAGATTATCGGTTTTGGCTGGGTTGTTTGATAGCTTTTTTTTTCGCTGGCGATTCCCTCGTGAAGGTTTTTCAAAGGTGCTGTCTCTCTCTCGGGATGATTTCGTATGAAATTGACGTACATTCTCTATGAATGTAGCGATTTCCGCAATTTGCGCGGAGGAATGGGTTGAAGAATTGCGGAAAATCGATCCCACCTAATGCGGGGATATTGATGGCAGATCGATATCAGCTGGGCATTCGTCTGCTGGGAACCACCTGGAAACACAATTCGACACGAAAGAGAAGATTTTGACCGCAGCTCAGCATGATGCGTCACGATGAAAGCTCAGTGTTTCGGGAACAAAGCGACCAAAAAACTGAATACCTTCGGCATTGTGGGGCACAACTGTACAGGGAAATTCAACGAGCACAGAAGCATAATTCAATTCAGGGAAGCCAAAAAAAAAATCACACACTTGTTCTTCATTCGTGACATTTTCATGTACAATCTCGTGATCCCGGTCGGCTTCCATTCATGTTTTATTCCCTATCCCCGGGGCAGTAAGCAATTCATTTCCTTTCGCATAACCTTTTCTTCTGCACCTGTTTTTTTGTTGCTCCCGCGGTAGCCGAGTTCAGTCAAAATGCAATTGCCACAGGCACTTAACGATGAAAGTGACAGAAAAATTGGGGTTGGTGGTTTTTTGCTGTTGTCTTCATTCATCCCGTCGCAAGTCACCGCGAGCGAAAAAAAAAACCGAAACTAAACCAATTCGTTTCGGAAGCACGATTGCGCAGTTGAATGCATTTTTCGAAGCCAGCCGAATCAATTGTCTCTGATCGTCGCCAAGGGAATGTTGTAGAGCGTGATGCAAATTAGCTCAAGACGCTCTCTTTTGCTGCTCGATCGAGGCTGGAATTGCGAAGCAATGACTCACATAAGTGACTTCTTGCCACTCGCAGACTCAAAACATGCACCAAACTACACTGTTGACGCTTTGTAGATGGAATGGGCACGTTGCCGTAGATCATCAAGTTTTAAATAGCATAAGGTTTTTTGCTGACTGCAAATTATGAATAGTGCCTACATACAGTCAAGTATTGCTTCACACCAGGTCAAGTAGGCACAGTTTGTAAGCAGTCAGGTTGAAAATAAACACATGATAAACAAAACACTTGTGGCGTGACTTGACCTAGGGAGAATCTCCGTTTTGCGCTTTGTGTTGATCCACGTGTACGTAACCGGTAGTAGTCGTGCCGATTCTGTTATCGCATCTTAATCGGCGCTAATATTGGCGGTTGGGATTTTCCCACACTTCTAGAACGGGAATTTTAACTAGTAGTCGTACAGCAGCGCTGCCCAACGTGCGGCCCGCGGGCTAACGTGGTATCAACAATGATGTAGCTCTAGTCCAATTTTGTTAATCATTATGAGTTTTAGCTCAGAATGAATGAGAAATAAATAAAATGCAGCTTTAAACAAGTTCATCGAACAAAGATACAGCCATTTAAAAAAGCAAGATTAGAAAGGTTGGACAGGCCTGTCGTAGATAGAGACGTACCCAAGTCCGCTAACTACCCGATAAGCGCCCTTTTTGCGATATAAGGTAAATATAGGGTTTCCGAACTTTATATAAGTCGTATAGCAGTCTTATATGCCAAAAAGGGCGATTAACGGGCTTGTTGGTTACTTGGGTAGTGAGGCTTTGCTGCGCCCTTGTCAATCGTAGAAATGACGCCCCTTTCGAAATTGAAAAAAAAAAACTACAAGGGACAGCTCAATGGGGTTGTACGAACAGTTGACGTAGGACTACGCTCACATAGGTTAACTATTTTGAACGAACGTTGTTTAACATTCCCGATATTATTATGACATCGGTGAATTTCTTCCAAAGTGTAATAATTGGTCAGTGTCCATTTTCCGTTTAATACTAATAAGATTATTTTTCAGTTCATGTGCAATTATTCTTGTGTTAGAAAATATTCCAAACTAACTCTTTCTTTAAAAATTGTGGTGGCCTTGAAAAGGGCCGCTTTTATGATTTGTGGCTCTGAAAAGAGCCGTTTTGATGTTGCATGGCCCTCTGAACACCCAGTGCAAAAGGGAAGCATTCTACTGCCACTACTCTGTCGTTGGTGGCTATAAAATAAAGCAAATGATCAACCTTTTGGTTGGCAATTCCGGTATTTTCCTTGCAAACACCAAATCGATGCATGTGCCACCCAATGTAGTCGGCAGCTTAGGGTCTGATACGAGATCGAGTTGCAGAAAATTCTTCATAAATTGGACGAATCCGATATTCTCAGCTTTCGAGACGTCTACGTTGAAATCCCCCGCAACGATGATTGGATTAACTTTCGTTCTATAGTGGAACAGATTCCTGGTCACGAAGGTTTTGGCTTGCTTCATCGTAGTATTCGGTGACAGGTATACGCAGAATAGTATAATGTTGCAAGCTTCGACTTGGCCATGCTTTTCAGCTTCTAGGAGGATGGGATCGTACTGTTCACTCAATTTTTCAATTGTGTGTGAGCTAGATAACGGTGATATTTTTGCTCTTTCAAAAATTGTCACTCCTCTTACGTTTTTCCGTTTGAATTTGGGTATGCATCTGTAACCTGTACATTTCCCATACATTTTTTACCCGTTTTACTACCAGTCTCAAGAGAGCCAAAAAAATTCAAATTTTAAAGAGAAAATCACTCTCACTATATCAATATCTCGACATGCCATGTCTTTTAATGACACTCGATTTGTGATTTCCCTCTTACAGACTACAAAACAGAATACCTGACACTGCAAAAAAAATTCTGGTTCCTCTATATATGCATTTTGATCAACATCCGAAGTCCCTCCTTTTTTACATATTCTGCACAAAGTATGCTGTGCAGAATATGTAAAAAGGGAGGGACTTTGAATGTATTTTTTGAGCAGAATATTTTAAAAAGGGAGGGACTTCGAATGTTAAACTAAATGCATATATAGAGGCACCAGACAAGTTTTGCACTGCACTGTCCTTTGTGAACAATTAACGGAGTGAAAAATTGCGTAGTTTCAAACAACAGCAGTGACATATGATGGAAAATGAATGCAGAAGCTTGACAAAATCGTGAATTATCAAAATCAACTCTTTGGTGGTAACATTAATATTGGCGCCCCGAAAAAGACGGTTTTGTGTGAATTTTGTTCTTTGTTCAGGTGGGTTTTGCTTCTAGAAAATTTATGAAAATTAACTCTTTAAGAGGAATTATTTGTGTCGCCCTGAAAAGGACGCTTTTAGTTTGATACGCGTCGTCGTCTGTCGAGTGGCAAGAAAATTACCCGGCTTTTTGCCGGGTAACAACACGCACTATATCGTGACGCCACTTATCACAGGTTCGTATTCTTCTGGATGCGCAGGTTTGATGCACATTACCGGGTTGTTCGATCTTTGTCGTGGTTGGAGAATTCTGAGACCTCCACGGATACGGTGAGCTAGTTTGAGCTTTGGCGACATGACGATAACGTGCTTGATGATGGTACCCAAACAGTGACAGTGTGGCTTCATCACTGCTACTCTGTCTAGAGCGCTCTTGCAGGCAACTTTGGCAGCAAGCTGCTTGTGGAGCCTTTCGAACACGTCTGAAGTTCGAAAGGAAATGCAGCAACGACTTGATTCGTTTGGGACCAACTATGTGATGTCTTTGCTAGGAAATACACCTTATGATGTAAGCAAATGTATGGGAAATTTTGGTGCTACAAATTTAAGTTAAATTTCTTAGTTGTTTAACTTTTTGCACTATTTGTACTATATGCCACAAAATGGCTGGAGTAAGCCCCCGTCGAATGGCATATTGCATGACATATTTCACACTAATGCTTTGGAGATATATGCGTTCAAAACCTGACCCTTTTCGTTACTTGCTCATACTCGCAAAGTGTACCCCCATATAGAAAACAAAGACGTAGCCCTACGTAAAAATAGTATCTCTGGTCACGTCTTTCTTCGGAAGGGTAGTCAAACCTTTGGTGTAGAAATTAACGTTTCCTGATTCCCGGGAATCTGTTCCAATTTCCCGGGAGTTTTTTTTCGAGGAAAGTTGCAAAAAATTTGCCAGGGGAGTCAAAAGAAACTTCTAAGGAGAAAGTTTGAAGAAAATTCTAAAGGAATCTAGAGATCTTCTAAGGCAAATCGGAAAATGTTCCAGGAGTTGTCGGAAGAATTTTTCGCGGGAAGCTAGAATAAATTTCCTCCCTTAGCTCAGTCAGTAGAGGCGCAGCTACAAAGCAAGACCATGCTGGAGGCGGCTGGGTTTGATTCCGCGTTCCAGTATAGGAATTTTTCGAGTTGGAACATTTCTCGACTTCCCTGGGGATAGAGTATGATTGTACTTGCCACACAATTATACAAATGCAAAAATGGTACAGGCATCCGAAGCTCTCAATTAATAATTGTGGAAATGCATCTAGAATACCAAGTTGAGAGCACGCAATAAGCTAATATGCGATAATCAATAAGCTTGAAATTGAAGTAGTAGAAGAATAAATTTCCGGAGGCCAGGAAAAATTTCCGGGGAAGGAAATCAGACGACTTTTCCGTACGTAGCAAAAATACTTGTCAAGGAAGTCGGACGAAAGTTCCGGGATGTCAATAAAACTTAAGGACTAGTTGAAAACGATTCAATAGCAACTTCCAATAAACGTTTAAAGACCTTCCAGCGGAAATCAGAATAAAATATTGTGGAAGCCAAAAGGACTTTTGGTAGAAACTTCCGGTGAAAAGAAAAGCTGAGCATTTCTAGGAAAGTTGAAAAAGACTTGCAGGATAATTCAAAAATATTTTTTTTATCTAGTTCGTTTATTTGTAAGGCTCAATCGCGTTAGCTTTACGGAGCCGATAATTCATTGTTCACTGTGTGTAACAAAATTCACTTAATTCTATGTCTAGTAGGAGTTGGGCCGATTACTCGCGGCTTACTCGAGGTAATTCAAAAATATCTTCTGGATCAAAATAAGCTGTCAAGAAATAGCCGTTGAAACAAATCCGGAAAAAAATCGGAATCGGCTCGGAATATTTTTTTCCGATAAAGGCAACTTAATAGTTTTCTGGTTACTGAACTCAAATATATAACGATTCCCGGGAATTCCCTGATATTTCCCATTTCCCGGGATGCCAAAAATAATCGGGAAATAAAAACACTAGGTTTGAACTTAAGGGTTCAGGTGGACTTGCCTCCCTGCCATAGATGATTGGCGTTTTACAGTACTGTCGTGGTAAATTTAGAGCTGCCATAGCAACACACATGTTCTATAATAGTTTATATAACCCTTATATGACTGGTTTTGGTTGTGAAGAAGTTTACTCAACAGAATTCCATGAATACGTGTTACTCACTGATTTCTTAGATGCGCGCCCCCGCCCACCTGAAAGCCATGCTCCCTTATTTATTCAGGAGTATCCTTAAGAGGAGGTTTACTTGGATTTTTTTCAAAAAAAATTGTTTTTTTTTTGCATAAAATGAAAGCTACAAGTGTGTAGAATATGTGGCCAAAAGGATTTTACGTTTCGAAACATATTTAACGAGTTATGGTGCTTTGAGTGAACCTTTGTCATGTGCGCTGAGGGACGCAACAAAAACTTTAAACGCGAAACCATATTTTTTATAACAACTTAGAGCATAGGGCTTGAACAAATGATCCGATTTACAATCGGTAAATTGCGCTTTGAAGGATACTATTTTTTGTATGGCTTATACCTAAAATGAAAAAAAAATTGTTAGTTACTATTTTTTAAGCAAGGTCAAAGTGAGAAAAAAAGGGGTAAAAAAGCACTAAATTTTCAAATGTCCATAATTTGGTCAATTTTTGTCGGATTTCGTTCTAGTTAGGTATAAGCCATAGGGAATATTATCAACTTTAACCACAATAAAAAAAATTTTCATTTCAGTTCACCACCAGAGGGTGTGCACTCGAAGTTCTGCAGCAAAACCTGACTGACACTCCTCCACGCGAGCCGCCATTTTGAGCCGCCATTTTGTTTTTTTACCTTCAAAAAATTTCCAAGTATTCAGGAATAGTGGACAAATATAATTATCGAAACCGGAAGTTCGTATGTCTTTTCATTCTCCTGAAAAAAAATTCCAAAGTTCAACTGTTTTTCAGCCAAATCCAAGTAAACCTCCCCTTAATTTGAATACAGTCAACTCTCCATATCTCGACATGTGACCACTTTTTTTCTGTATGTCGATGGTTATCTCTAGAGAGGGTCTAGTATAGGAGAGGAGCGGATTGACTGGTTTTGAGCTAAATGAACTGTCAAAGCCAGAGCCAACCGAGCAGCGCGTATTTTGATTGCATTAGCAGTGTTGCTAGAATCCACTCAGGCATATGTTGCTAAGGCAGTTTGTGCGCTCTTCTCTTATACTAAACCCTCTCTAGTTATCTCGGTTCCTTTAAACGGTCTTGTATGCTTATCTTTTTGTATATCTCGATCTCTCCATATCTTCATGGTCTCGAAAGCTCTCAAATAATAACTGTGGAAGTGCATTTAGAACACTAAGTTGAGAGCACGCAATACGCTATTATGCGCTAAACAATAAGCTTGAAAATACGAATAAGAAGAAGAAGATATCTCGATGGTCCCTTCAGTATCGAGATATGGAGAGTTGACTGTATAGAAATTAATGTATATCTGTATGTACATACAATTTAATTCTCTTAAACTGACACTGAGATATGAGTATAACTTCCCAACAAACAATTTAAGCTGCAGATTAGCTTATACAGCCAAAATTTGCCTTATGCAGCTAATTTTTGCCTGTATAAGCTAAACTGCAGCTAAAATTGTTTGTTGGGTTGTCCGCATCGCCATAAAAATATCTGAGATGTAGTTCTCGGAATCGTTTTGAAGTTCACGTAACTGCGCTAAAAATCTGTTAACATCTCTGGACTTCCTCTACAAGCTAAAGATTCCTTTGAATTTAAATAAAAGCCCTTAGAACTTCTTAAAAGCTTCACATATTTTCTGAAGTTAATAGAACTGCCTTGAAGTTTTCCAGAAGTTTTCGAAAAAAAAACTCTGATGCTCAAGGCACTTCCAATGTTATCTTAAAATTTCCCTGAGCTCTAGACTTGGTTGGTTTCAAAGAATTGTTCTTAGAAATGACATCTGAACAAAATTGTGGTGAAAAGTAATGTTTTTCTGGAAAAATATACAAAAAATTGTTTTTAATAATTTCAAGTAAAGATTTACAAAAATGTTTAAAACCTATTAGAATGACCTTGACCGATTTTTTAAATATATTTTTTTAAATGCTCATGAAAAATGCAAACTTTTGGTATGTTTATACAGCCATAGCAAAACGATATAGTGGTTCTCAGAATTTCGTAAAAAAATTGTAATTTTGTTTCTTATGGTAAAATATAAGGCAAGTATTTTTTATTTTGTCATTAGAGTGACCATCTCCATGTTAGGGTGGTCCAATAAAACAATTTATTTAAAAAAAATACTATGTGACTAAACTACCATGCGTATCCTTTGATTTATAGCGACTGTAACATGGTCACATTACCTATACCTATTTCAATTTCTGATCCTAGATTATAAAACTTGAGCGAGAACCAAAAACTTGATAACTTCAAAAATATATAACTCTAAAACGAAAAACACATCGCTAGGTTGTGTAACAAAGCCTAAATTTTCATGGAAAAAAATAAATAAAAAATATTGCACCCTCTGTCTACAAACCTTGAAAACCATAAACAAACAAATACGATCAATGTTTTTCATTACAGAATCCCAATTTAAAGGTTTCATTTTTTTAAACATTATTTTTAATTACCATTCATTTGAAATTTTGACCTTTAAATTCGGCTTTGTGGTTCAAAGTTATATTTTTTTTAATTCGTATTTTTAAAATCGATTATTAGGACCACCCTAACATAGAAATGGTCACCCTAATAACAAAATAAGAAAAAAATACGGGTCTAATATTTTGCGATAAGGAGCAAAACTACATTTTTTTATGAAATTCTCAGAACCACTTTATCGTTTTACTATGGAATGGCTGTAAACCGTAAAACAAGAAATTATTGGTAAAATTTTAGAACTTCTTGTTAAAACGCTTTTTCATGTTTTTTACTAATTTTTTTTGAGACATTTTAAATCATTTTCTGTTTTCAAAAATCGTACTAATTAAACGTTCTTGTGAACACAGCTTTTGTCAGTTTTAAATAGTCCATATTAAAATAATCGGACTAGGACATTTTGAGATACTAGAGCTTTTAACTTTTTTCGCTGCATATTTGTCACAGTCACCATTTCGATTAGAAATGCCGTTTCTGTGCCAAAATGTTACGAAATATTCCAGGGACGCCGTTGTGAAAATTTTACAAGATCCAAGAATTTCAGTAAAAATGTGAATCGAGTACGAAAATTTTCCTACAAATCGTTCTTATTTATGGAAAATTGTTCAGAAAGTTCCGGAAATTTTAAGGAAAATTAAGACATTTCAGGAAAACTTCGAGAATTTCACAGAAGTCCAGAGAACTTCAAAAAAATTCCGGGAACTCATCGAAGTTCAAAAAACTTTTGGGAATATCCAAGAACTTCAGGAAAGTTTTATGAGAGTTCAGAAAAATCCATAAGCTTCAGGAAAGATCATTGCAGTTTCATAAATTTCAGAAAAATTGAGCAAAATTTTGAGAGGTTCCCAAATATTCATGACATCTAGAGAACTTCAGATATGGTTTCCCGATTTGTTATGCATTATGCTAATGGATCTCTTCGAGGTTGCAGAGGAGGTGCGAATAAAAGTTTTCATTTGACCTCAGGCGTTAGCGGAAATTTGGTGTTGTTTTGTTGTGGTAGGTCGATAATCGTGCGTTACGGGAGTCACCGTGTTTAGAATTACATCAGGAAGTTTCCCGCATGGTTACATTTACATATACATGTCTGAAGTTCTCTAGATTTTATGAACATTTGGGAACCTCTCAAAAATTTCAGCAATTTTTTTGAAATTGATGGAACTGAAATGATCTTCTCTGAGGTTCCCTTAGTTCTTGAAAAGATCAGCAGTATTTTGAGAGCCTCACAGAAGTCCAGGTATTGTCATGGCTGTTAAGGGATTCTTAGGATAGTTATATTAAATTGAGAACAATGCCAAGAGATTTAGGAGAATTGAAAGAATTTTAGAGAAGTTTTGAGCACTTCAGGGAAGATCAGAAAACTCCAAGGTAGTTCCATTAACGTCAGGGAAATTTCAAAAAAATTGAAGAAGATTCGAGAACTTTTGGGAAATTGTTAGAGCTTCAGGAACATCCTAGAAGAAAAATTCTGGGGCTTCAAAGGGAATCCTTGGTCATTTGGAAAATTAAGGGAACTTTAGGAAAGTTCAAAGAAGTTTAGGGATGCACATTAGACAGATGCAAAATTTGAAATTCACGCTCCACTGTGCTCAAATGGTTCAAAATTGGGTCCTGATTAGCTTTTCAAAATTTGAACTCAAGAAACTGACTTCGCACAAAACATTTGAAGTTTATATGGAAATTACCATGGGAAAACAATTTTTTTTGTCCATATTTATCCGACAATTCCCTTCGCTTTGTTTTAAAGCATTATAGCTGTGTTTATAGGAAATTTTATCAGCTGCAATTTTTTTTCAAAATTGCTTTTCGATAAAATGTTAGGAACAAAAGTTATTAATGATTGAAGTCACCAATGTCTTATGATTATGCTCAATCAACTGTTCAGCAGGCAACATTGGTTTTTCTGGCGCGTCGAATAGAGCACAAAAACCATGGCTACTATGTCACACTGCAGAATTCAGTGTTGCCCACAAAACAGCTGCTTGATCATGACATAAGATTATCAGTCCGTAAACAATTGATAACTATTTAAGTGATGTTTGACTCAAAATAGATTTTCCGCAAAGAGCTGAGAAAATTTTCCATTATAATAGTTATTAAACAATTTGGAAAAAGGCAATAGTCAATGCAAATTTTTTTATAGTTTTCCCATATTAATTTCCATTTATTCTTCAAAGTCAGTTTCTTACCAAACGAGTTAAAATTTTGGGAGGCTAATCAGGACCCGATTTGGAACCGCTCAAGCACTGTGGAGCGAAAATTTAAAATTTTGCATCAGTCTAATGCACGTAAAGTTCAAGGGATGTTTTGAAAACTTCAAAAGATGCAATATCACGGAAATGAGAGGCAAAAATCTAGATAGTTGGGAAGTTACGTAGATTTCGGCAGTTGTGAGAACTCAGGGTAGTTTAATTTTGTTTTGTTTTGTTTATTATAGAGGTTTTAAAAGGGTAGTTTAATGATTATAAGGATAATTGCGGGAATTTCAAGGAGAACCGAGAACTTCAGACAACATTCAAGTACCTTAGGGAAGTTCTATTAAATTCAGTAAGATAGTGAAAAGTTCCGAGAAAATCGCCGAACTGCTGAAAACGTTGGAAAGTTTAGAGACCTTTTGGGCAGTTTTATTAATATCAGGACAATTCTAAGAACATCATCAGTAAAGTAGTGCAAAATTGAGGAAAGTTCCAAGTCCTTAAGGAAAGACTAGAAAGCTTCCGTGCAATAAAAGAAAATACAGAGGATATCGGAGAAGTTTCATAAACATCACACAGCCTGTTCATGGAGTAAAACTTTGTGTACTTCAGGAATGCTCCGAGAGTTTTAAGGCGGTCCCATTAGTTTCTGTGAAACTGCAGAAACTTTTAAGAAATTCCAGGAACTCAAGGGATATCCGAAAAACCTCAGGGAAGTCAATAAAACTTCAGAGAAGTCCAGAGAGCTTGTGGAAAATTGAGTAAATATTTAAGAAGCTGCATGCCAGGGTCTAGAGGTTTAAATATTTTCAGAGAAGTTCAGAGATCTTAAAGGCATTTCCGATAACACTTTAAAGTTCCCTCAATTTCCCTAACGATCATCTTTATGAAGTTCGTGCAATTTTTCTGGAATTCCTAGAATCCTAGAAGTTCGCAAAACTTCTTAATTTTTTGTAATTTCTTTGAAACTAATGGATCTGTCCTAATGTTCTCTGATCTTCCCTGGAGTTCATGGAACAGAGTTCTCTGATCTTCTATGAAGTTCAAAAATAAAAATCTGTTTTTTAAGTTCTTTTGACTCTATTAATTTTCCGCTATTTTTCTTAAATTAATAGATCTAAAACTATCTACCATGCAGTTACCGCAATTCTCGAAACAACCCTGAACCTTACGGAACATCTTTTAACATGTTTTAGCATCTTCTTGATGTTCTCTGATCATTCCTGACGTTCTCTGGAATTCTAATAGGTTCGCACAGTTTTCCTGAAACTTCTTAACTTCCCTTGAGTTCTTTGGAATTTCCTGAATTTTTTGTAAGTAATTCCGCAATTTACCGGAAATTAAAACGAAATAATAAATGTTCACTTAAGTTCTCAAATTTACTCTGAAGCTCATGAAAACGCAATTTCGGAATGTATACACAGTTTATTGTATTTAGAACCCCGTAAACACGATAAATACTACCAGTTCCGGTATGGATGAATGGGCATCAATTATCTTGCAAGGTACAATAATTTCTCCAATCTTGTTTGCTATCTGCTCTCCATGAATCTTACAAATACTATATTTTTAGTATATTTACTATTACTGAAACTAGTGTACTCGGCTGTCGACAGAAGCAGGCCACTCTCGATGTGTTTCATGCGATCGTCTGTTTACTCGGCAGCAACCATTGTGTGGTCCTCCTCATTGTTCTTCATCAGCAGCTCTTTCGGTCGATGCGTCGTCGACTTTGGAAAGCAACCGTTTCGTGGTGAGTGTGTGAGTGATGACCACGTTTTGCGTCCATTGCTGCAATGGAAGCGCTGTGAGCGATAGTTAGCGATACTGCCAAACAGTTGATCCACTGGAAGTGGATCTCTTTCTAATGGAAGAGGCTTATTGAATAGCGGAAGATAAAGTGTTTATTGAGTTGTATCTTTCGACTATAGCTCTACGATGTTTTGTATAATGAACAAGAATCCTCGGTTCAGTAAAGTTAATTCAATTGAGCCTTATCAAATAAATGAAGAAACAACTTTAAGTTTAACGATGGATCAACAATGGTTTATGTCCGACGTATGGGTCTTTGGAGGCCATCTTCTGAAGATAAAAAGATGTCCCGTCTATCGTTTAGTGCAAAAATCTTTACGGTCTTAAACTAAATCTAATCCTGATGAAGATTTCAACCCCTCGATCGAAAAGTTAACAATGATGATACTGTGATCTACAATTCTTCTTGAAGACTCAAAAGCCGATACAAAATGACTTATTATTCAGGATCTTTAAACTTCACCACAAATCTTTATTTTACTGAAGTTTTCGGTGCTTACTTGAAGTAATTGGAACTGCCCTAAAGAGTTCTGAATCTCAAAAGTTCCCAAAACATTTCTGAAGAGTTCGATACTTTCTTGACGCTCATGGAATTCCATTGAAATCTCTCAACTTACCTCTTAAAAATATTCAAGAAGTTCTCGGAACTTCTCTTACGTTTCAATAATTTTCCTGATATTCATGGAACGTCCCTGCAGACCCTGCAGACCTTTCTAGAAATTTTTTAAACATTCTTGAAATTCTTCGAATGTTTCATAATTCTTGGAACTTCTTGAAAGTGCTTGCTCTTAAGCTCTCTGATCTACCTAGAAATACTTGGTTAATTTATGCGAATAACAAAACTGCTTAAAAATTTTCTCTAAAGTTCTGTGGACTTCTCTGAAAATCCCAGAAGTTTGTTGAAGTTTCGGAAATTCCCTGAGTTTTTTCGAACTTCTGTAAAGTTGCTGCAACTTCTTTGCAGCTAAATTATGTGCCCTGACGTTCTCGATCTTCCTGATGCTCTTGAACCTACCCTGAAGTTCTCACAATTTTCCGGAAGTTCTGAATTAATTTCAGGAAATATCTTTTAACTTTCCTGAAAAACTCTGGGCATCTGTAAAGTTTTCGAAATATGTCAATATTTAAAACAAATTCGGTAGATCTCAGGACTTCCCTGAAACTCCAGGAACTTTTTAAAGAAGATAAAGTGATTAAGATTTTAAAATTTTTCCAAATGTTCTCTAGATTTCTTTAAAACTTTCTTGTCGTTCCTACAATTCTCTGGATATCCCTGAAGTTCCTGGAACAGGTGCCTTGAAATAAATAAAACTTCCTGTAAGATCTCGAAACTTCCCTGCGTTTTCAGCAGTTGCTTTAATTTCTCGGAACTTCTGTGATGTTTCGGGTATTTTTCTTAAGCTCTCTAAACTTCTCAAGCTCTCTTCTGTTCTCAACGCTATCTTAAATTTTGTGAACTTCTTGAAGCTTCTCGCTATTTTTATGAATTTAATTGAACTGCCTTAAAGTACTCGGTTCCGGTTCCGCTAATCATGGACCTGCACTGAGTTATCAGAACTGCCCGAAGTTACGTAACTTTCCTCAAGATCTTTAAACTCAACTGTCGTTTTGACATGTTCAGTAATATGCCTGATTTTTTTTGAAGTTAATGGAACTATCCTGAAGCTCATAGATCTTCACTGAAGCTCTGGGAATTTTCCTAAAATATATTGAAAGCTATCGGAACATACCATAGCAGATCTTTAAACTGTTCTGAACGTTAGTGAAGGTCTTGGAACTACCGTGAAGTTTCCGGAACTTCCTTTAAATTCTTGGAATTTCCATGAAATTCTCAAGACTTCCCGAATTTTTTAGATGCTAATGGAACGATTAGGACATAAAGTTTTCAAATTTTTCATTAACTTCGAACGCTAATGGAACACGTAATTTAGTTTTGTGTTTTTGACTGTGTTCTGTAAAGTTCCTACATTTTCTCTGAAGTTAATCGAACGGACCAGAAGTTCTCGAAATTTTCCTGAAGATTTCTGAATTTACCTCATGTTTCTAAAATTTTTCGGACATTCATGGAACTGCCTTGAAGTTTTTAGAACTTTTTCGACACTCTCTGAACTTTCCTAATGATCTTTGAACTTACATGAAGTATTCTGAAGTTTCTTGAAGTTCTTGTAAATATTCTGAAATTTCTATGCTGTTAATGGAACTGTCGTGAAGTTCTCTGATCTTACTCTCTAAGTTCACGAAATTTTATTGAAATTCATGGATCTGCATTGAGAGTAGGGTGGATGTACCAGTTATAACTATACGTTCCTATTATACTGTGTTCCAATTATGGCCTATGGGAATTGGTGGGGATGATTTTGAGGATCAAATGCAAAATGATTATTTTCATATTTCACAAATACAGCGCTGTAGAACGTGTTGTGTTGGTTTTTATACACCGATTGATGGAAAATTATTGCCTCATGCTGAATTGATGATGATATCGAAGCTTTAGGCTCTGAAATCGACAATATTCGAAATAATCATTTTACCCTAAATGAATTTGATTATTTTGCTTTTGAGGATCAAAATCAGACAGTTTTGGGTTCGATAATCAAGCAGCGATGAATATCAACAAACACGTATTCGTTGATGTATAATGAACTCATTTGTTCGTTTTGCTCGTACTTCACAGAGAAGATATCCAAAACGAATGCAATTCATCTACACTGCGTTGAGGAGCTACTCCTTGCGTGTGATGGTAAAGGATAAAAACAGACACTGATCAGGAGTTTTTCGAAGCTCTTGTCAGAATTTTCATGGAATTATGACTCTAAAACCCTAGGAATTGTTATTTGTATTGTCTTCACGGTTCCTTTTCTGAAACTCAATACTTCCCTAAGTCGATAGTCCATTGAATATCGAGTAAAGGAGCGCTCACTGTATTTTAATAAACATTTAAGGGCGTTGATTGAATCTAGATGAAGACACAATATCTCATATGGTATGTTAATAGCACATTTTTTCTCATATGAGCCCCTTGTAATAGATAATATATGGGTTATAAAAAATTCCCTTATATGCATTTTGGTCACAGCTTCTATAAGAGAAGCGCATGTAGATCGGTATAAAAAAACAAATCGCTTTTCTCAGGAGCTGGTTACTCATTAAGTAATGATGAGTAGCCACCAGGACAGGCCTGGTGGAAAGCATTGAACACTCTCACCATCAAAACTGCAATTGTTCAATCTAAGATCATTTTCCAGATCGTATCGTATCCAGCCACCGAAGCCACCCATCCATTCTCTCGCCAGCTTACCCAGATCAAAGGATTGCCACTCACTTTCAATCGCCATTAAAAAAAGACTGAGCCATGAGGTGTGCGGGATAGACAGACAGGTAAACGAGGAGGAAAAAAGTAGTAATATCACGAAAAAGCAACACGAAAGACTTTCTCTTCGCCAGGGGCCCTGGCAACTTAGTCATGCAGCCCTACACGTTGTCCGGTGGGTTGGGTTGAGGGTACCGTTTTCATTCAACCGTGAATGGCCTGGAGCCAACTTGTCTATTATGTCAATCAGCAAATAGGGCTTTGGGATTCAAAAAACTCGCCCGGTTCAACACGGGTTGCCAAGGGTTTCAAAGGCAACTTTGCGTTGGGAGAAATTCCTCCGAAATGGTGCGAAGCCCTCGGTGAACCGAAGCGAATCAATTAGTAAGTGCTGCAGCTTATTTTAGCAACCGCTTGCTAATTAGCCAAACTAGCTCGCATTGCTTTCATTTCTTTCCCTCGTCAAGATGTAGGAGAAAAAGATCATCACAATCCCACAGTGCTCTTTTGTGAAGGAGCTCTAGGCGGAGGATTGGGAATGGCTACAGAAGCGTTTTGTTGTTGTTGGATTTTCCCGTTTTGTAGAGGAAGGTGGAAAGCTCGTCTCGTCTTCTGTAGGCACAGCGAGCTAACCAGAGCATATCGAAAATCGGATGGGAAGTAAAGTATCGGTTTGGTAGTTTAGCAGTGATCGTTTAATGTATTTTTTGTTTGACGTCAACCTTCAGGGAAGGGTAGTGATGGAGAGAGCTATTGTAAGTGGAGGTAACAAATAATGTTCAACGGAGTTGACTAGCCGTATTATTTAGGAAACGTGTTATTAGATTTTCACTTCGGGGTATGCCTGACTAGCTACTTTCAATGGTTTCCGGCCATTAGATCGCTTTCATGTAAAGAGGTAAAAAATCAATCAACAATATCTCATCAAATTCTCATGAAGCATTATTAACCTATTATTATTATTGACAATCTACAGAAGTTATCTTTGGGTTCTCTATTTTAAAATTTCGTCCTCATTAAATTCAATTAAATTACATTCAGAAGCTTACCATGGGAATCTGTTCATGAGTACCATAATTGAATGCATCAAAATATTTGACTCAAAATGCCTGTTTTTACTAATTAAAGTTAAACGTTATGTGGATCGCAGTTCTTCATTGGCTGTAACCCACTTTGAGAAATTCTATAAACTCACCTAACCACCTGTATTAACTGTCATACAGTAACCATATTTCCAGCAGAAATTGAAGCAATTCTTGAATACTCTGAAATATACTTGCGCAGAAATTACAGACATTCGAATATTTTCATTATGTATGATAGTCATGCAGCATTAGATGCTTTTAAATAAGGAACAAGCAGTTCAAAATCGTATGGAAATGCGCAATGCCATTTCATGAATTGGCCTGCCGGAACCAAGTGAACCTATATTGGGTTCCAGGCCACTGTGGAATTGAAAGGAATGAAAAAGCCGACACATTAGCCAGGCTAGGATCATCTCAAGAATTCATAGAACCAGAAACATTCTGTGAAGTTTCTGCTTGTTCTCTTAAAATTGAGATTAAGTAATGGGTAAAATTAAAGTGGAGACCAACTGTAACAACTAGGATGCAATGACTAGCATAATTCTTGAATTATCAAAGAAAGATCTCAATGTCTATACTGGTTTGATAACAGCACACTGTCCATGTGAATATCACTTGAAGTTAATAGGAAAACTTCAAGAGGATATATGTCGATTCTGTGGCATAGAAAAAGAAGACTCTGAACACCTACTATGCTCTTGTAAACTGCTGTACAACCAAAATATGTCACACAAAGGTTATGTTAACTGTTATTGATCTTATGTGCTGATATGAAAAAGAACACCTTAATGCTTTAATAAGTTTATTAGGAAATTTGCATACATTTTCCACACTTTATTAATAATTAAAAATTCTTCCCGATTTTGCTTTGTTACAACCAAAAGGATCTTGTTGAAGCAACATTTTGATCACAACAGGATTTTAAAATCAGATAATTTTTAAAGATTTTATAAACAATTCTGGTCTATTAACTCTCAGAGTACCAAGGCTGTAAACTGAGTGGGTCGATGTTATGAGCAAACTTCCCTAATAAAAATGTTTTTTTGCATAACGACGTGTTCGGCGTTTCATCCCATCCATTTATGGAATAGTTCTATAATTTGGGTTAACGCCCATTTATGGTATTTTTTTATTAGGGTTGCTCCTCGGCATCAGGACAGCATCGACACGCAATTTACCCCCTTGGTACTCTGAGCGTTAAGTTTGTCTAACCACTGCAATATTATTTATTTGTCATCAATTAGTGTAGACAGTTTTACAATTCTTATTTATACACCAGTTGTTACAATTTTACTCCCAGTGCTTGCATAACATATATATTTTATTATTGATGTCTAGCTAATCTCGTGAAGAAACTTTTTAAGCCTACCGTAAAACGGGTATCTTTGATAATGCGGGTAATGATTAAATTTACTCTCTGCACTTTTTTACGAATTAGAAACATTGGTACCACATTGTAGCTTAGGGTGTTTACGTTGATATCGTACATAGTTTTTAAAGAGTATGTGTTACATACTGTACAAAAATATTAAAAAAAAAACAATTTTCTTGTTTTTCGTCTGTTAGAAAAAGCTCTCAAACTATCACTTATGAAATTAATCTCTGAAATAGCTAACACACATTCAATATTGTATTCTTATTCCTTATGATGTTTTTCTAATTATATACTTATTCAAAGTTTCATACATTAATCGAGCGTTATCAAAGTAAACCCAAATCAAAATACTGACGTTCGGTCACAAAACTAAAAAATAGTACAAATGCAATAATTTCCGTTAAACATATTACTATAGAATTGACTCTAAGATCCTCAGTACTTGTTTCAAAATAATAAAATTTGAAAAACATTAACCGCTTTAAACAATATTTAGAATGTACTAAAAAATAATATCAATGTTACCCCGTTTTACGGTACTTTTATTCATCGTTATGCCAATGGATTTACAATATGTATTATAGCAAGACATCATTCTATTCAATGGTCCATTTGTGGCATGGTTTGTTCTTTGCTTGTTAATGCCAAACAAATTTCTATTCCGCAGTGAGCGAGTAGGAGCATAAAAATTGATATTTTCCAAAATCTCTGTTAGCTGTTTGCGAAATGACAACATTTATAAAAGGAATCACTGACTCTCTTCGCTTTTTGAGGTCATCGAAATTTATTAGCATACAACGCAATTCGTAAGATGGAAGCGGAAAACTCGTTTAACCCAACTTTCTTAGAGCAAACAAGAAGTCTTACTTTTGAACTGATTCAATGCGGTTTACATGTGTATCAAGATATGGAGACCAAACTATGCTACAATATTCGAGATGAGGAGTCACATATGCTACGTAAAGTGTTTTGAATGTGTAAGGATCATTGAAGTGGAAAATAAATCATTTAATGAACCCGAGCAGGTTGCTTGCTTTGTAGGTAATTTTATTATATTTAGTGATCAGCAAAGGTTAAATTGGAGTCGAGGATAACACCTCAGTTTCTGACTGCCCTGTAACGTAAGTAGATCACCTTTTTGTGGTACGTTACGGGATGTAAGATCCACCACCGATTCCTAGTCCTGACTACTTAAAACTAAGGAAACAGGATTTTTCAGTAATCCAAGGAACACATCTTAGTCCTTGTTACTTTTTATGCCTTGTTGATAGTGACAAGACTCGGCTTTGTCTACCGAGGATGATCTTGAAACAAGGAAAAAAATGAGTTAGTTGTCTTCATCTATGTGATTCCTAATCTTCTATTCGTTGTTCCCTAGTTCCTGACTACTTCAAACTAGGGGAACAGGATTTTTCAGTAATCAAAGGAACACGTCTTAGTCCTTGTTACTTTTTATGCCTTATTGATAGTGACAAGACTCGGCTTTGTCCACCGATGATGATATTGAATCAAGGAAAAATGAGTTGTTTAGTCTTCATTTATGTGATTCCTAATTTTCTATTCGCTGTTCTCTAGTTTGAAGTGGTTAAAACTAGGGTTCTGATGCATAGTCATTATTGGTGTCATGGTGTCATTGCTTAATTTCGTTGGTAAGGAATTAAATTTTCACTGACAAAGGGGCGCGCTTTTGGAGAGTGTTCTCACTCAGTAGCGGGACGTTTTCAATAAGATTCTATTCCTTGCGATGAAGGTAAGAATGACAACTGTATCAAAACCGAATACTTCATCATTTATTAATAGTGATGGAGTAATACGACATGCACTAAACTAAGGACACGAGATATACTACAATAGATCAAATTACTGCTCGCAGTAATGTTATGCTTCTGACTTGATTGCATCTAATCTGTGAGAATACCTAGTCATTAATTATGTATTCGAATAATTTAGAAATGCTTGATAATATAGCAACTCTTAAAAATGATTCCTTCCAAATCCGAGGAAGTACACTCGACTCCAAGGATACATTAAACAGCCAGAATAAAGGCTTTGCCAGCTCTTTCGAAAGTGACTTTAAAAATAGGTGGTAAACCACCCGGTCCTAGAGCTCTTTGAAGCATCCAAGCTTTCAAGAGCACGTAGAATTTCCTTGAGAGTTAAATTAGTAACTGCGGTGTTCTTAATTGGCTCGGGGAGATACAAAAAAATTTGATAATCTCGCTCATTCTCATCGCGAATTGTTAAAAAAGTCCTGAACGAAGTCAGCAAATATGATACTAATCTAACTGGGCGTATTGTTGAACCTACCCAACAAACAATTTTAGCTGCAGCTTAGCTTATACAGGCAAAAATTAGCTGCATAAGGCAAATTTTGGCTGTATAAGCTAATCTGCAGCTAAAATTGTTTGTTGGGTACTGTCTAATTGCATTTTTGATGGAATTCTCTTAGATTTTTGCCTTTCTTTAACATAGTTAAACAGGATTTTGGGTCTGACTTAATGTTAGTTCCAATTTTTCTGTTGTGCTCTTCATAAGTCTTTTTAATTTCTAAATTAAGTTGGTCACAAATGGTAAGATGATACTTCTAAAATTTATTATCTGCCTCTTGTACCATATTGGTGCTTTTGTATTGGCTTTTTTATTTGGCTTCATGGGCACTGCTTGTTCTAAAATATAATAAATAATCTCATAGAATGCATCAGCTGCTTGATCTACATCTTAATTACGGATTGAAAGTTGCCAATCTTTGCAGTTCTTTTTATTTTTGATAACTGTCTTACTGAAATTAAAATAGGGTTCTGACAAATTATTATCCACTATTGCGGTTTTTTCAAGTATCATTAAGTAGTACTCAATAGCAGTGTGGAATATATATTTTTTCCAAAGAGTAGAAGTTGACTCTGATACTTAAAAATCATCAGTCATGGTAGTATATAACAAATCTAAATAGCAATAATTGAATTTATTATCAATAATTAACAATTTATCGTTACACATTTTACCGGAGGCTTCGTGTTCGGAGTGTTAATTTACTGTACTGTTGTTTAATTGTTTGTTGTGTTATTTAAGAACAAATTAGTGATAAGTTTTAAGTATTATTCCAATAACCTCCGAGCAGGCAATGAAATCAACTTGTGGTGTGCAAAGTGAAGTTTAATTAATCACCTTTGAACGAAGGAAGAACTTGATTCCAGTGCCATCGTCCATACGACGTTTGCCACTATTTTCTGAGAAGTCAACCGGTCAAACACAACGTAGGGCCTGGTCACATCCTGGACGGATCAAGAAGGTATTGTGAGATTCACTCTTACTTTACAGTATAATTGTTTTACTATTTTTATCAAACTTGTGAAAACGATTACAAAACATTGTGCTTTGGATAAATGAGCATTTTATCCGATTTTGATTTTTTTTTCTCTTTATTATAGAGATTTTTAGCCATATGGCTAGTTCATTTCTTCGGATTTTGAATGAATAAATTAGTGGTTAATTCATTAATTCAATTGTACAGACAAATATACATGGTTGGAAGCTAAAAGATAGTTGAACATGAGTTGATACTACCAAGAAGATGACTGCACATTTTGGACTTTTTACCAACGAATATTTATGAAGATTTATGTGTGATCGAATCATTAAACCCTTTATGGAAAAATTATGCGTTTCACAAAGCAATTTAATATTTTTTATTTGTACATGAAAATCAAAGACCCAACGACTGCGAATACGAAGTCTTTGAATGCAAATTAACATACTACGAAAAAAAAAAAAAAAATTTAAATTAACCAGTGTCAATTGGCAACTAAGTTTTAAGGAATGTTGAAAATGTCAGAATTGCTGAAGACGTCTTGCACAAATTTTTAGCAGACATAATTTTGGTAGAAATATCTTTGCAGAAAAAAAAAACGTCTCAGAAACACCAAAAATCCAGTCTGGTATAACAGACAAATAAAAAAAAACTTGAAAAAACGAAGGCAAACAGCACATAAAATTTTCAAAAAACACAAGTAGTGATAATTTATCAATCTATTTATGTCGCGATCAACTGAATTTAACCATCAGTAATGCAATTGATGAATATAATTCAGAAACTGATATTGTAATAAAGTCCTGTCAGATGAACTTCTTGAAAAACGTAAAAACCAGGACTAGTTTTACCTGACAATTTTCCTTTGGTAATGCATCTTGACGAAAATGTTGGCGGTAGATCGGAAAAAGCTGTAATCTACATGCAATTTTTTTTCAAGAATTCTACACCACATTTTCTGAAGAAGATCGTGATTGCTATTATTTTTCATTTTATCCAGAATTTTCAAGGGACATTGTCGTCAATCTACTTCAAGTGCAGGATATTTTGTAGGCTTTAAAGAATTTAGACGCCTCAAAAGGTCCTGGACCTGACGGAATTCCTTCAGTATTTAAAAAAAAGTCTAGCGATGGAACTCACTGCTCCATTGTTTTGGATTTTTAATATGTCCCTGGAATCCGAAATCTTCCCAATCATTTGGAAAAGCTCATTTCCAGGGTCTATCTTTAAATCTGGCCGAAAATCTGACGTACGCAATTATCGTGGAAAAGCCATCAATTTTTCGAGGCAATTGTCAACGAAAAATTATTTCTCCAAATCAAAAATAGAATTACTGGCATGCAACATGGTTTCTTCAAGCGTCGTTTGACCTCGACAAATTTAGTTGAGACTATTCATTGAATGCAATGGGAACCACGTAGAAACCCTCTATACAGACTTTAGCAAGTCATTTGACCGCATTCACATACCAATGCTACTCTATAAATTGCTAAAATTGTTCACATACCAATGCTACTCTATAAATTGCTAAAAAATGAAATTGAGTCAGGGCTCCTGAAATGGCTTGAATCATATTTAACTTACCGCCAGCAAGTAAGTAAATTCAACGGAAAGAAATCGAGCCCAATTGAAGTCACTTCAGGCGTCTGTATGTACTAGTCCACGCTACGACTACGTGAGCTTAGAATCGAAGGAAGCCTCGACCAAATCCAACGCCGAAATTCACGACGCACTGCCGCAGGATTTGAAGAAGAACTTTGAGAACGTGGTGCGGAATGCGGATGCGGCAGCAGCCACCGGCAGCGATAAAACGGAAGCCCTGAACCCGAACGACAAATCCGTACTGGTTTACTATGCCACGCAGACATTGACGCACATGGGATACCTAACGCAAGCGATCGACGCCTTCCTGCAGACGGTGGAGTACAATCAGCCGCCGAAGTTTTTCCTCGCCTACGGAAAGTTCGTTGTGCTGAGTGCCCACAATTTGGTCAACATTGTGCATCGGTACGTGTCGCGGGTGCTGCAGTGCCCAGATGCCTTGTCAAAACGTGCGTGGCCAAGACGAAGAAAGCGGCCCATCATTTTCCCAGTGTGACGGCCGTCCAGGAGATGGTCGATTCCGTGGTGGACATAACCAACCCATTCCTAGGGTTCTATTTTCTAAAGCTAGGTCCAGTGATCTCAAATTTGAGCATTCTTTTGTGTTTTGCTTTCTGATAGGTGGATTGGTTTGCGATCAGGGGCACGGTTATAGCTCGTAAATTATTTAGTATTTTCTCATTTAACCTAAAACAAATACAGTCAAATTTCGCTCCTTGGGCTATGTTTAAGTGGGCTACGTTTTAGTTAAGCTCCCGTTAGTTCGGCTGTAGCCCACCTAAATCGAAGTCAAATGTCATTTCTGACAGGGCTGTTTCCTTTTCTAGGGGCTCATGTATGAACAATTTGGATAGTTGCTAAAGGATAGTGATGATAATAAACAATCGGTGTATCCAGCAACAAATTTTCAACTTGACTGCTCAGCACAACGAACGAAAGCCTTTCACTAAGTGGGCTACAGGTTTAGCCCAACGAGCGAAAGTTTACTGTACAGCATTCCCTCCATATATGCGGTGAGTGGTACCGTCCACCCACTGCTATTTCTCGGTTGTCCTTCAACCGATTACGTTGATTTTCTGTATGTGATTAGTGTCAACCATAAACTAGTTATCTACAAAAAATCAGCTCATCGTATGGCTTACCTTTCTTACTAACATAATTCCTAAATTCCCGAGACATTTATGAGGGGTCGTAGAGTTCTCTGCATCTCTCTTAAGTAAGTGTTGGACTAACATTCCTTTCCTATCCCTACCAGTTGCAAGGACGTGGCCAGGACAATCCTTAACTGTTGGTGAGGGATATGTCTTTATCTGGGACATAGTAATTATTTACTACTTAATATCTGTCCAGTAATAGATATCCGTCATGTTCTTAATAGTTTCGAATTCGTACCACCTACGATATTGTGCAACTTGTTCGATGCTAATGCTAATGCTAATGCTAATGTATGTGTTCCAGTCTACGTGGATTGATGAAATAAATAAATAAATTAAATCAAAACATATACTCAGAACAGACATCAGTGGAGCTAATCAGGCGAGAAATTGAAAGAATATGAAAAACGTTCGTTCTCACCAATGCAAATTCGGAAAAGATAGATTAGAGACAGAATGATTTAGTTATAAAATCAGCGATAAATTGTGTTTGGATTAGATTCTCCCCATTTGGATTAATTTTGCCTGCTAAAGCATAGCCAAAATAGTATGAAGCTAGGAAGAAATGATTGATTCGCTCAAATAAATGTACTTGAAACCGACTCAGCAATTAGCCACGGTATGCTCAGCTGTAAATTTTCGCTCAATTCAGCGATCAACAGAGCATGTAGCTGTCTTCACCAAATCCAATTTATTTGAGAAAAAAAATATCATAGATAAAAAACTCGCAGTACTTCAGATAAATTTTAGCATGACCGAAATGATTAGTTTTGATCTGGTTATTAAAATTAACGATGGCATACGTTTTGTTAAAACTTTGGCCATTATCACCAATGCAAAATTTAGAAGCTATTTAAATAACTGTGAAATAATAGACCTAAATATGCCCCCGCTAAAATTGAAAACAAAAATTGCCACCCTGTCAAATCAAATCGTATATGCCTTTATACGCAAAAGTCATGTTTTTGAATAATATACAATTTGTTTGTTTCGTTTATCATAGAAACAACTTTAATATACATACATTCTGGTTGCTTGCGGTGGCATCTTTCTATCTGAAGTAGGGTTCGTCGCTTTTATCGGAGAGGAAATGTTGTTAGCCAAGATGTTCAGTTTTTACCTAATTTGCTCATGTCAAGCAACTTGATTTCGAAAATTGTACCATTACACGGGTCCTCGCACTCATTTTTTTTGTTCATTAAACATTGTCACCCAACAGGGGTGCTTCAACAGCTTCGGACCAGCGCCAACCGACTCACTCGTTTGCATTACACAGCAACTTTTCTGTTACCAGTAATAAAATAAATATCAAACACGACCACCACCAGCAGCAGCAGCAGCTGCAGTAATCCAACCGTACCGAGAGCGGGTACTAACTCATGCATTTAAAGTATGGCATTTCACGTCGATTTCTCTTTTCTTTTTTTCTTTAGTGAAAAACATATTACCAACTTCACTAGGAGTTTGATTTTATGTTAATATCTGTATTGAACCGAGCACTTTCTATGGGAATTGTTAATTCATGCATGTTTGTTGTTTTCCTCAAGAAAGAATTTATCGATTTCACCAAAACGATCTTTCTTCATTTTCAAACGAAAATACCATCCAAACTTTGAGCTAATTGCACACTTCAATCCCCCGTCACAAATTCCACCTTCACTTACATTTCACACACAATCAGCAGCGGTTGATTCGTTCTCCCTCTCTCGATCGCTGTCAGTTCACCGTCAGACGTGACAATTGCGGAACACAATTAACCCTATAATTACGCCATTGTTGTATATTTCTTTTTCGCCTCACTTCACCACCAAAACTACTGGGAATGGGAATCTATCGGGGCGCAGCGATAATCATAGTAGTTGTAGTTGTAGTAGGTAAGGGCAGTTAATAAGCACTCTCTTCTTTCTTCCAGATTTTCAAGCTACGGAGCACAACCTACGCGGGGCAGTGTGCGTCGAGTGCACTTGTTTATTGTTATTATTATTCGCAGATTCGCGATCACTTCGCTCGCAGCAGCTCCCGGAACTTTCCGTGGGAGTGAGTGACAATGTCCACACTACTGAGTCAGGGTTTTTTTTTCTACACGAATTGTACGATCCGACCGAACACGATCACCTCCAAACAGCGACTGAGCCGTGGCGCTGCCAGTGGTGAAATTGTGAGAATGAATGGGAATTGGGGTGGCTGAATCGGGCGATCGCTGATCCGGGGGAGCTGGTGGGCTGGTTGGCTCTCTCTGAAGTAGATTTGCGCTCTCACGCGATGCGATGCATGCAGATGTGGGTTTCGCTTGTACACGCGGGTTTGTGTGGATGGGAAGTTTCGAATGAGACACTGGACTGTTGGGTGAGATCGATGGAGATGGATTTCGGTGTTGGATGCTTGTTGAATTAAGAATACATATATCGATCTATTTAGACCAGTTCCAGGCTAAATAGGATAAAAAATTAAAAATTATCGTAGGTATCACATATTCTTTTCATTAATTTCTTTGCCACCACGTAAACGTTTTTATTTTTCTAAAAACATTGAGCAAAATTATCAAAAATCCAAGAAAATCAGTTTCTTTCTTAGATTTTTGCCTAAAATAGCATGTAAAAATATTTTATGATAAGATACATGAAAAAAAAATTGGACTCTCATCAAAACCGAAAAGTCGATGTTTTTTGGTTTTTTGAGTCCAACTTTATGCCATAATGACTTATAAAAAATGTTTTTGCACGTGAACTTTCTTTGAAAAATTAGAAAAAATGTGATTTTTTAGATTTTTTAACCAATAATTTTTTCCAATAATTTTAGAAAACTCAAAGCGTAAATATTTTTTTCGGAGCGGTGAGCTTCCCCTTAACTCTTTCATTGGACGATACTAGTTAGATTAAATAATGTACATTATATCTGTATTCCAAATACGACTAAAAAGTGTATTTTTCAATTGCGTAACATACTTTCATTGTTTCAAAAATACCAAGGGGAAACAGTCCTATTGTTGCGGTACGTTTGTAGCGTTAGAAACCTATTGCTGTGTATGGAGGTCTCCATACACAACAATAGGATCCTAACGCTTCTAACGTATCGCAAAAATAGGACTGTTTCCCCTATATTGCAGTTGGTATCATACATAATTTATGTATAGCTTTATTTTCGAAAAGGGCGAATGCTTCCGTTATGACTGTACCATTTACCATGACAGGGTGCTTTGAGATGGAGTCAGGTGGCCGTGGAAGTACTCACCGTAAACAAAATATACTTTATGCATGAGCATGAGCATGATTGACCGCCCACGGTTGCTACTCTGTTATTGCCAGACCAGCTGTATTTACACAGATAACCAATAGATGACGCTTGGGACTATCAATCATCCTCAATGTGTTAAAACTGGTGATCTCAAACTAGGCAATACCAGCGCCAGCCGCACCCGAACACAGGTCAAGAAAGGAAGGTGTAGGAATGTGTTGACGTGACACTCGCTTTGATAGAAGCCGAGAACACCTCTGAACTTCCACGAGGAATCATTTGAATATTTGGTAATAGGGTTGGGTTTGCAGCAGCGATCGTTTTGGTAAACGATACGCTGAATTGATGTCCTAACGATCATATAATGTGAAGGAGCTTGGGATTGAACCCTCTCTGCTCAGTAAGCAAAAACGTTTGCCACTAGGCAGACGAGCTCCTTTTTAAACATCGAGTTGCTGTTATTATCATGTAGTCTTGTTAACAAATAAAACGATTGACGAATCTTGAATGTGGATAGGCTTGAGATTGGACTCATGATGTTCTGATCAGTAAGCAAAAACGATTGCTGTAAGGCCAACTGAGCCCCTCATATCACATTATATCATTACTCAAGTTGTTATAACTATTTAACAACGAACAGTTTTACAAAATACACGATAATCAAGCGATCTTACAATACATTTTAAGTATGAAAGGACCTGGGATCACTTTTTTCTGCTCAGTAAGCAAGCCACTGCAACCGACGATCTTTCAAATCCTAAAACTAAAAGCTACGAAAGAGTACTTAGGCCTTCACTAAGTTCCACCTTCACGCGACGTCCAATGTTTCGATTTGCTCTTAACGCATGGTTCAGGCAATCATAACAAGCTATGACCAACGTGACGATTGTTTGAGCCTTATTTGAGCTATTCAAATGAAATTACGTTCTCGAGTTTCTCTTGGTATGTAATGAACAATAGAAATACGCGATAATTCATATAGTTTCAGTGGTTGACCGACGAATACGATGGCGATTACGACAGCGACTACGACAGCGACTACGACGGCGAATACGACGGCGCCTACGACAACGACAACAGCGAATTTGTAACTTACCATTTGTCTAGGATATAACATCTTTGCCCGGCACCTCCACTTGAGCTTCATATCTGCTATCTGTCACTGTTTGCATACTTCGTGCATTATCATGGTCATCTGGGAGAAGGTTCGCGTCTAGTGCTTTCCCCAGGAACCGTTCACGGCCACCAGCTACCACCCGTCCAGTCTTGGACGTATCTAGCGAGGCATCCTTCAGCTTGCTCACAATCTCCGACACTGGCGAGAGACCAGCAGACGAGCACTTTGGCAAGCCGTACACTCGCTGTTTCACGGCAACGTCGGTCACCGAATCACCACCAAAACACATTATCAGCACTTTCCCCAGCAAATTTACCAACCGGACCGCGTTCAAACTTATACACGGGGACGAGACTCTCGATAGAACTACACGCCGAAAGCGTAACATCCGAACACGGTGAACTGGCTTCCTGGTAGGCAATGAAAATCATAAGCATACTTACACACCGCTGGTTCCAAAAAACACACCCGTGGAAAGAAACGGATCCAATAAACGTCACTCTCGCGAAAGCAAACCCGTCTTTGAACGGCACAAAAAAAAAAAAGGAAATCGGTGAGCAATTTTGTGATACGAAATTTCCACTGAAAATCAACTGGGAATGCACGAATTTCACCACACCCAACTGCGAAACACATTCACAAGCACTTTGGATACACTTTCGGTATCAATTTCGGTCGAAAACACTTAATGTTTTCGCAAAAACAATTGCGAGCGAACCAACATCAACACCCTCACCGTAAACAAAATACTTTAGATCCTATAGGAAACTAATCTCGGAAGGAAGCATTTCATCACAGAAAACAGTAAGATGGACGAAGACAAGATTAATTTTGCAGGCCAATGTACAAAGGTAGCATAATTAGGAGATAGAGAGAAATTTTTACTTTTAGACTGATCTCGTGGGAAGAATAGGATACGGGGGTTCGCATAGGAAGGCAACTACCCAACAAACAATTCAGAGTCACAAATAAGCATATATATTGGATAAATGCTTTATAACAGTGAACAATGCTGAATAAAACGGGCTGTCAAATTGTGTGCTGACATGCCTCATGGAGATCGATAGATGCACCGTTATTCCGCTATTTGCTCTGATTTGATTAATATACTTATTAAAAGCTATACAAACGATGCACATACAAATAACATACTGAATAAGTGTAATTTGCACATACATTGACGCTTTAATTCGACTGTTTACAATTGATTTAATAAGATGCTTTATTATACGTCTAATAATTGTTTTCTAGCTTCATTATTAGATTCCATTGCATTGCCTAACAATATTGCTGAATAAAGGTGAATACAGTCAGCATAATACCTCTTATACCACTATGCGTCCATGATTTAATTGCATGCTTTGTAAATGCTTTACAAACGGCGTTTTCATTCATTATTCCACAGCACTGTTTCAGGCTAACAACAAAACGATATTAGTAGCATAGTGGTTACCGTTTCCGCTTACCAAGTAGTTTCAATCCCAACCCAAACCCTTTTTTTATTTATTTTCTACGCCTAATTAATTTAAATCGTAATCATAGATCGTATCACTCACGACCACCAATACCGAATAGCCCTGCATCCTTTCCAAGTCTCATGTAAAACAACTGTGAATGAATTAGTCATTCTCACATCTCCTTGAATTAGCTAGAGTTACGGCTGGGAGTGCTGATAGGTATTAAGATTCAAGCTTTTATTGCTTATTTAGCTGCCCATATGATGTATTCTAGGATAGCTCAGATGGCAAGGCAAGCGGCTGGTGATCGGAAGGTCATGGTTCGAATCCCATATAACGACATGTGTGTGATAAATTTTCTAGTATCTGTGTGGTGGGCGTGTGCTTCGAAAGAAATAATGACACAACAAAATCACTAAACGAGAATAACCCCCTGCTCTATCTCGCTCTTATTTTCAGATTAATTATCCTGTAGTTGAATAATCGTTTTAAAAATGTATAATAGTGTCTAATTTAACATTATTTCACATGAGAATCAAGCTTCTTTATACCATCGCTGTTTAAGGAAATAATGATGTCTAATAACCACTGAATAATCAAAAATTTGATCGAATAAGCTCTGTTACAACTCTTGTAAGCTTCTCGACATACCTTATGCAAAACCAAATATTTCGATGTTGTGGTTGAATTAATTCTCCAGATTTGTGTGAACAAAGCCTGAACAGAAGTTATTATTCAACATAGTACAAGTATCATTAAGCATGCAGTTGAATAAAATCGTCAAAAAGTCGTTTCTACAATAGGCAATTATTTGTTGGGTAGGTCTGACATATGTAGAATAAATCCCTCCACTTAGTTTAATTTAATTATAGCTATGGAAGCTTTTATTTTAGCCAATGCAAGTAGTAATCAGATCTTCGATCATTTATTTGCTAACAAGTGGATTTTACGGCAGGAAGAGTTGAGTAACCTTCAATAAGTAATGATAGAATGAGGCTAGCCTGGTCAGGAACACATTGATTGTTTGTAGTGGGAGTTCGGATTTTTATGTAATTTACTTTATCGGTTAGGGACTGGTATTAGTTTGGGTTGGGTTTGATTAGGTTAGAATATACCCTGCATTATTATTTGTGGTGATAAGGGCCTGTTCATAAACTACGTAGACAGTTTTTTTGGATTCTTGACCCCCCCCTCCCCCTGCGTAGACAATCGCCCATACAAAAATTTTAAAATTTGTATGGACCGTGGATAATTGTCAACCCCCCCCCCTCCTAAACTGTCTACGTAGTTTATGGACAGCCCCTAAGCATACATTGCATAGTTAAATTTTGTTGAGTTTAGAATAAATACTGGTTTTAAATATCGTACAATTACTAGATCAAAATTTAAAAACTTCATAAAAACTAAGAGCTTAAATCCAATTTGGAAGTTGTAGGAAAGTATGCATAACTGAACACACACAATTTACTCGGCCTTCTCCGATTTGCATGAAACTTTGCATAATTATGGGCAATCATTCACATGTTACACAAATTCGGCCAATTTGAATGTTATTTTTTTTTTTCAAAATACCGTCTTTAACATTTTGCAATGCACTAAAATGTCACTTCAAATCAGAAAAAGTTCTGAAGAGGATACCGAAAGTGACAATTTACGCGAGTGTATAAACTATAGGACACATTGTTTTTGCTCTGGGTGTGCTGGATTTGACTGGAGCTTAGAAGAGGAGAGCCGAGTAAAAAAGCGAGAAGAGAATGAATGCAGAACATAAACAGAAAAACAGTTTGCCACGTATGAATCACAATTGGACCCGGTAGAGTAGGAAAGAGTAGAGCAAGTTGGTGTCATATTGTTTATTCCGTGTACTGAGAAATAGTGTGAATATACGGTCGAGTCTTCGACAACATTTGTTAAAACCATCTCACTTATCTATATAGGTAGTGCCGAAGTCCTGCGTAACATAAAGACTTCTCTTTCAGGTTTGGATTCATGTTAGATACATTAGTCGGAAATTTCCGAATTGAATCCAATTGAATATTTAACATCTTGGTTTAAGATTTGAAAAGTAGTTAATTATTTTAACAGAGGATAGATTGATAGTTCCATCAGAGTACGGCAGTGTGAAAATTGAACAGAAGTTTAAATTGAGCGAAGGGCCAGATAGGATGACTACGTTGGTCATAACGAGAGAAGCAACACAATAGTTGGGTAAAGTAGAACTCGACAGTGAGCATGCATAAGGGCGTATGCGCGACGATCGTTTGTCTTCATCGATTTTCTCTTTGCATTGCTACAGCTAAGTGAAACAATTTTCTAGAATTTGTTCAATGCAGAGTTGTAACAGGTTGTATTGGCTATCATAGCAGCGAGTAATTAACAAAAGAGAAAATCGAAGAAGAGAATCGATCATTAAAAATTAGAGATAATTCCCAGAACATCAGAGAAGTTGAAAAAACCTTGAGAAAAAATTCCGGACACTTCATGGAAACGCAGAAAACGCCAGGAAGTTAGGCGATCTTCAGATCAATTTAAATGCTTTCAGTTAACTGCTTTCAGTTGACAACCTCAGAAGAATATCGTGAACCTTAGGGAAGTTACAGAAACTTCAGGAATGATTAGAGAACATCAGATACATTTTTTAGGAACTTTAAAGCAGATCCGAAGAATGAAAGTAAATACCGAGGATTTTGGGAAAGCTTCATGAATAGATTGCACGATGATAATTTCTATGAAATTTTGGCCACTTCAGGGAAGCTTCGAGAACTTTAGCTTCAAGAAAATTTCAGGAACTTTTGAGAAGTTCTAAGAAATACAGGAAAGTCATGAAAACTTCAGAAAGGTCCACAAACTTGAGAGAACTATTAATACATTATATAAATTCTAAAAACCTCAGACAACCTACACACTTAGATTTGCTGTCGAGATTGGCACCACCGAGCAGCTCGGCATTTATTTTTATGAGATCTCAACAAAATGTCTTTTTATTGACTGAGATCTCAGCAAAACTCCCGTTTGTTAGTCTCGGCAAATTTTTCACTAAGCTCCAGCAAAATAAAATTCCGAGTTGCTCGGTAGTGTTAATCTCGGCAAAAGTCTAACTGTGTAGGTCCAGAGCTCTTCAGACAAGTCCCAATAACATCATGACAGCATTTCGGTGAAGTTTAAAGATCTGTAAGGGTTAGTTTTGATTAGTCAGGACAGCTCCATAAATGCTAGGACAATTTTCTAGAAACCTTGTGCAATCAGGAAATTTCAGGTAAGTCCAGACAACTTCTGAGAAATTTGAAAAACTTCATACATTTTCTGGGAACCTTACAGAAGTCCAGATATTCTTCAGGTGATGAACTTCATGAGAATTGCGCTTATTTCCGGGTAGCTTCGAGACTATCAGATATGGTAAATGAATCTCAGTTTAGATAAATTCAGAGGGAATTTAAATAAACTGCAGTGCTGAGATCATCAGGGAAGTTCAGAAAACTTAAGAGAAGTTTTGAGATTTTTATGCAATTTCATAAATTTACTTGAAGGACGGTCAGAGAACTTCAGAGCAGTTCCGTTAATTAGTTGTAGGAGTTTCCAAGAATTTCCGAGGAATTATGGAAAATTCCAAAGATTTCAGGAATGTTCCAAGGAATATGGCATACTCTAGTTTAGTATGCGCTCATGGATTCAAGGTGGGTGGGCGCACACATATGCTAATCAGTGAGTAACGAGCTCTAAATTAACTATGACAGAGCTGGATACGTCCCTTTGGGAAAAAAAAAACAAAAAAACTTTGTCTTAAACCCCCTAATATTTTAAATGATTTGTTTCAGCCTATTATTTTGTTCGATGACAACAGTAACACTTCAGACAAATTTTCATGTAACATACAAAATGTAATTATTGAAAATAATTTGACTCTTATTTTTGTAATACTGCTACATGCATTCCCTTCGATTGTAATTGAATGAATGTTGCTGACCTTTTCAACGCTAGATGAGGTGTGAATCAGTATTTTACGGGTCGCCATTGCAATGTTTGGAAAAGGCATGAATGGATCATTTTATTAATATGATATATTTGGTTATATTGCACTTTTTGCATTAGTGAGCTTGATGGGTACTTGGGTTGTCTCATTCGCTCACTTATCCGGTAGGCTTCCAGCAGTATTATGATACCACTACCAACATTCAACGTTCTCCAATCTCTCAGCCCCCAGCTGACACACGTTGCTCACTTTTACAACCTCTCGTCCACTTTAGCCAGCAACTAGAGTGTGATGATTGTACGCGCCGAAACTCCCTGAAGTCAGTCCTGTTTAGTATGTATTAGTTCCTCACCACATAATACGACTCTCGCTCTCCCTCTAAACAGATTGCACAGTTTATTACGTGACTTCATATTCCCCGCATGTTTTATGATCCCCCGCTCGGCTTTCTGAGCGCTTTTTGATTCCGAAACAGCCTTGAATATTGTCTAGATACGGACACACAACAGCAACAGCACACTCATAGATGGGGTCCGATCCTCTTGCCACTTTTGGGAGCGCGCAGCCGCAACGAAAGAAAGTTGACGACCAAAACAGAACGAGAAAAAGAAATTACCTACCCTACCTACGCTGGATTGATATAATATTCGAGTCAAGCGCACATCGTCGCCACCAAATGGACTGCACGGCCAATGAGACTAGCTCAAAATTGAGTCGAATTCGAGCGCTATTATCGAGAGATCTTTCACTCAGTCTGTTAGTATACTCCTTAGACTAAGTAAAATGTTGGTAGCAGTTTTTCACTCACTAAGTAACTCCACTTTTTGGGATGTTGAGTCAAATTCGACTCAATTTGGAGTTACTCTCGTTGGCGGTGTGCGCTGCTGCTGCTGCTGCCAGTGCACTTTTCACTGGGTGGCGTGTGATTTTATTACACAGTGATGATGGTGGTAGTCGTAAGATGACTTACAGCAAAAAGAGCCATCGGTTTACCAAAACAAATTTCTCTTTTCCTATCTCCGATGTCGTGTCTTTTCGGTTTTCTTTATATTTCCATCCAATTGGATTGTGAAAATGGCTCTATGGATTAATTTTACTCAAACAAATTTCCAATTTTTCAATCAGCTGTTAGAGAAGAAATTAGGTTTCCCTTTCATTTCGCTTTTTTATCCTCTCTTTTGAAGCTTCGAAAAGAGATTTATGGGCCTAATCCTCGCCAGATGTGGTCGCCGGAGAAACAGCTTAAAACAATAATCGTAAATCTGCTTAATTTTAATTTGAGCTTCGATTCTTGCAAAATAGGGTTCGTCACTTGACTCGCATTAAAGTCTCCCGATGATTTCCTCGATTTTAGTTAGGTTATATTGTCGCCGCCATTGCTAACATGTCGAAACGGGTCTTCTTCGCAATCACTCCACCACCCCACTGGCAACACATTATCGTCGTCATCATTAGCATCTGCACTGAAGGAGAAATTTTCGATTACCGCCTTTTGCCGACTTTTCGGAATGGTGATGATGATGATGATGATGCTGCGGCAGCCAGTCAAGGTCGTTTTGTCACGAAAATGACATTAATGTCGGCGTTTCGAGCCTCTCTGCCTTCCCGTTGAGACTGCGGCCCAAGTTTAGAGGAAAAATCGCTTCATTGTGAATGGGATGCTGCCCTCTCTTTACTTCGCTGGCAACGCAAGTGAATGGATGGCTCCAGTGGAGCATGCTATCGAGCGGAATTTTAAAGAGTGATTAGCGCAAACATTGCTTTACCGACGTGGGAAAAATGTTGAATTGGATTTGGTCGTTTCAAAGCTCGCTGGAGTTGTATTCGAAGGTGGGAGAATGGGGAGAGACCTACTTTTTTATTTCGTGGGAGAATCACCTTGACCGAGAATTGATGCGCGAATCAGTGGAAGAGATCCGCTATAATTGTGTTGTAGAAGAGTTGCTCGAGAAGTGTTTTGATCAAATGAAATCGAGCTAAAAGTATACAACCACAGTAACGGAGACAGTTGGTTATTGTGACGGATTTGTTGCTCGATATAAAGAGGCTCATGTACCTATCATTAGCTCAACTAGCCGGCGTTGCCAGTTTGCAGATCGTCGCTCCACTTTCACTGCAGCTCTGAAAGTATTTTTACGTTGCTGAATTTTTGCCTTCCAGTCCTACACACTACTGAAAAGTCATGTAAATTTCGGTTCCCTGAGACCGACACATGTAAGCGGGCCTTTTGACATAAGAATCAGTTGAAAGAAACGTGAAAATCAATTCAATCAAACGTTCTCTTCGTCGACTAGCTGATGTTTCGGTGTGAGAACACTTAATTTTACATGAAATGTTTGTTTACGTTCTATGATTTATGTCCAATATGGATTACGTCTCGTGTAAAAGTAATTATTTCTAAGTGTGTACTAGCGGCATTCCACGTGCCTTCGTTTCTTCAATACTTCCATCAATATTTTAATGTCAATATTTTCAACAATATTTCCGGTGGGGTTATCAATACGGGGTCGCTCCTCACTAAAACTGTTGAATGCAATGTGATATTTCGAGGCATAACCACATTGACAAAAGTTGCCGAGGAACAGGCTTCATCTGCTGCTGTAGTAAAACAGAAGGGGAAAATGAGGGGAAATATTGAAACATGATATCAAACTTTTTTAAGCGCCCATTACACATATCAATATATTGACATTAAATTGACATACTGACAATAATATTGAAAAGGTGATATTAAAGACGATAATTGATGGCAAGTATTGACGAAAAGCTGATTTTAATTTCATTTTGTCAATCCTCAGAATGTATTGACAAAAAACCGTAAATTTCGCCATCAATATCATCAATATACGAATATTGACAACATTAATGGCAACACGTTAGAAGCCTTTTTACTTCAATGTATTAAAGTCAATATTACATGTCTCAATTCCCGCACACAAGAAACATGGATCAGCGAACGAAAGTGTGTATAGAGTTAACGTTTGCATTCGGGTCCAAACAGAAACGATTGCTGGACCTGTTTGTATAGAAAATACTAGCTACACACTGAATTCGATTTACCGAAAACGGTAAATTTTGCCAAACAAAAAAAATCAACAAATTTGATTTGTATCTTTAAAAGGGGTTTACCAGGTCTGTAAATTTTCGGAAAAAATCTCCAAATTTTAAAATTTTCCACTGATTTGTAAACTTTTACCGAACAGTTCCGTAGTTTAAAAACTACCAAACAGCGGAGTCCTGATTTAGTAGATATATATAGAAACCAATTTTCACCCAACTTATACTTGCACATTTTAAATTAATTTCCATGATTTTTAGAATAAATAGTGTTATATAATGATCTAGTCCAAGTCTATTCTTAAGTTCTCATATAAATTTAAAGGAATGTTGTTTACAGAATGATGAATGAACTAGGTGATTAATTATAGCATCCAATTTTATTTTTGATATCACTGAACTCTCCTGTTTCGTTAGAAGAATAACGTTTACCTAATGTTGCCCATACATATAATGCTTAGTTTTATCTTAATGATACACTATATTTATCATGATGAAAATCCTCTTACACTTTCTGAAAAATTACTATTGATGATTATTAAAGTAAACTAATGACCAGAAGACGTGCAAGAAAGTTAATGTAATGTGTCATACAAACTGTATTAATGGCCACACATATAGTTTATTAATTAACATAGGAAGTACCGTGAACGTGAGTTATTTTGCGACTTGTCATTCAAATACCAAATGTTGTAACTGTTTGACAGAACACAGAAAATGCACAGGACAACAGATCACATGACATGTACTTCCAAATGTTTCAAATTTAATAAAAATCGATTGTCGAGTGCGTTTTGTTAAACATTCATAAATGAAAATCATACATATAATAATTAATTTACGTTACGTGTAGGTATGTGAAATGCTGATAATATTTATGTTATTTTGAAGTAAAAAAATAACATGATTATGCTTGTGATTTTGTAGAAAATGTACATCCATATAAACGAAGCCTGGGTGATTGTTGACTATAAAAAAATACATTTTTTATTTAGTTTGAAATCGATATTATATCACACACGAAGATTTAAAAAAATGGCAACACTGCATGCCTCGCTACATGGGCAAAGGTGCATTGTGAGTCAGTCGATCTAAATGACGTACGTTCTCCCTCCCCTTGGGTAGGGGAAGAATATTGACAAAGTGCAATGAAAATCAGTTTTTAAAACAATACTCGTCATCAATCCATCGTCATCAATATTACCTTTTCAATAATATTGTCAGTGTGTCAATTTACTGTCAATATATTGACCCGTGTAACGAGTGCTTTAGTGTGTTGTCATTAATGTTGTCAATATTTATGTATTGATAATATTGTAAGAAAAATTGACAATACGATATTTGTCAATATATTGACATGTGTAATGGGCGCTTTAGCGAACCCAACACATATCAATATATTGACGAAAAGAAGAATTATTGGCAATAATATTGATGATATGAATACAGAAATATTGTCAATATCGACGTATTGACGACATTGTAGAATGTATTGCTCATCAATATTTTCGTCGTCAATATTTGCATTAATATGGTTGTCAATACTTATGAGTATTGATAATATTTTTGCCCGTGTGGTGCTTGCTTAAAAGTAAGCAATTCCCTTCGCAATGCCTTAAATCTTGAGCAGTCAAAGACTACGTGCTCCCGTTTGTACAGAGGGTTGAGCTTGCATGCTCGAGAGGTACTTTCTGAAACAACCGCTCTTACTAACCTACGTATTCCTCTGGTGCCGTTCCGTTTGTAGCACTAGCTGCCCTCCGGCAAGGTGATTCCATCTATGACGCGTACTGCTTTCAACGAGATGGCTCTGTACGTGCTTATAACCACCTCGGTCATAATGGGATGTTTAAACTTGTGCTGGTGTGCTGGGGCTACTGTACTAAAACTATGCTAAAAAGTAGTCCGCATAATGTAAACAGGGTGTTTTAAAGTACAATGACAAGAAGGACAAACATATTTGTGAGTGCAAGTTCCATGTTTTTTTTTCGATATCAGCTCGTAGCCCACATTGGTTTATAACTTGTACTAAATATTTCGAAACGAGCTTTGACTAGGTACCCCTCGTTACCCAACGCTCAATTTTTCAGGAGTACTTTTTTATAAGGTGATCTTCCAAATACAATCAGTTTTCGACTCCGCCTACCCTATTTTCGGACCATTAAATATGACGTCCCAAAAACGCATGATGGGCTTCATATTGATGAATTTACGTTACGGTCGACCAGCAGATGGAAATGATGTGAAAATGATAATGACGTTTTGCTACCTGTCAAATCGTATGGAATATGTTTTACTACATCATCAGTTTTGTAATTGCAAATCTGAAAACTAGGTGTCGCATGGCCTGTTTTACCTTTGCGTAAATTCATCAATAACATTGACTATTTCGACTCGAGATTTGACTACACACCCCTGGAAACCCAGCACTGAATTTTTCAGGATCATTTACAGGAATTTATAATGTTATGTTCGAAATACAATCGGATTTAGACCCCGCCATGGCCCGCCTACCATCTTTTCGGGCCGTTCAATATGGCGTCACAAAACCGTCCGATGGGCTGTATATAATATTGACATTTTCGAATCGAGATTAGGCTCCCCTCGGTCCCAACGCTGAAATTTTCAGAAATACTATTTTATAAGGTAATCTTCAAAATACAACCAGTTTTAGACCCCGCCACTGCCCGCCCACTCTATTTTCGAGCCATTGAATATGACGTCACAAAAACGCTTGATGGGCTGTATACTACATTGATGTCAATAAAAAGCATTGGGGTGTTCTGCAAAGTTGTGTATTTTTATGATGCCAACAATTTCTTAGAACATGATAAATTTATCAAATTTGAAAAAAAGCACTTATTAACTCAAAAAACCAATATTAAGGAAGTCTTAAAAGAAAATCAATTATAGCTCTACAGAGTTAAGATGTAGAAACTTGGTGTCTTTAGCAAATGTTCATAAAATCAATTGTTCTGCAACTTTGTCCAAGACATAGAACCATTATCTCGTAACTGGAAATAGTTAGAATTTGTATGTGTAATACTAGCGTACACACAAAATCAGGGCCTCCCTGTTCGGTAATTTTTTACTGGGTTTATGAACAGCTGAAAAAGTCAGTAAACTTAAAAAAATTGTAAAAAATTGTATAAAAGTGATTTTTTCTTGAAATTTATACAGACTGTGTTCTTATTACATTTATTTGATGATAAAAATAAAATATGTTAAAATTGTTCGTTGCATTACGTGTGACCGTTATTTTCAGTTTACTGACTTTTTCAGCTGTTTGAAAACCCAGTAAAAAAATTACTGACCCCAGTAAAATAATCTCTGTGTGTAGAGATTGTTCAGGTATGTATTTCAAAAGATGCGGGAAATAATTTTGAGCAACTTCTCCCAAGACACCTAGTCTCTAAAACGTTGCAAAAGCGTAGAAAATGTTTTTGACTGTGTTTATTCAGATTTGTGCCAATGTGCGTCGTAAGATATGGCCATCCCTGCACTGACCATATGGTTAAGTGAGAACGATCAACATAACGTATGCAACCAACTAAGTTTTCATCGATGACTATCGAGAAGCTCACGGTCCCTGCTGAAGTGATCAATTTACCATCGTTTTGCTATTTGTAGTGGAACTAATACTATTTTAGACAGAGCCGACTCAACAAATTCCCATGGTCATCGTTTAACGAGACCGTGTCACTGACTGGTCGGGAAGGCGTTGGGCTGTACATCGAAGACATGCTACCGTGCCGTAGGATATGGCCTTTAATTCCTGCTGTGGTTTTCAGAAGCTCCAAGTGCAGAATGAATATTCAATATTAAATTCAATGAAGTTTTTATTATGTCTTCCAAAAAAGACAGGCTTTATATTGATTTTCGTAGAATGTAATCATATTTTTTGAAAGCATACGGGTGAATCATAGTAACATATTGATATTCGTCTTTAGTTTAAAACATATTCGTATCGAGTGTGGCAACGCTTTGTAAAATACACGGATGGTGGGAAGTGAATGATTTTGGAAATTTAATTGAAACAAGTTTCTAAGAATTAACGAATACTTTTCGTTGCAGAAAACAACGAAAGAATTCGTGAAGCAAACGAGCGCTTTAGTTGTATAATCTAAATTTTATTTTCAGTGTAGATGCTCCTGCTACTAAGAGCTTCGTTTTCTGAGCACTTTCATCTCGATTTTTAAATCAAGATTTAAAGCAAAATAATACCTTCACTGTTTGACACTAAACTGACAAACTAACAGCTCGCTCCCATACAAAGTGACACCGAGGGGCGCTAATAAGGTGATTTTTGCAAATGTAATCTTTCTTATTTAAAATAGTTCCAGTGTACCAAAATTGATGAAATTTTGGGTTTGGGTTCCATTTTTAATGCAGATTACGAATATGCATTTACCTCAATACCCTTAAAAAACCCAATTGTTATGATATACATCTAAGTGTTTAAATGTACACTTTGTTCCTACCTTGGTAGGCAATCCAGTTTTTCAAACAGGTTTTCTAAACGTGCATATCAATATAACAATATGCATCTTAAACTAAAACTAAATCTTATATATTTTTTCTAGTCCGTTTATTTGGAAGGCTCAATTGCGTTAGCTTTACGGAGCCGATAAATAATTGTTCTTTGTTTGTAACAAAATTAAACTAATTCTATGCAGAGTAGAAGTTGGGCCGAATACTCGCGGCTTACTCGAGGTTAGAAGGGTACATAGTCGAGGAGCTTAGGGGTGGGTTTTCGTTGTCTTATCAGAGCGTTGTCGCCAGTATGAATAGTAGTTCGGTTCTAGATTCGTCTGGAGTTCGACCGGCTATGGTGGGGTACCAGTGCGTTACCCCTACCGGGGAACAACTACTGAAGTCTCCCTTCCCTACTAGGATTTCGAAACTCGGAAATAATTCACGTCCGAACCTACGCGACTACCGAAACCTTTTTCGAGTTGGAGAATACTTCTCCGTTTATTAATTAATCAATCGCTTTTATACTAAACCTATTTACTAAGTACATAATTTTTGGGCATTCTTACCCTCTCTACTCTCCCTAGTTGCGCGCGTCGCGAGCATATCTTTTTGCAATGTTATTATCACCGGTCGTTCACTGATCAGTTTTTTTTTTCATTTACTTCATATACCTCTACCCGTCATACCGTCGCCACCTAGATCCGAAGTGCAACCTTGCAAAAAAATGAATTTGTTGTTTTTACCGATAATTGCACTTCGCATCTAGGGCATTATTCGTCGCGTATGTCCAGTCAGCTGTTTGTAGTCCAAAGTCGAATGTGTTCTGTTTGAACTCCCCTAGCATGACATAAATTTGCTGCGTCTATCGAACTTCTCGCGGAACGTTGGCCCTCGTGGCTCTGCACTAGTGGGCGAAAAAAACTAATAAAGAGAGACAAAAGACAAAGATATTAAATTCGTATACTAGACATTTGAAGAAACATATAAACTGACTGCATATAGCAAATATCGCGAGTTCCCAACACGTCTCTGATAGAAACATAGGGTTGTCTTCCTTGGGCCTCGAGGGTATTCAAAAGTCGCTCTCTGGCGGCGTCCTTATCATTACATTGCCAAACTGCGTGATCGATGTCATCGTAACCGTTTCCACACTGACAGATGTTGCTGTCCTCGAGATTTATTCTATTGAGATGAGCATCTAGCGAGTAGTGGTTGGAAAAATCTTATCTAAATATAAAGGGAATTAATCGTTGCAATTTTTCATTTTCATTTTGATTACTTAGACTAGCTCAACTTCAAGTAATTTAGTCAATTAATCTTTGATCTGATCCAGGGATTCACAATTGGGCAGACCTTTCCATACAACCTTAAACAGACGTTCAGTTTTGGTGTCGTAAGTGAACAATTTGTATTGCTTCTCAGCAGAGACGTAGTTAAGGTTGACAGCGTCCCTGGCAAACCATGAAAATTACGCCCCTCTTCAAAACGATTTTTTTTTGGTTTGGAAATTGCATTGTTTGTATGTCACATTTAATAGGTACATAAATGAATTAACATTATTACACATACAATTAGTTTTATCAGTTAAGTGACTCTTATTCGTATTATTCGGGGTACTAAGTAAGAACATCTTATGACACAAACCATACAAACTGATTAATATCGAGTCCTGATAATGATCCCAACCCCTGGTTTCGATCCCTGGTTGGCGCAATAAAACTGTAATCACCGTTTTTTTCTTAAAGACTGAAGCCAATCAAAATTATCCAATCATCACTCCAGTCGAATATCCCTAACATCACTTAAAATAAATTCAAAATTTTGCCATACGTGCCTTAGCTGCAGAAAACTGATTCAAAATGTCATTCAAGTCAAGTTCTGAAGCGATTCCTTTTTTGTTGCAAGAATAGCCACGCGGGAAAGTAATTTTTTACAAGTTTGAAATAGCTGAAGCAGCTCATACGTGTCACTGTAACAGGAAGCAACAACACAAAAATCGAAGAGCCGTTTCGATACTAGGATAACTGTTTTCAAGCCCTTTTTCAAGGATCCAATTCAAAGTGTCTAAAGGAGTCGAAGAGCTCAGGTCAGGTTACAGTTCTTTCATCTGTGTTTTAAATACTTCTATCTCTGATACATGCTGCACTATATCAATATAAGAATAATACTTTAGCCCGAAGTCTATCAAGACCTTCTTCAATTGATGCATGGGAATAACTGTCAGCCCATCCTGTCAAAAAAAAAATATATATATAAACGATTGCTTCTCTACGCTGTTCCATCTGTTACGAAATGTTGTCAAATATAGGGAGCTCTTTGAGTTGTTGTTTACGCCGACGTCTTTGAGTTGTTGTTTACGCCGACGCTCAATGGATTTTTCATTTGCGTACTAGATAGCAAAATCAGCTCCATCCATTTTTATTTCCTCAAAGATGTTTGCTAGCCTCTGATAAGTAAGTAAGTCATGTCTATGGTGATGGTTCTTGATTGCAACGATTTGTTTACTTTGTTAATTATATTGAGGTTTCTCTCCCATAGATCGAGCAGACAATGAAATTTAATTTGTTTTAATAAAACTTGATTCCCTACACCTTGGCACTCTTATAAGTTGTCAGATCTGTTAAATGGGTAAGAAGAAAGAAATTTATCTTTTTAGAGCTGGAACTACTTGTCGTTCTTACGGCCATCTTGTATCGAAATGTGCTTTTAACGTTACTCCCAAATATGAATTAAGAACACTCCAACGCGTAGTTGAACTATTTGAATATTTGAACATCTCTTGTACAGTTCCAAAGAAAGTAATCACTCTATACTGGCTGCGAAATCTCTGATAAGATTTTACCTATGAGAAGTACAAGTGCAGCAGTGTAAATTTCTGAAAGTCTATCGTGGATTTGGGCGCCCCTGTAACTCAGCGACCCTGGCGAGGGCCACTTTAGCCACCCCCTCACTACGCCCTGCTTCTCAGTAAGATACTCGAGAAGACGTTTGAATCCGTCCAAGGGTTCAGCCAATACACGACGTTCACCCCGACGGCAAATTTGAAGTGAAAACTTGAACTTAACGAAGTTTAAAAGTTCTTAGTGCGTGGAAATCGGAAGTGGTTATCATAATAGGCGGGACTTTTTTCTTCTTGGCGTTGAGCTGGGAATGTTTAATAGATTATTGCCTGGATGATGGGTGATTTTCATCATCCGTGAGCATATCAAATTGATTGCTCAGATAAATTGACTCAGAAGGGGATCAAGAGATTACCTTTTTATTGCGTTTAGGCATCATGGTGGCAGAAGAAAGTTTCTTCAAATCGACTTCCAAGCAGATTACTATAAGAATTCAAAGGATCGAAGAGGAATTTTCTTAATCAATATCTAAGCAGGATTACCACGGGTCCGGTTCAAACATGGATCAAAAAGGAATAAAGAATAGAACAACGTAGTACATTTGCAGGTAATGTTTAACACTGAAAAGTGCTGCTTAAATTTGTTGTAGCTTTTGATAGTAGTAAATAGGAAATAGATCAGCGTGGCAAGAGAGCACGATGTGGACTGTAGTTGGTTTCGTTGGTTGTGCTAGTGAGCTAGCATAAGTCTAAACACCCCATTAATCCGAACGGTCTGCTCAGCTTCAATTGATTCAGTTTTGTTTCCCGTGCTGTAACCCAGGATTGCTCCTCCTTACCTAAGTATTAACGAAGATGCGCTAGCTTGGAGACACCACTTGTTATTGCTTGGTCTATAGTTGTTCCGTTTTGTGGTCATTTCCCGAGGAATAATATTTTAAAATTTTCCATGAGCGGTAAAATCATTTGATGCATCTTTTTATAGAAGCCAAGGCGAATTAAGAATTCTGGAAAAATCTGGACAAATCATGAGTCTGGTCTAGGCAAGATATTGTATGTATGTCTGGCTGGCTAAAAATCTGGAAAGTTGGCAACGCTGCTCGTTAAATCTCGACGCCTTCGGTCTGCTTAACCCTTGTGGGACACCATAAGACGTTTGTGGAACACCTGAAGTGATCCAAATCGAACTCTTTCTTGTGTCTGTCTTATATACCAGTACTATCAGGTTCTGGAAGTAGCCCTTCGTAATCCTCAGGGACCCTCATTCTGTGCAACGCTTCGGTGATGGGTTCACAGGTAGCGCTATTGAATCCACACTGGTGCAGCGAAAGGGTTAGGGTTCAACCCCTCCCGCTCCTAGAGCCATGAAGCAAATGTTAGTCATCTTTAACACTTATTCATGTGTACAGAATGTCAATCAAATTGAGATATTTCTATCATGGAGCCGTTCAACGCCAACTGACAAGTCGGTATTAGTTTGCCCTCTCCGAATTCCATGAAACTTCGCATAATTCTCGAGTAAAATTAAAGTAGATTAAAAATGACCAGTAAGTAAATTAAAAATGACCAATGTAACATTTCCGCCATAATGCAAAAAACAAAGTTGGAGTTTGATAGATTATTTTTTGAACTGATGTGAAAAATTTTACAAAGCTATTTTTACCGTAGTCAGTGAATAATAACCGTGGAAATTTAGTAAACAGTATTTTTGCGTTGCTGAATTGTTGCCTTAAGTGGACCCTACACGATTGCTTTTATTGATAATAATCGTATTGTCAATAAATTCTATATTAACGTCAACACATCGAGATTGACAATATTTCTGAATTCACATCATCAATATTATTGTCAATAATTCCCCTTCGTGTCAATATATTGATGCGTGTGGGGTTTGCTTTAAGCGAACCCCACACGTATCAATATATTGACGTGAAAGGGAATTATTGACAATAATATTGATGATGTGAAAACAGAAATATTGTCAATATATTGTCAAGTAAATTAAAAATGACCAATGTAACATTTCCGCCATAATGCGAAAAACAAAGTTGGAGTTTGATAGATTATTTTTTGAACTGATGTGAAAAATTTTACAAAGCTATTTTTATCGTAGTCAGTGAATAATAACCGTGGAAATTCAGTAAAATCACCACTTTATACTGAATTTCGTGCTACAATATAGAAAACATCACAGAGTACGTTTTGTCAAGTTGAACTTTGGACATGTGTTTTCCTCAATAACATAATCAAGGAGTGTTTAGTGTATGTCGTATTACTCCAACACTATTGAGAAATGAAGAAGTAATTGGTTATGATACAGTTGTCATTGTTGCCTTTATCGCAAGGATCCGACTTTAATTATAAGGTCCCGCTCTTTATACCCTTTGGAGTGTTGGAACACCCTCCAAAGGCGCGCCCCTTTTGCAGTCAAAAACGGGTTCCTTACACGGTAACCGCAAAATACCCAATAATGACTACAAAGTAAGCATTTTCGAGGGAAACTGGGACTACCCATTAAATGAGTAAATTTTTACCCATTTATGAGTATTTACAACTACAAAAACAAGTAGTAAGTATTAATTTTTGAATAACAAAAATTACGACCGGGAGCTTCGGATTCGCGTTTTTAAAAAACAACTGTTCACAACTAACGCTAAACAGTGTTCACTCGGCTGTCGACAAAAGCAGGCCACTCTCGATGTGTGCTACGCGATCGTCTGTTTTCTCGGCAGCAACCATTGTGTGGTCCTCCTCATTGTTCTTCATCAGCAGTTCTTTCGGTCGATGCGTCGTCGACTTTGGAAAGCAACCGTTTCGTGATGAGTGTATGAGTGTTGACCACGTTTTGCGTCCATTGCTGCAAGGACGCGCTCTGACCCTCGTTGGCGTACAACAATTTGCCATACAATGAAACTACTGGAAGAGGAGGCTTTTTGGATAGCGGAAGATAAAGTGTTTATTGTGTTGTACCTTTTGACTATAGTTTTAAAATGTATTGTATAGTGACCAAGAATCCTCGGCTCTGTAAAGTTAATTCGGTTGAGCCTTATCAAATAAATTAATAAAAAAAAAAAAAAAAACTAACGCTAAACATCAAGTGAGCTTTATTCAATTTTGGTGTTATAAAAATGGTTCTACCTATTAAACTGCTATGCTACATTTCCTGTTGTTGTTTACTCGGAGCTGCTTATGCTGGCGGTTTATCGTGGACTTCGGTTCCGTGGCTGCTTACCCTGGTGAATGTGCTGACCAGGTGTGACATCGATCGGGCGGTATCGACTGGGTTAATGGCCGGAATGCTGACTGCGCTGGCTGATGATCGAGGTGTTGGTTAGAATGTTGACTCTGCTGGCTGGTGCGATGATCGGGTGGTTGGCCGAAGTGCTGACCGTGCAGAGTGGTGTGTTGACTGATGTAATTGTTGGCTGTACTGTGGCTGGTATGATGGCTGGTGTGATGGATGATATGATGGAGCCGTTGGTAACTCAAATACTCATAAATGGGTAATATTTTTACTCATTTAGTGGGTAGTCCCAGTCTCCCTCGAAAATGCTTACTTTGTAGTCATTATTGGGTATTTTGCGGTTACCGTGTAGAGCACCCGCATCAATGCGTTACTATTCGGGCTGCTAGTTTGAAAACTTTAGCCATTGCTATTTTAGTTAACAACTTGTTTACGCACCGGTCGTTGCTATCACGATTGTGAATAGTAGCACATTTCCGTCACAATATGTTGCAACAACTTATTTATGACTGATATAAGTTGTATAGAAGTTGCCACAACCGATTTGTGACAAGCGTGCTACTAGGGAAGTTGCTAAACTTATCATCGAACTTCGAACTGAAATTGATCACAGAGTTTCGTGATTGTTTTTTTCGACAATATTAATATAGCTTACAACGAAGACTGAAGATTGAAGGTTAAGATCCAAGGACAGACCCAGGTACTCAAGAAACGGTCCTCCGGAAGATCCGAATAGACCAGCGATTGTTTTTAAATCACTTGTTGTGATGCTAAACCAATGAATTTGAATCTGGGACCAGCATGTGCACACTGGTGGTCACGAAACCGTCCTCTGGGAGATCTGGAACATCCATAAAAGTGGTCAATTCGTAAAAATCGATCTTCGTATGCTCATCTTTAAAAAAAAGGAGCGCACCAAAATGCATAAAGGTATTTTCGAATGCCCATCTGGATTACTAGATTACATATTTTAGCTTGTGAATGTATCAAGCTCGGTTGGTCGAATTTAATACTGTAGATATATTAATATCAGAAAAAACAAATTTGAAACTTTTAAGAAGAACTGATTGATAGAAATGTATAGATTTCAGGAAATTTTACTTCAGCGAAGTTCCATTAAATTCAGGAAAATTTAAGCTTGAAGACCTATGAGTAAGTTACGTGAACTTTGGGTAAGTTCTGAAAATGTTAGGGCAGTTCCATGAATAGCAGAAAAACTGTGATGTCGTTTCGAAAACTTTATGGCAGTTCCATTTATTTCAGTAAAATAGAGGATTTAAGGATAGTAAAAAACTTCAGGGAATTAACTTAAAAACATTAAGAAAGCTTCACAGAAGATCCATGTTTAAAGGGAAATTTGAAGATCTTCTGGACAGTTCCATTAATTTCTGAACAATTCCAGAAACATCATCAGGAAAACATAAAGAAAGTTCCGTAAACTTCAGGAAACAATAGAGATCTTCAGGAGAGTCTGAGGAATGAAAAGAAGTACTGATGAAGGAAGTTTCATAGGCAAACTACGGGAACAAATGGGAAGTTCCTCAAAATTTCTGGAAATTCTTGTGAGCTTCAGGCAAACTTCAGGATTTTTAAAGTGGTTCTACAAGCTTCAGGAAACTGCAGGAACTTTTAAGGAATTTTGAGTTTTTCAGGGATACCCAGAGAACTTTAGGGAAGTCAAAATAATTTCAGATATGTGGAGATATGACATGGAAAAATTGACATTTTAAAGAACTTCCAAGTACCTCAAAGAAGTTAAACTAGGGAGCTTTAGGGAATTTCAGAGATATTAACTGCTTCATAACTTCGAGAAATTCAATAGATTTCAAACATTCAGGGAAATTCGACGATATGCGTAAGCTCCGATAAAATTCAGAAAAACTTCGAGATTTTTTTTGACAGTTCTATTTAGTTCAGGGTAGTACCAAGAACTTCAACAGAATCTAGAGTACTTCAATAATGGAAAAAAGTAAATAAATAAATAATTAAATAAATAAATAAATAAATAAGTAAACTAATTTCATGGAAATCGAAGAATGTTTAAGGAATTCCAAGAAACTCAGGGAATTTCCGAAACTTCATCAAAATACCAAGACCTTTATTTAAATTTCAGAAACATAAGAGATCTTACATGAGCATCAGGAAAATGCGAGATCATTTTAAAGAAGTTCCATGGTTTTCAATGCAGTTTAAAGAACAGAAAAAATTGGTTGTTTCATTGTATTTTGGGAAGTTCCCAGAACTTCGTAGATGGTTAGAGATCTTCATATCAGTTTCATATATTTGAGGAAAATTGCAGGATATTTCAAGGAATGCATAGGAATTATGGGATATTTCAAAAATTTCATGAATTTTGCGATGCTTCTGAAACAATGCGAGGTCTTCAGAATTTTTTTTTATAAATATGATTAAAATTTCCGGAACAATAGAACATTTAAAGAACTTCAGGAAAGATTCAAAACCTCAGGGGAGTCCAAATAAAACTAGGATTTTTACGCGAAAGGACTACTTTTGTGCATGTTCAAAATCTTCCAGAGAATCACAAGACTACCTGATTGCATATGCTAGTCCTAGATTCTAATTCATATATGTAGCTTCAGAATAAGTAAATCGTGAAGCTCTTGAATCTTTTTTATAACTTTTACGCATGGTCCGGACTTCCCGAAAGACCGGATTATGGCCAGCAGAGTTTGCATGCTGGTCCCAGATCCAATTCATGAATGTAGCATCAAAACAAGTGAATTAAAAAAATACAGAGTTCTAGGATCTTTTCTACAAATTCGTTCTCTTTACGGATATTCCGGATCTTTTTTCCATGGCCAACATAGTGCATATTCTGGTTTCAAATCCAAATTCATTCATGCAGCATAACAACAAGTTTATTAAAAAATATAGATCCTTTTTTACTAATTTTTCACATTTACGGATGTTCCGGGTCTTCCAGAGGAAAGCTTTGCTGTTCCTTGGGTCCGTATTTTTGTCGCAAATCCAAATTTATTCATATATCACAATGTTCAAATGAAAAACAAAACAAACATTTCATAGATAGCAACGCTTGGGCCGGTTGCTATCGCGCTGCTATATTATTCATTGTTTTTTTTTATGCAGGAAACAAATTTTGTAGTCCAGAAAATCGTTTCCTATGCTCAAATCACATAAATATTTCTTTGAAAACAACTTACATTTTTTTTATTATTCTATGATTGTGGCTAATTTTAATGTATTTTGGTCCATTTTAGAGAAGTTTGCATTTTTGATATTCTTTCAAATAAACATAATTTTTGAAATTTTAAAAATGTACTTTTTTGTAATTTAAGTTTTACACTTTTCTTTAATTTTTTACGCGAATATGTGGTTTTTTTAGTGTATATTTTTATGAAAAGCCTAACTACTTTCCATCAGTTGATGGAGTTGTCTTGGACGTCATTTCGATTAGATGAGCCATTTTCGTGCTAAATATGATTGATTGTACAATACGGAATATGCCATGAATGCATTCTAAAAAAATTGGTGAGTGTCAAAATGCACGAGATCCGGCATAAACTTGGTTTATTGGATCTAGTGATCGATTATGCAAAGTTTCATGGAATTTTGAGAGGTAAAATCAAATTTATTTTTTACTCAATCCCTTTGTATGAAATATATCGACGACTAATTTGTTTATTCAACCCTTGTAACCATAAATCCCGTTAATAGCCTGATGAGGGCCTTTTTCGGATTAACATTTTTTTATTTGATATAGGGTAAGTGCACTGGTATTGGCCATAGGTTCATATTTTGGCGATACCTCAGAAAAAGGATTGCATCACAATCTTCGTGCGTTTTGTGGGCGGTATGTATGTGTATTCCGATGAATATGATTTGAATCAATAATCTTAACAGAACTCAAGACCTCAAACTTGTAAAAAACGTTAAATATTTCCAAAACATGGCCAAACTAGGAGCATGGCAAATATAGGAGCGTTTTCCCTATATCAGCATTACATAATTATATTGATGGGCTTGATGGTTGCTTGGGCAAGATACCCCAAAGAATATTTTCTGGTCTTTGAATTAAAATATTTCTCGATTCCCGTGGAATTTCCGGGAACAGCCGGGAAGCCAAAAATGGTCGGGAAATGGAAACACTACCTGTAAGTATTTTCCGTATTAATCCGTATCACGGGAATTATGATTTATGGTTAATTTCACGAGAATCGTTTTCCGGGATGTCCCGGGAAGAAAATACTAATTCCGTACATAAAAGAGTTCATACAAATTCAGTAAAACGACCTGTTCGGAGAGCCCCATTTTCGGTGCTTTGGAGACGACTATAGCATTTTAAGGTAAAATCAGCTCCAAGCTGAAGCTGATACCCTATATTTGAATTTTCAAGCATGATTTTTGAACGGAGAAAATCAAACAGCAAATGCTCTGTCCAAGCAAAATACCTTTATCTGAAGCAACCAATCACATGCGAAGTCAATGTGACAGTGACTAAACTTATATGTATTTATTGTCCAATCTCCACAGAAAGTTATGCCATCGGCAGCGGACAGGGGGAAAAAACCCCGAAGGTAAATATTGACGCGCGTCATCGCCATATGAAGTGTCCAAGCCCAAACGGAGTTAAATGCCAATCCTTTAGCATCGCTCGACTGCAGCAAACAAACGACGCCGGTTTCGTCGCAGTCGCGATCGAGTTTCGGGTTCGGATTGCATAATGATTGCTTGTCCACCACCACCATCACCACCACCACCACAGGAGATGGTTTAACCGAGCGATTGTAGGTATATTTACAGCTAACCCGTGTGTCGGTTGCGGTACCCATTCAGGTGTGGAAAGACTATGCAGTCGAAGAAAGATCCGGGTTCGAATGTTTATATAGACATACAAATCCGATTTGCCGTTGGTGGTGAACTTGGGCGATTGCAGTTTGCGTTGCATAATATTGAAGGTTTTTGTATATAAGTTGGATTTTAACGCAAGGGGTCAATGGTTGTCCCGTGAGATAATGCTTGTAATGCTTGACGGGAAACCCCGAAGGAAGACGTAACAAATCAGCATACTGTATTCGCCTCGCTCTTCTTTTGAATGAAATTTATTAGAGTTAACTAAACTGATTTTTGGCTAATCAAAATTCATGAAAGGCTATTTGTTACAGTACAGGTTGGATGATTAAAACTCATTATTTTAAAAAATAATAATAAAGTTACTGGGGTGTCTAATAGCCTAGTTAATTAAGGCACGGATTTCCTATTCGGGCTTGAAAATATGTCGAATTGAAACTTTTCTCGATTTCCCTGGGCTTAGTGTATCGTTGTGGTTGCCACATTCTATATACATTGCACAGTGGTCCAGAATGCAGATTTAGGTGGAATGATATGTTTTGAGCCTGAAATTGAAACTTTAGACTAAAAGTCTCTTCTACAAAGTTGTTCCTTATAGTTAGGCCCTCATTTTTATGACAATGAATTCTAGGGTGGTTCCTATTATCATTAAAATCAAAAATCTTACTTTTTTGTTTGAATAAATTAAGGTATACATTCTTCAGGAAAGTTATAACTGAGCTAATTTTAAGCAACTTTGTTGAAAACAACTTTTTTCTAACTATTTCTAGCTATTTTCTTGAATTGAGTTAGGGTGGCCTTAAAAAACAGGTGTTTTGCTCTAGTTTTCTTATTTCGTATTTCTCAGCAGAGGTGTCTTCAAATAACTTTTAGACCTTTAGAAGGCACAAATTTTTGCTGCACAAAGTTTGTCAATATCTTTCGCCGATCAAGAATTATTGACGTTTTTATACTAAAAATATGCACTTTTCAAATGTTAATATCTCTGGTTGGGGCAAACAAAAAAAAAGTTTTTTACGGCATTTTAAAGGGCGTATGTTATTCTCAATAATATGACAAAATTGGAGGTATATTATTTTTTAAACTCGTATAAAATCAATTTGAATTTAGTCATATTTTTTATTATATTTGGGTATATCTTTTTTATTTGAAGAGATACTGGCAACAAATTCAGGTATAAAACATTCGTCTATAAGAGTTTTAAAATTCTCTTGAAGATAACTTTCATGAGAAATTTCAAATAAAAAAGTTATTGGCAAAAAATGGATTTCATAGGACCACTCTAATGACAAATTTATATAAAATGTGCTAGTACATTTGTTTCAATATTTGGACATTTAGTGTCTGTGAAGAAGTTTTTGTTCTTAAAAATTTCCTTTTTTTGGTGTTTGCAAACGTCAGGGTGGTCCTCAAATTAGGGAATTTTTAAAACTAACTTTTTTGTTTTACAAAATAAAAACATGTGTTGTTTAAAAAACTTGTAGCTAAGTTAATTGCAAGCAACTTTGTCGAAGAAAATTTTTTCTATCTCTTAACGTTCTCATTTTAGAGTTTTTTTTCGGAGTTGATTTAGAGTGTTCCTGGAAAAAATAGTTTTTGTTTTTGTCAATATAATATGCTTTTTTCAAATGTTAATATCTCTGGTTGGGGCAAACAAAAAAAAAAGTTTTTTTGCGGCATTTGAAAGGGCGTATGTTATTCTCAATAATATGGAAAAAAATGGAGGTTGGATATTTTTTAAACTCGTATAAAATCAATTTGAATTTATTCATATTTTTTACTATATTTGGGTATATCTTTTTTATTAGAAGAGATACAGGCAACAAATTTCGCTATAAAATATTTGTCTTAAAGACTTTTAAAAGTCAATAGAAGATGACTTTCATGAGAAACATGCTATTTTAAGTATTGGTAGGCATTGATAATCATATTTAAAAAGTGTCCGAATGTATGGTCTAAGTGTCCAAATTTTAGTGTCATACGGTATATGTCCATGAACAATTCTTAAAACTCTGAAATATGAACTGAAAATAGTTTTGAGATCCCAATATGTTTTAAAAATTTTGTTACTAAGCAAATAGACATCTCTGAAACAGATTGTAAGTATAGCAGCTCCAAACTAAATGACGAATTGGAAAAACTCGACCTTCTCCAACTTGCATTATTGTGAGTTAAGGGCAATCATTGAAATTTTTTTTAATATCTGTAATTTTTTCTTCAAAATGGAGTCAATTGTAGCTCGAAAACATCACTTCTGATCGAAATGACTGCTGAGACAAAGCTGCAGAAAAAAATAAAATCTATCTGTGAAAAAAATAAATTGTAGATTTTATAGCAATTTTGAGTAAATATTCCAAAAAAGTGTTAAAACCACAAATTTATCAAAAAGCAATCTTAAATTTTAATATATAAAACAAATGCAAACTTTTGGAATATTTAAAATTATTGACATTTAAAAATTTGCTATTACGCTGTTTTATGTAATTTCTAAACAGGAAACAATCTTTGAGACATTTTAAATTGTTTTCTAAAATTCGGTCCCATTTGCGTTTTGGATTTTGGTCCGCCATCTTGAATTCCAAAATGGCGGTTGATGTTGATTTTCCACTTCTACTAATCAAGCCCATTCCGTAGATACCCATATTGCATGGGTTTTTTTCCCTCTGTTCGGGACCTAACACCACTGCGACCATTAATTTGATCTATTGTAGTATATCCCGTGTCCTTAGTTTAGTGCATGTCGTGTTACTCCATCACTATTGAGAAATGATGAAGTATTCAATTTTTTTTACAGTTGTCATTCTTGCACCCTCCAAAGGCGTCAGTCAAAATTGGATTCCTTAGCAACAAAATTAAGGAATGACACCCATAATGACCATGCATCAGAACCCTAGTCTCAACCACTTCAAACTAGGGAACAACGAATAGAAGATTAGGAATCACTTAGATGAAGACTAATTAACTCATTTTTTCCTTGCTCCAAGATCATCCTCGGTGGACAAAGCCGAGTCTTGCCACTATCAACAAGGTATAAAAAGTGACAAGGGCTAAGATGTGTTCCTAGGATTACTGATTACTTGTTCCCCTAGTTTGAAGTAGTCAGGTCTAGGAATCGGTGGGGTGTTTACATTCCGTAACGTACCACGAAAAGGTGATCTACCCACGTTATGGGGCTTGCATGGGTTTAGATGCAAATTCGCTGCCCGGAGGCCGCAAAATAGGATTTTTGACCGCCGTCTTCGAGTTGTGTAAACCATCTTCCGGAATCCGGAATGCTACCTTGAATTTTGGAATGTCCCCGACTCTACGCTTAAAAAAAATCTACACGCGCCGTTCATGTGTTTCACATTTGAATTGGCACAATGTGGCAAACACATTCATTTCAAATGTCTAATTTATGAAATCAGCTATACCTTATCCATTCACCTACAGCAAACATGAATTTCATGTGATTTAAATGTGCTTGATTTATCATGAAATGTTTTGCATATGAATATATTTTACCACACATGCTTAATTTAAACATGATGCATATGAATTTGATGAAAGACAGTGTAGCAATCTGATAGTATAACCAACAATCAATACGAAACTAACGATTTTAAATTGGCTCACTACTTGACTAGCCTATTGGTCCCAAGCGAATCGATTACGTACCCCATTCTAGTCAAAATTCTAGTACTACACAATGTTTGTTTTGATTTACTATGAAAGTTTGACAGATTAAATGAGGGGTTAGTGGATTTTCCTATGTTTCGAGGGGTGAATCGATTAGCTTGGGACCGAAGAGAGTACCAGAACTGAGCCAAAAAGTTGAGCACGTATCTTCGGGACCTTCTGGTCTTAGAGTTACCTCTATGGTATAACTATTGGATTTTGATTTGATTTGTTGCTATGAAATAGATAACTGAATTTCATTTAAGCAAATCGTAGTCATGCATACTGCATTCCAATAGTATCGTACAAACAGAAAAATTGTTTGAAACTCAACATATAATAATACGGTCTACTTAAAAGATAATTATTGAACGGCTTTCAGTACGTAAAAATGATAAACACGACATATTTCATTTTAGATACATTAATTTACATTTTCATATTGTGTGTACAGTAGATTAATCGTAGTAGATAGCTTAACCTATGCCCTGGATGCTCTGATCCTGTTCTATAATCTTCTAATTAAATTATTAATCAAATAGCACTGTCTGCGTGAATAAAGTTCCACTTTTGTTTTCTATAATAGAGCTTATTATTTAGAGTATGGTGGTGCATCAAACATAGACAGTTTCAAAATTTTGTAAAGTTTTGTACTATGGTGCATCTCATAAGCAAGGAAATTATTTTTGAACATTCCACATTCCCACAGCTTTCTCACAATGCAGAAAAAGGAATCTACTTTTAATATCTCTCCAATTTCCATTAGTTCAGTAACTCCATCTCCTGTAAACGTCAAAATATATCAATTTTTATAAACAGTACAATTGATTTTTGAGTTATGCGAAAATAAAACCTCCTTCTCAAAATCCATCCGCGTTGACTGTACTTCAGATTGTACTATTTTAGAGAAATATGATCTTGTTTTAAGATCAACCAAATCAAATGCTCCCGTATTATCATTCTTGAAAAATGTCAAATTTAGAAGGTCATAACTAAATTGGAGGCCAGCTTTATCACACAAGGTGTATCCAATGTTTTTTTTCCTAGATGACGTGACATGTGAATACTGCTTAAATTGTTTATGCTTAGTCTCTAGCCTATAACACATTAGTTTACCAATCGGACCGCTGCTTTCTACAACGCTGCTGTAGTGGATCGTGTGATGGTGTTTTGGTTTTAGTTTATCATCAGGAAAACATTTGAGATACGATTTGTGGTGGATAGTTACAAGTGTTCTTAATCGTTCAATATCTAGTAATGAAAACGATGGGATCAAAGCGTGATCTACCAAATTTACAAAATTTTTAACGTATCCTCATACTGCATCATCATGCGGTACAAGCGGACCAGCAATAAAGTTAAATAATAACATAATGCTTGGATTTTAGATGCTTGGATTTTAGATGCTGTAGCTCTAAGTTTTATCGGTTTTGACTTATTCTCATGAAACTCTTCTATGTCAGGCATTCTCATTTACTGTGAAATATTTCTTCGTATGTACAAAATAGATTAATGCATTTTTGAGACCGTATGCCATTTGAAAAAATGTCGTGCATTGCATCTGCTGACCTATTTTCTGTGATTTTAAATGAAGGTAGTTTTTTGAACTCTGTGCTTCCTTTAATACCTGTTTTTCGCTGATTTCCTTTCGTTAAATCTTCATTGTAATTTTGCTTATTTCGTAAACTTTCCTTATATTCTATAATAACCTCTTGCAGGGTTGCTTCCACCCACTAGCTATAAAAAAAAAATGATTCTCTGAATTTTGAAATCATTCGATGTTATAATAATATTTTGTACTTGTAAAATACAAGAAGCGGATGAAAGGCAAGTGTTTGACTCATACAACCTGTCAATTTCGCTACCAGAGTGTGACAATAAGCGATTTTATGATTCGTGAGCGTTCACTCAGAGTGAGCGCTCGCCGCGAGTCGTAAAATCGCTGATTGTGACTATCTGAATGCGAATTTGACAGGTTTCATGTGTCAAACACTTGCCTTTCAACCTTTTCTTGTATCTAACAAGTACAAAATATGGTTATAACATCTAATGATTTCAAAATTAAGAAAATCATGTTTTTATAGCAAGTGAGTGGAAGCAAGCCTGATCTCTTGTAGTATTTATTATGGCCTTCTACAAAATCGACAATAGAACTTAGCACTAAATCCTCCTACTAACATAAGCATACTATCATCGAGATTATAGACAAATGTTACCTTAGAACGGAGATGACGTAGTTACCAACTGTTTGGACTCAACTACTTCCTCTGAGTCACCAACCGGTATAATAATTAGTGTTGATGATGATGATGACATTGACGACAGGGTCAATTTGGGTGCGACGATTTTTGTAGTCTGCAAAATAAATATGGCTAAATTAATTATTATTGAATAAAGTGAAACTAGATACCTCAGTATGAAATGGTGGTTTCGATGGTTCACCAAAGAATTGATCAGCACTGCATGGATCAGCTGCCAAATTCGGGTCAAAGGGTGATGATTGCACTAGTGGAATACTATTCACTGCTTCCTGTTGTTCGTGAAGGAAAAAATAAAACAAAGGAGAGATCATAATAATGTCCACTGATCGACTACTCCAAAATAAAGGGTGTTCACGATGAAATTGCCACACACAAAATTGATTCGCAAAATTCGAGTTTTCATCCGATTGCCATCAAATTTTCAGGGATTGAGAAATAACTATTAAACTTCATTTTACCATTTTACTCGTATTTTATTTACAGTCCATACGCAAATGCCCGCACCTTGGCCTTAACCCCGGCCATAAGATTCTGCACAACCTGTGAATCAACCGTTTTTTGCATGTAAACCCATACTTTCTTCAGTTCCTCGACTGTCTTCACTACCTTAGGTCGTTTAAGAAGGTGCTGCTTCATAATCGCCCAGTACTTCTCGATGGGGCGGAGCTCCGGAGTGTTGGGAGGGTTGAACATTTTCGGCACGAAATTGACCTTATTGTCCGCATACCACTTCAGCACGTCCTTGGAGTAGTGGCATGAGGCCAAATCCGGCCAGAAGATTGTTGGGACGTTGTAGGCCTTCAGGAGAGGAAGCAGCCGCTTCTGGAGGCACTCTTTTATGTACACCTGTCCGTTCATCGTGTCCTGGGTCACGAAAGGTGCACTCCGCTTCCCGCACGTGCAGATGGCTTGCCAAACCAGGAATTTCTTCGCAAATTTGGACATCTTCTGAGTGCGGACATGCTCCGGAACGCTGAACTTATCCTTGGCCGTGAAAAACAGGTTGCCGGAGATCTGTTTGAAGTCGGCCTTCACATATGTTTCGTCGTCCATGATGCAGCATTCAACTTTCGTCAGCATGTTGAGGTACAACTTCCTGGCACGGGTTTTGGCGGACTTGTTCTGCTTCTCGTCGCGATTAGGGGCCTTTTGTACCTTGAACGTTCGAAGCCCAGCCTTAGTTTTGGCCTTCTGGACAAAACTTCGGCTTAGGTGCAGCTTCTTAGCCACATCCCTAACGGAGGCGTTCGGATTTCGGTTGAAGGCCCCAACTACGCGGTTGTGATGCGAGAGATCCTTGTTCTCGTGATGAATGCGCAAGATTTTATCACGCACGAGCTGTTCTTTCGACTCCATTTCCGCGAGTTTTGATCACAGGACTTTAAAACTTGCAGGATGTAAATAATGCACTATGAACTAAATCCACCCAAATTTTCATTAAATTCTACCCAACGGTTAAAAAGTTAGAGCAATTTCATAGTGTGGCAATTTCATCGTGGACACCCTTTACGTATACCGTGAATGCGAGAGACGAGTTTATTTCTCGTCTTTAACTACTTGTGCCAGTCCAAGTTCTTGGAGGAACTCAGTAACTTCGTTGAAGTTCGTTGGATCAATGCCGTGATCTATAATGAAAATATTGCATTAATGTTATAAATATATCTCATCATACAAACAATGTGCATAATTTCGATCATTTCGTTAGGAAAACCTAACTCCACTAAAAAGCTTGCACTCCTCGCACAGTTTCTGTTACCTTCCATGTTTGTGTTGACACTTTAGGCACACTTCTCATCATTGTAGTGAGATCCCGTGCGATTCATGTGTCATACACGTTAAATACACTAGTAGAAAACAGAAGCGCAGAATTATATGAGGATGTCATTGATTTCGATAAGTAAACACATGAAATCAATGTGTGGTTAGAATTGATTTCATTAGGAGCAAAAAACATATTATTTTTTTGTCTAAATCTCATGACATCCGAGTGAAAAGCACATGATTTTATGGTGACAAGCAATGAATGGTCTTTATATTCCAAAACACATGAATGGAATGTGTCATTTTTTTTTAGTGTAGAGTTTAACATTTATCTTCTAATCCTATATATTTCGATGATTTTGATCTTGGTTGATATTAATGCTGGTTGATTTTAGAAATCGAAAATCACAGTTGAAATTGGTCGAAAATTACGGGTGATTTTCGTGGTGATGATGGCTTGTGATATTGGTGCCTGTGATTTTAGGTAATATTAATTCTTGAAAGATAGCTGATTTGGATTTTCTGATCTTAATTTTAGCACACACTGAAAATTGCAATATTTTTTCTTGATTCAATGTTTTCTTACTTCAAAAAATATTTAAAACATTAAATTAGTTCTTTTACTTTAAGAAAAGCGGGCGAAAAGATAATTAAAAAGAATATTTTATCTCACAATATTTAGCATTTTTTACTTAAAAATGCTCTATCTCAGGAAATACGCAAATTATTTTTTGTCGATAAGTGTTTCTTATGTAAAAAGGATGGGGAACACGAGAATGCAAATTTGAATATAGGGGACAATGGTACACAACGCACCCTCGGGGAAGAACGCACCAGCTGACTTTCATTTGTGTTTTTCATGGCTTTAACGTAACTGTTCTGTTGTTTTATCAAGCAGCACTTCTAGCATAGCATCTGAAATCAAAATCCTGCATGATAAATCCTAGAATTCGATTCAAAATTCCAAGAAAATCTGAAAATAAAACGAAAAAGTGCATCCTACCCGGGGGGTGCGTTATGTACCGTTCTCCCCTACTAATTCTGAAAAGTTTGCGGTTTTAGCTTTTGAACGCATAATAAAATATTTGGCAGCACTGTACAACAAAAATAAATGTATAATTAGATTTCTTGACTGATTATCTCATAAATTGACTCTGCAGTCTTAATTTTAGCTTTATTTGTTCAGAAGATATTGATAAAAGAAAAAAGTACTTTCATGAAAATCACGAACAATAGAAAATGGGCCGAGTTAGACTAAAACAAACAACTCCTTCAAGTTTAGTTCTAATAGGAAGAGGTCAATTACATTTTTGTATTTTTTCTCGGTCACTTGGCGCCGAATGACCCATACAGTTCATGCATTGGTTGGTATAACTCTCAATACTTGGGCCCCTTGGGGTCAATTTGACCACAGGCTATTTTTAAAATCTTGATTATTCATCAAAACGATTTTTTTCTCTAACATTTTTTCATGTTAAAGTATTCTTGATAACCCTGCCTCTTAGTTGAGACATAGTTCGAATTTTATTTAATACCCGTTGTGAAGGATTTTCACAATGAACTAGAAGTACAGTCAAAGGGTTAATAACTGGAAGTGATTAAATAACCACTCAGTTGAGAGCAGACGGAAGCACGTGTAAGAGCGTCAATGATAATATTAGAATGAGGATATTAACCTTTGAGTACGTCGAAAAAAACATATTTTACCAAGTTGATAGTTAAATAATGTTAATCTAGTTAATACACGCAAAACAAATGGTATCAACATCAAATGTAAGGGTAGATATCTTACATCCTCTGTACATGTTTCCTGCAACAAACGTAATCTTGGCAGTTCTTACAATGGCTGTTGCTTTCAAGCATTTTTTTCCGGAATAAATATTTTCGCATGAAACCTTAATGAGATGATATTCTAACCAGAGCGCACTTTTTCGAAACCAGACATCGCTAGAAATTTTAGCCTACATAAAATTACAAATTATTTAAAAAAACTTCCGTCGATCACACCACAGAATCTGTTCATGCGATGATATCTTAAAAATTCTGCATACTTCTTGAACAAATCTGTAATAGAATCTTACGAGTCTCGGTTCTTCTTCTTCTTCTCATTTAAAGCTTAAGCTTGCTTATTGCGTGCTCTCAATTTAGTGTTCTAGATGCACTTTCACAGTTATTAATTGAGAGCTTTCGATGCCTCTACCATTTTTGCATTAATATAATTGTGTGGCAAAAACAATCATACTCTATGCCCAGGAAAGTCGATAAAATTTCCAACCAGACAAATTCCTAGACCGGACCGGAAATTGAACCCTGCCGGCTCTAGCATGGTTTTGCTTTGAAGCTGTGCCTTTACCGACTGAGCTAAGGGAGGCCCTCCGATTCTCGGTTGGGTATAGCTTTTATGACAAAAATACTAATTCCATTGTTTCAGATTCAAATTTGAACATTCATTAAACTCTTACTTATCAAATAAAAACGCACCACAACGGCTTCTGTTCAACAACTTCGCAATGAAAGCCGAAATTTCGATACTGCATCCAGCTGATTGCTGCATAAGTTTCGAATAGAAATCCTCATTGCATAACCATCCGGCGGCGGCCAGCGTCTATAGTTTTCCAATCGATTCCGAAAACGCGACCCGTCCGAGAAAAGTGAAACCATTCAACGACCACCGCCGCGGCGGCCGCTGCGATAGCAAACTGGTTCAACCTCCAGAAAAATTGTCTACCACCAAACCGCTGCTGACTGCACTCGGACGACTCGGACCGTCGCCAACCCGAGCAAGGGGTGAAAGCGAAAGTGAAAGATCGCATCGTGGCCTTTCGAGGAAACGGCAAAGCTCTCTGCACGCTCACACAAAATGGAAGCACAAAGGAAAATCGAAACGAAGAAAGGGAAGAAAGGAAACGGAGTCGATGATAAAAAAAAAAAAAAACACCCAAGCCGAAAAGCATATCTGCAATAATAATAATGTAAAAAAAAAGCTGGAGAAAGAATCAAACGAATCTAAAGAAGAGGAATAATAACAAAAAGAAGCACGGTTGCCGACGAACTTGTTTGTTTCGTTTAATGTTTTTTGTGTGTGTTGTTAAATGCAATCTGCTTTTATGAAAGCCCACGGAAAGCGAAATGATCCGAGGTTGCCTGCAGCTGCATTGGAAAGCAAGTCTACAACCGCGACGACGACGACGACGTTGATTCAAAGACTGAGCTGCACACGGTGGCAACAAGCGACGAACTTGCACATCAAGCATTCGGGGAGCTTTCGTTGCCTTTCTTTGATATGTAGGTACCTATGTTCATGCGTTTATGGTGAATGTGTCCCAAGCTGGGCGGGACATGATGGAATGCCTATGGGCTGTTAACTGTTCGATCGTTTGAGGGGGATTTGTTTTTTTGCCTGACAACTACAGAATTGCTTCAAGTGAGACCAAAATTTCTTCAACATAATCTTTCATTTTCAAGCAACCCAAGACAAAGCCAACAACTTCCAGTCGTCACTTGACCAAGGTAAAGATCGGGCGATCGCTTGTCTGCTTTTGTTTTCCTGCTTCGCCACAATAAGGAAAGATTATGCAAATTTGGATTGGTACTGTCAGGTCCCGTTTCGTCGTCGTGCAATGAATGGTGCTCCGAGTGGAATGCTAATGTAATAAATAAAGCAACTTTAGTTTTTGTTTTCGGGGCCAATCTTCGCTTTGTTGTTGCGTGGAGCGGAATTGGTGCTCATACTAATTTGGGATTAAGTAACGTACACATCAGTTTTAAAATGGAGAAATGGTTCGGAAATTGGTGTGTCGTAATTTAGAATCATGGCTGCGGAACGGTGTTTAACGAGGAAAGTTAATCCTTAAACGGGCTTGTGCCTCTTTTAATAAATTTGTTATGGTTATTTTGCTTAACGACGTGTTTGGTCTATCATCCAAATCATTTGAGGAATAGTTCTATCATTTGGGTTATCGTTCGTTTATGTTTTTTTTATTATAAGGGAATGAAAATGGCTTTTTTGTAGGATATGAAAGGATTTTACCGGCCAAAGCACTTGTTTATGGAAAAGCACCAGATCTACTCTAATTAGAAACAACTAATTTTACACGTGACGGAATCGATCTTTGATATACACAGACATAATTTTGAGCTTCTGTTGGCGTAAACATAGAAATTGCTTACAAGCTTGTATACAATATTACAGATTTATGCGATATCGCGCATACAATTTCCATGAAATATCGTGTAAAATTAGGCCTAGCGTTTATGACGTGTGCGCTATATACCTTTCGCAGAAACTTACTTGAGTTTTTCAAACGGTGTAAAGGATGAGACGTAAACTAACATATCATGTAAAATTATGTGCTCGGAGAGTGAAAAGTTTGTTGCTCGACGAAAAGTACGTTTGATTGAGCTGAATTGGACATAACAGACGTCAAAAACCGAAGTGTTGGCGAAACGGTCAGCTATTTTTGACGCTCAGGTTGACATTTTACAGGCATAATATTAACAGTGTATTAGATGGAATTTCACGATCGGCGGTAATATTCGTGTCTCCTGTGGTTCGTGTAAGTCGTGCATCTTTTTGGCCCCTTTTCAAATAGACCAACCTACATTGATCGATTCTCTTCAAAGTGATGCGGGATTTCTCTGAGCTATGTCCCCTTTGGTAAGATTGCCATATTTACGGAACCACTGGAAGTGAATACCATTCTGATCGACGACACTTATTAGATGGTGGCGGATAAGGTGCTTTTCATATTGAACCTTTTGACTATAGTTTTAGGTTTATGGTATTTTTTATTGTAGAATCAAAAAGAAATCTCGGCTCTGTAAAGTTCATTAGGTTGAACCTGATCAAATAAAATAATTAACATAAAAACGTTTCAATAAAGTCTAAAGGGGTTGTTCATAAGCTTAGACCGTTTTTATGAGGTTTTAGTCTCCCCTGCGTATATAATTGTCCATATATTTTATTGAAATATTGCAAGGACAATTGCAGCTAAACCCCTGCTAAAATGTTAACGCTGTTAAGTTAACACTTTGATTTTTTTTAAACTTGCTCTATTGATTCATTTATTCGAATGGAATTTGGCCTCATGACCAATTTGGCAATCGGTCTGATGGTCTAATGGCCCTACACTCATCCTGTATCCGATACCCGGGATGGGCCGGAAACGTATCGAAGAGAGGAATGTCTAAAAGTGGTTGATGTGTGTAAGAAAAGATAGTCGGACGTGATCTTCTGGATGATCCGGATGAAAAATTAACCTGGGAATAATGGTCAAATTCAGGGACGGGTAGTTTGTCATTATTTAAGAACTTGAGTAAATTTTCAAGACCAGGGGCATGGAAAGTATTTCAAGATCCCACATTTCAGAGAGTCTATACCATGGTAACATTTTGCAGCCAATAAGGCCTTACATTTAATTTTAGGACTTCAACATTTACCTTTAGCTAGAAAACGAGAAATGTTTCAATATTTTTCCAAAAATGTTATAATCCAGCTGAATTAAATTAAAATTTTACTTTATTGTATGATACACATGAACACGATCCTCCTACTAATACTAAGATGAAGTTTTTCTAAAGCGTTTGCCGTTTACGTCTAAAGCGTTTTGGCGTTTACGTTTGGAAAGCTTTTCAAGTGGAATCGTCAAACGCTTAGTGGCATTTTTTCGCAAGCGATCACGAGAATCTCAAAAATCGCTTTTCCGCCTTTGTACGGACGATGAGACCAACCCAAAATTGAGATGGATTTGAATCAATTTTGCAAAAAGCGGATTTATTCGCAAAGTAAGTAGGTTTTTTTAAAAGATTTTCCAGGATTTTTTTTTCGAATATGAGGCACATGAGAGAAGTCTCACTCATTATATTAGTATACTCCTAGACTGAGTAAAATTTTCGTTGGTTTTCCTCATATGCGAGCAGTTTTCCCCGGTAAAGTGAGGAAAACTTTAATCACTTTTGAGTCGAATTCAATTCAATTTTGAGTTGGCCTCATCGTCCGTCAGTATATATTACACTGAAAACGGAACTAGCTCAGAGGGTAAGTCACTCTTACTCAGTTTTTAGCTACTATTACTCATTCGTACAGATACATTTCTGAAAGCGTCACCTAAGCTTTAAGACGTATCTCCATACTCATGAGTAAAAGTGACTCACTCTCTTGTTTGCAGTATGTAGCCTACGCTTTGAGAAATTTATCCATACGAATGAGCAATATGATTAGCAACTGAATAAAAATGACTCGCTCTCTGAGCTAGTTTCGTTTTCCGTGTACGGTGCAAAGCTTCAATGATGTTGTTCCGTTGCATACCTCTTTGGCGTATCTGTTGGAAGACCTGGGGTGATGATGATGATGATTTGTATGATATTTGCCTGTACCGAAAGCAGCGTTGCCAGATTGTTTTCATGCTTATCGGAATCAAATGATTAAACAATCGGTATTTATCGGTATTCACTATTTTAATAAATTTTATATTTTTTCAAAATTTTGGACTAAAATCGTATCATGTAATTCCCATGTAAGTCGGAAGAAATCTCTGGAAATATTTGAATTTGTGTTTTTGTTACCGACAAAACTTTCAGAGGAAGAATAAAGAAGATATTGTGAAGGAAGTTCTAAGAAATGTCAGAAAAATATCTGATGGGTATCTTCCAAGACAAATATTGAGAAACTTCTGGATTTTTTTTTTAGAAATTTTCGGAAAAATCCAGAAGCCAGAAAAATTTGGAAAGCCAGGAGAAGCTTGGAAAAACCTTCCAATAGGTCAGACAAAAAAAAACCCACGGAGAGTGACTTATGGAGAAACTTCCAGAGGAAGACGAAAGAAACTTCTGTGAGAACTCGATAGATACATCCGGTAGAGCTCAATTGAACTTCCTGGAGAAGACGGAAGAAAATTCCGGGATACAATGGGATGAACTTCCTAAGATAGATTGGAAGAAACTTCTGGAAAAAGTCGAACGCCAGAGGGCTTACGAAACAGTCGAAAGATACTTCAAGGAGAAGATGGAAAATATCTGGAAGAAATATATTTCTGGGATATGTTAGCACAATATTCCCTGAAGTTCCTCACATGCTCTATTGATCCAGAACCACAGAATGAAAACCCCACAATGTCCCTGACATTTCTCGGAACACTCCTGAATGGCACTTCCCATAATTCCTCGGAACTCCTTGAAAGTTCTTGCAATTTTCCTAAAGTTAATGGGACTGTTTTGAAGTTCTCTGATCATCCTTGTAGTACTCGAAACCTCCCTGATTATTATTAAATAACCGGAAAATCTCTTATCTCCTTTAAAAGTCCCTGGATCTTCTTTAGCGCTTTAATTTTTTAAATTAATGATCAGCAGCATTAAAGATCTCTTGTCTTCTCGATTTTTTTTTAAGTTCTCGAAACTACTGATAAAAAACACAGAACCTCCCTTAAAATGTTCTCACGATTTTTTAATGTTTATGTAACTTCCCTTACGTTTCCAAAATTTTCATAGACCGCTCGGAAATTTGCTGAAGTTTTCGGAAATTCCCTGAGTTTCTAGGAACTCATTTAAAAGTTCAGTAATTTCCTTGAATTTATTTGTCCTGATGTTTTCAGAGCTTTCCTAAAGTTATCTCAATTCTCCTGGAGCAAATGGAACTATCCTGAAAACCATTAAATTTCAATGAAGTTTTTTGGACTTGTGAAGATTCCAAAATACTTCAGTTTCCTTAAGTTCATTGAAGTTTTCTAAGGTTTTTCTGAGATTCCTGGGTTCCCAAATGGAAACAGAAGTTAATGAAACTGTCTTTAGTTTATCGGAAATCTGAAAAGTTGCTGTAGTTTTTCTGAAGCTAATAGAACCGCATTAAAACTCTGGAAGCATTCCTGTTGAAAAAACTGACGGAAGAAGACGGAAGAAACTTTCGAGCGAAGCTAGAAGAAACTTCCAAGGGGAGTCGAAATAGTTTTCCGGAAGGAATCGGAAAATAACTTACAAGGTAAGGTGGACGGAAATTCCTACGGAAAGTTGGAAGAAACTTCAAAGGGAAGATTAAAGAAATTTCAGGAAGTTCAAAAATTTTATGTTTCCACTGAATAAAAGTATTTCCCGAATTCCAGAAACTACCGGGATGAGTCATCAGCTGTTTCTCGACTCCTTGGTAACCAAAAACGGCGAGAAAATGGAAGCATTAGAGTAAGAGAAGTGTATCAAGCATAAGAAATTTTTGAAGATGACATTTTAGAGCAGGCTCAAAAATTTTAATTTTCAAATAGATAAAAGTATCTTACAATAGTTTCCTCTCTCCAAGTTGTTAGCTGCGGTGTAACCCCATGTTTGTCTTTTTCATCAGAGTGTCGCTTAGTTCGAGATCAAGAGCACATCGCTCTCCAAACCTTGTGTTCACTCTCCTTCCATCCATTTGTTACAATTTGTTACCCCTAACCTCGAGATAGCCGCGAGTAATCGGCCCCCGCTCTACTAACGTTAGCTTTAAGAAATTTTGTAATCTAAGCAATGAATATTGGCTCCGCAAAGCTACAGCAAATGAGCCTGGAAAAATAAACACATTATAAAAAAAAATAGTTTTCTCTGACAATTCAGTGCGGGAAGGCAGTAATAATTTTGACTATTAATGAGACATCGGTATAAATCGCTATTAAAACTCAATAATCGGTATCCTGAGGAACCTTATCTGTATACTGGTATCAAGTTTGAAAATCGGTATAAATACCGATAATTCGTTATATATGGCAACGCTGACCGGAAGGCTCTAACATCACTTGAAACAATAAATAATGATCCAAGAGTATGACTTTGTGCGCTGGTGGTAGAGCGGGCCTCCGATCAACATGTAGTTATTGCGACAACATTCATTCACACCTCGTTCAAATTCTAAAACACAAGCCTCAATCTGCTTTCAAACGACCGAAATCTGTGAAAAATACGCATACAGCAAAATATTAAGGTGAGAGTTGATAAAAACACATTTTTGATCCGAGGCCCGGAGGGTCAAGTGTCATATACCAATCGACTAAGCTCGACGAGATCGGATAATGTTTGTATATGTGTGTATGTTCGTGTGTGAGTAACTCACTTGATTTTCTCGGCGATGGTTGAACTGATTTGAGTGGAACAAGTTCTAGTTTGTGTATTTCTGGCTCCCATAGAACGCTATTGAATTTTATCCCGATCGAACATTTGGTTTCGGAGTAGTTCCACGCCAACTGACGAATCGATAATAGAGAGTAAAATAATTTTACCTTTCAAAATTCACCTTATTGTTCGCTAGGGGCAATGAACCAAATTTGTGCCAGGATTCAATCATTTTAACTCTCGCCTATTTTTTTTTCAAAATGGCGTGTTCGATACTTTTCAATAAATCATAGCACAAAAGCGGCATATCTAATCGAAATAATTTCTGTTTTAAAGATGAAGGAAACTGATTTGCTTTTTCAAAAAATTATAATAAATCAAAATGAAACAAAAAAGAATCTGTTAAAATCTTTATTAAAACATTGCTAACAAATTTTCAAACTTTAAAACTCATGTTTTTTCAAAGCTTATTGAAAATGATATCCTTTAATTTTTTAATTTTATGATTTCAAACAACATTGTCGAAGATACCGTATGTCTTAAGAAAAAAATGCAACACTTTCATTTGTAAAATGAGAGAGAGAAGGATTAGTATTTTCCATTTAATTCCACTACTTTATTTGCTTATCCTTGACAGATACGCGTATTTCGTCTACAATGTGCAGACTTCTTCAGTGTCTTGTACTAATACTCGACTCGACTAATACACTGAAGAAGTCTGCACATTGTAGACGAAATACGCGTATCTGTCAAGGATAAGCAAATAAAGTAGTGGAATTAAATGGAAAATACTAATCCTTCTCTCTCTCATTATACAGGTATTCCACTAAGACGCCCACATTCATCAGGATACACTTTCATTTGTGTATAACTTTTCATTACATGGGTAAAAATTGATGAAATTTTGAGTAAAACTGGTTTAGAATGTAACGTTCACTAGTGCAAAATCTCGTAACAATCTGTCAAGTGGTTATCGAGATTGCTTCCAAGCAAGAAGTGCTTCGACAAAAAATATGGGAGCGGTCGTGGAAAATCCACTCCGAAGGCAAAGTTGTTGGTTCTTTGGCTCGATTATCTGCCAATCTAAGGCTGTGAACCATTTGCCGAGTTAAATTTAACTCGTGGTTAAAAGTGACATTTCGAAAGTTATTTTCTATGTTCGAAAATCCCCGTGCTATCGATCGACCGGTTTTCGACCCACGGTTGTCAAAATTTAACTTCTTGTCTGTCAGAAATAACCATGCTCGGATAGCAGGGTTAATCAATAACTTTCCATCTGTCAAATTTTAACCAAAAGTTAAAAAAATCCACCAAATGGTTCAGAGCCTAAGACAGCTGATGCAAAAATTGAGAAATTATGCTTCGTCCACATAGATGTTTGATTGGTTGCGCGGCAAAATAATCGTGTTAAATGTTCAACACGAGGTTTAACAAGCGCTTACATGAAGGAATTAAATATTTATTATAATAACTTTTAAATTAGAGAAGCTAATCATGAAAAATTCAAGTTTCATTAATGATTATTCACATAAGATTTTTTAACGCATAAGTGTCGTCAATGCATATATAAACATAGCATAAAAACTGTAGGCTTCAGTGCTGACACAACCTATGGTGGTGGCTTCAGCAACCCTCCTTCTTGGCAGAGGATTGGGAAAATCCAGGCCAGTCCCACGATCGCAAAACAGTTTGAAATCGACAATTCGACCGCGTCCCGTGTGGTAAAATCGTTCAAGGAGACCCAGAAGACCCAGCATTGAAAGAAAAGCGAAGACGACCGGTCCCGTGAACGCAAGAAAAGTTAGGGATTACTTCAAGCGCAATCCGAACCTTTCGATTCGAGACGCGGCCAAGAAGATCAAATCTTCCGTCTGGTTCGTCCAGCAGACAATGAAGCGGGACGGACTTCATGTCTTCAAGGTAAGGAAGGCGCCTAACAGAACCGATAAACAGAATACGGTGGTCAAATCCCGCGCCAGGAAGCTGTACCGCGAGTGGTTGGTGCAGACGAAATGTATCGTTATGGATGACGAGATCTACAGTAAAGCGGACACCAAGCAGATCCCTGAACTGGAGTTTTTCGTCGGCAAGTCCCGCCTGGATGTTCCGGAGAAGTTCCTAGAAGAAAGTAGACAAATTTACAAAGAAGTACTTAGTGTGGCAGGTGATCTGTGGGTGCGGCAAATTCAGCAAGCCTTACATAATGACCGGCACCATCAACGGCCAAATATATAAAGAAGAATGCCTCCAGAAGCACCTGCTCTCCTTTCTCCGGTCTCATGAAGGTTACACTGTGTCATCGTGCCATTACGCGAAACCAGTGATGGAGTGATACGAAGCCAACGATGTGGTTTTTGTGCCGAAGGAGGCAAATCCGCCAAACTCGCCAGAACTTAACCCAATAGAAAAATTCTGGGCGATTAAGAAGGGCAAGCTCCGGAAAAAAGACAAGGATTTGAAAAAAAGAGTGGATGTCAGAGTTGGTTGGAAATGCTAACATGAAGCTTTTAGTGTGATGATTTATTAGCTAGAGAATGATCTTTAGAAGAGGGTAGGTGGATAGTTCCGTTAGAGTACGGCAGTATGAAAATTGAATAGAAGTTGAAAATGAGTGGATGTGTTTATTTATTTGCTGAGAGTTTCAAAAATAAACGATCTAAAATGAATTTTTGGTGATAATTTTTGCCTGTTGCATTTTTTTTTCGAGTACAGTCTTTAGCTCTTCATTATGCCATGCTAGAGCATATTTCCTGCTTTTTATATATTAGGGTGTCTCTTAAAAATCAGTTTTTTCTGTTTAACTTATTGTTTTACATTTCTTCAAAATGTAGTGTAAGGACGATTTTTAGAACTGGTTATAGCCTACATGTTGCCAGAAGACAGCTAGTTGTTATATTCAGGAGTTTATGAGTTACTCGTTATTGTATATAGCTTATAGCTTATCAGTGCCTAGGGATGCCATTCTACAAAAGATAACTAACTCGAGAGATCTCTATTTTGTTTTCACTTCATACCGCTTCTCCCACTTCGCAAACAAATACAGTTTCTAACGTTCGCACCACCACCAGTCCACCACACGTATGAGTGATCACTAGGGAGCACCATAGAGAGTTCGTTAGTTGTTATTTTGTTACATACAAAGATTTTTCAAAGGTTTCTTTTTCTATTAACGTACAGTATTTAGTCAATTATTTTTAAAATTTGGTAAAATAATAATGTACACATTTTAGTCCATGGACAGATATGGTACATAGATCGACTAGGATCACAGCAGGAGTTCCGCAAGGCTCCATCCTTGGTCCAACGCTCTGGAACGGGATGTACAAAGGCAAGCTAAATAACACTGAAGCTGCACACTTAGAAATTCCTAATTTTACATGTGACGGAATTTATCTTTGACATTAAGGATGACACGTATAAACAAACATGGCATGTAAAATTAAGAGCTCCGAGACTGAAAAGTTTGTTACTCGACGAAAAGTACGTTTGATTGAGCTGAATTTCAAGTTTATTATGACTTAATTTAATGTCAAAATTGACGCTCGTATATGTCAGTCTCAGAGCACCTAAATTTACATGAATTTTTCTAAGTGTGTGCCCAAAGGAGTTGAGTTCTTTAGCTTTGCGGGCGATGTCGTCTTGACGGTAACAGGCGAGACGCTGGAAGAGGTGGAAGTGTTGGCGACCGAAGCGATCGACATGATTGGTAACTGGATGCAAGAAGTGAAGCTGCAGATAGCCCACCACAAAACGGAAGTGCTATTGGTCAGTAACTGTAAAACGGTACAGCGGGCAGATATCACCATCGGGGCCACGTCATAACCTCAAAGCGTGTGTCGAAATACCTGGGAGTGATGATCTAAGACCGGCTAAACGTCAACAGCCACGTCGAATATGTCTGTGAGAAGGCTTCGAAGGCCATAGCTAGAATCATGCCGAGCAACGCTGGTCCCAGCAGTAGCAAGAGGCGTCTTCTGGCCACTGTGTCGTCGTCGATACTGAGGTATGGAGGTCCAGCCTGGGTTGCAGCACTGGAAACGAAGCAGAAACAAAGTAAACCGAGCAGTACATTCCGGCCATGCGTTATTGCCGGAATGATCCCTATAGGCATGACCCTAGCGGAGGACAGCGAGTGCTACAGGCGAAGAGAAACGGGAAGAGTACGGAAAGTTGTGAGAGCGTAGTCTTTGACTAAATGGCAACGTAGCTAATACAGATTTTTTCGACCTGGATGAACAGAAAACACGGAGACGTCAACTCCCACCTAACACAGTTCCTGTCTAGCCACGACTGCTTCAGGAAGTACCTGCTTCGGTTCGGACACGCAGCGTCACATCTCTGTTTAGAGTGTGGCAACGTGGATGAAACGCCGGAACATGTGGTCTTCTACTGTCAAAGGTTCGAGGCAGTGCAAAGGGAGATGCCCGTCCTTAACGTGGAGAATGTCGTCGATGAAATGTGTCGAAAAGGAGGGCACTTGAAATGCCGTCAGCAGCTGCAGCGAAAATGGAGAGAGGAGTAGCTATCTAGCAACACCAGAGCACCCGATGAATATTGACGAGTTGCCGATTAGAGTTGAATACCGTGTCCACTTTGAACGTTTTTCCATTTGCCCTGCAAAGCACAAAATTCACAACCACCTTTTCGGTACCGTCGTCAAAGCTCTGCCGGAATCTTTGGTGCCAGTGGTGCTAGGAAAAATCTCCGAGGAGATAAGCAGATATTCACCCCAGAGAATGATATCTCTCACACCCGGATAATTCTCCCAGAGAATTTTCAACCCTGCAGTGCCAACATTTCAAAGAAGCGTAATTGCTTTTGGAAACACTGGTCGATTTCTCGCGAATAAAATAAAGGAATATTTCCTCTACCAACTAGCATTGTTAGTTTTGAGAAGTTAGCTTTAATTTGCGAGATATTGGCGGCTAAAGTCATTGTTTACTGAAGCAATTACACCCCTTTGAAATGTTAGCACTGATATACTCTATTTAAAAAAGGGGTTCTCGCAGTTTAACTTCAAATGTTGTGTTATGTGTGACTTTTCAGTAGGCAAATTAAGAAAAAAATTATCTATCTAACCACCTGAGATAATAACATTTGGAGACTGCATGTTTTTTGGGTTAACATTATCAATAACTATTGAATGTTATGTTACACCTAAATACTTTGATGCAAACAACTCTTCTAAAGACCACCTTTTCGAAATTTTTTGAAACAAAATAGTTAAAATAAAGAAACTTATTTTGTTAGGGATACCCTAGTTTAAAGCAGAAAAATAGTTTCAACATGGTCAAATGAAAAACTAGGAAAATGTTGTCTTGAGTAAAGTTGCTTGAAATAATTGTTTCTACAACTCTGCTCAAGATTGTAACCACGTATAACTTAAACCAAAAAAGATAAATTCCTGATTGAAGTTTAAATAAGGACCACCCTAATCACCACTTTTATTAAAAGAAGGCCCATATAATTAGAAAAATCATAGTTGCTTTAAGGTGATACTGCGCGTCTCTTCTTTTTGTTCCTGTTGGGTCGCTTTCGAGAACCATTTTCACTGGGTCATCGTCCAACATTTTTACGACGTGCCCAGTCCACCGTAGTTACCCAATTTTTGCAGTGTGGACGATGGATGGTCCCCCAGCAGCTGGTATAATTCGTTGTTCATTCACCTCCTTTTCGTTCCGTCATCCATCTGCAGTCCACCGTAGATGGCCCGCAACACCACATACAGGTCTGTTGGCCGTAGACTAGTTCCACCGGTTTAATCAGTGTTTTTTGTAGGTAGTCAACTTCGTGCGGTGGCGAGTTCTATTTGACCGGAGCGTCCTCTGGAGTCCACAGTAGGCACGATTCCCTGCCATATGCTGCGCAACATCGCAGAGAGGTTACGTCAAGCAAACCTCTCCATAAGCATCGACAAGTCGAGATTTTGCCAAAAAAGAATATCGTACTTAGGGTATATTCTGTCCGAGGAAGGATTGTCGATCGACTGTGGTCTGTGGACTGTGGAAAAATAGAATCAATTCTTAACTATCCGTCTCCTACAACCTTAAAGGAAGTCAGGAGACTCCTAGGAATGGTAGGATTCTACAAACAGTTCATTCTCAGTTATTCTGCGATCTTAGCACCCATCACCGATCTTCTCAAAAAAAAAAAAAAAAAAACGAAATGTAAGCTGACTTGGACTGAAGAGGCAGAGACAGCATTAAATTACATGAAAGGGATACTTACATCTCCACTCGTCTTTGCTAACCCCGATTTTAGCCGGCAATTTGTGATTGAGTCCGATGCATCAGCGGTTGCTGCAGGAGCCGTGTTGCTGCAATATCATGAAGGGGTGCGCCGACCCATTGCGTACTTCTCACGTAAATTCTCCGCGACTCAAAAGAAATACTCCGCGACTGATCGCGAGTGTTTAGCCGTAATCTTAGCCATAGAGAAGTTCCGTCACTTTGTCGAAGGCACGCAATTCAAAGTGGTCACGGACGCTCAATCACTAAAATGGCTGAATCAAATCAGCGTTGAAGGGAACTCCGCGAGACTTGCACGATGGGCCTTGAAACTGCAGCAACATGACATCGTTCTGGAATATAGAAAGGGTAAACTAAACGTTCTTGCGGATGCACTATCAAGAGCAGTGGAAGTGGACATTCTTACCCTGGATCTCGATTTGGAACGGTTGAAGCACAACGTCACCACGAAAGCTGAAAAATTCAAGGACTTCAAGGTTGTCAACGGAAGGTTGTATAAATACGTGCCCACTGGCAGGTTCGATGATCCCAGGCACGAATAGAAACTATTTCCATCCAAATCGGATAGAATCAGAATTCTGGAAGCTGAACATGGCATTGGGCATTTTGGATATTATAAGACGCTCCGCAAAATGAGCGTGGAGGTCAAGCGTTATTGTCGGGACTGCGACACGTGTAAGACGTCCAAATATCCGAACCTTCCGAAAGTTCCTCCGATGGGACGTCCAAAGCTGGCTACAATGCCATGGCAGGTGATTTCGGTTGATTTTACGGGACCGTTTCCCCGCTCAAAATCCGGAAACACGGTTCTACTGGTGATAACCGATCATTTCTCCAAATTTGTTATGGTGCAGCCAATGCGGGAAGCCAAAACCGTGACGCTGGTGAAGTTCTTGGAATCGATGGTGTTTCTGCTTTTTGGTGTACCGGAAATCCTGATTTCCGATAACGGACCTCAATTTAAGTCCTTGCTGTTTAATAAACTGATCGAAAAATATAAGATTAGTCACTGGAAGAATGCAAATTACCACCCCGCCAACAACCCTACCGAGCGGGTAAATCACGTAATTGTAACAGCAATTAGGTCGTATTTGAAAGGTGGAAGTCAAAAACAGTGGGACGAAAAATTACACGAAGTGGCTATGGCGATTAGGACGGTGGTCCACGAATCTACCGATTTTACGCCATACTTCATTAATCACGGACGGAACTATGTAAGCTCAGGTCAAGAGTATGCAAAGATCCGAGAGACCACGGAAGAACTAGATTACGACCCTACAGCACTAAATAAAGAAATGCAGGAAATTTACGAGCAGGTTCGAAGCAATCTGAAAAAAGCGTACGAAAAGTACAGTAAATATTACAATTTACGATCGCGAGCCAAAACCTCAGATTTCAAACTAGGAGAGATCGTTTTCAAGAAAAACTTCTTCTTATCGAATAAAGCGACCGATTTTAACGCGAAGCTGGCTAATACGTATTCACCCGCGAAGATAATCGCGAAACGAGGCACGAATTGTTACGAGTTAGAAGATTTGACAGGTAAACAGTTAGGAGTATTCAGATCAGCTGATTTGCAGCGCAAATGAAGTCGATGAGAGTTGTTGTTTTAGCTATGACGGTGTAACTCTGCACATAAACTAACAGGATTATCCGATTAAAACACTTTCAAATAAAAATAATAATAATAGTAATAATCCAACTTCGAGATGTCAGTTCGCTGTTTCCTCCGTTGTTGAAGTGGAATTAGGACATAAGCATAAAATTCTTCACATGTACATAGCCCGATTCATTCCGTTTCATACCGGTTAGTTCTTAAATTTGCACGGCATTTACTTCCTTTCGCTTCCAAAACAATATCCATTTCACATTACCGGTAATGAGGAAGGTCAATAACCTTCAATCAACCTTACTCAGCACGAACACCAGCCACCATAGCAAATTTTCATCCCAGTCCGTCAGTCTGAAAAGAAATCAGCCCAACATATAGAGATACCTTAATGAATTCATGACCTTTCGAAGCACATCCATAGCCAGTAGATTTTCCATCCTAATTATATTAAGAACTCGTTCTAATTTTCCCGTTTCACTACCGTTTTCATTGACTTTGAGACACTCGCGAACAAAAACAGAACGCCATGTTGAAGCGCGGCGGAAAACTAACTGACAGCATAAATAGAATTCGGTATTTGCGAATAGGTCGTTCTAGGCTGGCAGTAGGAGTACCGTCGTTGGGTAAGATACCGGATAACCGTTTAGTAGAGTAAAGTTGAAAGAAGAAGGAAGGAGTTTAAGGACGTTCCTTTAGTTGTTCGTTGCGAATTATTGTTCGGATAGTCATCTGAAATAGCGAACCAAGGGTTCCAGTTCGGTACGATTCGTCGCGTTGTCTAGTCGAGTAGTTACTTGATGCGGGAGTATAAAGCTCTATTGTTTGTAAAGTTTGTTGTTTTTTTTCATGGATAGTTATCTGCGTAAACCTGAATAGGTAATGTAGGTCTAGGAAAGAATGAATAGCGCAGAAGTAATCCGGTAAAACCAAAAAAAAGGTAGTAAATAATAAAAAAGGTTTGGTGAGAAAACGAAAAATAAATGCGTCTAGTAGTGAAGTGAAAAAAAAATTGTTAATAAAGTTTATAAGAAATTTAATATTTTTCTTCAAAGCGACATAAGTTGACAATTTAAAGTAACGTAGTATAAAAAGAAAATGAAGTGAAATTTACAAAGCAACTTTAGCTCGTTGAAAATAAACAACAAGCATGGAAGTCGCAAGAAGAACAGGTGAGATTAAAATATTTGTTTTCTACTTTGCTTTGAACAAAATCCAATAACAAAGAGTTTAAAAAAATATGTTTTCGTAGAAAAAAACATTTTTTTTGGGAGTTTAAAGGGGTAGTGACAAGAAATACTAGGCCATAAGTGAATATACTTCACTTGCCTCAATTCAGGCAAAATATAAAATTTGAGCATGGGATCAGCAAGGGTTATTCGTGCACTTTTCTAGTTATCTGAGCGCCCCTGGTGGTGGGAGATTAAATCACCAAAATTTGAAAAAGATCACTCGCTCGCTCAGTATATTTGTTTGTTTTCTTCTCATCACCTAAAAATGAACCTATAGCCATATAAGTTCGAGGACCAACTGATATGAACTTCTATATTGTTCTACATGGAACAAAAGAAATGGGAAAACGCGTCGGGTTAGCTTGGAGGGTAATGCGATACCTCGGGACGTTGATCTGCCTCTTCTCGTTCGATCGGTGTACTGTTCAGACGCTAAAGAACAAAAGTTGAAAAAAGGTATAAAACGATAGTGGATAGATAGTATATTGAAAAAAGTTAATTGAGAAGATTAAGTGGATATAATAATTAAAAAAATTAGGCCCTGCGCGTTTATCGGCAATTTAAAACCGCCACAATTGATCTACACTAACATAAACTGTGCCGTACGGATATACAGCACGTGCAATATTCCCTCGAGACTAAGGACATAACCTTCCTTCAAGTGAAGGTGTCACCATGGGGCGTAAAGAGTAGCGACAGCCACGCTATTCCTAGGGACGAATGGCGCAATGAATGCAATGAACGTTCGCAAGGGATCTCAACAAACAAAATAAGAAAAAAGCTAGCAAAAATAGTTCGCAAAGATTGAAGTGGTCGACCACGGGTTAGAGAAAGAGATAGTGGTAGAGAGCGAGATCTCGAGAGAGAAAAAAGGAAGAATTGTGTTTTTTTAACCTTCGATTAAGATTATTTTTTACCGGAATAAATTTGCAAGCCTACATACGCAGAACTTAACTAATTAGTGCAGGTAGCACCACCATACACACACCGAAAATAGAGGTGGATCACTAGCTTTGTTCGGTTTCGTTGATATTTTCCCCTCATTGGTTATTTTTCGTTGGTGCGATTTGAACGGTGAATTGCGAAGCGAGTGGGTCGGGATTCGACTAATATCAAATATACTACATTGTATGTATATTTGCTAATATACTAAGAAGACTCGCCTTGAGGAGTCTCACCGGGAAGGAACTTGCTGGTCCACATGCAAGCAGATTAATTGGCTTGCTTGGCGCATAAGTGGACTGAGTTGTGTATAATTCTGGCCTCGTAACTCTTTAACCGTTACATGCTGGTATCGTTTTTGGCGGTCACCAGTGAGCCCAAATACATGAACTAGTCGACCACCACGATTTCGGGATGGGAGGCTAACATTGTCTTCGCTAGAACCTCTTCCTCTCATATACTTCGTCTTCAATGCGTTGATGGTAAGTCCAACCCGTCTAACTTCAGCCTTCAGTCTGATGTACGTTTCCACCATCGTCTCAAAGTTCCGTGCCATGATGTCGATGTCATCGGTAAAGCCAAGAAGCTGGATGAACTTCCTGAAGATCGTGCCACTCGTGTCTATCCCAGCTCTTCTGATCACACCTTCTAACGCGATGTTAAATAGCGGACACGAAAGTCCATCACCTTGCGACATTCAAAGGAACTCAAGAGTGTCCTCGATACTCAAACAATGCACATCACTCGATTCATCGTCGGTTTGACCAATCGTGTCAGTTTATCCGGAAATCCGTACTCGTGCATAATCTGCCATAGCTGATCTCGATCGATTGTGTTGTATGCTGATTTGTAACTAAGGAGCAGCAATTTAATATTTGTATGATTTATGGGAACTGGCATTTGTGATTCTGAAATTGCACACTAAGGCTTCCGTAGAGTATTACCTTAAATTAATTGTAGGGACCAATAGAGACCACCCTAATTTCACATACATTAAAAAATTGTCCAAAAAATATATAACACCTTTTCCGAAAAAGCAATACACCTGAGCAAACATTTTTGTCTTACTAAATACGGCTTTGGGACCATTGTGCAATTCCAATGACTTTGCGAGGTGTGCAGGCCTTCTTCACTCAGGAAGCAAAACTTATCACTTCATTGAGAGCCGAGTGCCAAGCCGCAGTAGTTAAATTTATACAATTCAGCGTGGGTGGTGATAATTATTTACACCAAAATGCAGTCAACTGCAATGGAACACTGCAGTCAGTGCTTCGGTAGTGAATATGTATATGAATGTATATATGAGTGTGACTGCGATTGGCTTCCGGACTCGCAGTAGGTAATTAAGGCAACGTGAATCACTATTTCTTAAAACAGTCGATTTTGTTTGAACGGATTTTCTATTACAATGGATTCCGGCTAAGGAAGTCAGTGGAACCAAGCGCCATTAAATCAAAAAAAAAAAATGCAACAACTGTCGGTGAGGTGCAACGGGCAGAGACCGGGAACGTACGGCGGTGGTGATAAGTTATGATCGTGTCCGTTTTCGTACTTTATTGTCCCGATCAATTAGGGCGGCTTTTGATACAGGACGACTCTCAATTAGGTATGCCGGCCGCCACCCAGCATCGGCCGCAGGACGGTCTTTGCGTCGTCCGTCCGTCGTTCGTTCAAGCTAGTGGTTGGAATGTAGGTAGGTACGAACAATCAGGCAAAGTGCATATCGCGGGGTCGAGATGACAGCCGAGGCGTGTTCGCGAGTGGATCAGTTATTAATTATTATTTATTGGCGCTCAACTTATGGCTTTGGATTGCTTTATGTCGTTTATGGTTGGCCTGGAAGATAAAATAAATGGGAAAAGCGTTTGGTTTGCATTTCTATGTTTTCATCGATAACAACAAGATCGATGACAATTCAATGTGATTCATGGGATTTGTTAAAGCGATTTGCTGTTATCTGCTTTTGTCAACAATGCATTTGATTGTCAGGTTTGGCGTAACTGGTAGCTTGCCCAAGCATAATAACACCACTATCAGATAGGGGAAAAATTCTCCTATCTGATGATAGTGCTAGCATGTGTGGGCGAGCTAAAAGTTGCACCAAGTTGACGGTCAAATGCATTGTTTGCAAAATCAGATGCGTCCTTTCGAAAAAGTGTTAGAGAATAGATTATTTGAAACTACTCATTAGGGTGGGCCCAGTTTGTATGGTGTGTCACAACTCTCTGCTCCCTTGCAACCCTTTCGATCCATACTGAGGTTCACAGCAATTGTGCCAAATATGAACGTATTAGAGCACGATCTGGATTTTCGGGAGAATTTGGAAAGCTTACATGGGAAACGGAACTAAAAAGTTCTCAATTCTGTCCAAACCTAAGACTTAAATTGGGAAATTTATACAGAACAACTTTGTCCAAGACCTAAAATCAGGGTGCCTTCCATTCATTTTGACTAAAAAAATGTTTTATGAAATTATGGAATAATAAGATATTATGAAAATATTTTGATTATGTAAACAACATGTGTTTTGCATCGTTTTCCTAATTTATGTGCAAAACTTGGTAAAAATTTAGCAATTTTTGAATTTTTGACAACCAAATGAGAAGTTTTGTTCCGTTTCCCATGCATTTCCCCAAACAAACTCAGAAGCTATCCCGCAAAGCCACACACTTAGAAATACATAATTTTACACATGACGGAATCCATCTTTGACATAATGGATGAGACGTAAACAAACATGTAATGTAAAATTAAGTGCTGTGAGACTGAAAAGTTCGTTACTTGACGAAAAGTACGTTTGATTGAGCTGAATTTCGCGTCTATTATGACTCAATTTTATGTCAAAATTGACGCTCGTATATGTCAGTCTCAGAGCACCTAAATTTACATGGTTTTTTCTAAGTGTGCAGATCATAATAAAATTCCTTTAAATTTGGCACAGTTGTTGTGGACCTCAATATAAATCAAAAGCGCTGTGGGGAGCAGGAAATTATTAAGTTGACCCACCCTAATACTAATCTACACACTACTAAAAAGTCATGTGAATTTCGGTTCCCTGAGACCAACACATGTGAGCGGGCCTTTTGACATAAGAATCAGTTGAAAGAGACGTGAAAATCAATTCAATCAAACGTTCTCTTCGCCGACTAGTTTTCGGTTTGAGAACACTTAATTTTACATGAAATGTTTGTTTATGTTCTATGATTTACGTCCACTATGGATTACGTCTCGTGTAAAAGTAGTTATTTCTAAATGTGTAGCTCAAAATTAGCCCGAATTTTTCTTCTCGCTACTGTGTATCTTGCTTGTATGTAAAATTTCATTTATGATCCACATAGCAGTCCAAAACATACCGTTTCGATTCAAATTTCGGACGATTCAAATTTCGGACACTTTCATTTTTAATTAAATATTACATCCAGTTAGAAACAAAGTAATAATGTTAGAAGATCGTGGAGGGCACTAGTCAAAAAAATTTAAAATTTACAAGACATGTGGATCATATTCGACCGAGATAATCAACTTTTAAAAGTGTCCGAAATTCGAGTTTAAGTGTCCGAAATTTGAATCGGCACGGTACACTGGCAACCAGAAACAAAAAAAAAATAAAAAATCCCGATTGCATGCGCTGCACTTGCACTTGTTGCGATGCCCAAACATGCACTCAGTCTGTTTATCTTCATGATAATCAGCGTCAGTTTGGGTAATTTTCGGCTGTTTCCCTCCGAGAAGACTGCCGAACGAGAGAAGAAGCAAACTGGCCACGACAGACAGCAGGGGTTAATCACTGACGAAGCGTGGTTATTGTTATTATCAGGCCTCCATAGTTAACAGCCGTGTTTATTGCTGTGATTCTGCATGTGCGAGCACTTTTCACGTTCGTTACGGGTCGACAAGTGACGACAGAGATTACCCTTTTGATCGATGGAGGGACCACATTCGGATCGATCCGTGGAAATTGGCCACGTCATCCATCACCAAACTTACAGCACATGACCAGTAAGTGCTTCAGTCGAAACATTTACTTCAAATTACACTTTCTGCCGTCAGCTCGCTAACCAAATGACCACCACGCATGCCATGGTAGCAGAGGCATTGAAGAAACGAAAATAAAATCAACGACAGTGATGACTTCATTCTTCTCCCGGTCCGGACTGATAAATGACGAAATTGTGCTAAATATGCCGTCCCGCCGGGTGCTTCCGTTGTTGCGTGACTGCTTAGGGGCTAGAAGCTCTCAGAAAGTTCATTTGCATATAGACGCCTCGCTTCATATTCGTATGAAAATCCGTTCTAAGAAATATTTTTCGAGATTAAGATGTTTCGGATGAGCAGGTCGAGGGCTTGCGCAGCCGTCCGTCAAAACAGTTCATCGATCTTCATTTTTCTTCGCACGGCAAAATTAATGCCAGTCGCCCGGGACTGGCAATAATCATTTATTCGATTCGGATAATCATAGATTGTGTGCACGTTCTTGTCTTGCAAGGTATAACTAACTACACACACACACACACACGCACACTTAATCGCTTAATGACAAACATAAATCATTTGGACGTTCTCGGTGTGTATTGAGGTGATCGTTCTTTGGTTGCACGGAGGAATGGGTTGGACGACAAGGTTGATACATCTATTAGCGGGATGCATCGCTGCATCGTGAGTAAGGAGAGTGTTTTTCGATCACTAATCGCATCATAAATCAAAGTTTGGACCTGATTCTAGGGATGGATGGACAACGAAGAGCTGGGTGGAAAATGTATAGAATGTGATTGCAGTTTAAACATATTCTCTTAATCAACGAAAACCATTATAAAAATAGTTCGTCAGAGAGTTTGACCCTGTGGTTCATCAATGCAGCAATATATCTTGTAAAATAGAAAATTAGAAATTTGTCTTATTTTATGTTTGTCAACAAAAATGGAAAAGTATCCTTTCGTAAAGGGTGTCCCACATAAAATTGCATCATGGAAAAAAACGCTGTAGAAAATTACCCATTGTGTATTTACTCTTGAAAATTTTGGGTAGAAGTAGTTAAGAGTGCGTCACCCGAGAAGCAACGTCGTGAATCGATTTTGCGGAAGCACATGGTAAATCCTCAACTCTCTCATCGAGACATAGGAAAACAACTAGGAATCGTGCAAACTCTGAGCATCGAACGGAAGGAAAAATGCGATCAAAATGGATGTTCTATTAGTGATCAGGATCATAAGCGTGTCGTTAAAGCGTTTAAGCGGAATCCCAATGCTTCGGTCAGGGATGTGGCCAAAAAGTTGAATCTGTCCAAGTCTTTCGTTCAGAGAGCCAAGGACCGGGAGAAACTTCATACGTACAAAGTGTAGAAAGCTCCAAATCGTGACAAACGGCAAAATATGGTGGGAAAGTCACGGGCCCGGAAACTGTACACCCAGATGCTGACGAAGCATCATTGTCTCATCATGGATGATGAGACTTACGTCAAGGCGGACTTTCGGCAGTTACTGTTAATCAAGTTTGATGTTCCGGAGGAAGTAAGGAAGCAGAAACTTTCAAAGTTTGCCAAGAAATACATGATTTGGCAAGTGATCTGCTCATGTGGCAAATGTTGTGCGCCGTTCGTGACTACTGGGACTGTAAACGGGGAGATCTACCTCAAGGAGTGTCTACAGAAGCGTCTGCTACCTCTGTTGAAGCAACACGAGGGCCCTACGATCATCTGTCCGCATCTAGCTTCGTGCCACTATTCAAATGTTGTCCTAGAGCCAGCGGGGTCACTTTCGTACCCAACGACATGAACCCCCCAACGCACCGGAACTAAGGCCAATCGAAAAATACTGGGCTATTATGAAGCTACGGAAGCATCCCAAGGAGGTCAAATCTGAGGAAGGTATGCCAAAAGCTTACTAATGGGCTATATTTTATTGCCTGAAAGTTTGAAAAGGATCGGTCAACGAGGTAATTTTCTACAGCGTATTTGATGTGGGACACCCTTTAGAATGATAACACATAGTTATGGTAAAGGTAGAACATGCTGCCACTAAGGCATTTTTTGAGTAAATTTTTTATCAAAATTTCACTGAATCAAGCTAAGAGTGTTGTTCGCACCCCTCCGGTGCGAATGAAAAACGATTTTCAAAAGTTGGTCTTTTGACAGACAAACTCAACTAAAATATATTCAAATTTAACAAACTAATCACATTAAACAAAGTTACAATCGACAACTTACACAATTTAGTTTTTCAACGCCTACTGCAACTCCAAAATGCCAATCTACCTTCGGCGGGCTCAGCCAGGTCCTATCAATTAATTAAATAAAACACATTGGACAACATGTCACCTTTACATAATATTTAACTTACGGTAATTGAACAGTAATACACTAAATGAAAACATATCTGCTTCCCGCGGTACAACAGTGGCAAACAATCTACGATTTCACAATATATAAAAAGCTAAAAATAAACTAATAAACTACAAATTACACAACTTACTAGGTACAATAATCGGCACAAAACATAATTCGCAACAACAAAAACACATCTATCTTCTTCTTCTTCTTCTTCTTCTTCTTTTCCTTTATTTAACGTCGGTCTCTGTTCCGCAATCTAGTGCCAATCACCGACGGACATCGATTGCCATCCATTTACGGCAACCGAGTGTGCAGGAAGGCAGCTTCCACACCTGCGTAGGATATCGCACCCATTCACAACAACACACATGGGCCGGGACCAACGGCTTTACCTCCCTTCCGAAGGAAGACGTGACCAGAGATTGTTTGCCTCAGAAAAAATCCCACCGACCTCGGCTGGGATTGAACCCAGACCCATAGGGGTGTTAGAAAGCAGTCACGCTTACCACTACACCACCGGCGCCGGCAAAAAAAAAACACATCTATCACGATAAAGTCTATATTCTCCTCTTTCCAGGCCAGCTGCTGGGGTAAACAAAACAAAGTAGTGCGCAAGCTCACTATCGCACCTTTGTGTGAATACATTCATGTATGCGCCTCACTGCTACAGCGACGGCAAGAAACGTCAAAAACGGGCGCATCATAGGGGCGCGTTCACGGTAGTTATGCTACCGCAACCCTTTCAGGCCTGACTGCAACGGCAACATTCCCCCGCCCGTAAACCCTGTGACAGTACGGGGATGACTCCTTCGAAGTGACCTCCAGAACGGCTAGCTTCGCTACCGGTATGACCTTCTCGCCTCTGCTTGTCTGAACGGACGCTGAACGGACTCTTCCGTCACTCCCAACGAAACACCTTCTTCACCACGCCTCGCTCTCAGACGTTTCGCTTCTCTCCATCTGCCACGAACACCAAATCTCCAACCGCTACTTGCCGCTGATCCACGAACCACTTAGATCTCTTGTTTAACATCGACAGGTATTCCCTCTGCCAACGATCCCAGAACCCATTCGCCAAGAACTGTGCGCGATGGTAGCTACTTCGCAACGTGTTGGCCAGGTCAACCGGATTCCTCGACGGCAGACACTCAACCGATGAACGACCACGCAAAAAGTGGTTCGGCGTCAACGCTTCCTTGTTTTCCATCACGTTGGTGGACACGTAGGTGAGTGGACGATAGTTGATCAGGTTCTCCGCCTCGATCAGTGTCGTCTGCAGGATCTCGTCCGTCAGCATCCATCTGTGAATGTTTTTAGTGCCTCTTTCACCGAGCGCACCATTCTCTCCCACGCACCTCCCATGTGTGGGGCAGCCGGTGGGTTAAAAGTCCAACGGGTCCTCGCACCGGTAAAAGTATCCGCACACGCTAGATTGATTTCCTTCAGCAGATCTCGATTGGCACCGACAAAGTTCGTACCGTTACCCGAAAGGATCTCGATCGGACTGCCACACCGCTTTACGAACCTCCTGATCGCCATTTTGCACGACTCCGTCGTCAAGTTGTACGCCACCTCCAAATGTACCGCTCGCACAGTTAGGCACGTGAAAAGTGCCACCCATCGCTTTTCCTTCCTTCGGCCAATCGACACTTCCAGTGGACCAAAATAGTCTATGCCGACGTACGAAAACGGATCGAACCTCGCCGCAAAACGCTGCCCTGGTAAGGGTGCCATTCACCTTCTGAATCTTGCACCACACACAGGCTCGCATCACTTGATCTACTAGCGCTCGGAGACACGGAATGTAGAAGCGCTGCCGAACTTCGTTTACAACGGTTTCTTTACTGCTGTGCCCACTAGACTGATGCAAAATTTGAAATTTTCGCCCCACAGTGCTTAAACTGTTTCAAATTGAGTCCTGCTTAGCCTCCCAAAATGTGAACTACTTTAGTAAAAAACTGACTTGGCACAAACCATTTCAAGTTTATATTGGAATTAATATGAGAAAACTTATGTTTTTGTTCATATCTATCTATCAATTCACCACATCACTATGCTTTTAAAAATGGTAGCAGAGATTGTAGCAAATTGTCTCAGCTACAACTTTGTTCAAAACGACTTTTCAATCAAATTTAAGGAACAAAAGTTATTAATGATTCAAGTCACTGATGTCTTGTGATTATGCTCATTCAACTGTTCAGCAGGCAACATTGGTGTTTCTGGTGCGAAGAATAGAGCACAAATATCATGGCTACTATGTCACACTGCAGAATACAGTATTGCCCACAGAACAGCTGCTTGATCATGCCATAAGATTATCAATCTCTTAAACAATTAATAACAATTTAATTTGACATTTGGCTGAAAAACAATATTTCGCAAAGTTGTAGCTTAGAAAATTTCCCGTAAGAATAGTTTTAGAAATTTTCGGTTCGATCGGCAGCTTCTTGATGCGTAGCCGGCAGTTGGACACGAATCGGAACACTGTTGCTAGGGTCCACAGCATTACTGTCTAACGTGAAATATTCTGCAACCTCTCCGTAAACCCCTCGGGTAACACGATGTGATGCAGCAGCACGCTCGCCCGGAGCTCTTCGGCAAATTCCACCTTTGGACGCTTTTGCTTCGGCCATTCTTCCACTCCGTGATACAGATACTCCGGACCAGTGGAACCACTGCAGATGACTTGGACAAACGGCGTACAGCGCACGGAGTATCAGTCGAAGAAAGTGGTGCTTGAGATATCTGCCAGAGACTCGTCGAGTAGATACGATCTGCTAGAAGGTCATAAGGTGCACAGGTTAAACCTCCCTGCACAGAAGCTGGATTCAGCGAAGTTGGTCCAGGAGTTTAAGCACCTTGAAGTCATCGACATTCCCAGTTACGAGAGAACTACACTGAAGGTGCTGCTGGGGATCGATAATCTTTACTTGATCGCCCCGCTGGACTCACAAATCGGAGAATCTGGTAAACCAGTTGCCATTTCGTGCAAGCTGCCAAGTAAAGTAGTACTGTGATAGAATCACATTAGGCATTGGTTGTCAGGATAAGTTCATTTGATTACATTATGGCTTTCGCGGAGGAAGCACGTCGCGGTTCGACCCTGCACGATCGAAACTAAAATCTCAGTCCATCCGCTCCTGGGTAGAAATTTTATCCCTCGGTTGACCGGAAGAGTGCACCGGAAGAATGAAAAATCAAAAAGAAGTCGAAATTCCCCAAAAAGTTCCTTGTCTGGCAAGCAGTCTGCTGTTGTGGGCTGAAAAGCGAAACTTTCATTACTTCTGGGACCATGAACCAGCAAATTTACCAGGAGAAGTGTCTACGGAAGAGACTACTACCTTTTCTGCCGGACTTGGCAAGCTGCTACTATTCAAAGTTCGCCAAACAGTGGTACAGCGAAAATGGCGTTACAGTGGTTCCCAAGGAGATGAATCCGGCCAATACTCCGGAACTAAGGCCAATTGAGGAATAGTGGTCAATTGTGAAGCACATACTGAGCATGAGCATGAGCATGATTGACTGCCCACGGTTGCTACTCTGTTATTGCCAGATCTGCTGTAATTACACAGATCACCAATAGACGATGCTTGGGTCTAGCAATCATCCTCAATGTGTAAAAACTGGTGATCTCAAACTAGGCAATACCAGCGCTGGCCGCGTCAGAACACAGGACAATAAAGGAATGGGTAGGAATGTGTTTGACGTGACATTCGCTTTGATGGGAGCCGAGAACACCTCTGTTCTTCCACGAGGAATCACTGGGCTATTGAGTAAGAGGGTAGGGTTTGCAGCAGGGTTCGTTTTGGTGAACGATAAGCTGAATTGATGTCCTACCGATCATATAAATCGCAGGAGCTTGGGATTGAACCCACGGTCTTCTGCTCAGTAAGCAAAAACGTTTTCCACTAGGCAAACGAGCTCCTTTTTAAACATCGAGTTGCTGTTATTACAATGTAATCATAATATCAAATAAAACGATTCACGAATCTTGAATGTGGATGGGCCTGAAATTAGACTCATGATGTTCTGCTCAGTAAGCAAAAGCGGTCGTTCTAAGGCCACCGAGCCCCTCGTATCACATCATACCATTACTCGAGTTGCACATTTTCCCAAGTCATAAATGTATGAAATTTATTTTGTGTGCACTTTACCATGTTTCAAAGCCAAAATTTTATAAAATTATAAAATTCAAACTTCTAGAATTTAATTTTGCTTCCTATGTCTGCGATTTAACTGATGATGAAATATACAAAATCTAAAAAAAAACTAGTGATCGCGCACGGATAGGACCCAATTTGTACGTTGTGTGATAGTTGAAATTAATGATTTACGATCGATTTACTGACCGTCCTGCCATGGCGGAGGTAAAAGTACTACAGACGTTTATTTACTGTAACATGACAAGAACAGTACATTATAAGCTATAACAATGATACGGGGACAAGTGGTGACATCTATGGGTAGGCACAGTACCTATTTTATGTTAAGGGTAGAGGCAGTAGTAGTCGCCTGCACGAACAGCTAGTTCTAAATTCATGGAATTCCATAGCTCTGAGAATTTTCTTACGTTTGAAATGCTTAAATTTATGAGATTTGGATGCTATGTGATTTCAAAACAAAAAGCATGAACAAACGATCATTGTTTGTTCCAAATCGCTAAGCCTTAAAACTCCCACAATCGAGGTCCCAATCGTTGTCATGAAATAAATATAATCAAATTTGTTAAACTTTTTAAATAATAGTAAGCCTCAATGTCATCACAGATCACAGAAAAAATACCCAAAAACAAGTTGCCTTAACCCAATATGACTGAATAGCATCTTCGCGAGTTTTTATTTAGCCGTAGTTTAGCAAAAAAAAAATGCAACAGGGCCCCCTGGGCCCCTCCAGATAAATTTTCTAGCTACGCCAATGGCCCATATGACAGATTTTGAGGTTTTAAATTTCTTCGCTGTAAATAATACTCTTTAGCATTAGTCTAAATAGATGGATAGATCTACGTATTATTGATTTAAATAACGGATTACTATGAACGAAACCCTGATTTTTTTGAGTAGACAAAAACTTATAAATTTGCTATTGCCTTATTAATAATTAATAAAAGAGAACATTGATGAGGAGAATCCATCATCGCAGTTAGGCTCTTATGATTCTGAACGCTATATATGTTTGATGTTTCTGCTTCATATGACGGAAATACGTGCTAAAGCCGAGTTAGTTCTCTACCCTACACAGTAAACTCGTTTTTCGGATTTGAAATTTTTGCGACTCTCTTGTAGGACTTACATTTTTCCCGGGAATCATCTTTATTTTAATTCTGTAACAACAGAGCATTCTTATGTTAAGGTATGTATCCACATTAATCCGGACACCTTCAAATCACTGTAACTTTTGAAATATTGCACGTATGAGTGAAAAATTTCGCTGAGGTATAGCTGGTAGTCATTGATGAAAAAGACTATGATTGGTGTTTACATTCCATGTTTAGTGTTCAAGATGACGGCAAATGAAAACCATGTGCGCGAGTGAATTTTGCACGGACGTAATGCAAATCCTGACTTGTCAATACGGTAACTAGCAAAACAATTGGATTTACCTAAATCCACTGTTCACGGTGTGCTCAAATCATTTTCGGAACATTTGACGGTCGAGAGAAGATCGAGGACGAGCTGATCCTGTCATGGATCGAATGGTGAAGATGATATTGAAGGAAATCCAGAATCTCTCTGTTCGAACGGTGGCTCGTAAAATAGGAATGTCACCTAGTCACCTGTACCAAAAACCGCAAATCCGCTAAATTGTCCAGAGTCCGGTTTATTGTGGATACAGACCTTAAACCAAATTTAAAGGGAATACGCATCTAACCAGTTGTAAAACCATTAACATTTACTCGACACATGTTTATCATTTACATTTTATGGTTTTGACTGCTGCATCATTTTGCGAGCCAAATTGTGGCTTCTTCCTAGAACTAGTTGTCGACATCTCGTCACTACAAGGCCATTAAGTAAGTCTGACGGTGGGTACTACTAATGAAACCGAAAGCCAACCGAACCGATTTTATTTGCTTGCTAATTTGCATCACTAAACGTAAGCATCCGCCGAGGAAAAGTTATAGCTGTCAAGAGTGCCAATGAATTACGACCAGCGCACGTGATTGATGTATTCTTCGGAAACACTCATCACACTCTCGACGCAAGCGATCCCTCAGGATTAACCATAGAACAGGCCAGCCATCGAAAGTGTTTCCTTCATCCGCATGCAATCATGCTTACATTGTGGCAGTGTTCGGTAGGTCGTAAAACTCTGAGGATTACATCTTACAAGGGCGAGGCAATGTACAATAGGGTGGTTCATTATATAAAATGTTAGCAATCTTATAGGCAGTAGGTCAACAGTATTATATATTGACGAAGAATTGAAAAAGTTTGATTTTGTGTTCCAATATTTCCCCTCATTTTCCCTTTCTTTTCGACAGCTTTCCGCAATTTTCATGAAGTTAATTGAACTGTTTTGAAGTTTTTATATTTATCCTGAAGCTCACACATTTTTTTCTGATATTTCAGTACTTCCTTGAAGTTTATGGAAATTCCTTAAAAATCTTTAAACTTACCTGAAGTTTCTTAAATGTTTAAGAAATCCTCTATCGACGCCAGTGGTGTAGTAAGTAGTCAGCCTATCACTCCAAATGTACTGGGTTCAATCCCAGTCAGCGCCGCCGTGATTTTCTGAGGCATAACATCTTTTATCGCGCCTTCCTTCGGAAGGGAAGTAAAGCCGTTGTTCCCCGGTCCATGAGTTGATGGGTCGATAGGTGTGGGAGCTGCCTCCCTGGCTACTCAGTACGGAAAACAAGATCGATGGAAAACAAGTCATGAAAAAAGGAAGTCCTCGAATTTTTCTGACCTTTCCTAATTTTTCAAGTAGTTCTCGGAACTTCTGCAACGTTACAAAAATTTTCCTGCTATTCATTGAACTTCCCTGAAGACCTCGCATATTAACACTCCGAATACGGTGGGTAAAAAACTTTACGCCGACTACGAAGCCTCCGAAAAACGTGTAACGGCAAGTTTCATGGATTGATCACTTTTACGGATGTTCCGGATCTTCCGAAGGACGGTCCTATGGACATCCAGGATCATATTTATGTCACAAGCCCAAATTTTTCTATCATCACAGTTCCTAAGGTTTTCAAGAAAACCACGGAGCTCTAGAATCAGGATCGTGGATTTACTACTTTTACGGATGTTCCGGATCTTCCGGAGGACGGTCCCATGGCCATCTGGGCCCATGACCCAAATTCATTCTTATATCACAGATCCTAATGTTAAAAAAAAACACGGAGCTCTAGGATCAGTTTCATCGATGGTCCACTTTTACGGATGTTCCGGATCTTCCGGAGGACGGTTCCATGGCCATCCAGGTACATGTTTATGTTACGACCCAAAATATTTTTTTGTATCACAGTTCCTAATGTTTTCAAAAAAACCGCAGAGCTCTAGGATCAGGATCATGGATTGACCATTTTTACGGAAGTTCCGGATTTTTCGAGAACCGTTCCGTTGTCTCCAGGATCCATATATAGGAACCATGACTGTATTCTGGCTAATTGTGAACATTTGTGCCCATTAATCTAAATTACAGATCTTGCGCCACTTCCAAAACCCTACAAACACCTTTTAAAAAAACGTGTAACAACTCTTTTAGCTTTTTAAAAAAGTAGACGACTCTATTTTCAAGATTTTTGCAATCAAAATCATCTAGAAACCCTAGGAATTCTAAAGGTACCACTTTTGAAATTCATTAATAAATGGCTAAGTTGTGCCATTGCAAACTTGCCGTTACACGTTTTTCGGAGTCATCGTATTCGGAGTGTTAATGCGGCAATCACGCTTACCATTAACACCACCAGCGCCGCTATAATTGCTCTGATTGTAAATAGGTTGAAAATAGGCTCGTTTACTATTTTCAAGGTGTGTTTACGGGTTTTGCAAGTGGCTTAAGATCTATGATTTTGATTATTGAGCGCACATGATCATAATTGGGCAAAATACAATCATGATAGCTGAAAGGTCCTCCTGAAGATCCCGAATATTCGTAAAAGTGGCCAATCCAAAAACTGATCCTAGAGCTCCGCGTTTTTTTAGTAAACACTTGGAACTGTGATATATGATAGAATGTACAGAAACCTGGATGGCCATGTGACTGTCCTCAATCCGGAACGTCCTTAAAAGTGGTCAATCCACGAAACTGATCCTAGAACTCCGTGGTTGTTTCAAAAGCACCTAGAACTGTGATATAAGAAAGAATATGAGGTCCTGACATAAACATAGACCCCGATGACCATAGAACCGTCCTCCGAAAGATCCGGAACATCCGTGATAGTGGTCAATCAATTAAACGGATGCTAGAGTTCCGCAGTTAATTTTTTTTTTCCAAAAACATTAGGAAGTGGCATTAAAGAATTGATTTGGGGTCGTGACACAAACATGGACCTGGATGCTCATGGAACCGTCTTCTGAAAGATCCGCAACATCACTAAAAGTGGTCAATATATAAAACTAATCCTAGAGCTCCAGATCTTTTTCGAAAACACTTGGAATTGTGATATAAGATAGAATTTGGGGTCGTGACTTAAAAATGACCTGGAACATCAGTAGAAGTGAACAGTGCATGAAACTTCCAAAACACTTAGAACTGTGAAAATCTTTCTAATATCACAGTTCCTAATGTTTTTAAAAAACCACAGAACTCTAGGATCAGTTTCGTGGATTGGCCACTTTTACGGATGTTTCGGATCTTCCGGAGGACTGTTCCGTTGTCTCCAGGGTTCATATATAGGAACTGTATTCTGGCCAATTATGTACATTTGTGTTAATTAATCAAAATTATAGATGTTAAGCCACTTGCAAAAGCCATAACCACACCTTAAGAAAACGTGTAACGACTCTTTTCGCATTTGACGGTAATCGAATGTGCAGGAAGGCAGCTTCCACACCTGAGTAGGATATCACACCCATTCAAACACACATGGGCTGGGACCAACGGCTTTACTTCCCATCCGAAGGAAGACGTGACCAGAGATGTTTATGCCTCAGAAAAATCCCACCGACCTCGGCTGGGATTGAACCCAGACTCATTGAGTGAGAAAGCAGTCACGCTTACCACTACACCACTGGCGCTGGCTAATAATATTCTTGTTTATGTTAAAGATATTTACCGTCTTGCTTGTGTTCCATTTCTTATGCTATTTTGAAGATTTTTATGCTTTTTAATAAATAAATGTATGCACATACAAAATAGTGTATCATCGATCTGGTTCTTTAATACTCAAAAGAAATCCGAACAATGTAGATTTATGGAATAAAAACCCAAAGTGAATTTATTTAACAACAACAAAAATTACCTTCACCAAAAGTTGCCAAAATGTACTTCTTGATACGCCTTTTGAAGTGATATGAAACACTACTGGTTGTACTTGCCATTTGAATTGTGTGTGTGTGTGTGTCATCCTCTATCCCTCACCCAGCCGGGGACGTTGCACAAGTAGAACTGCGAATAATTTGATCAAATCTCATGCTCCGTAATGGTTCGCTTTATGTTGTGAAAACTAGTACTTAGGGTAACTTTTGAGGCAAGACAGGGTGTTCTCAACAAGTTAAGGGAACAGGATGCACTAGATGTCCACAACAGGTACAGCAAAACATCACATAGACGCCCTTATTCACACTAACTACTCAGGGGATAGAAGGTCAAGAAGAGCCACCGCCGCCAACTAAAGCTTGAACCGGGTACCTGGGACTCCCACGATATACCCGCGACAATGGTCAGCAGACGATGCCCTGTGCGTATTTAGTATGTAATATATTTTATTTGGATACACAAAATGTTTGAAGCCATGCGTCATCTAAACCATAATTTGCATCACTACAAATACACTTGTCAACCATCTTCAACTGGATCGTACTCACCAAATCACTTCACCCGGGAGCGCATTCAATCAACTCCACTCCAACCACACAACAACCAAATATCGCTTTTCTTCACTTTTCTTTTTTAAGCAATGTGCACAAAAGCAATGCACATCGCAAAACCCTAACAATAGATCAACGCCGTTCTCATTTCCGCGTAAATAAACAGAAATTAAAATTTTCACTCGCGATGCCACAAATTTTTGGTCCGGGAGAAACAATCAAACCACGCAGCGCCAAATCTTCTGATGCTTGCAATTTTTCAAACATGATGAATCATGTTTTCTTTCTTGATTCTAAAATTTCCACTCCAGAAAACCACCACTCACACACGTATAACCGTCCGGGAGGCAGAGTGCCAGCGCTAATCCGGCAAATGCAGCCGAAAACTATGAAAGATAATGCACGCACAAAACAGAGAGCAAATTTAGACACAACCGTATCCAAAGGCGTTCGAAACTCCACCGGTTGTACTTGCCATTTGAATTGAAATTGAAATGTTGCGCTTGAAAGTTTGGGCTAAAAGACTACAAAACTGACGATAACTTTTGACAGAAGACTTGTACTGGTATAGTATCTTTGAAGAAAATGTGTGTTTTAATATTAATCGCTCTGAACATAGTAGGCCGAAAAAGTGATATTTAAAACAATATGACAGAAAAACTGATTTTTGGCTTTTTTTTTCTTAAACGGCTTATATCTCCAAATATAGAAGAGATAAACGAAAACAATGTTCTAAGAAGTTTTCTAGTTTTTATAGTTCACAACTTTGTTTATAAAGTTAGCTACCAAATTACGTTACTGGTAGAATTTGGCGTTTAGGACACTTATGCAACCAACGCAAATAGAGTTCACGAGAAAATGTTTAGAAGACACCTAATTTTGCTTTCTGTACCACAGTGCAATGATACTATATGCCCAAGGAAGTCAAGAAAATTTCCAACCCGAAAGATTCGCTCAACCGGACTACGACAATTAAGAAACTACGAGATGAACTAGGCAATGAATTGAAAATATCTCTAATAAATTTTTTAAAACAAAATAAAAAATTAATGATTTTGAGCCTCAAAACAAGCTTCTAGCGAATTTCTTCAACAAATAACACATCATGTGCCTTGACAAAAACAGAAACCTTAAAAATAAGTACATGTGTTCATTGGACTGTACATGATCAGGAACGATTTTGTTTACCCAAAACTCAACCCATACTCGTACCTGACGAGTTCGGGTCGGGTACGGGTTGTCGAAAATTTTATCAATCGGGTACGGGTATTTAAATTACATACCCGACCATCCCTATTATTCAGTTATAGCTGTTTTACCAAACCGATGACGGTGGTTTCGATTTACAGTCCGGTCAAGAAAATCTTACTGGATTGAAATTTGCTCGACGTCCATGAGCATAGAGTGCTTTTGGATGTGCTTGAAACTCTGATACCTGTTAACTGTTTCCGGACCGATAAAAAAAAATAAGGTCTATGATAAAGAAACAATCTAGATACAGCTGGAATTAGGGCGTAACAGCTTTTGTAAACAATGACTTCTATCGATGATTTCTAAAAATCTAAGGCTTGACCACGCAAACCAACATAACTATTGGGTAGGGGAAGTCTTCCACTTGTGGGTGTGCCTTGAATTCCTAGAAATCGTCTAGAGAAGTCATTGTTTACAAAAGTTGTTATGCCCTAATTCCAGCTCTATCTAGCAATGTCCTTTTGTGTGCCGTGGAACGACTCTTCGTGCATATTATAGGAGATCATTTTTAATTTGAAGTTCTAGTAATCCTATTACAATCAATTATTTGCTGTTTTGTTTTGATTCTGAGTCCGTTTCGCATCGTTCCATTTCCCTTTATCTTCATTCCATCTGCTAAATGTCGTTTGAGCAATAATTTGCACGGATTGTCAGTTTCCCGGGAGTCCGCGGTATTGTTTTTTTTTAAACTTTGACCTGGCTTGCGTTTTATTATGTGTAATGGTTGGCGAAAAACGCGTCGTTCTAAATTTAAAAGTACACCCAACCGGTGGATGTAAGATTCGCTTACAATTATGTGGGATTCATCATCAGAGGATGTAAGTGGAGACCGCATGAACCGAGGATGCGATATACCTAGCTGCGGTCCGATGTAAGAAAATTGGAGACCGAAAAATGTAGAGTGTATTAGTAAGTGAAATTAATTATGTTGAAAAAAATAGAAAAAAGGTTGCTTACTGGACTCGAACCACGGACGTTGCGACTATCAGACCTGTGCTTCCTCCACTGCTCTCTCCATGCTTGTGAATATGGTCAGCCTAAAAGCAAACATGAAGCGCTCATTTTCTCGCATGCTCGACTTCGTATGCTTTTTCTGCTGGAGAGATTCGAGATAAGTGTGTGCGTCGTTCTACAATGTGCGTCGTTCTACAAGCTTACTGGTATAGTCGAAAGCGTAGATGGAACACGAAATGAAAAAAGACAAAAAACCATTACATCGCCTGCATGGTCAATTTCTAACATTCGTTGCGATGTTCATGAACAGAGGATGATAGGAAACGGAACTAACATTCATTGTAATAGATTTTTGGTTTGCGTGTAGAAAAAATACTATATTGATGGCGTATCCAAAATTTTAACGGCGGCATATCAAAAATCATCACGAAGGCGCGCCGACTCAAAATCATTGGCGGAGGCGGCGTGTGAAAAAGTGCCGGCGGCGGCACCTAGGACTAATAGCAACCGCACATTAATTTGTTTAAGCATTTGGACAAGTAAAACAAAAGTTTGAGTGGTAAAAAAGGAATTTAAAATGATTCCATAGTAATTCCCATACATATTTCATACCATTTGCGCCATACGTTACATTCATCAATCTTTACCATTTTTAGAACTAACAGTTCGAAAAAGTAGTAGAATTTCATTTCAATATGATGCACATAAATGGAGCCTTTTAAATCATGTTACGTTTTGAAACATTTCAAGAAATATTTCAAATATTGTATGCATTGTTGTGGGAAATATTGCATGAAAGTTGATTGCTTGCGTGAAAAGAAATACAAGTTTAAAGGGTGATACGGTCAAAATTTGGTCAATATCAACTTGACGTATTTCTTTCAATTTTGCATTTAAAAAACCTGAACACCCCTCATTTTGAAGGTGTGTGTGTAGAATGTTGCTCTCATTTTGATTTTGGAATTCACTCATCAGTTGTTAAAATGCCGTCCAAGCAAGAAGAGCAGCGTATCAAAATTTTGCTCGCGCATCGCGAAAATCCGAGCTACTCGCACGCAAAGTTGGCAAAATCGCTAAAAGTTGCCAAATCAACCGTTAAAAATGTAATTAAAGTGTTTGGGGAACGTTTGTCGACAGCCAGGAAGTCTGGATCGGGGGGAAATCGAAAACCGGAAGCCGCTGAGACGACAAAGAGAGTTGCCGGTAGTTTCAAGCGAAACCCTAACCTCTCTCTCCGAGATGCCGCAAATAAGCTGGATGTATCGTCTACAACCGTGCATCGAGCCAAAAAACGAGCCGGACTATCGACTTACAAGAAGGTAGTGACTCCAAATCGCGATGATAAACAAAATACGACGGCCAAAGCGCGATCCCGGAGGCTGTACACGACGATGCTGACGAAGTTTGACTGCGTGGTAATGGACGACGAAACCTACGTCAAAGCCGACTACAAGCAGCTTCCGGGACAGGAGTTTTATACGGCAAAAGGAAGGGTCAAGGTAGCAGATGTTTTCAAGCACATGAAACTGTCAAAGTTCGCAAAGAAATATCTGGTTTGGCAAGCCATCTGTACCTGTGGCTTGAAAAGCAGCATTTTCATAGCTTCCGGGACTGTCAACCAAGAAATTTACGTGAAAGAGGGTTTGAATAAACGTCTGCTGCCTTTCCTGAAGAAACACGGTTGTTCCGTACTGTTTTGGCCGGATTTGGCATCTTGCCATTACGGTAAAAAGGCCATGGAGTGGTACGCCGCCAACAACGTGCAGGTGGTTCCCAAGGACAAGAACCCTCCCAACACGCCAGAGCTCCGCCCAATTGAGAAATACTGAGCTATTGTCAAGCGGAACCTAAAGAAGACCAAAAAAACTGCTAAGGGCGAGCAGCAGTTCAAGGCAAACTGGCTTTCTGCGGCGAAGAAGGTGGACAAGGTGGCTGTACAAAATCTGATGGCAGGGGTCAAGCGTAAGGCCCGGCAATTCGGATTTGGAAAAGCGGAAGCCTAACTGAATATTTTTCCTGAATTTTATACTAATTGAACTTGAAAAAGAAATTTAATTTGATTTTTTAAATAAACGATTTCACCGATTTACACGCGTTTTCCCTTGACCAAATTTTGACCGTATCACCCTTTACAAGCATGGATGTTTACATTACCAGTAATATTCAGATTTTTTTTGCTGTGTCAACTCATAGTTTGACGGTGGCCTATAAGATTGCTAATACAGTCATCCCAGTATTTTGGGCCAGTTAACCCAAGTAATCAACAAGCCCGCTAATTCGCCTTTTTGCAATATAAGGCTAATATGTGGCTAATATAAAGCTTAGCATGCCCTATATTAGCCGTGTATCAGCCTTATATTACAAAAAGGCGAATTAGCGGGCTTGTTGGTTACTTGGGAAACAAGATCATATTTCCAGATTATTGATAAAGCCTCAGGAACAAGTGATTGACCATACGCATTTTGCAATATATCTGATAGATTTGTATTCTGATTGTATTTTCTTAAAAATAACATATTAACAAATAACATATTAACATTACCAACATTATGGGTCACTTTTGTGGGTCAATGCTCCCAGAATTATGGGTCAATCAAGGAGAAATGGATTTCTTCTGAGCCAAAAAAATGGATCTTACATTTTTCTTATTTTTTAGATATTCATGAGATTTTGTTTCTTTCTAAATCTGTTAGTTAAAAACGCCAATACCGTAACAATTCATTGTATTCTTTATTGAAAAAAAAAATGCTTGAGGTAAGAAATAAAAACAGTTGACTTTCAATTAATCGCAGATGCTTAGGTTTTCTGTTCTTGTCATTTTTTTAAATTCAATTTTGTTCTTTCATGTTTCTGTTTCTATCGTTTGCTCGAGTTTACTTTGCTGCTTCGGCTTTTTTTATAACATTTTGCTTGCTTTCTCTAGACAACTTTTTCATTAGATTTTCTTCTTCCTTTTGCTCTTTCAGCAGTTTTCTTTGCTCGATCCTTGCTAGCTTAGCTTTTTCCTGCTCTTTCTTCGCTTGATCCTTTTTATTGTACCATTCTAGCCATTTGGTACTAGTTGCCACAGAAGGAAAGTGTTCTTGTGTCTTACGCTTACGATCACCTTTCTTGTCATATACTCTAGGCAAAACTAGCACATCATCAAACGGATCGTTTGATTGAAGATTGGATCCTTCTTCTCTTTCGTGAATAGATTCATTTGCCGGTTCAGTTTTTCGGACAGGCTCTTCAGTATTTGATTCAGTGGCTACAATAAACCAAAGATTTTTAAATATTAGTTCAGCTAACGTAAACTTGTTGCAAACTTACCAAATGCTGATGCGTCATTCACACTTTCAACCGGAATACAATTGCCACTTTCGTCGAAAGTGAAGTTCAAAGAAACACTTCCATACTGATTCAGCGGCTCCTACGGACTTGTCTTTAACACTTTTCCAAAAATTGAAAAGCGCCAGTTCCTCCAAAGGGCCATACCAAAAGTCTTTGAGACGGTTGTCATTGAATCTAGATAGAACCTCTTCATCCAATCCCATTTCAATGTACGTAAGCTGTTGTTGATAAAAATCTGTCGGATGGAATTCGTATTCGTTGTCGTTGGATTTTCATCGATTGTTCCAGTTTCCGTCTCTGGTATATTTGATGCTAAAGTACTGAAATCGATCTCGTTCACATTTCATGGACAAATTCCGCAGAGTTTGAAACCTTTTTTAAGGCATTCTTTTGAGTTTGAAAAACATTCGATGGCTGTTTTTATCAATTTCCCAAAGTTGGCTTTGTTTACTCTGGCATCGCTTCTAATTCCAACGAACTCCGTCAATACTTTAAAGCAAATTTTTTTCAACGGCCCGAAAAAGACTTTGTCCAGAGGCTGAAGGAACCTGGTTGAGTTTGGAAGAAGAGAAACTAAGATTTTTTTCCATACAAAACTCAGTCAATTCGATACTAATATGGCTCTTATGTCCATCGATAAAGACAATGACTGGAAACTCGACATTTTTGTTCAAAAGCCAGCTGTAGAAATCGTTGACTATGTACTCAAAAAATGTTTTGCAAGTTTGCCATCCCTCATCGGAAACTCCTACAGACCAGCCAGAGGGAATATTCTCTGCTATTTCACGTGTTACTCGCTTGTCGGGATAGATGATCATTGGTGGTGTGAGCTCACCGTCCGCACTACTTCCAAAAAGTACTGTGAAGTTTTTTTTGTCGCAGTTGATATTCACAAAGTAAACATTGCTGGCCTGAGCGTCACACAGAGCTTGAGGTTGTCTTCCATTTCAAGAAACCATCCAAAAAATTTCTTACTGATAGTGGGATGCCATTTCAAATAGAAATGAGACCAATTTTTGCCTGAAATAGAATAATTTGAACGAATTTATTTTAGAAAATATCCAATACTGACTTACTCGGAAATGACTTGGGTAATTCTCGCATTTTCCGGATCTTTTTTGCGTACTCAGAAACAGTACGAGTAAGGCTCGATTCACTGACGGGAAATCCCGCTCTGAACATGTAAACAATCCATTCTTCGATTTTAGTCTCTTCTTCAGGAAGAAGAAGAGTATTAGGTCCTGGCTTGTTACATTTTGATGGTTTTCGTAGATGCCGTTGAACGTACTGTAAGGGAGATTATGGTCTCTTGCAGCCTGCCGAACTTTTCCCGTTTGTCGTGCCTGTTCAAGAGCGAGATGCAAAACACTATGCTCGTAAGATTTTCGCTTCTGTTTTTCGGTTTTTTTTTGCCATTTTCTTGATTTTTCTGAATCATGGGTCATAAAAAAATAAAATACATAAAAATAATAATGTCAGCGCTGTTAATCAACGTCCCTGACCCATAATACTGGGAAAAGTGAACTTGGCTGCCAATAATATGGACCAAAGTTTTGCGTCAAATAATAACGCAAATGAACAAAATTATGACCTACATTTAACGTAATTCAACGAATACTAACCTTGTCTTTCGATTCTCGTCTATATTACACGAGGAATTGTAACGTTACGCAGGTATTTAGCTTATTACTCACGAGCGGATTTTTATGGCTCTGATAAAAACAACAACAAATTAACAGCTGATCGGAGCTTACTGACGTCTACCGGAAAAAGAATAAACCACGTACATCTGAGCCAAGTATTTCATTAGCAAGCATGTTGAGATATGTTATTGGTAACCATTAACATTTTATTTGACGGTTATATGTTTTTAAATAGTGTATTAAACGCAAAAACTGCAAAGACTGACCCATAATATTGGGTGGCTCATAATACTGGGGTGACTGTACTATGTTTCAAAATGAAGCACCCTAACGTACCACTCTCCCGCCTGATGGCCGCAGCAGCAGTAAACACTTCTGTATCAAAATGCTCTGCCCGCAGTGAAGTGAGTGCAAATTGCACAATATAACAATGAGCTGCTTTGAAGAAAACGGTCGCAAATTGGTAGACCACAAAGTAAAAGTTACTACCCTGCCTGGCTGACGGTATCATCAAGTTCTAAGAATCTGCTCCTCAGGCAACCATCATCAGCCAAAGGAACATTCTTCAAAGTTTCACTTATTCCCGCTCCTCCCGGTCCTGCTGTTGATGTTGCTGTCTGTAGTTGCGATGGTTGAAAGCCACACAGAGCACCCATACCATCGCGAACCGTCATAAAAAAGTGATATTTGAATAGGCAAAAGGGCCCCTCGTCCTGCTCGGGTGCGTCGTCGTTGTCCTCGTTCGTGGATGGATGCTGAGCTGAGAATGCAATAAAAGGAAAAGCATTCAGGCTTCGTTCGACAACGAGCACTCCATCGGTGGTGGTGGCGGTGGTGGCGACGGCGGGAGAGTTCAACGACAGCAAAATGACGAACCTGCTGATTATTGCGCTGGAGAGAAGAATTCTTGCGTTTCGTTCGAAATGATTTGACGCTGACTTGAAGCCCGCAGCTATTGATGACGAGTTGGCGATGATGATTGATGTTTCGAGATTTGCATAATCATATTTTAATGAATTCGTTTCTCCCTCGACCACCACCAACCGCAGGGCTCCGTGTGGTGTTTGATGGGCGATAAATGGAATCAAAGGAGACGGCAGTTCGCGAAAGGATGCTTTTATCGGTGGTGGTTGTTGTTTGCGCTGACTTATCGGAATCTCGCGTGCGATAGGACGTTAGGAATCCGATTTGCAAGGATAGCTTCAAAGGGAGGAACCTATTATCGTTTGCTACACAAATGGCAATTTTAATGATGCACTTTTCACATTAAAAGTTCATCAACACTGTGGGCCCAGGTAATGATGGGTGTCGGGTTTAGATCGTTCCCTAAGAGCACTTGTGCGCAGAGGTCGATCATGTCAAATTGCTTTTAGATTGCGGAGTTGTCAGTAATAACAGCAATTGAACTGGTTTGCGTCAGTACGAAGTCGATAGAGTGGTCACATGAGGGGGTGGCTTTCATCAAGCCAGAAGGAAATAAGCTCATGTGATGATTTGCCAACGATCCTACAATTATGACAAAATACACCGTTTTCTATCGGAAGCCCACGTTTACGAAGGCCCATAAACTTCCAATTAATCAGAGTCCAATTTGTCCTGGATCCGAATCGAAGACCTCCCTTGCATTGAAATAAATACGTGCCTCCCGGAGAAACCGCTTTCCAGTCAACTGGCTCAGCTTCCTAAGGTTAGCCTCTTCCACCTCGAAGGGACTTCCAATAGAATACCTTCATTTATCAGCTGTGGCAAACACGAATAAAGTGTCTTTTATCGCTCGTTTTCCGCAGTTTTTTATTTGCTCGGCTGATTGGTTTTCTATTTGGCTACCAGATGTTGGTTACATTCCATTCGTCCATACAACATTCGATAACTGTGTCGCTTTCCGCCTCATTGGGTTCGCTCCCTCCTAGTAGTCCGTTCCATACAGGCACATAAGAACAACACATCTGGTTCCCCTCGAGAACTCCTAGCCGACGACGACAACGACGACAACGATGTACACTACAATTAGAGATAAATTTATAATTATGTTCAGTCCCACGCAGTTCCGTGTGGGGAGTTTTCCCTCTGAGTCCGAGCTCCGGTTCCAAAGGGTCGCGGAAAGCTATTTCTGTTTGATTTGTTGGCTGTCGCGCAACGAAGCAGGATTAGCAGAAGTGGCTAGTTCTAGCAGCAACCTTGCTGCTCTTATCGGTTGGTCGTCGTCGTCGTCGTCGTCGTGCGCGTGGAGAATAAATTTTATGCAATTTGTTCCGATTACCATAGATGGATGAGCGCACCCTGGCCTGGCCTGGCTTGGGCTGGTCAAAGAGGAGGTTGTGGATCTTTTCCGTTTTTGCGCTAAAAATAGGCAAGGAAAAATTTGCTGTCGCGCACGTGAGAGATAAGCCGGTGCCGCTAATTATTCATGAAATGGAAGGAATTTGTCACAGCTGTTGCCTCGGGGTGGATCTGACCTTTCAGGTTCTCGCTGCACAGTTGGAACCTTTCGAAGGGAGTCAACAGCGCTCGATGTTCTTCGAGTGACGAACAGGTCTGTCATGCTGGTTACTCATGGTTGCCGCATGAGTAACCAGCTCCAAAAACCGGAACCAAATCCGTTGTCATTCGACGATTTGTCTATCGACTATTTGTCCCAGAACTCCAAATTCATTAAAACATGTTTGAATGCAAATTTAAAATAGACACTCTTAAGGATAAAGCAATATTGCTCCACCCCTAAAAAAAATAACGTTTGGAAAGTACGTTTTAAATCTCCACATACGCAAATACTATCTTCGCTAAGCATATTCAGCACGTTTTTCAGATTTTTCATTTTTTTAAGTGATGCTACAATTTGAGGATTGATGCTCCCATTTGAGGATTGATGTAATATTATGCCGGTGGTATATATCTGGTAGTCCTAATAACATTAGGAAAGCACATTAAACATCAGGAAAGTCACTTTTAGCGAAATTCTAAAATGATGATGAATTTGTTTCCATAATTCAGCTTCAGGAAAAATTTTAGAACGTAAGTGAACATTTCAGAATGGCATTTATTATTTCGTTATAATTTCATATAAATGTCGGGGACTTAAAGAAGTTACAAAAATTACAGGAAATTCCTAAGAGCTCAAGGGAAGTTAAGAAATTTCAGGAAAACTGCCGGAACTTCATAGAGTTCCAGAGAAGGTCAGGAAAGATCAGAACTCTTCAGATAAATTCTGAAAACATTTGGAAAAAAGCAAAAACATTTTAAAAGAACTTCGGTAACCTAACCTTCAGGATTGTTTCGAGAATTGAGAGAACGATCATTGCAAATCTATTAATTTTAGAAAAAAAGTTCGAGGGTGGTGCACAAGACACGACCGCATTGTTGACGTAGGACTACGAAATTTATGTTCGATGTTCTAGTTTGTTGCTTCGGATATTATTTTGGACTTAAGTGAATTTCATAACTCAACTCTTTTGTAGAAAGTTGTGGTGGCCCTGAACTGTGATGGTTTCTTTATGGCAAGCTTTGCTATAATCACTGGACCTCGTGTTTATTCGCGTTTATACATATCACTTGCGCAAGAAATCAGTTTGGCACGGCATTTGTTACCAGCATACCTTCCCGTAGCATGAAACAGGTCAAAATTTGCCCAAATCTGCCAATAAATTAATTTGTGTTGCATTTGCTTATAGCAAAATACTGAACTTTCCGGGAACATTCACGCCAAAGAACTCACCAACACATTTTTTGTTACATGCCTCATGCATGTAAGAAATGAAATTTTGATAGCCTTTCTTTTTGAACACGCCGGTAAAGTACACAGACTCCTCCCATCATGAGTAGTTTGCTATCAAGTAGCGACACTGGCTCCTCTCCTTTTGTACTCTCTGTACTTTAAGTCTATACTCTCTGTACTCTGTATTATTAAATAACGGTTCGGACGATTTCGAAGATGTCGCGCAGCAGAAGTATGCGATGAGGGTTTCTCAGTTTATGAAAGTGGAACGGAATAAATTTAACCCACCGATAAGACTACAAATAGAACATAATTTATTTCCCTAACAAATTATTTGATTTTTGAATCATTTTGAAGTATTTAGTGACAAATTTGATGGGTGAATCATGGATTACTCTATATAAATTCTATTCTAACTCTTTTCTAAAATGAACTTGGTGGCCCTGAAAAGGGCAGTTTTGTTACGTTGGTGATAAGTTTTAACCTCCGAAACTGTACAGAGTGCGTCCCTGTCGCTTCAAAGTGAAGCCGACATCCATTTCGTGACGGTTTTGCGCTTGATGTGTTCAGTGTAGGTGACGGCATCACGGATTTTTCTAGGAACACCTTCAGCACACCCCGGGTTTCTTCGTAGATCGGACCGAAAATACGCTTGACACCACCACGTCGAGCCAGACGACGGATGGCAAGCTTGGTAATACCCTGGATGTTATCACGCAGAACCTTCCGATGACGCTTGGCGCCTTCTTTTCCAAGAGCTTTGTCTCCCTTGCCAAGACCAGTCATTGTTGCTTGATGTTTGTCTTTGAACTGGTGAATCGAAACTAAGCCAAAAGCGAGGGGGGCGACACATCTAAATCTCATTCTAGATGCTCAACTGAGATGCTGTGTGATTTACACACTAGTTAATCAATCTTCGAAAAATCTTCTTTCAGTTCTCGCATCTACTTGCATCACGCATCATCTTTTTGCAGGAAATTTTCAAAATCGTAATCAATCTTCTTTCTATCTACTCAGCGTGCGCACAGCTAACCACAGCAAAACACATTTTTTCCTGCATCGTAGATAGAGTCGCCCCCCTCGGCCACAAGCGTAGTTAGCAACCTATTATAAAGACTACCAGCTCTGCCGGTACCATATTTTCTCGCTTCCCATTGGCTACATACAGTCATGATGATGCAGCTTTGTCAATATTGGGAAATTCTGCGTGATAACATCCAGGGCCTGCCATCCGTCGTCTGGCTCGACGTGGTGGTGTCAAGCGTATCCCCGGTCTGATCTACGAGGAAACCCGAGGTGTGCTGAAGGAGTTCCTAGAAATTATGATCCGTGATGCCGTTCCTGTACTGAACACGCCAAGCGCAAAATCTTCACGGCCATGGATGTCGTCTACGCTCTGAAGTGACAGGGATGCACTCTGTATGGTTTAGGAGGTTAAAACTTATCACCAACGTAACTTTGGTGGCCCTGAAAAATTAGAAGCCATTTCAGAAAAGAGTTAGAATAGAATTTATATAGAGTACCCCCTGCTTCCAAGTTTGGTTACAGGATTACAACTCTGGAGAGCAGCGGCGCCGGTGGTGTAAGGGAAGTAAAACCGTTGGTCCCCGGTTCATGAGTTGATGGGTCTATAGGTAGGGTTCAGGTGTGGGTAGCACGGAAAACAAGATCGACGGAAAACAAATCCAAGGAAAAAAAACGGAGAGCATTTTGTGTGGTCGTTGGGGGCGTGTTTTTCTTAATTGGCAGCAAAATGTTCCGCAATTACATCCTCCCTATTCGTACACGCCCGAAGATCGGAGGCGAATGTCACTTCGAGTTGTTTCATCTAGGAACCATTCTCTGATGACTGTGTTGGGGAAGCAGCATATGTATGTACGTAATTGGTGGATTTGTTAGTTATTTCGAAGCTTTTGGACAATGCTTGAAATTTACCACTTTTTCAATAGTTTCAATTTGAAAATCAACAGTCCAAAGCATTGTTATTGATGCGTAGAAATGTTTCTAATTGATTGGTGATAATTTTTTTGAAATTGGTCCAGGGGCAGCTTAGTTACTAACGTTCAAAATCTTTCATAATTTCATTTGTCGGTTTTCATAAAGCGTACCCCCATCTTCCCGAAAGACGTAGTTCTAAGTCAAAATTTCGAGAATTTTAAGAATTTCCCTGATTTTCAAGAAGTCAAGAGAACATCAGAGATATTAATAAAACTTCAGATTTTTTTTTTGAACTTCATGGAAGAGAGCTCAGAAGAACGAGAATTTCAAGAGCTTTAGGGATGTTCCAAGAACTTCAGGGAATATAAGAGAACCTTAGGACTGTTTCACAAATTTCAGGGAAATTACAGAAATTTAAGAAATTTAGAGAGAGTAATTTATGTATTTATTGCACACCGTCTTCGACTACGTCGTACAGACTGATTAATTAAATCTAAAACTTGTTTAATCCAAACCTCTTGTTCTATTACTAAACACATTTTTGGGCATAGTAAAATCAAATTCGTTACAAACATCATTAAAGGAACGCAAACAGGAATTAAAACAGTTATTGAATCCGCAGTTAGTTCTGTGGAATGGAATTGACAGTAACGGGGAGTTACGGAATCTGCGAGGAGGGATGTTCCATGGAATCCGTTCCAGGAGTTCGGGACAGTCCACATTGTCGGTAATTAGGTCGAAGATGATCATTCGTGCGATTTTATACGCCTTGCTGAGAGAGATTCCAAATCATTTATCATGCATCGGTCTGGATAGCTAGAAAGAATGACTGGATTATTCCATGAGAGCTGACGTAAAGCAAACCTCATGAAACTTTTCTGAATCCGTTCAATCGTGAGAGTATGCGTAGTGTAAAATGGAGACCACACTGGGGAAGCATATTCTAAGATACTACGAACCAGCGAGCAGAATAGTATCTTGAGGCAATACACATCGGTGAAACCAGAAGCATGACGACGAATGAAACCAAGCACAGTGTATGCTTTAGCAGTTATGATGCTTATGTGTTCACAAAACGTTAACCTGGAATCGACCGTAACGCCCAGATCGCAGATTGAGTTTACGCGTTCTAGGGAATCCGGTCCCATGCAGTATGGCTGAAGAGTAACGCTATTGCAGCGGGTGAAGGATATCACTTTTCTTTTTTTGCTTTTGATTTTTTTTAGGTCATCAACATAAGATAGTTTGGACGATGAGAGCAGCTCACACAAGTCATTCACATAGATGATAAGAGAACTTGTTAGGATGTTTCTATTATTTCAGAAAAATTGCGGGAACTTTAAAGATCATACATGATTGTTAGGGAAATTGAGGGAACATTAGGGAAGTCCAATGATTTCAAGGGAAGTACCATGAGCATCACAGATTTTTATTTGAAAACTTCGGAAGAACTTCAAGGCAGTTCCATTTACATCAGGAAAATTGTGAAGCTTTTAAGATGTTCTATGGTCTTTCAGTGAACTTCTAGGAAGTCCAGGGAATGCAAGATAATCCTTAGCACTTCGAACAAGTTAAAAAAATTAATGTGAACTTCAGCACAGTTCCGAGAACTACTTCTCAGATAGTTTTATGGCGAGCTGAATGCGGGCAAGTTTTACTTATATCTCAGTGTCAGATTGAGGGAACTAAATTATTTGTACTAGTACCAGTAACTAGTTCAAAAATTTACCATGACAGTGCTGGTAATGAAGCTGTTGAATATTCAAAAATCTACGAAGCTCTCCGATTAGCAGAACTTTATCACCAAAAGCACCACGGGATGCCAATTTTCGAATAATTAACGACCAAATCCTCCAAGAATCGCACCACCAATCGCTGCGATATAAATTAGTGCGCTGCTCACACCGCTATGATGATAGGCCAAAATTTATAACTCAATATTGGCAGATGACTTGTATCTTTTTGAGCCCTGCTTTAGAAGTGTTCATACGAAATTCTATCCCACGTCACGTTGGGGTCGACGATGACGACGCGACGAGACGCCGCTTCTGATTTAGGCTTCAGTTTCGCATTGGTCGTCCTCGCGGGACCGAGGGAATGCAAATATAATATTTGAGCAAAATATGAACGTCGTACGCCATCCCTACACAGGGGGGATCCATAAAATTTTCGTACGTCGTAAATTCAATCGACCCTATAATTAAGGTTAAGAAAATAAATAACCGACCGAAGACGGTGCGTTCTGGGCTTAACGGGAGAGACGGCCGGTGTTATTTTGGTTTTCGGGAGGAGGTCAGGTTCTGAATGGAATGAACGAACGGCAACGGACAAAAGGTTGGTTCCTATTAAAAGTTGCAATAATGGATTGGCCGGCGTGATCCGTTATAAGGGTATTAATATTCTTGTCCCGCTTATCACGACCTACCGACTGACCAACCGACCGACCGACCGAGCGACCAACCAATCAACCGACGAACGCAAGGGATGACTCGTCGTAAATTTCGAGACTGGTGCTTTTATTGTCTTCAGAATTCTGTTGTTTTATGCTGCTTCGATTGGTCCACTAGTTGACTTCAGGCTCAGGATAGGCGGCGGAATGGGTCAGATTGACAGAAGCGCGAATAAGCCACTTGAGGGCTCTTGGGATGATGTAATCGTGTTTGGTCTTCGTGAGATTAAAATCGAACGACTTGAGGGTCACGATTTCAAGTCCGAAATGCAGAGCTGTTCATTTTTTGTTTGCGGGACCTTTTATTTTCTTCGTTATCTGTATCAAGTTTATTGCAAAGGTTTCCAATATTTGGGCTGATTGATATTCCGTGAATTGGGAGGAAATCACATCAGCTAGCTGACTGCTCTAGAAATAGGAGAAATTCATCAAGGAGTTCTGTTTCTAAAGTCGTTTTTCGTGCGGCGATGGTCTGCCGGATTCCAATCCAGCACTTGCTTGCAGAATTTGTGTCCACGCTTTCATATTATGTGCCCGACTCAACTCTACTTACATTTGGTAATTTCTGTTGATATTGGCTTCTGATGACATCAATGATACAACTCAGCATTTGAAATTCCGCTGTATTTAACTCGTGCTGTTTCTGCATCTATGTCGCTGTTGGTTTCATCGTCTGGCGCTATCTATCTGCAGAGACATTGTAAGTTCCACCTACCGTAAAGTTGAAAGGGTTGTCCGATTTGGTCTTGTTCCGTTGCTGGTGACACATAGCATACGCGACCTGGATAGGGTCAGACAAGGCTCCATTGAATCTTTGCACTTGAAGGCCTTTTCTGATTTTATCCGTGATTGAGTCGATTGAAAGCATCATCGTAATCGTCGTAGTCGTACCATAGGATGATACGAAGTGAAACAATAAGATATTCCCGTAATGAATCCTGAGCTACGTCGATTTTCTTCTGCATTCAATTCAGGATACATTTATTTGATGCGTCCCCAATTGTCACACACACTCTTATTAGAACCTTCAATAAGATGGTTTGCAACAAGTTAGCCGGAAAAGTGGCAGTGTTCCAAATATTTTAGATATTTTTTTTTTATTTCTTTATTAAGGAGATTTTTAGCATATGGCTTGTTCATCTCCGGAGAAAGGAGAGGGCTCAGATTGAGTAGCCTCTAAATACATGGTTTATTAACATTTTGTAAATAACTTTGGTTGCTGGCTCTTTAACTTATATGGAAAAAATAACAATATATAAAATAATGAAACAGAGGAACAACAGATAACAACATGATTAAAAACAAGCTACAAACGATTAATCCAAACAAAACAGAGCTCAGCTGGCATGGGTCCAATAGGAGAAACCCATCCAGCTGGGATGTCCCGATGGCCGAAAGAAATTCTTGCTATACCAAGTAGTAGATTTTGGCTTCTTTTAAGATGGTTACTAGTGCTGCCGAGGCCGAAGTATCATTCCCGAGCAGATCGCTGATGCTGGAAGTTAGGCAGAGTGACTCCCGAAGATTTTGGAACTCCGGGCAGTTGCACAGGATGTGTTCGACGGTGTAGGGTACCCCACAGATGATGCAGCTTCTGTGGAACGGCAGGCCACCATAGTTATAGTAGAGCTTGGTGTGCCCGGTTCGAAGCCGCGAAATCACGCGTTCATCCCTCAGGTTGTGCAGTTCGCTCCATGGTTCAGTTGACCCTTTGACTTTGCGGATGAAGGCAGTTCTGTTGCGGAACCACTCGGCTTCCCATGCCACTCGAATGGTCCGCATGATCCACCGTCTGACGTCCTGTAGGGGTACCTTGTCGGTGAGTCTGGGACCCGATGTCCCGGCTCCGGCAAGGTGATCAGCAGACTCGTTACCTGACAGTCCGCAGTGTCCGGGAATCCATGTGTACACGGTGTTCGGTCGGGCGTACTTGATAATCGCCTGGATCCATGGGTGTTTTGGTGCTTCCGAGGTGATCGCTTGAACGACGCTGTGTGAGTCGGTTAATATAAGTATCGGTTTGTTGGCTGGCGTCGTAGCGGCATGGAAGATCGCTGCAGCCTCGGCCGAGAAAACCGAGCACTGTGGAGGAAGACAGCTGCTTTCAGCAATACCGTCTCCAAAAATCCCAATACCTACTCTGTTTATCGATCGGGAGCCGTCGATGTACCGATGTACGTGGTCGGCATAGTTGGACCCAAGTAACTCGGCAACCGATCTGCGCAAAATCATGGATGCATCCCCTGCTTTGAAGCGGTTCTTGATCCGATTGTCCAATTGGATTCGTGAAGAGTGCCAACTTTTCTCTCCATGCCAATGGACTTTGGCCACTGGGGAGAACTCTGTTCCCCTCGTCGAGGAGAAAGATCCTTTTGTGGCAATATTTGCGTTTAAGCAGAACCGGAAAGGAAGAAGACCCGCTTCGATGCATGCGGCGTCTGCTGGAGTGGATGGCAGGAGACCAGATATAGTGTGGATGTAGCTGTTGTAGACTGGTGTTAGGGTTCTAACCAGCTTCTCGGAAGCTATGCAAGTAATTTCTGTCCCGTAAAGCAACCTACTGTCGATGAAGGCTCGCGCCACCCGGAACCGAACATCGCGGTTGTTGGATCGGTGAGGCCGAGAGATCGTTTTAACGAGGTTGAGTCTACTGCGGCAGTCCTTTTTGTCCTGTTGGAAATGCTGGTGGAAGGAGAGCGTTCGATGGATCAGTACGCCGAGGACACGAACTGTTTTCCTGTTTGGAATGGCTTGGTCGTGGATCGTGATTGGGGTGCTATTGACTCGGTGTTGAGACGGATATACGTGGCATAGGATGTTCTTCCTGGCGGACAGCTGGAAACCCATCGAGTCGGTCTATTTGACGACAGCAGAGACTGCCGCTTGCGTTTACCGTAGGGTTCGGATCTATGTAGGACCGGTGGCTACAATCAGCACATCGTCAGCGTAAACAAATATGTAAATGCACCCAGGTAGCCGGTCAAATACCCCGTTCATTGCCACCAGAAACAACGTGACTGTGATAACGGATCCTTGAGGGACTCCGGTCTCCTCGCTGAAACTTTTCGACCGCGTGTTCCCCATTAATACACGGAATGACCGGTCGGTCAAGAAGCTTCGTATGAAATACAACATATGCCCCTTCAAGCCCCAGTTTGTAAGTTTTTTCAGGACGGTTGGCGTCCACGCTCGGTTGAAAGCCTTGGAGATGTCCAAAGAGATGATTTCAACGTGGTGTTCCTGGTCGTAAGCTTCTTTGAGGGCGTCCCCCAAAGTGGCAAAGCACGTGGACGTACCGAAACCTTGTCGAAAGGTATGTTGTCGGTGGTCGAGCAAGCTGTTGGTCTCAAGGAACATCTTGAGTCGACGGTTCACCATCCGTTCGAATACCTTGGCCATGCAGGATGTGAGAGCGATCGGCCGGAACTTAGATGTGCTCTGTCTTTTTCGTTTGCCTTCGGGATGGGCACGACGAGACTCTCCTTCCACAGCGTAGGGTAGGCATCCGAGACCCAGAGTTGGTTGAGCATCTCAAGCATGCAACACTTGCCCTCAAGGGGCGCAGCTTTTTTAAAAGTGGATACCCGAGATCGTCAGGTCCCGCATATTTGCCGTTGTTGCGGCTTAGTGCGTGCTGGAGTTCCTCCCAGGAGAAAGGCTCGTTGATCTCGAGGTTTTCCGTGTCAGGCGGGATGCTGAACTCAGCGACTGATGTACGGATAGGCTTTGCCAACCGCTGAAAGTGGCTATCGTAACCGGAGATGGCCGAAATTTCTGCGAAATACCCTCCGAGTTCTTCGGCGATGGCTGCCGGTTCGGAGATGGTGACTCCGTTAGCTTGTACCGTTGATAGCATTAAACCTGCTCCAGAGATCGGCAGAGGACTGGGAGGCGTTGATGCTTTCAAGGAAACCAGACCAACTGTTTAGCTTCGCAATTCTCACTTCTTTTCTGCATTGAATATGCAGTGCACGGTACCGGGCTAGTATCTCTTCCCTGTTTGGGTCATCTCTCGGGTTCGCCTGAGTTTCCGTAGAGCTTTTCGGCGGGCTTTAACGGCTTTTTGTGTGTCTTCGACAGAATTGTCCCCTGATACCCATCCCAGTCAGCCTCATCGTACCGCCAGCGAGGCCTTTTCGTGACTTCTGGGGCCGTGGCTGACGAAAGCTGCATTTGGATAGGGTAATGATCACTTCCGTACAAATCCGCATTGGTACACCACGTGACTTTTCCTGCTATGGAACGGCTGATCGAAGAGACGTAGATAGCCGTGGCGTGACGTTCGTTGAAGAATGTTGGGTTTCCATGGTTGAGCACCGCCATGTCTTCCTGATCGAGTAGGTCCATTAGGATGATTCCTCTAGGATCCGGACGAGGACAACCCCAAGTTGGATGATGCCCATTGAGGTCTCCGACAAACATCCTTGGTTCGGGTAGCTTGCTGAAAACGCCGGTGATTTTATTTGACAGATTTTGTAGCAACGTTCTCCCACATGGCAGGTATGCACAGGCAATCGCAATGTTTGCCGGCTTCTCCAATTGAACAGCAACTATGGGAAGATCAGTTCCCAGGTCAATCTGGTTAAAAGGTATGCTCCTTAGAACTCCAATGGCTACGGAGTGGCGAAAATTGCTACCTCTTTTGAGGGTCCAGGAATATTTTCCGGTAAGGGAACGATCCATCTGGTCTATCGTCACCTTGTTAACTTATTGGAGAGCTATCACCCAGGGTGAATTGCTGTGGCAAAGCATCTCCAACTCGCCGAGGTGGTTCAGGAAACCGTTCCCGATTAAAACGCACAATGATGATAAAATTAGGCGGTTAAAAAAACGGAGCAAAAACAAACTCAACTTGTTCGCATGAGAGCCAGCTCATTGATGATTTTAGAATCATTGATACCCCCGAAAATGGGATAGAGTTCTTGGACATTTGATCTACCTGACATATTGAAAATGTTGAAGATATTTTATCATCTTTGGAATAATTGCTGATCTACCTGCTATCTTCATAGCATATTTGGGAAGCATGATGTTAATTGTTGGACAGTTCAAGAGCTTTAGGAAATATCCGGTCAACCTGGATTCTTGAAAAAATATAAGATACCTTTATGGAGGCATTTGATCACTAGAAGTTATTTAGATATGTTTTCTTAAGATACTTACTCTATTTAGAGAATATTTGAGAGACGTGATTTTATTCCGAGAAGGTTACGAATTATATTTTTTGATTAGAATACTTCGTAGAAGGTCAGAACTTATTAAAATTTAGAGCAAATCCGTAATATCATTATACTACTTGAAATTTCATGGATGTAATGAAACTGGGGAAAACTTTACGGTACTTCGTAGAACTTTACGGAACTTCAAAGTTGTTGACGGAACTTAGGGAAAACTTCAGGGATTTTTAAAAAAAGTTCACAGAAGCTTTCAGAATTTCACCCAAGTAACCAAAAGTTTTGATAAAAGGCTATTTATGACTTAAGCAGCTTGGTTGAAGGTGGAATGGAATTCTAAGCAGCCTCATTTTTAAGTCGTTATAAGAACTTAAAAGTTCCAGTACCATAATTGAAGAGTAGCTTCTGATGGAACTTGAACAGAACTTTTAGAAAATAAGTTAAAAAAGGTTTTGTCCTCTACACCAATTCTGTATTTAAGTTCGCATTTTTATGAAAGTTAAGGTCAGGTCTTTATGACAGATATTTCTAAAGGCAGGTATAAACGTGTATTGGATTTATTAGCATTATTAGTAGTATTGGAACTGTTTGAAGAATTAAACCCAGTCAATCTGCGTGATAGCCTCAGCACGAACCGCTACATCATCTAAAAAATATTAAATTGAGCTATTGTCCCGCCTAATGTTGGAGTTTTCAGTTCCAGCTGACTGATTTGAATACAACACTTTGATGCATTTTAAATTGGTGTTTATCCGCATTGTATTTCAACACACTTGTGGCGGGTTCGAAGAAAATAGCTGTAGCCCGTCAGCCTGTCGAGCTTTCCGTTCACAACATAGGTGGTTTAAGCGCCACTCTCAAAAGGAGACCACCCAGCAGATTGCAGGTTTGCCCGGCCTGAGACCTTCGTGAGGATTGGGTCGATGATTCCCGAAATAGGGGAAAATGCTGACTGGCTGTTGGAAAGATTTGCTCGAGAAGATTCTAACCAAAACGATCTATCGTACTGACCGCTAAGATTCGAGAGACGCCAGAGATCAGAATCAGGCTGATCATCCCAGTAAACTACAAAAGTGAACGTAACGACATGAAAATCTCCGAAGACTTTAAAACCTGAGAGTTTTTCCTAATACGCTATTATAATGATAACCATGTAATTGGAAGTTCAACTGTATTTATTTAGGGGAACATCACAATTGTCGCCCTCTACTAAAGCTCATCTCTACACCAAAGCTCAACTCGAATGAAACAAGGTTCTCCGATCGATACATTTAACCATTCCTGTTCTTCGGGTGCATCGGGTTTTCGCTGGTTAACCCATTCAGTGAGACTCTCACGGACTTCCTTTTAGTTTCATGCGCATGGACGATACAACGAGAAATGGGTTACATGCATGTACTCACGATTGACTACCTATAGGGTTTACGTCGCTGTCAATTGCTGAGGCGCGCGGCACCGAAGCTGCATAAGAGCAACCGTAACGGTACGCTGCTAAACTCATTTTAGCAGCCCTCATCATAGCGCAGCTACCGTATCGGGGGTTGCCATACGAGTAACTAAAATAGCAGTCGGCTTCTCGGTGAGAAGCGCGCTACCAAATTTAGCAGCGCGATAGCAGCGCGGGAGAAAGGTTGCTATTCGTAGAAATGTCAAAATGCTCACTACCGGTACGGACAAAGGCGAGTAAATTGATAACCGCGATAGCAGCGACCGGTGTGGAGAAGAGTGAGTAAACTAAAATGAGAGCGCTGTGCGCTGTTAAAATAGTCGCGCAAATGACAACGACCGTTGCGGTTACTCTAAGCACTACTTCGGCCCAGAAACTATCGCGGATGCGATCATATGATGCGGATTGGTCTCACTCAGCGGAAGCGCGGGCTTACGTTGGAACGCGGCACATGCATTCGTTCAGTTGGTTGTTCGGTGTTGCGACGGGTACAGATGACGGTTCCGTTTGACCTGCATGTCCAGGTCGCGAAGATTGACGGACGCGACCTCTTCCAACCACGTGTGCCTCGAGGATACTCCGAAGTCGACAGGTGGGGTCAAAAGCGGTCTCTCACGAAAAGTGGTGTGCCGGTAAATGGCCTTCGCTGCCACGAACCTATGGGGACAACAAACGCGCACGCTAGTAAGTCGACCTATTTTGTGGTCTAGGAATTACTACCTTTACTTCATAAACTTCTGGATCCACACACTTTGCCGCCCACTGCACTTCACTAACTAGAGTTTGCCTAACTTGTCACTAAAGGAAAGGAAAATATTTTAACAATCCTACTGGGGATTCTCATGTGGCTAACTACCTGTTTTAACACACCATGACACGATATAAGAAACCGACCATTTTTGCCTCTTGCACAAGTTGATTAGAATTGAACGATTCAAGCTAGGACATTCCTCAGCTAGCCGCTTGTACAGATCTTTGCCCCCGGAATAAATAAATAACTAAACAAATAACTACATACATGGAAAGCGTACCTGTTACACCACTGATCATTTCATATTTACGTACATTAAATTTTGTTACTAATAAAGACTTGTGCGGATTGCTTCATGTGGGCTATGACGGACCTTTTTAGAAACTTTCAAGTTGCTAAGAAGCTCCGCAAGGAATTTCTAAGATACTTTAGAGTTGCTAAGAAGATCCACTGGGAACTTGTTCGGTACTTTGTTGTGTCCATGTTTTCAGCCTTCCCTGAAGTTCCTAAGAAGTGCTTGGGGATGCTTTTTGGAATTTTTTTTTAAATTCAGGTTGCTAGGAGTACGCGTCGGAACTTTTTGGAGCCTGAAGTCCCTCGAGTGCTTTCAATAGCATCTAAAGTTGCCAGAAAGTTGTGTTGTAACTTTATATGCACTTAATGGAACTTGAAAGTGGGTTTTATTGTTGAATGCGGAACTTTTGGTTGCTTGGGAAGAAAGTTCTGCCGGAACTTTATGGAACTTGAAAGTTCTGGCAGAACTTTATTCGAACTTTATGGAACTTTAAGGTTCTGTTGGAACTTTATTTGAACCTTATTGAACTTGGAAGTGAGTTTTATCGTTGAATGTGTAACTTTTGGTTACTTGCCCCATGCAACCTAAAGTTCAGATTTTACTTGAGAAACAAACTCAAAAGTTCACATCTGGTTCAAATTTAGTTCCGTGGAACTTTCTTGCTGATTAACAAGGCACTACACGTACAAACAGAACTTAATGCTCTTTAAAGTACCGCCAATATTTATTGGAAACTTGAAAGTTCAATAGAAGTTTCTTGTTCCGTTTATTTGAACTGTGAAGTTCACAAAAAGTTAGTAAAGAACTTGTTTCGAGCCTCTAACACAAAGTTCAATCTAAGTACTAACCGTACCTTTAAGCAGCGCGAAAGTTCACAATTAAGCTATGTTGAATTTCTTTGAGACTTTAAAGTGCACGTAATGGTCTAGATAAAACATTGCAACAACTTAAGAAAAATATAAAAAAAGTTCGAAGGAAGTTCGACTTGAACCTTTACTTGAACTTGTAAGCAACTTTAAACAAGTCAATTTAAGAAATGTTGTTTACGTTTGAAGAGCAAAACGGTGTTCGGTTCCAAGCTTGACTATAGGTACAAAATCATAAAATTGATTTTTCGAAAGCAATAAAAAAAAACTGTTGACGAAATGGGAATCGGAAATCAAAGCTGCCGATCAACCAGGTACTATATTGTCTTTTAAGTTTTTTTTTAAAGCAAATACCTAGACAAATACTCTTATTTACTTTACAGGAAATCAACAGCCTAGATGTGGTCGGCATGCTCTGATACAAAAAGAAATTGATACAGATCTTCCAAGAAATACAGTAACACACGAAGAAGTTAAACATGAAGACGACGACAGTGAAATTGAGGATGTTTTTTGGGATTGACGATTTAGGTCCATCAGGTGGTGCCCCACCTCCACCTGTTGTTAAATTCTGAATGGTCTGGAAATTTCCTTCAGAGATTGTCTCAAATGCAGCGGGTGGTGGGGTTGGTGTTGTTACTTGAGGGTTCTCCCTTATCCCGAACACTTCCTCTTACCTTGATGATGACGAACTGGAACGACCGACAGCTCCTCACAGCCTCAAGTGTTTAATGTTTCTACTACGGCGAATGGCATTTCTGTAAGTAAAAAATATATTATTTTAATTAATTTTATTGATGTTTGCGTCCCACTACCACTATCTTGATGATTTTCTAAATAAAACAAGTCGCAAGACAGGTAAATTTACTACAATTAAGTCAAATTGATTTGTACTTTTCGAGGTTACTGAAAACTTCTGCGGAATACAAAACAAGCTGTCAAATGTCAAACGGCGCAAGTTCACGATAAGCTCCGTATGAACTTATAAGCAACTTTCAAGTTCAGATAGGGTTCTACATGAACTAATCATAGACTTTGAAGTTCAAAAATAGTTCCTACGGAACTTGAAAATAGATGTGGCTACTCTGAAAACCATTATTATGAATGAAATCAACACTTCGAGTAAAATCATATGATATTCCACTTCATTCACATAGAGCGCCAGTATGTATCTCGGTTTCAAAGAGGAGGACTCGAGTTCAAGACTTGTGGTAAGTAATTGGCCATATTTCAAACATTTATCTTCCGACGACGCAGCAGCTCATACTAAATTAGAATAGAACGTGGTAAACAGCAACATAAAAGATATATTTGTTTTCTATTTTGGTTTGTTGATTTCATTCAAGTTTTCTTTTTGGGCTGAATAGCATTCCCTCCAACAGTTAAACGAATCTTATGCGAACTTTCAAGTTCTCTTTAAAAGTGAAACAGCATTCTGTTAGATGCTTGAACATCGAATGTAAACTTGGAAATTCGGTTAATTACTTAAAAAGTATGCTGAATAGATTTCTCTTAATAATCCTTCGATTAGCTGATTAAGCCAAAAAAGGGCGTTTATCCGAACTTTTGGTTGCTTGGATGGTCATGTAACTTCAGAGCTTCACGGAGCTTCGGAAAATTTCACGGAACTTCGGAGATATTCGTGAAACTCGAAATTCAAATTTCATGCATGAGTTTATTCACCTACGAGTTTTGTCTAGCGAAATTCAAGTGAGCAATAATTTGCCATGAGGTTTTCGGGCAAACAATAATTACTGTACATTTTGGCATTTTTCGTTGTTCTTAGAGTTCATGTTTGCATTATTCGATTATTCGATGAACTGAAGAAATCTTCATGTCCTTGCTATCAATTGACAATTGAGGCGTTTTTACGAGTCTTTCCTTGAACTGAACTTTTGCTGATGTGAGTGTGAGTACGTGAAAATTGGAGATGCAAGAGAATCTCAAGCATGAGTTTTGGTTTGTAGATTTGTGCACAAGTTTATTTCAGCTTAATGAATGAGATTTTGAGAATGATTTTCCAAACACTTATTATCGGAGTTCAGAAGGGTCGGCTTGACAAACAAGCCTTATTAATAGCGGATGACGGTGATCGTTCTTCAAAGAACAGTTCCCATAGGTTATTGGCCTAAACTTTCAAGAAGGGACCTTTCTTGGCATGGTTATCCTAGTATCACCCTGGGTCCTGCCAATTTGATTAACGATTGTGGATGCCTGTTAGCCAATTCGCCAGTCTATAAAACCAAAACCAACAACAATCAGTCACATGCTATAGTAGCGTGGACCAACACGTTAGAAAATCTTGTAGTGCTTCCAAACTCTCGCCTACACTCACAAAGTGATGTAACACACACTACTGCGCCACAGAATGGGTAATATATTAATTGTGACCTGAAAGTTTCTTGTTGTTCATACTTGTCCACGTAGTTTCTCTGAATACTCAGTAATATTCTGGCCTTGTGACATAGTTCAGGGCTTTCATGCTACCATAGTTACCCGGGACACAAAGGATTCTCCTGAAATACATGCCAAAACGTTCGTTTGGAATCTGGTTTGACGTTGAGCAAGTATCAAGGCGCAAACTTTGACCTTTGTAGAGATCGGAAACTGAGAATCGACAAATACCCGAAAATCTAGTACAAAGGTCCAGTGGAATTTTCATAAAGGCTGACTAAAAGTAAATTGGTACGCACAAAAAGACCTGTAATTCATGATTCAATAAGTTTAAAAAGTCCATTAATGGTTGCTTTATAATACTTTTAAGTTTCAGCATTAGATGGTTACATTTCTCCAGTTCGAACAAAATCTCGAACCATTTTGCCTGCATTTGCTGGATGCCCTTGACTGCCCCGCCGCTTCGTCGAAGTCGCTGCTTTGAAATTGCCCAATATTTTTCGATTGGTCGAAATTCCGGGCAATTCGGAGGATTCATTAGCTTGGGAACAAAAGATCTTGTTGACAGCATACCACTCCAGAACCATCTTGGAGTAGAGGCAGCTGGCCAAATCGGGCCAAAAGATGACTTTGCCCCTATGCTTGCGGATGAACGGCAATACACGCTTTTTCATACATTCTTCGATGTAAACTTGGGATGTCATCGTCGAGGATGTGACGAATGGTTCCGTTTTCAGACCACAACTGCAAATCGCTTGCCAAATCATGGCCTTCTTCGCGAACTTGTCGGCAAACACGAACTTGAATCTTCCCGGCACATCCTCACGTCCAGTTACGATGCAAAACTTTTGACCGGGAAGCTGCTTAAAATCGAGTTTGACGTATGTTTCGTCATTGATCAAAGTGCAGCCCTTGTGTTTCGTCAAAACACGGTCGTACAAAAGCCTCGCACACTTTTGGCCACGAAATTCTGCTTCATGTGCCGGTTCGGATGTTTAATGGCTTTGTACGACTTGTATCCTTCCATGGCAAGGATGTTCCACACAGTTTGAAAGTTGGCGTTGTACCTTCTGGCCACATCTCGGATCGAAAGACCGGGGTTGGCTTTAACGCACCTCAACACCTTGCTGCGCAGCTGACGATCCCTGATTCCAGTTTTTCGTAGGTCCGCTGATTCCTTTCCACACTCAGGGTTTCCTTGTAGGTTTTGAGCACTCGACAAACTGTTGTTTTCGGCATCTTCAGCACTTTAGTCAGCTTGGAACCGTGCCACTCTGGTTTTTCCATGTGTTTGTGCACAATATTTTCTTCTTATTTCGAGTTCCATTTGACGTTATTTATGAGCGCGATCGACTATTTTGATCAAACTTGCACCAGTTGTTTTCTATAGAAGTGTAAACAAACCACTGTCAAAGATTTTCGATTCCCAACACTACACTGAACGAAAACATCCGCAATACTTCGACTCTGGGACGGGACCCGACAATCGGGTAGCGATTTCGAGCCAATTTTCTGTCAAATCCGAGCCAGTTGCTGATTGGACGATTTGACAGCAGCAATGGTAGAAAAATGAAGACAGAGGGAACGCAGCAATCTGGCTGGCAGTGATGCCGAAATCAACATTGACGTGAATGATATTGATGATATTTGAAGATTTTATTTGCGAAACGGAAGTGGAATGAACTGCGTGCTTTGAAGTGATCGATACTGTAAATTGTGTTTATTGTGCTCTGATTGAAGATGAAGTGCAAGGCGCTACACTGTGGTAGAAACTCAATGTCAAATCCAACTTTAAAGTTTTTCCGGTTTCCGAAAGATAAAACAATTCCTTTAGGTTGGATTCGGTTTTGCGTAAAAAATGAAGACGATGTTGAGTTTTTTGAAGTTAAAGGAAGTTCAAGAGTTTGCAGCGTAAGTTGGAACATAGATTACAAAATCCTCAATGTGCACGTAATGATATTCTAGGTTCATTTCTCAACTGGGAAAAAAATGTGGATGGTTCAACAGCTGTTCCAACATTGCGAGAGCCGAACGAGAATGTAGATTGTGATTATGAAATGGAATACAGTGAGAAACCTAATTGTACCTACCAAATGAATGAAAGTGAAAAGCATCTCGGCGTAGGTTGAGATACGAATTATATGAAATTTTTACTTACGTAATTGATTTTGCAGGAGCATTTCCCAGACGAACATCGACACAAACCAGCGGTAGCAGATGATCGTTTCGGTCCGGAAATGAAATATTTTGAGAAATGTAGTGGGTTTGAACCTATTCGACAATTGACGCTCGAAGACAGTTTAAGACAGCAAATTTTTCACCAGCGGCAACAAATCTCGAAGCTTAAGAAGTATGTTTATTATTCTTAATGGTAAAAAAAACGTAACATATTTATTTCATAGGGTTTGTAACAGGTGGAAGACAAAATTTTTTAAACTGAAATCCCAGCAATCGAATCAGCAAGCGAAAAGAGTGGAGCACAGTATTTTCCGTGAAGATCAGCTGAAACTTCTCTCCAAACATGTCCGTAAAGTGCAGAAGTGGTCTTGTGAAACAGTCGTCGACAGCCTGAAAATTCGATTCGCATGCCAAGGAGGGTATGATGAATTCATCAAACGTGGATATCCATTCCCATCAACGAGAACTCTTCTTCGTCACATCGAAGGAATAGGATTCGGCGCTGGTAATAATTCACATTAATATAAATACATTAATATGATACATGTATCAAAATTGTCATCAATCACAGGTATATTGACGGACTTTGTAGAGCTTTTAAAACACAAAGTTGCTGCAATGTCAGTCATACAAAAAGATTGTGGACTCGTACTTGACGAAATGAGTGTAGACGAAGCACAAGAATTCTGTCCAAACTCTGACCAGTTTGTCGGTACTACAACGCTCCCAAAGTCACCCAAGCTTGCATCAAAGGCTCTTGTGCTGATGTTGGTGGGAATAAGCGATAGATGGAAAACGGTAGTTAGATATGAATTCACTTCTAGTTCTGTTCCGAAAGGCTTACTGAAGGATTTAGTGGTTTCGGTTATAAGAGTGGCAGAAGATGTAGGCTTGCGTGTGCATTTTGTTACGTCCGATTCTGGAGCGGAAAACCAGCGAATGTGGCATGATCTTGGCGTCACTTTGAGCAAAACTACCATGAAAGACGATCTTTCCATCCCACATCCCGTGGACAATACCCGTAGGTTGGAAGTAATACCGGATCCAGTCCATGTTTTCAAAAATCTGGTCAATGGGTGGATCAACAATGAATTTATCGTCGTTCCCGAGTGGTACGTTGTTGAGAATAGATTATCATCTGGTATTGTTCACAGGGAGCATTTGAAAACATTGGTACACTACGAGAATGGAAACCACCTACGGATGGCGCACAAACTATCAGCAGAAGATGTATGTTTCGACAAAAAAGCATCATCAATTGATAAAATGAAGGTGAGCAATTCCACGAAGTTTTGCAATCAGGCCGTGGCTGCAGGGATCCGTGTTGTTGTAGCTGAAACTGGTCTCTCTGAGTTGACCACAACTGCAACTTTTATCGAGGATATTTCGTGGTGGTTTGAAATCCTCACAAACCGTACAGAAGAAAAATCTCTTCGCTCTTCGAATCAGAGTCAGTACACTTTCACTATTTCTCGTTTGCAACGTATTGTAAAGTTGATCCTTGATATTAAGGTAGGACATGCTGGTCATTGGAAACCTTGGCAATCAGGATTAGCTTTAAGTACTAACGCGATAGTTCGTTTAGTGACAAGGTTAATTAGTTGCGGACACACAAGCATATTCACATCTCGTTTCGATCAAGACTGTCTTGAAAGTTTGTTTTCTTTAATTCGATCCAAGCAACAAAGACCAACGCCTTTGCAATTCTCGAGAAATTTGAAAATTATCTGTCTATCGCAGTACATGAAAGGAATCCCAAACGCATCGTATAATTGTGATGATCAGCAACATCTTCTCGGTATGATGGACCTCATGGTAGAAAGGAAGAATGAGTGCACGCAGAGGAAGGCGAATGCATCGGCATCAGAAAACATTAATAATTCTATGATTTTAGATACACCTGAGGAAGACTGTATCGAACTTGACTATACAAGCATTTTGAAAGAATCAGAGAAGATACTTGACCGAGCTGAAATGAATGCGCTGTACTATATTGCAGGATACATCGTTGAAAAAATGCAGAAGCGGAAGTCAACGTGCCAGATCTGTGTAAATCAGTTTTTAAACACTGAACACATTAAAAATGTTCATTCAATCTTCACAAGATTTCGTGCAAAAGCTGCAGGCAGAAGTTTCTGCTTTGTATCGGAAAATGGATTCAACGTTTTTAAAATAATGGAAATTATGTATAGAATTGCCATGAAAAACACAAATTCAACTGATATGAACCTTCAAACCAGTACAATTCATGAACTGCAATCTCTACCAAATGATTTTTTTCATTGTCCGGCCTTCAAAACAATCATTATAAAGAAATTCGTTTCGTTTAGGATTAAGACAAGGCATCACAGAAAAACACGCAAAAAAAAGTTTGATAGCAGAAGCATGGTTTGTTGATTGACGCGAGAATAAATAATATAAATATTAAAATTAATTTGAACTTTGCTTTCCTCGACGCTTTCCTTTCATATCGTTCAGTGTAAGGGTTTCCTTATAAATGATGTGCGGAATTCGGACTCGCTGCGGAGAATACTTCGCTGAAGTTCCCCAAACCAACGCGTACTTGAACTGATCCGACAAGGTTCGATGGATTGTGTGGCAAACTTGCTCCACTGAGACGCCCTGAAACGTAAAAAACCTTTAATAAATAGTTACAATATTGTCAATCTTTTTGTACACGTAGATGCACGGCAAGTAGAACCGGTTGCCCGAAACCCCGTCGATCAACTCATCCTCGGTGCAGTCCTTCTGGAACAGCACATCCGCGTTGAAAATCCTAAACGTGTTCAAAATCGTTTGCACCATCTTCTCGTTGCATCTCGCCATCGGACAGGTTGAATTGAAGCTCACGCCACCGCCCTTCTTGATCTTGAAGTAGATCAACGCAATCACCAGATTTCAGCACATCGAACCCTTTATCCTTTTCGCTCTTCTTCGACGGTTCCAGCAGTTGCGACCGGTAGTTGGCAAACTTCGCCTTCAGCAATCCCAAATGGTACTCGGTGGCTGCGGAGAAAGTCAAATCATCCGGTAAACATCCAAAATGAATACAAAAACTGTTTGGTTACCTACCTTTATTCCTTTGAGTTCTGGCGATTTCCTTCTGGACATTGGAGATTTTTTCCAGGATATCCATGATGGATCGACAAACTAGTGGACGACTACACAGGAAAAACGGAACTGAAAAATCGAATTCTCGGTTTTTGATGCGACGAAATTACGGCAAGTGTCCAAGAGTTTCAGTGGCGGAACTGTTGGCACTTTATATTATCATCGTTTTGCTGTTCCTGATGCTGATCATCATATCCTCATGCTCATACGTTTAGTTTCGAAAGAAAAGGAAGATTTCAGATTTTCGTTTTTTTTTTCGACGTCAAACGTAGAAAAAGGGCAATATGAGAATCAGCACCAGTTACGTTGGAACTGATGGACACTTACCTGCATGGGCTTCCGGATCCTGGACTCCGATGCAGACACATACAGATCTTTCTTCTTCAAGATCCGTAGCTGGAGCAGCTCAAGAAAACGCTGCAGAATGTAAACAAGGCAGAACACGCTACGAACCATTTACGCGAATTAAAGAGTCAGTGAACCTATTTTTGAGTTTGCCGGATTAAACCTCAACAGTTAGTAAAAGTTATCTAAATATGAGTAAAATAAATGTATAAAAAGTTAAAATTTATTTATATTTGATTTTACACGCAGTTTACTCATATTATGAGCATGGCCCGCATAAACAATAACCATAAGAAGCGCCTAACCACCAATTCCATATATCATCCCAACTTTATGTGGTATGGTCGTACTATCTATGATATCGTTAGTGTATGGTACCCGTTTATTAGGGCTGCGCTCTGTCCGTTATGTATTGGAAAACTCATATTTAAGTATGTGGTTTTTATCGTGTAGCACATAGCCGTTGTGGTATTGATTGTCCACACAAACAACTATACTTTTGGTCATGAAATGAAACACATAAATACATAACACAAAAAAATTAACATTTAAATAACATTCTGTAATCCTGGCATCACTGGACGAGTCCGTCAAGCATCATGCGAAAAGTTTCCATGGGCATACATCAACATTATTAAGAAGAGTAAGAAGCTCGATTGTCGGGTCCCGTCCCAGCTTCGACTGAATATTGTATTGCTCGAGCCCTTTAACAATATGCTTAGAGGACAAAAATTTTAGGATAGGATGACTTGAAAATGCTTTAGATTAGATTATTAATTCGATTGTTTACATTTCCCATGAATAGCCATGAACAGCCATTCCTAATGGATACAAAAATTCCTTTTTGGATGGTAGAGGAAACTCCCTCCAACACGAAATAGACAATTTACAGTTTCCATGCTTTACCTATGCATAATGGTCCCAAAGCCATATTTAGGAAGACAAAAATGTTTGCGCTAAAAACCGTTGATTTTAGGCATATGGTGTCTTCCGGAAAGTTTCTTCATATTTTTTGGCCAACTTTTTTATGATAGTGAAATTAGGGTGGTTCATAAAATTGGTGAATTGAAAATGTGAACTTTTTAATTATGTGAGATAGATCAGTGCAATGATCTAGAAAATTGTAGAACAATCAATTCTCGGCACCTTTGCTGAAGCCATCAAACTTCTATCTCGTATGGTTCATGAGTTATGATTTTTTTAAACAAGTAAGTTAGGGTGGCCCCTGACAAATTTGATTTGCTATGAATATCTTTTCATACGTTTATTTCTCGGAAAACAAATGTTCTAGACACTTTTAGAACTTTCAATGGCAAATATTTTTGCTCAAGCAACCAAGTTGCTATCTTTTTTTTTATTGGAAAGTTAAAGGCGTTTTTCTTCAAAAAATTGGCCTTTGTCAATTATCAATACCTCTAAAAGGAGCAAACCGATTTTCAAGTTTTTGATTCAATTTGAAAGATAATTATTTACGGTGGAAAACTGCGAGAGCGACTTTTGTTCAAAGCAATTAATTTAATTTAAAAAAAAAATCATATTTTCATGCATAAAACTGCCATAACTCTTCAAACAAATGAGATAGTATCTTAAATGCTTCGGCAAAACTGTGCGCCATTAAAAGATCTAAAAGTGTTTTCAACAAAGCTTTTGCGAGAAATCAGTGTATGAAAAGATAATTAAAGATAACCTTTATTCTATGGTTTACGCTAGCTTATATTATAAAACATCAAACATGGCCTACTGGGACTGTTTTACAAACCATACCTTCCACATCACTGACCACCTTCATGGACTTCTTTACGCTATCTGCGTTTTCCGGAAACTCCAATAGATTTTTGATGATCTTTCCTGCGTCTCGAAGGCCAGAATTTGTTGCACTGGTTGCCACTACAAACATTAACTCCGCATAAGGAACTTCTATGCTGATATCGTGCACTTTTCTATGCTTTGATCTCGTACTTGAGGTCTCGAAGGATTTGTGTGGTCTGGTTGTGTGCCTTGGAACTTGCTAACCACCAACTGGAATAGAGCTGCTGAGGAACCATTCTTTGTAAGCTGTTCTGCCAGATCACGGTTAGCGATTTTCAAACCTGTTGTTTTTTTGTTTTTAATATAATAGTTAATTAAGGAATTCCAGTAACTTTCCACCAGCCATAGCGAATTTCTTTCTAGGATTCATTCACATATAGTGCTTTCAACTATCACTTAGAAAATTTGGAAAATATTTTTTTGATCCCGTTCTTTAAAGTAACAAACACGTGCGATGTTTCCCTTTTCATACAGCAGGACGAACTAAAGTGACTGCGTATTGTGTTCTGTTTATAATACTTGTTTTGAGCACGTGGCTAATCAAAGTAGGCTTTGCCGTTGCGTAGCGCACGTGCAATGAATCAATTTTGCTTGACGGTTTCAAAGATACCATAGCTTGCTATTGTCACTGCTTTATATGGACGGTAAAATTCAAATAAACTGTGGTATGCTTTGGAATAATCTGTCAAAACCTTACCTAAAAATCACTTTTTCACAATTATCTTTTCATACATTGATTTCTCATTAAGATACTATCTCCTTTGTTTGAATAGTTATGGCAGTTTTACGGATAAAGATATGAATTTTTTTAAATTAAATTAAATGCTTTGAACAAAAATCGCTCTCGCAGTTTTCCCATCGTAAATGAACAAAATAATGATCTTTCAAATGGAATTAAAAACATGAAAATAGGTTTGCTCCTTTTAGAGATATTGACAATTGAAAAATGCCATTTTTTTTTTAAGAAAATCGCTTTTAACTTTCCAATTAAAAAGATAGCAACTTGGTTGCTTGAGCAAAAATATTTGCCATTGAAAGTTCTAAAAGTGTGTAGATTACTTGTTTTACGAGAAATGAACGTATGAAAGATATGCATAGAAAACCAATTTTTCAGGGGCCACCCTAACCTGCTTGTTTAAAAACATCATAACTCGTGAACCATAAGAGATGGAAGTTTGGTGGCTTCAGCAAATTGATTGTTCTACAATTTTCTAGAACATTGCACTGATCTATCTCACATAATAAAAAAAGTTCACATTTTCAATTCACCAATTTTATGGACCACCCTAATTTCACTAACATAAAAAAATTGGCAAAAAATATGAAGAAACTTTCCGGAAGATACTATATGCCTTAAATCAACGGTTTTAGCGCAAACATTTTTGTTTTCCTAAATACGGCTTTGGGACCATTGTGCAATGCTCGTACCACCTCTGATAGTGATGGCTATGCTTCCACCTCGTTTGTCTGTTCAGAGCAACAAATGACGTTTGAATGAATTATTTACATCATCGTTTTTAATGATTTGCGTTAAGGGGCTGAGCCAATACCAAATTAATTTCAATTTAAGATGACTATAATTCTGCAGAGAGCATTTCGCACTCCAACTGAAGGCCCTATCCCTTTTCATAACAATGTTCACCCTGTATTCGAGAAGAAAATCATCTGATTTGAAAACAACCGTCATCCGGTTGCAGCTATCATTCGAAAAGGCGATTTCGATGTTTTGATTTGAATGGTCTGAGGTTTCATTCGAACAGAGGACGGTGGTTTGGTACAGTGTAGTAGCGAACTAGCAGCGTGAGAGGGGCGCACCAATTTACTTTTAGTCAGCCTTTATTCATAGTCATACGCAATAAATGTTCATTTAGGATCTTAGTAAATGGTCAAAGTGCTAACTTCAACAGTTTTAGTGAATGGAATCCGAGAACCGACAAACTCCCAAAAATCGATTTCACGCTCCGGTGGTACCTTAAGTTCATCTGTCGATTATTGTTTATTTGTTTTGTTGAACACATTATAGGTCATTCGTGACTTGTCCGGGGTGAGATTTGATATCCAGCCTTTCAGCGTGAAATACATGGATGCTTTCGATCTACGTTAGGCCCGTATTCAGTTAAATATTATGAATGCAAAATCAGTAATCAAATTGATTTGATTGAAAGCAGGATTAGTTTTCCGTTTGGTTCGACAGTGTAAAATTTTGCTCTCATTTTTGCTGTGTTAACCGTTAAGTCCACCAAAACGAGATCAACTGAAGTATTCAACATAAGTTTTATTATAACACCAAATTTTGATTTCAATTTGATTTCCAGCTTTGTTCGGATAGGGTGTGCAGAGCAATGGAATCAAAATTGGCCATAGAGTAGGGGTGCTTGCGCCTTTAAAAAGAGATTCAGTGAGCATTGCTTTTTTATTATAATTGTGCTAGGGAAAATATATAAGGGATATTAGAAAACGTTAGCTTATTTCTAGTTAAAAATCAGAACATTTCTAATTGGCTACATAAATTAAAAAATCAATTTCATAAAGTTGTCGTCTTCATCCTTTTTTCAGTGTATAAGAAAACCATTAAACATGACATCTATTTACAATATGTCAAATTTTATAGAACAACATCACGCACAAACTCCCTTCCAGCTCTGTTTGACGAGCGTACCTTTTTTCCAAATCCACGTAGAAACGTAAAAGATGAAGCTGCAAAGCGTCCTCTCAGTAACGGTCACAGCAAATGCCCCTGCAGCGTCCAGGTGTGAAGTTCAGATGACTTGACCGCATAAAATTAACCTAGAAATGGTCATTCCACACAGAGTTCTTCGGACCTTTCTCCCTACAGTTGTGCGACATGTATTCACATTACACAACTTTACTACCAGTAAAACCAACCATTAGTGGATCCCTTCGGAACCGCATTTTTACATCTCACATTAAAGGAAAGCCTGCGTTTGCCATATACTCAGCTACGCGGGGTCTCCACCGTGGAAAAGAAGCAAAACGCCAAGAATACCACGAAGTAGAACGTCACCACAACGAACCCCTAGGTTCTCCCACTAAACCGAGCTATGCCAATTTTTTGCCTTCGCGAGAAAACTCGTAAAAAGAATGTGGCTTTGTTCTGGTGGGTACGTAAAGGTACGTACGGGCGACCGAACGTACGTTACGAACGTACGATTTGCCATAAATTTAATTCTTCGTTACGAATGGTTTATGTCCCAGTCCCTCCGGGTCCGGGGGTTGTAAAAACTTCAAACATCGATCTGTGTTCCGTTCCGTGTCGTCATCCACCGCATCACCTGACGTCTGCTAGCCTCCGTCTTCGGCCCAGATTCAATGGGATGTGCCCTTCGGGGGTCCCCCTTTGCTACATGCATGTGCCCGCTTATTCTCCCATGTGAGCCAGATGAATCTCTATCGGACGATACTCACGTTCCATTCTCTACACCGATCGCTGGTGGTGGTGGTGGTGACCTTTCCGCAAGAGCATGCAAATCAGGACCTTGCAACAGCAACAGCATTCCTTAAACGACCGCATCGAATTCGAACAATGCTTTCCGATTGTCTCATTCTTGTTACCGCTCTACGGAGGATCGGTCACACTTTTGCAAACCCAATTTAGCCCCATCTAATCGCATTATCGCACGACCCACTTGAAAACTCAGCTTCCACGCGGAGCAATAATTGAAATGTTCTCCACTACTGGAATGAAAAATCCCCTTCGATTTACATTCATAACCGTCATTACGTAATGCCGCTTGTGACTGTTTTGGTCGTCCGATGTTGATCCGATTTCAATTACTCCAAGAATCATGCGACTGTGCCGCGCGCATTCATTGCTCCACTGACATCAGCACGCCATAAATATTCATAATTTCTCTGCCCAGGATCGTTCGCTGCCACGCTCAGTCTATTACATCGAAACATGGCTCTGCCTCCCCACGGGGTGGAAGGGGGGAGTAGCGTAGCATATAACTACAAAGACCAACAAATTTAAACAACATGATTTATTCACTTTACAGTACCAAAGCCATGCGACGACGACGACGACGTCAACCGAAAAGAGTACAAAGCGAAAAAGAATCAACCGTATGCAAACTAATGGCAGGTTCGTACCTACATCGATTTATGGTTATACAAATTATTACATATTCTCACCTCAGCGGCGGTGCATTGTCAGACAGTAGAGACCCAGATGGAGTGTGTTGCACATTGTACGGTGCGCTCGATTTTGTTTTTCTTTTTTGGGCTCGGACGAAATTCGTCACATTCGGCTGGGTTTTCATGAGCGACGAAACACTCCTTTTAACGCTTCACTTGGTGGACGTCAAAAATTCCCCCCTTCGCGCCCCGTGTCGACGTCGAGTCGAAAAACGATGCCGGAATTGCACCGAGCGCGGGGAGGGCGTTTGACAACTTCAACTCTTTGTGACGCATGGCATGGTTTGCGCGTAGGAGTGTCGAGTTTGGCGTCAAACTGGGATCGGTTCACAGTTCAAAAATGTTCTGCAAGTAAATTGAAAAATTACTTTCCTGCGTGGAAGGAAAGTGTCGAGTTTTGTGGGGGAGTGCGTTGGTGAGTTTATGTGGAGTGTATTTTTGGCTCTTTATGTCTGCAAAACTAATGTAGAATACAAAACCGGCCTGGTTGAATGTTGAACGGAGATCAGCGGTTGATTTGTTTTTCATTTGTTATCATTTTAACGAAAACAGCATCGGAAAATCTCCAGAAAATTTCGAAAACTTCTCAGGGAACAAAAACGAAGTTGTCGAGGAACGTTCAGGGGTCTTTAGAGAAGTTCAAAGAAATTTGCAAGGATCTTCAAAGTAATTTCAAAGTTGATTTCTGCTAACTTCATAAAAGTTTTCATATTACTTCATAGAAACTGACACGATTCTTTACAAAACTTTTCAGGAACTTCATAGAGTTTCTCAGGACACTTCAAGTAAACTAAGAGAAATTCTCATGAAATTATTGAGAATTTATCAGGAAATATTGAAGAAATTTTCAAGAAATTTTGAAGAAATTCTCAAGAAAGATTAGAAAACTTTTCAGGGAACATAAACGAAGTTCTCAATGAACGTCACGAAAGTTTTCAAAGAAATTCTCAAGCAACTTCAATTAAATTTTCAAAGATCTTCAAAGTTCTCAATGAATTAATTAAATAATTGCAAAGATATTTTCTGCTAACTTCATGGAAGTTCTCACATTACTTCATAGAAACTGACAGGATACTTTAGAGAACCTATGAATATGACTGCCACATTCGAGTCTGAATAATTGGGAAGATAACAAGTCATTGACAGCACAACATTTGGCTTTTCCGTGATGGTAGTGATTCCATGATTCCATTTCCGGCCTATTAAGCACAACCTGCGCTTAGTCTTTCTTAATCTAGCTCAGCTTAGCACCAAACGGAATGTTATTATTACTGATAGCTTTCAAATTTATTTACCTTTTCGTACGTACTGTAAGATTTGATAAAGAGAAACCAATCGTTGAGATATTGTCAAAAGTCTAACATTGTTTCTTGATGCCAAACTCGGCCTACGGATTCTAAACTCGGCCTAACGCATTGAAACTCCATTGAAACGCCAATTAATTCACTTCGGCCTATCGGATGAAGTTGAAAATTGATTCGGTGGGAGCGCTTCTTTTGTTTTTGTGAATTATGGGTTCAAACCTTCATATCACGCGTTTTTATTGACTTCGTTCGGTAGCTTATTAACTAAAGTATCGTACCAAAATCATAATTGACTTGTTTTTTTATGTTCCATTTAATTCCACTTAATTAATATTGGTATCCATCTTAAATCTTTGGTTTTTATTAGTTAGGTAGGTTCCGATTCTACACATTGTAGTTTCATTTTTATACCTGTGATCTTGACTTTTTTTTCACGCAGGTGATGAGTATTTAAGGAGGTTAGATTTTGATAAGTTTTTGTTTTTTCTCCGTGTTGGGTATTTTGATCACTGCGACCAGTAATTAGATCTATTGTGATATATTCCCCGTTTTAATATTGCTTTATCAGCATGTCGCACCATTTTATGAAGTGACCAACACTGACCGAAAGCATTTTCCCAGTCAGGTATTACATTTCGAATGAATTGCACTACTTGGTTGGGAACTGAATTCCAAATATCAAAGGGTTCTGAAAGGTCCTTATCCAGAAAAATACGCCTCTTATTGAAGATTGCTGTACAAGAGCATGGCAGGTGTTCAGAGTCTTCTTTTTCTATGCCACATAATCGACATATGTCATCTTGAAGTTTTCCTATTAGCTTCAAGTGATATTTACATGGACAGTGCCCTGTTATTAAACCAGTGTACATACTGAAATATTTCTTTGATAGTAAAAGAATTTTGCTAGTCATTGAAATGCTCGGATTAATAAACCGTTTCGACTGCCTAGCAATGAGAGTGTTGTTCCAATTGGTCTCCACTTTCATTTTTCCCATTTCTTGAACTCCATTCTAAGAGAGCAAGCAGAAACTCCACAGAATGGTTCTGGTCTTATAAATTGTTGAGATGATCCAAACCTAGCTAGTGTGTTGGCTTTCTCATTCCCTTGAATTCCACAGTGACCAGGAACCCAAGGTAATTTCACTTGGTTTTGGCAGGCCAATTTTTGGAGTGACATTGCGCATTCCCATACAAGTTTAGAATTACATGTTGCTGATTTCAAAGCATTTAGTGCTGCCTGGCTATCAGACATAATGCAGATATTCGAATGTCTATAATTTCTACGCAAGCAAATTTTAGAACATTCAAGAATTGCTTGGACTTCTGCTTGGAACACGGTAGGCCAGTAGCCTATAGATATTGAGATATTTATACCTGGACCTGTTACCCCTACTCCTACACGATTATTCAATCTAGAGCCGTCTGTATAAAAGACAATTGATGCTGGACGAATGTTTGGTCCCCCATTGTCCCACAAATCCCGATCCGCATCTGCTACATTGTAAAGACGATTGAAGTGATATTTTTTCTTCATCCAATCCTCATTTTGTAACACAATAGAATCAATATTGAACATTTTTAGGATGCACATATGTCGTCTAAGATCACCTTCAAGGAAGTGCTGTGACCGTCGGATCCTTAATGCACTCCTTTCAGAGCAGATAAAGTAGAGCATCTCCCAGACTAAAATTATTCCTTTCAGTTTAATACTATTTATGGACATTTGTTTTCTTCGTGTAAATGGTACAATAGTTGTTTTAGATGGATTAATATTCAATACTTCGCTAGTGCACAACGATGAAACATAATTTAAACCAATTTGCATTCTACTTGAAATGATATAGTCATATTTTCCACGCACTAATATGACTATATCATCTGCGAAGCCAATAATCTCCACAGGGCTTGGTTCTAAGTTTTTTAGAAGATCATCAACTATTAAAGACCACAGTAGAGGTGAAAGAACACCTCCTTGAGGACACCCTTTTACAGCTCTTACTGTTATGGATGAGCTTCCAAGGTTTGCTGAGATTTCTCTTTTGCTAAGCATTTCGTTAATCTAATTAACTATGCTTTTATCGAGCTCATGTTTTATCATAGCGTTTTTCATTGAGTGATAAGATGCATTATCAATGAACGCTGCTAGGGACATTTCTTTGGATTCAAAAGATTTTTCGAGTTTTGTAACCAGCGTATGAAGAGCTAATACGGTTGATTTACCAGTTTGATATGCAAACTGATATTAAGGAATTGTAACTAAGTACTTTGACTTTATACACATATATACATATACATATCTTCAGCATAATGGAAGATAGGCTAATCGGCCTGAAGGATGTTGGAGACGTTTTATCCTTTTTGCTAGCCTTCGGAATAAATATAACCTTAACTTGACGCCAGTTTATTGGAATATAGGTTAATGTTAAGCTTGCTCTAAACATGTCTGTAAGAATAGGTGTCAATGTTTCTTTCCCTTTCTGGAGTAGTACTGGAAAAATTCCGTCCTTACCTGGTGATTTGAAAGGTTCAAAAGAATCAATCGCCCATTCAACTCGTTTCTCTGTAAAAATTATTTTGGCCAGATATTGAGCATCTTTCCTGGCTCTCTCTGATCCAGTCGACTCGTTCATTGTTTCCTGAACATACGTCCTGGTTTTTTCAGACAGTTTTTTCTGCACATATATTCTGGTCTTCATTTATGTTAGAAGTTGAACATGGAAAGTGTGTTTTCATCATTATCTCTAACGTTTCCTCCACTGATCCAGTTAACGTGCCGTCCTCTTTTTTAAGAGTTCCTAGGCCATTTGAATGATCTATTGAAAGCACTTTCTGCAATCTAGCAGTAATTGGAGTATTTTCAATGTTTTCACATGTATGCTTCCAATCCTTTCTTTTTGATCTTCTAATTTCCCTATTATAAGCTGTTAGGGCTTATCCATATTGATCCCATTGCTTTGTTATTTTTGCCCGGTCATTGCTACGATCATTCTATTATCTCCAGTTTCCTCGTGGGTCTTATCAGATCCATGGTCGCTCCTAATTTCTGGCCTCCCACAATGATCTTTGTTTTGATAGTTTGACTCAGTTCTTTCCGCTTGATTTTTTCTTTGGAACTTCTTCCTTATTTGGGCATTTCCAAATTTAAAATCCATCACAAACTCACAATCTTTGATAGCGTTCAGGGAAACCCTATCTACAGTGAACACGAGTTCAACATGCTGCTGGTTAATAATGTTACGCTGGAGTATTCTCCATGCGCCAACTACTAGCCCATCATTTTGGCTCTCCAAGAGTGCTAGAATTTGTTCATTGCTGTCTTCAGCACTCCATGGAAAAAAAAAAACCCAATGAGTATATCTGGTCAAGGGATGTCTTTTTCATCGACCACAGTAAATTTTGCCCCAGTCCATGGGTTTAACTCCGGAATTATGCTTCTTAACCAGTTAGCTGTTTCCTGGTTTTTACAAACGATGACTAAGTAGCCTAGCTTAAAGGCACAATGCCCAAATTTTGGTTTACGTGCTTCTTTTCTTTGCCCCGCAACTTTAGTAATGATTGCTTTTTGAATAGCAATCAGTTGTGGTGTGGTAAGTTCAATATTAGGATAAATTTCGGAAGGATACCCAACTTCACACCACTCACTACTTCCTTGTAGGAAGGGTTGATCTTACCCTCAGTCCTTTTTTGCCCTGAGTGTCCGGATCTTTGTGCATCCATTCTTTGCTGTACAGAGCTTTTCGATGTTGAAGGCTTACTTGTGCCATAGCTCTGACGTGGGATTTTGGAAGGACGAGGATTACCACTAGTATTTGAACCGTTGCGGTCTTCTCGGCTGTCCTCACTATCCAAAAGACGTTTGAATCGTTTTTTATAAGTTCTTTAGTGGGAATGACACTGATGAAGACTGCACATTGTAGCCGAAATACGTACGTATGGATACCAAAATTAATTAAGTGGAATTTATTTATTTATTTATTTGGAGGAAATAGCCCACACTAGTGGACGCAAAACCTCATCATTTCAGTACCAACAGATAACATGGAATGCTACAGATACATTTGCTTGAACTAAGTCCTAAGCATATAAAAAGATATTAATAATAACATAATTAACTTAATTTAAATACAGAAAATAGAAACTGTCAGGAAGATAAAAGTACGCTATAAAACAAATTCTTAAGCCTAACACGGGAGATATTAAAATCAAAGCAGTTATAACATTTATTGAAAATTTTGCACATGCTAGTTAAAGGCTCATTAGTGCCGTAGTTTGTGCGAGAAGCCGGGATATTGAAAAAATAATAAGAACGTAAATTTACGCGTCTGTTTTTGACATTCAACTGCTGCAGAAGTGAATCGCAATTGATGAGATCAGCGATGAAGGTAGCCTTAGAGACGCCTCGGCGAACACTAAGTAATTGTAGGGACATCAAATTACAGCGACTTTCATAACTAGGGAGATTTAAAGGATCACTCAAGGGCGAAACGTACAAATCTTCGCTGAATGGCCTCAATACGATTCACCCCGTTGCTGTTAAAAGGAGCCCATACTACGGAACAGTACTCTTATGTGGAGCGGACTAGCGAACAATAGAGTGTTTTTAAACCGAAAATGTCTCTAAAGTTTTTGGCGAAACGAAAAATGAAACCAAGTTGAGAAGACGCCTTAGCGGAAACATAAGCCACATGGTCCTTGAAGGTGAGTTGTGAATCAAGTAGGACGCCTATTTAGTGCAAATTTAAAATCAACTAAGATTGTGTTTCCGTTTAATAGATCAAATTTCACTGGCTCTAATGTTGGCCTAAGGATCTAAGATTGGGCCCTCTGCTATTTTTCAATTTTAGCTAGATGAACGCGTCATTGGGGACGGTACTAATGGATATTTTTGGCCGCTATTGAACATTCAGTCGATTGCTGAATTTATGAATGGGCCCAAATTAGGGGCATTTAGGGTGACATTACATCCATTTCCCCTAGTTCTATTATCCATGTGCACACTTGTGTTTAACCGTATTGAATGAAACTAGAAATAGCCCATTATAATAAAGCCCACAAATAACAGGCATAAATATAAATGATCATATGTGCACCATCACAATGCATTCTTAATACGTCGTGGTGTTTTGCTTTTTATATCAACAATTAAATTAAGTCCGTTGTTGAACAACATATTTTATCGTGAAAATTGAAAATAGCGTAAATGTTGGCTTCGGCACCTACGACTTTTCTCGGCAACACATTTTAAAACGGTACCCGATTAGAAGGGCATAACAAAATTATAACACAATTATATCAATGGTTGATATTTATATCAACGTGTGTTATATTTTGATATATTAGTGAAAAGTGGTTTGTGCGAAGTTTCTCATCATATCAAAATTACAACAATGTCAGTTATAATTACTATAAATACATAAAATATGTATTAATGATTCCAAAATATAAGTTTATTCACTATTCTGTATACTGTTTCTAAGTGACGATCATTAGAGGCATCTGTGTATAAATAGTAAGAAATGATAAGATTTTCAGATGATTGTCAAAGATTGTTTAAATCATAAACGGCTTATATCGCGAATTTCTTCAGTAATAACCGGTGTCTTGTATTCAGCTATCTCTCTTGAGTATTTCAAAAAAGATTGTCTGATCGGTTGCTTCATATCTTTAAATAAAATAGGTTGTTGGTGTGCTGTCATTATTGAACAAGAAGACGCCAGTGCCATAAATATTATGTCTTTGATGTTGTCATGAAATTTTGCCGATTGATTGTAACTCGAAGGCTCCTGAAAAAAGATAGGATGTTCTCAGTCTTGTACCGATCCGGAATATCGTTCATCGTATCCTTCGAAGAAATCTGCTTGTATAAAATTTTCCAATTTTTCTGATTCGTCATCAAAAAACGGATCCGAAATAGATTGGCTGCCTACTGCTTCTGAACCAGATAATGAATGAAATTCCATCACCATAGGAATCTCATGATTTGATGGAAGATCCTCTAACAATCCATGTCGAAGACCACGAACGACGGCAACCAAGAATCGGGCTCAAATGCCACATAACACAATTAAACGCGTTCCACTTGAGCCGGAAAAGTGAAATATGTGCGAGGTAATCTTAATTTTTCATTCATTCATTCAGAATTACTAAAACAACCAATTTTTCTCTCAGATCGGTTGTTGGAACTCCTCATTTATCGGGGAGAAAAACCAGCTGCTGCAAAATATTTGGCTGATGAAGCACCACACATTATGAAGCGAATCCTGGCATATTATGGAAAAAGAAGCCAGGAAAATGACTCTTAATTAATTAAAATGACCTACAGTTGATGAATTCCAATTAATTATTAGACTTAGATTCAAAAAATGTGAAAAATTAAATTTCATAACCATTGCCAGAATTATGGAAAATTTTATATCTAATTTATAACAACGGTTGTTTTGCATGTATATTTTTGAATGCAATATATTATATCTAATTTTGTTACCACTAGACGAATTTTTGTTATGATTTTTGTTATTTTAACAACTAATCAGCCAATGTTTATAACACGTCCTGTTACATTTGATTGGTTAATAAATAACTCTAGTTGTTATAATTTTGTTACGCTTTTCTGATCGGGTAAAGGCTCTTAATGATCCCAGCATAACATTTTATTAGATGTATTGAAACGATTCAGCTACAAACTGATTACATTCTGATGTCTGAACAAATTTGTCATGCCAGATTTTTAGGCCAACATTACAACCATTTGCCCTACGTATTTTGATGGAAGTTCGGGTTTCCTGTTCAGCCAAGATGGATTTTGGCTTCGTCCTTTGAAAAATAGGCTTAGATTTTATATTATGCACCTTGCTGAATCCATACGTGATGGTACATTTTTTGAAGCATGCACAATGTTTTAGAAAACTGGGTTTAACTGGGTTTAAAACTGGGGAGCAGAATCTATCTTAAAAGTTAGTTAAATCGCTAAAAGTTCAGACTAACATTAAATATAATCCAATCACTTAACAGAAAAGTTTGGAATCCCTAAGGAAGGTATTGAGCCACTTCAGAAAAGGTTGGACTACGTTTGATAATTGAAGCTCAAAAAAGTGTCGGTTCACTTTGAAAAACTTCCTACACTTTTAGGTAAGCTAAGCAAGATTGTGTCCTTGACAAATGCCAAAACAGTTAACACAAATCTGGGGGTCATTTAGGAAAATATCAAACCCGTCTGGACAAGTTTGGATTCAGTTCGGAAAAAGTTGAATCAATGTAGAAAACCTTGGATTCATTTAGGAAAGAGATTAAATCAGCTAATGTGGCCTCACTCCAGAAAATGCGAAACCAATTCTTTAAAGCTTAGGTTCGGGATATGTTGGATCACTTCAGGAATGCTTTGACAACTTTAAAACGGATTTTTTTTTTTTTCCTTTGGTTTGTTTTTTCCGTCGATCTTGTTTTCCGTGCTGAGCACCAATGCTACCGACGTGCCAGGAAGGCAGCTCCCACACCTGGACCCTACCTATCGACCCATCAACTCATGAACCGGGGACCAACGGCTTTACTTCCCATCCGAAGGAAGGCGTGATCAGAGATGTTATGCCTCAGAACATCCCGGCGGCGCCGACTAGGATTGAACCCAGGCCTGCTGGGGTGAGAGGTAATCACGCTTACCACTACACCACCGGCGCCGTTATTTTAAAACGGATTGAATAACATAACAGAAAGGTTTAGACTACCAATGGGCGATACTGTAACGATATCGATAATATAGATACTTTTGAGGCGATATTTCGATATTTTGTATCGATACTACAAAGCCCGATATTTCTGTGTATCAATACTTTTATTTCGATATTATATCGATACATCTGAATATTTTTTTTAATCGATTCTCAAGATGCAAATTTGAACTTAATTTAATTTTAAATATCTTACTGTCATTGTCATAGTCATTGAGCGAAATAATCAAATTGAAAATCAAAGGCTGTGACAAATACAGCATGAAAGCAGATGTGAGGACAGACACCGGAAACAATAAGAGTTATTTGGGCATGATCTTGCATTTCCTCGACGACGACCAGAAAACAATGAAATCCATAGCTCTTCTCACACACCCTTTAAAGGGTTCTCATTCTAAAGATCACTTCGTAAAGGAGTTCAAAGCTACATGCACAAAATGGAATATTGACTTAGGTATTTATTTGTTTCGATTGATTGAAAATTATGACTTTGAATATTTTGAACAAGTATCCCATACTGATATGATTTTTTGATAAATATTCAAAAATAAATAAACATTTTAAATCAAAAGAAATCGAGAAAATGAGGTATGAGGAAATGACCGGCGTGATCTACTGGAAAATGACTGGCACTCTGTTTGTACTGATCATTCTCTCAGTAGAACGGCTACAGTGGCTATTGAAAAGTCTTAAAAGTTTGCAGGATTATTGTCAAAAATTCGGAGCATTGTGACCTACTTTAAATGATCAACAAATGCTGCAGATGAGCTGAGAGCACTACAGAAAAGGCTGGAAAACAGAGGGTGAGCTTCAAAATTGAAAAAGAATGAACCGATCAGGTGGACCAATAATTACCATATGCTAGACAGTTTCATTCTGCTGACAGACAATGTCAGAGTTGTCCTTTTAAGGCATGACAATGTCTCCATGCTTTTTGGAGCAGGTTTAGCTACGGCTACAGATGTTCGCAATATCCTTGATCCAATCATGCATGTCATAACGGAGCTCGAAGCCAAAAAGGGCTCGTTGGCAGGAAAAGTAATCCCCTTAATGAGTATCATGAAAAATGTAGGGTATACGTCCCTAACCTCGGTCTAATATGCAGCCATCGATTACGTTTTTAATCATAACTCATCAATGAATTTACCTGCAAACGATATTCTACTGCTAAATGGTATGCTTAGATATGCTTATCATGTCGTTTGCTATCAGAAACCACGAAAAGTTGAAAAACTTACTTTTTTTAAGACAATAACTCACGAGGGAAATGTATGTAATATGGGTCTATTGTCCCCAAATTGGGTCTATTTATGGATGCAACTTCGTCCTATCTTGTTTGATCCTCAAAAAAACGCTCTTGGTAACGTTTTCTGATGTATTTTTTTTTATCACTATCACTGTTAACTTAATGCTCTTCATTCCTCAAAACATTTCTTAGAGAAAATTTTACGAAAACTACATTAAATCACTCAATTTAAAAATTAAAAATTAAAAATTTCGCTTATCGTCTTTTGACCGCAGAATATCTAAATCAGAACATTGTGATGTTCATTATACAGGTTTGGCAGAAAAAATCTCCCTTCCTGTTCGTTCCTTATCATCCAAATGCAAAACAACATTGTTGACGTTACTCTTATTGCTATATGCTGTCAAATGAATTTCATGGGCCATAGTTAGGAACATAGAAAAGAAATGTGTCCCTAAAGTTGGGTCCATGTTTTACTTGTGAAAACGTTGTTAAACAATTAAAATAAACATAAAATATTCAAACAGCAACTGTAAGTTTTACGTCTAGTGTGTATTATCAGGTAATTCCAATCAATAAATGCCATAATCAGGCCATTTGATGATCGTCAGTCAACCTTCCCATCTTAACCTTATAAGTCATGGCGGCTAAAAACTCCGAACATTGTGATATTCTCAACCAGTTTTATTACTTACGAGAGCTGAAAATGTATTGAAATGTTGTGATATAAATTGATTTGTGTGTGGTACACATTTATCAACCATCAGTGATCAATATTTTCCTTATTTTTTGTGTAATATTCCTTAATTAATTATTTATTTGCGTGATAGGCCGAATGAAAGGACTAGACCCACATTACATACCGTAACCCTACGTTATGTTTTATAATTTGAACCAAAGCCGAATTTTAATATTTTCAATATTGTAGGTCTTGGATTCAATTGGAACCAAAAACTGGAAACGTTAATGAATTAAAAACGGCTTTGCTGGGTCAATTCCAATGGCGATTTCGGCTAATTGAATCAACAGACGGACTCTCCATTATGACGCTGTTGGACCCTCGGTTCAAATCGTTCTACTTAGACCCACTAGAGCAAACGAGTGTGATGAAAGTTGTTTCCGATAAACTTAAAGCAGCAGAGAGGGTAGAGCAGGAGCACATATTGACCAATGAAGAAATTACAAACGATGATCAACCATGCCAGATTCAAGGCAGCAAACAAAGCCTGTGGGACGTTCACGACCATTTGATAGCTAACTTGTTCATTTATTTATGTTTTAATAGATTACAAACTTCTCATTCTCTAAATCTAGGTCGTGAAAAAAACGGCATCAAGGAAACCCAACCAATCTAGCGGAATATCTGGAGAGCTTCGCAACTATTTACAAGAGAAAGTCATTCCTAGATCATCTGATCCTCTTGAAGCCTGGAGTATCATGAAAAGCAAATATCCAAAGCTATTCTTGATCGCAATAGACTACCTCTCAAGGATGGTAACATCTGTACCGTCTGAAAGACTGTTCTCCAGAACTGGCAGAACATGTAAAAACCGATTCAGACTCAACGCTCTTAGAATGGCGAAGTTGGTGTTTCTAAGCTCTCTTGAAGACACCTACTGGTTCAAGGAGTAAATTATGATCTGAAATGTTATGTTTTTTTTTTATATATTTCATGAGTTTTCAATTGTTTCTATTATAATAACACATTTCTTTAATTTTTATCCCCTGCCGTTTTATTTAGAAAAACGAAATTTCTTCAAATCCTGTATCGATAATTTCGATACTTTTCGCCCGACATTTTGAGCATATCGATACATTCCAATTCGATATATCGATACTTAAGTATCGATATTTTTCACAATATCGCCCATTGCTAGTTTAGACTCAGTTAGAAAAGTGTTGGTGACTTATTCGACTCAGTTTTGAATCTGCTTTGAAAAATGTCACTTCAATTAGGAATTTCCTGAATCGTTTCTGATTTGGTCTCACTTCTAAAAAATTTAAACCAATTTTGAAAAGATTGGATTTAGCTCGGAAACTGTTGAATCATGCGCAAATCGGGCGAATACGGTGGGCTGGGTACATCGTAGCAATGTCGGATAACGATCCAATAAAATTGGTTCTTGGTAGCAACCCGACTGGAACAAGACGAAGATGTGCGCAGCGAACAAGGGGGATCGATCAGATTGAAGGCGGCTTACCTAGTGAGTTGTCAAACGAGATTAGGAATGATGTTCGATAAAATCCGTTTTCAACAACTGAAATCTGCTGATCCGATTTCGAAGACCTGTTATGCCGTACCGGTCTAGTACTGATTTAAGTAAAAATTCTGTAAAAGAACAAGGTGATATTCTACCACATAATAATACCTAGCAATGCGAGTATCCGTTGCAAATGAATTAGCGATGATCGAAAAATAAATATACACTGATTTTGATATTTAAAACTATTGAATGGGGGGGGGGGGGGGATGTGGTTGACAAAAGGAAAACTCAAGATTTTTTCCGGCCTAACTGTTAAATAAATTATAAAATAAATTTTAATGTGGGCTTGTTTCTAAAGCAAAAAAGCGTATGATTTCTGCATTTTTTCAACTTTCAAGTTGAATATCTCTGAAACTACAAACCTAAAATTTCGGGAACTTCTTAGTCAAAGGGTTTGTTCGTGCAGGCGGCTACTACAACTTCTACCCCTAACATAAAGTAGCTACTGTAATTACCCATAGATGTCACCACTTGTCCCCGTATCATTGTCATTGCTTGTTTTGTAGTTTCCTTGTTATATTACAATAAATAAACGTTTATAGTTCTCATACCTCCGCCATGGCAGGACGGTCAAATAATCGTTCTTGTTTCAATAGTTCCTTTTATCACACAACGTAAACGTTTACTATTGATAGAGTAATCCAGAATCTGAGTTAGAAAAAAGTAAATTTTCCTATTTTTGTCGACCTGATTTCCTATAGTGAAGCGGTGTGAGTAGCCTGTTCGTGAGTCTCTGAATGTTTTTGTTTGCTTTTTCATTGCCTCGTCCTTTTCAGTTTAGTACATTAGGTCAGGATGGAACAGTGCTTTTACACTCAGCCTAAGCAGTCAATAACTTTAGGATCTGCCAAGGACAGTTGCATTAAGAATTAAAAAAAGAATACAGGAACCTTACAGAAGTTTCAAGAAAGTGTTTCATGAAGGAAATTCAGCTTCAGGTATGTTGAAAGATGTTGAGGAATGACCAGACCACATTGAATAACTTTTGCGAACATCAGATACACTGTGGGAACTTTATATATGTTCTAAGCACAAAAAAGAAAAAGTTAAGAGAACTTCATAGAATATTTATTAAAAAGAAATGTCGTACCATATTATGCATCGAAAGAAAAATACGTGAGAATTTATTGCATTTTACAATGTTTTCTTAATAATTCTACATGCTTAATCACTGGATTCAGAGCACCATTCCATTCAGTGTTCGGTTTTGAAAAAAACTCATAATCGAAGAAAACTCATGAGTGACCAGTTCGTGAACACCAGTGAACCACATCACAATGAAATACTCTGATTGAACGGTTTGAATGTACATCGCTTCACTTACCTTCGCTACGTTTCTCCCCACCAAATTGCCTCATATAGAGTTGTGCATCATTACATGCCATAAAATTGACCACACTGATGTTGATACCTTTATTAGGCGTTATGAAATCGCACGATTGGATTGACTGGCGTGGTAGCAAAGAATTAATCCAAAAACCAAGATTTTATTAAGACCATTCCTCGGAATCAATTCAGCTCACGGTGTTCGAATATGGGTAGTTTGTGGCTGGCTGATGACTCAGTTCTTCCAGACGACGCAGCCTCGGAACGGAAATTTCGTTCTCACTTTTCCTGAATTTATTCCCGTCTGGAACGGATCACGTTCTGGTCGTAAAATTTTATGAGTTATGATAATGAATGTGCGGTTTAGGTTGAATGAGCCTCACATGGCCGATCGGCAAAGATTTACAGTGAGTGTCGAGAATGATTTATTCAAGAGTAGTTCGGTGCTGCACTTCACTAATGAATTAGTACTGTTTTCTATTGACCATGTTTCTCATTAGGCACAACATCAATTACAGTCAATTAAATTAGAAGTATGCTCAGGTACTTAAGCTGTACACAACGTAAATATGCATTCAATTTAGGTGATCCTCATAACCTCAAAATTGAAAACAGACCGCCGTGTCTCGCACGCGCTTGTTATGTAACGTCGAATCAAGACTAACCCCAATAAGGAAAATCCTAATACATTACCTCTTAAATCACAGCCCTCGAATCAAACACACACGATGAACCCTCGCCACCACTCGTAACAAACCTAATTATTTTTTTTCCTATATTGCCTTCGATTCAAACCAATCTTTTACACACTCATCAATTTGCATACGTCCATCGCGGCGGCGACCGGCCACCAATGCGAAAGAATCATTTCATGCACCCGAGCTGCACACTCGCAATTTTCGCAATGTTTGTTTTGGCTCGGTGTTTGTGGTGCTCTTTTCTTTTCTTTTCTTTTTTTTGCTTTCTAGGTATTTTTCAGTTTTGATGCTGCTGCTGTTGCTGCGAATTCCTCCAATTTATACGAAACGTTTAATTTTCAATCACGAGGATCGAAATCAAATAAATTTGCCTGCCCTGCTGCTGTCTGCTTGTGTTGGTGGCGCGTTGCGTTTGGCTGCCTTGCAGCTGGTACAATTTATTGGTCTTTCCAGCACTCGATCGGTGATGTAGTTTTGTTTCCCGGGATCCGTTTTATATTCGAACGTAGGAAAAGTATTGTCAATAGTTGGGATTTTTATTCCGTTGTCAGACTTCGTTTAAGAATTTATCGTTATGAATACCTTTTTTTTGAAGCAATTACTTTATTTACACAAGCTCAATCGAATAAACTTTACAGAGCCGAGTTATCATTTTCGTTATAAATTATTACTGTATTATATTTAAAGTTAAAGGAACTGGACCGAATACTCGCGGTTGTCCCTAGGTTGTTATAAATATCTATCAGACAGTTTTTTGAAAATTTCCTAAGATTTTAGAGCAAGAAGAATTAATTGAGTTTTCCCTGCGCTTTGATTGCAGTTTTCTCAAAAGTGCCTGAGTAAAATGCAAGTATTTTCGACAATTACCCGGAGTTGCGATAGTGAAGCTGTATACCCATATTCTCGTTTATATCCAGGTGTGTTTGCCATACAGAAACCTTTTTATTTGATTTTGTGTGGGGGATGGGTTTCGGGTGTGAACGGGCATATGGGTGACAATACGTTGACGTTCTTCTCGGATATTTTTAGAACTCTTTTAAGAGCTCTTTTGAAATTCTTCTCAGAAGTCCACTGGAATTATACTTAGAACTCTTCATGATTTTTTTCTCAGAACACCTTGGAATTGAAATTCATTTAGAGTTTCAGAAATTTTTCCCGGAATGAGTTAGAAATTATCCGCGGAATTCGCTTGAAATTTTGCTTAAAAACCCCTTTGGAATATCACTCAAAATTTGATTTTCTCGGTATTCTTTTCAAAGTTATCTTGGAACTATCTGCAAATTCCCTTTAAGTTTCAGAAGAATTTCCTCTGTATTCTCCAGAAATTATTTCCAGAATGAGCTTGAAATTATCCTAGGAATTCCCTTCAAATTTTCCTCAACATCCCTTTGGAATTTCATTTAAAATTTGATTCTCTCGGTATTATTTTCGAAATTATCTTGGACTAATTTCAATTTTTCTTTTCTTTTGGAGCTGTCCTCAGAATTCAATACCCTTGAGGTTCTTCTTGGAAGTCAAGTTTAAGTTGTCCGTCCATTCAGCAGAACGTTGTAGTTTTTCTACCAGAAATGTTCAATAAAGCTTGCCCCTCCATTTACCAGAACTGTGCAATTTTTACATCAGGAATTTTCAATTCAGCTTGCCCCTCCATGCAGCAGATTTTATACTAGAAATTTTCAATACAAACTTGCCCCCAGGTAATTCTACACCAGAAAATTTCAATTGACCAGAACGATGCAAATTTTCCACCGTTAATGTTCAATAAAAATTGCTTCTCCAATCTTCTGATTGGTGCACATTTCCTTTTTTTTCATTTTCCACCAGACATTTTCATTATAGATTGCTTCTCCTATCATCAGAATGTTGCAGGTTTGCCACCACATAAAGCTTGCCCATATTTTCAGATTTTTCATCATAAATTTTTAGTAAAGCAGCTTCCTTCCAATCATCAGAATGGTGCAGATTTTCCACCAGAAATTATTAATGAAATTTGTTTCTGTATTCAGCAGAAGGATGCAAATTAAACACCAAAAAATTTCAGAAAAGCTTTCCCATCCGTTCACCAGAACGGTGCAGATTTTCCACCAAAAATTTTCAATAAAGCTTATTTTTAAATAATTCATGGTGCCTTCATTTACCTGTCCAGTGCAAGTTTTCCACCAGACATTTTCTGTTCATTTCATTTATCAGAGTGATTTAAATTTTGCACCAGAAATTTGCAATAAAGCATGCTCCTCCATTCACCACAATGGTGAACCAAAAATTGTCAGTGAACTTTGTTTCACCAGGCACCTTTGTGGTGCAATTTTCAGACTTTGCCTCTTCATGCACCAGAATGGTACAAATTTTCCACAATAAATTGTCAATGAAGCTTGCATTCATCAGAACGATGCAAATTATGTACCAGAAAAATGAATAAACCTTGCTTTAACATTCCACCAGAAATTTTCAGTAAAATGTGCACCTCAAAATTTTTGACGTGATTAATTTTTTCCACCAGAGTTATTCATTTTGATTACTTCCTCCATGTACCACCTTGATGATATTTTTACACCAGAAATATTCAATAAAAAGCTTTTTCTTCGATTTACCATCACGAAGGAGAATTTTTTCAACCTTAAATTTACCCTCTTCTTTTAACCCTCCATGAACCACCTTAAAAAAAAAAAACTACCCCAGAAGTTTTTTGTATGCACCACTGAGGTACAATTTTGCAAAATTCATTGAAGTTTGTCCCTTCATACATCTTTATAGTGCTATTTTCAGGCACCATCTCAAAGGTTTTCAGTGCTCTTATATTAAGAAATGTAGTTATTTTACCTTCAAATCAAGTTATCAAGAAATCAAGTTATTTTATATCATTATTTTGTAAATAATAAAATAAAAATCTTATTTATAAAAGGTGGGGCAATTGCCCCACTTAGCCCCACCCTGTGCACGCCAGTGCATATTACATATTGCCATACATAAAACATTCGGGATGAAGAGGAACCATCAGGACGCCCAATTGAAGCGATTTGGATGGGGAGAGTGAAGATGTCAACTCTTTTTTGCTAACATTTCGGGGATAAAGGGCGGGCTCTTCTCCCCACTCATTGGGGTATTTTCCATTCTTTCTGAGGTAGAGATAGGAGTTACTGTGCATTTCCGACCCAGAAATCAGGCAATTATTTTCATTCAGTGACCAGATAGGTCATGCCATTAATTTAAGATAGGTATTCACCAGAATGTTTGCGAACCATGAAGCAGTAAATAGTTCTAACTTGTTATTTTCAATAAGTTAACTATCCACGGAAAATTTCTTCACATTACTTCCGCAAATATTCCAAAATTTCATTATACATTTTTGATCCAACTTTCCTGGAGGTTTCTTCAGGTTTCTCCAGGAAGTGTCTTCCAAAATTCTACGGCAAATGCTTCCAATTTTTCGCTTCAGTAATTATATACGGTGTGATCCAACAGCTGCAAGGGACTTCCATCTTCCCAGGATGTTTGTTATACCTCTACCGAAAGCTTTCCCTGACTTGGCGCGGATTTCGTTTAGAAGTGTCTTACCGCTTCACTCTTTTTTTTTCCCGGAAATTTCTTCCATCATCAAACTGAAATTTTAGATTTTTGCATGAAGTTTCATCTGACTTTATCCGGAAGATTCTTCCATAGTCTCCAAAAAGTTTAATCCATCTACTTCCGGATGTCTCTACTAACTTCTCCTGAAAGATTTTTCCGATTACCAGCGGAAGTGTCTTCCGTCAAGTCCCAAAAGTACCTCTAGACTTCCACTGGAAACTCCCTTCCAATTTTTTCCGGATATTTCCTCCGACCTATTCCCGACAGTTTATTCAAACTTCTCCAGGAAGATTCCTCAATCTTATGCAGAGAGTTTCTTCCAACCACCATCAAAAGGTTCTTCCGTGTTTATCCTGATGCTTATTTATCCAGACTTCCCTCGGGATTTGCTTCCGGTTTCTACTGTAAATTTCTGCCAAAGTTCTTCTGGCTTCCACTGTTAATGTCTTCCAACTACCCAGGAAGTTTATTGCGACCTCTTCCGGACGATTGTTTCTAAATCTCCTTAAACATCCTTACAGCTTTCCTCAGAAATCTGACTAGGATCACTTTTACGAATTTTCCGGATGGTTATTCCAACATAATTTGAATTTGTTTTCGCCTTCCTGCGGAAATTTCTTCAAATTTCCGACTTCTGTTAGTTTTTTTTTTCCAACTTCCCCCCGAAAATATAAAATTAATTTGCGGAAATTGAAGTAAAAATGTATGCTAAAAAGTAACTATTTCCTGGGAAACCAAACAAGATTCCCTGAAATTGGGATACGAGATTTTGGTCAAATTTGCCGGGAATGTTATCCTGGATCCTGGATGTCTCGGATAGGACTACTACCAATGGTAGGCAATGTCTAACCGTTTACCAGCCAAGTTTAAGCTTGAGCTTGAGCTTGAGCTTGATTGACCGCCCACGGTTGCTACTCTCTGTTATTGCCAGACCAGCTGTAATTGCACAGAGAACCAATAGACGATGCTTGGGACTAGCAATCATCCTCAATGTGTAAAAACAGGTGATCTCAAACTAGGCTATACCAGCGCCGGCTGCGCCCGAACACAGGTCAAGAAAGGAAGGGGTTTGAATGTGTTGACGTGACACTCGCTTTGATGGAAGCCGAGAACACCTCTGCACTTCCACGAGGAATCACTGGGATGTTGGATAAGAGGGTTGGGTTTGCAGCAGGGTTCGTTTTGGTAAACGATAAGCTGAATTGATGTCCTAACGATCATATAACGCGAAGGAGCTTGGGATTAAACCCACGGTCTTCTGCTCAGTAAGCAAAAACGTTTGCCACTAGGCAGACGAGCACCTTTTTAATCACCAAGTTGATGTTATTACCATGTAGTCATATTAATAAATAAAACGATTGACGAATCATGAATGTGGATGGGCCTGAGATTAGACTCATGATGTTCTGCTCAGTAAGCAAAAACGGTTGCTCTAAGGCCACCGAGCCCCTCATATCACACAATACCGTTGCTCAAATTTTTGTATCCATTCAAACCCGGAACCAACGACAACAACGAGTTTCGCAAAATACACGATACATAAGCGATATTACCATAAATCTCTTTGATATGTAAGAACCTGGGACCATGTTTTTCTGCTCAGCAAGCAGGCCACTGTAACCGACGATCTTTCAAATCCGAAAACTAAAAACTACGAAAAAGTACTTAGGCCTTCATTAAGTTCCACTTTCACGCGACGTTCAATGACAGGGTCCTATCCAGGACTACATCTGAAAAATCCAAATCTGGCCAACGCCCACCCTAAACCTAAACCTGTTCTAATCCACCTTAAATGACTAACGAATGGAAGACTTTGACTACCCAGCCATGCAATAGTCTCATTCCGTGCCTGGCAACTTGATGATTCTATTGCGCTTATCTTTTGGCACCACCCAGGGGAGACTTGGTCCTGTACCCAATGCTTAACTTATCTCCATTCCACTCAGCTACTCGCAATTTCTTGTGATATAGTGGGCGGAATATTATTATATGAGACAATTCAATGCAGACGTCTTTCCAAATTTGGCAGATTGACAGGTAATCGGTGAGTTACCACGATAGTTGCTATTCAACAACTCGACAACGTCCCATCGTCAACGCCTGCTATGAGAATTTCCCATTGCAGACGCCAACGAAATGACGTCATCGAGCTATCGATCAACTACCCTGGTTATCGGTACCTTATAGCACGATGCTAGGAGGCGAACCGGAAGAATCGATGAGCTACCTCTCCCCCATTTTTGTAAGGTAATCGTTCAGCTCATTAACCCATTTAATGAACATGCCCCCAATATCGCCACATATTTTAAAATCTGTGACGTAAAATCATTGTAACTTTCCACTAGAAGCTAGTTCGAGCCTCTACACTGAGGCAAATAGACTTAAGAATATCATAAGGCTCGAATTATGAACGACACATATGAATTTCATAAGCACGACTTATGAAAAATTTTCGTCTTACATGAGGTAGCTCTTCTACGCCATTAGTCGTACCATTTTCCCAAGCGTTGACAGACGAGTGGTCCAGACACAGGACTTGTAATCTCAACGTCCATGGTTCGGTTCCAGTCTGCTCAGTTTTATTATTTTTTCTCGATATTATTTTTCATAAGGCAAATCAATGAAATTCATACCGATTTCTTGTGGCTAAAATTCATAAGTGGTTCTTATGGAATTCTTACGTTCTTTTGCCTCAGTGTAAGGGAACATCCATTAAGTAAGTCACACTCTGGGGGGGGTTACAAATGTGTGACAAGTAATTCATTAGGTAATAGAACAAAGTGACGAATGAGAAGGGGGAGTACGTTTTCTCTAATTTTTGCGAGGAGTTTAATGCATGCATTTTTTAGGGTGAAATAATCTTTAAACGAAACCTGTAGGACCATAATGTCCACATGGGAATGTTCAAAGTAAGCGTCTGTAAGAAAAATATCAGGTGAATTGAATGTTATAATAGTCGTTCTAAAGTTTTTTCTGAACCGATTTTTCGATTTGAACTTGTCTAACTTGGCGACCTTTATGAGCTTCAAGTAGAAGGGCATCCATGAGAATGTTGTTCATTTCTGCGGCCCATAATGCTACGGAAGCTATGAGACTCGGCTCTCCGGATGCAAGTTCCGATGCCAGCTCCCACCAGCTTAAATGTCCGTAGTCATTATCACAGGATCAAGATCCTAGTCGGTGAAAACCTCGGTGAAAACCTCCGTGAAAACTATACTTATAAACAAGATAGTCATTTCCAGAGCTGTATTTTGAACGATACATTTAAACGAGCAATAGTTGAAAGGTTCCAATGGCCATCAGTATAGCTTCCTCCTGGGACTGGATCAACGAGTCACGTACGATACGGTCAGTGGTGTGTAGTTAATTCTATTAATATTGAAACTCACAACTGTTTGACACCGGGACTTTTGCGCCGTCTCTGAAGGGGACGTGTCTACATCCTTGACTGCTAGTCTAAGCCAGTCGGCAGTTGTTGGGGTGGGCACCAAAGGCCTGTTTTGCTCCTGGGTCTCCGGGCGTTGGCGAGGTAGGGAGAGTTTTCGGAATTATGAGAAGCATTACAAAAAGGGTTAATTTAGGCTTTAATTGAATGGTTTTATTGATCCAATGACGGGCGGGAGGTGAAACACTTACGCTGCTGTAATAGATAAACCGGCCGCTGTCTATGTCAAGCTACCGATCCTCGTGGCTATCGGCGACTGTAGTGTGAACTGATCCCAGATCCTGGGAGACCACGGACGTTAGCTGTCCCAGAGGCTGCAATATCGGTCTCCGAAAGGCACAGTATCACTGCCTTATAGGCTCTTCACACACTACCTTCCAAAAATGCACCCTAACAACGTGCCTCACGTCTCTGAACCCCATCTAAATTTCACCAGATCCACTCTGTTCTACAGCTCCAGATTCACTGACCTTCTCTCCTCTTCATTATAGCTCATCCACCACTCTTTCGTTATGCGTTTTGCTATCTACTACAAATTGACCGTTAATTTTCTGAGCATACTGAACACTGCTTCTTTTCCTATCGTCCTATATGCAACGAAAAACTGTTACCGTTCCGTAATAATATAATAAATGTTAAATGTACGCAAAATCAGATAAGATTTGAATCCAAACGTCAGATAAACAAACAAATGAAATTTGTTTATAGGCTATAGCAACCGAGCAAACAAACCATCGATAGATATTTCTTAAGTATTTCTTAAGTATTTATAAATATTCCCAGATATCTATAGGTATATCGATAGAAATACCAAGTTTAGAGTGGGATGCCCCTAGGGATTTTTCGTTACATGTCTGAATTTTGATTTTTTTTAATGTGACCCCCAGTATAGAAATTAAAGATGTAGTCCTACGTCAAAAGGTGTCCGAAATTGACCCTGGAAATATTTGCATTCTGGGCGTGAATGTGGGCGTCTATATTGAATATCTGTTTAAAGAAAGAGGGTAATTTCAATTTAATTACTTAATTGCTTATTCTTGACAGATACGCGTATTTCTTCTTCAGTGTTTTGTACTAGTCGAGCATTAGTACAAGAAACTGAAAAAATCTGCACATTTAGGACGAAATACGCGTATTTGTCAAGTATAAGCAATTATGGTAATGGAATGAAATGGAAATTACGAATTCTTCTCTCTTCCTTTATTTATAAAATTTGAAGCTCAGCGACCCTCCAAACTACCTTCTTCCAATAAATCACCTAACCGAAGCAGCGCAACGCCACTGCTACATGGATCAATCCACATTTATGCTGCACATCCACTCGACGTCATCCATCCCGCACCAAAGTGCAGATTTATTTTTATTGGTTTGGGGTCGTTTGTTTTCCCGGGGGCTCTGCGTTTGAAAAATCGTTCAAGAATTGGTTCCCCCGCGTCCACGAAGCATTCCGGAATTTATTGGCACCCGCAAACAATGGCATCGACAACGACCGAGGGCAATCATGGCAAAACGGCAGTTTTCTCTGTCTGTGCCTTACCGGGACGGTTCCAGTCTTCCCTCCGGGTGATGGGTCTTATTTGGCATTGAGCATTGACCGTGAGCTTCTCTGCCGAAGAGCTTTGGGGTCACCGATAGAAAAGACTACAACCGCTGCCATTATCGGTGGCAGAAACGACCAAATGTGGATGCTATGCTGCCGCACGGCGAGATGTCTTCGGGTTCTCATGAAATGGAGCTTTTTATTATTGCTCTGTTACATTCTCCCCCCGGAACCCGGTAGTCGCAGGGATCGCTAAAGCAAGAGCCTAAATCAATCAATCGTGTTGGGTGGATTCTGTTGAATAGTGGTAGGGTTCCGAGACGAGGGGATGCTAGAAACCATACGTTGAATCACGATTTCAATTATTGGATTTTATTTGGAAAATTGTGTGTTTATCCGCTTCGGGTTGGCAATTTACCATGGACGTTCAATTAGAGCAAGAGTTCAAGAAAAAGTTGCCTGGATTCGTAAGGGAGCCCTTGTTCTTGGGTAATTGCTGAACATGCTTTTTAGGTCAATTTCTAACTTATAACAATCGTAACACATGTAGGTAACACAAACACCATTGTTGAAAATCCAATTTTCAATCATCGTGTGTATCGAAGCGATCGATATCGATGACACCTTTCATTGTTACAGTGTAGTGTACCGGCCAGTCCGAGTTGTAGCAGTGGCAATTGCCTCGAATTAGTCGCTATTGGTGGTATTACATCCATCGACACCATAAAAAGAGCGCGGCGGAACGGCTCACAGCTGACTCTGCGTCGTCGGCGGCAAGTTCGTTCGAGTGAAAATGAAAGCGAGCAAAATTAATTTATTGGTGCATCCAAGCGCAGGCGCAAGAAGAATTGCGAATTGCATCGCCGGTACTGAATGGCTGTATGTACGTAGTGTAATTCTTCTACTACTCATGGTGCGCGAGGGAGGCGTCGGCCCAGGGAAGATTGGATAAACAGTTCCACTAACCACTTTTTTCACACTTTCATAGTCACGGTAAACAATAGGCAAACGAAAAACAGCGGTGCAAGGTGTATTATTAAATACGGTGGATAACAGTTGTACGCAGCCATCATAGTTTAGTAGGGTAGGTTATCACTCTTCTGGTCGTGCTTTGATGGTGCCGGGTGGAGGCAGGCCAAGTTTACCAAGATTTGTCGGTTGTAATTGAACCATGCACGTCCAATCAGGGCTCATTTGCATGGTAATGCGGTAAAACCGCGTTGTTAAGGTGGATTTTAATCATATTATTCACAGAATAAATGTTCTCTTTGAGCTGCGATTTTGCCGCATTTTCAGCTGAAAATCGTCCATAGGTAATGGGAACCAACAGCTGCGGGAACATTTGATTGAACGTTTGTTCATCTGTTGGTGGGGAAGTTACTGCTGATAGAAAAGAAGCAGACCTAGGGGCTCATGGCAGTGGATCCTCAAAAATGTAATTTTAGCAGTCGACAGGAAGTTTAGTGTTAGATTAAATTAAATGCATTAAATGATGGAAGCAGTAAATCGTTCGGGAAGATTTAAATAAGAATGGAAATTTAGGCTCCCTGGAATCTAAACCTAAAATCGCTGAATCGTGATCGTGATTTTCAATTCAAACGGTAGTAAATCACCTATATTTATATTTCACCAAATAAGCTCAAACATTTTACTTAGAAAAGGCATAAAAACCCAACTGAATAGGCTATTCAGTTTAAATAAAAATCGCTGATATGTAGCAAACTTGAAATAGACCCGTTAAACTATCGAAATTTTTCTTAAAAAAATACGTTTATTAAAATTCAAAGCTAGAAATTGAGTGTTGAAACCAGGCTAACAATTGCTCATTACAGCTAAGAAATTACTTTTCGATATTATGAAACTATGAGATAAGGGGCTGTTCATAAACTACGTAGACAGATTTTTGGGATTCTTGACACCCCCCTCCCCCTGCGTAGACAATTGTCCATACAAAAATTTTAAAATTTGTATGGGCTGTGGATAATTGTCAACCCCCCTCCCCCCCTAAACTGTCTACGTAGTTTATGAACAGCCCCTAAGGGGAAATGTCGCCCTAAAGCCTCTATTTTTGGCCCATACATAAATTCAGCAATCGACTAAATTTTCAATAGCGACCAAAAATATCCATTAGTTCCGTCAAAATGACGCGTTTATCTAGATAAAATTGATAAATGGTAGATTTTAAGCGATGGGCCCAATCTCAGATCCATAGGCCAACATTAGAGCCATTTCCCCTATTTTTGTGAATGGAAACTCGGTTTTCACAAAAATTTAAAAATTCAACCCTGAAGTATGGATTCTGCAAGGTTTATTCTATAAAATCCAAATCCGTGCCGAAATTCAACTTGGCAGAACAGAAAATCAAAGTTTCTATGAAAATACGTACTTTTGTGAATTTAAACTCGGTTTTATCAAAAATTGAGAAATTCAATCCTCACGTATGGATTCAGCAAGTTCTATTCTATAAAATAAAAGCCTAGTTTTCAAAGATAGGAGCCAACATTCAGTTCAGCAAGTTCACGTATGAACTCACAAAGGTCTATACTATAAAATCCAAGTCTGATTTTCAAAGTTTGTAGCCAAAATCCAACTTGGCTGATCAAGAAACCCAAATTTCTATAAAAATACGTACTTTTGTGGATGTAAACTATGGATGTTACTTAAAAAAATCTACTATCATGTATGAACACACGAAGGTTCATTCTTTAAAATCTCAGATTCATTTAGTAAAGAAATTAAATCAGCTAATGTGGCCTCACTCCATAAAATGCGAAAACTATTCTTTAAAGCTTAGGTTCGGGATTTGTTGGATCACTTCAGGAAAGCTTTGACAACTTGAAAAAGGATTGAATAACATAACAGAAAGGTTTAGACTCAGTTAGAAAAGACCCTCCCCTTGGCTAGTTTTTGCACCTTGTTGCTGGTGGGAGGGCTTAATTTCATGTTTTATAGTGGAGTGTTGGAGACGGTAGGTTTATGGCCAGCGTTTCTGGCTCATCCGCGATAGAATGGCGCCCTGGGCAGGCAATGAGGATTACTAAGCTTCCCCTCTCGGATAAACTTCTGCATGAGAGAACCAAAGATCTAGTCCAGCAGTGATAGTATCACACTTGTTACTCCTTTTATTGAGAGCCGCGTCGTGGTACGCTTACGTATAGGCACTGACGTTGGGTGCGATACTGGCGGGTTTTGCCGCAAATCACTCTTATTTTTTACGCAGATAGATTTATTTGGGTTTGCAAGGGAATTATACTATTGAAATATTTCAGAAAGTGCCCAACAGTGCTCCTTCTACTTGCGGGACAAGCTTTCATTGTTGTTTCCATTGAGGTATTACTCAGGGAACAATGTTAAACATCATTTTTGTACATGGTATTGTAACTAATCTTACATGTGCTTCATTTTGATTTGGGATAAGTGTTTGAACTATGACTCGGCATTTCCACTGTGGTGTGCTTCTATTGTGACATACCCATATGTATTTTTGTGGTCCGACATAGTGGAAACGGGAGAGCGTAATTGGAACATTTACCTTATACAATATACATATTAAAATTAGCTTGGAAACTTACTTCAAAGTGAAGCATTTTAGTCACTTGAAGGTGTCACCTGGGACGATCAAAGATATAATTAATATATGTCAAAGCCAGAAGTACTTGAAACACGTTGAATTTTAGTTATGATTGTGTAGGTAGATTGAGATTTCAGTTATTTATTAAATAAGAATAAATAATCATCAAATGAACTTCAATTAGAGGATTCAGAAAGTTAATTAAAATAAGAGATATGACGCGGGGGTCCGCTTAGGGAGGCAACTAGCCTTTAGAGTTGTATAATAAATCTTTCTATTTAGTATATTTGTTTATTACAGGCAATGTCAATAACAGTTATATCTTCAATCAGGCGCTTACGAATAAGTGAAGTTTTAGGAAAGGTGTGTTAAATATGTTGATAGGTTTGAAATAAGAATTAGGATTGTTGTGCTTTAGTTTTGGTAAGATATGATGTGTCAACTAAACCCTTTTGAGCCAATTTTCAAAAATCAAATTGACTGAGTGATTTATTGAAAGACACCTTCCTTGAAACATTGCGTTGCGTTAGAAAACAGTATTCTTCTCTAACGAAAATTGACAAGTCATACATCTAACATAGTAGTTGTAGCAGTGTCGCATAATCATATCACAATTGCTGCAAATAGTGTTGCAGGCGTCGGCAGGGCTGAATACGGATCATAACTAACATAACTCTTAACCAGGCATACCAAAAGTACCGCCTCATGACAGTATTCCAACGGCTGTCGCTTTCTTTTCCCTACGACAGCCTTGAGATTGAGCTATAAGCGACAGCCCACAGTGAGGCTGTTATACGACATGCAACGTTGCCGTCTTGTGCTGTTCACGACAGCTTGTTCTTAGTCATGTATTTTGTTCGTTCGGTTATGACAGCCTCGGATGGTCATTCGTAACTTTCCTCGTACATACACTCTACCAAAAAATCTGCAATACTTCGAATAATTATTGCATTGCTCGAGCCCTTTAACAATATGCATTCGAATTTCGGATGATTTTCTTATGGTTGAATTCGTCGTCAGATGATGAACTCGATGATGAACATCCATATGACTGTCATCCAAATACAGGATGATTTTCGTTTGAAAATTAGCTATAAAGCATACGGCACTCAGTGTGACATGCAAGTGCTTTTAATTAGATTTATAATTTGATTATCTACATTTCCATACTGAATAGCCATAATAGGCCATTCCATTATGGATACAAAATTTTTTCGTGGTGGAGAAAACCTCCTCCACCACAAATTAGCCAAACATTGGTTTTCATCCTTTACCTATGTTCGTCACAGCTCTGATAGCGATGCATATACTTCCACCTCGTTTGTCAACTCAAATCAGCAAATGACTTTCGATAGAATTATTTACATCATCGTTTCGAATGATTTGCGTTATGGGGCTGAACCAATACCATATGCATTTCCATTTAGTATGACAGTCATTCTGCAGAGACCATTACGCATATCAACTGACGCCCTATCCCTTCTCATAACAATTTTCATCTTGTATTCGAGAGGCAAATCATCTGATTGCAAAACAACCGTCATCCGGTTGCAGCTATCATTCGAAGAAGCGATTTCGTTGTTTTGTTTTGAATGATCTGAGGTTTCATTCGATCAGAGGATGATGTTTGTGTACAGTGTACAACAAGCAGTCCGTCAAACTGCCGATTCGTTGCTGCTGTCTTTGAAATTTTGTTTGTGTGTCGTAAGACTGCTACTACACTACCAGTGTGGCGCCGGAGCTCGTTCGGTTGCTATCACGTTCTTGCTGCCCATTGCAAAATTTTCATCCGATATTTTTTTTTTAAACGCACGGTCTCCGGCGAAAAATATAAGCCTACCCGACACCAACCTGACTTCTACCAAACCCCAACCCGATGTTGGCCCGACATTGACCCGACATAAACACAAAATTGACCCGACAAAGACCCGAAATTTGGCCAATGTCGACCATAAATTGACCTTACATTGATCCGACATCGGGCCGACATATCTGTTCGGGATCATTCTTCTGGGTTTCTTCCATACTCCACTGCCGTATATCAATTCTAGATAGAGCTGGAATTAGGGCGTAACAGCTTTTGTAAACAATTACTTTAATCGACGATTTCTAAGAACTCAAAGCACACACACGCAAACCAACATAACCGTCCAGTAAAGGAAGTCTTCCTCTACCCGATGGTGTTGTTGATTTGCGTTGGCGAGCCTTAACTTTCTAGAAATTATCGAAAGAAGCCATTGTTTACAAAAGCTGTTACGCCCTAATTCCAGCTCTATCTAGAATTGTATATAATGTCTCGTGACAGCCTTTTCGTGACAGCCACTTGGGTAAGCTGAGGGATGTCGTCGGTTTGTGAAGGCTGTTATGACGACAGAAACATTGAGAACCTGGTCATAAAGAAATGCATAAATACAGCCCATTCGGTTCACTACGTTCCAAGCACGATGATTTTAGCAAAGCGGGTATAGATGCGACTGTTCTAATACAGCTTTCATTCGTTCGTGTGTGCGCTGTTACCAATACACTTCGAATTCAGATCTGAACGTACGGTAGCAAGCGGTAGTAAAGCACACAAAGCAACAGTCAATTCAGGTATAAACCAACTGTCGCGAGGAGGCTGTACTTTTTGGAAGCCTGCTCTTAACACTAAAATGATCTCGGAATTAACACTCATCCATTGCACTTTTAGTTATATATCAGTTTTATTTTCCAACTAATTTATCTATACTTCTTTCTATAGTTTGGATCAAGTACAACTAATATTAATCTACCATTATGTATGCTTTACTCCCTTTTAACCCATTATCTTAATGAATGGCGAATCATATGGAGCTGGAACTCAAAGAAATAACGCGATTTCAATGGACTGAGGAGAAGGAATAGAATTACTTCGAACAGGATATCAAACAAATTCAGGACCAATCCATTAGATACCAGAAAACAACAAGGCACCTGTGAGTTATATACTCGGAGAGGTATTTGATAAATAATCAAAAAGTGGTAAGTTAAAATCATACTGGAGCCAAGGATCATGAGAGGTAATTGTCAATAATTCATTAATTAGTAGAAATAACCATATTATTCTAAAATTGATATTACCGATATTGCCGAGATGGGCACCACTGAGCAATTCGACATTTTATTTTGCAGGATTTCAGTGAAAAACTTGCCGAGATTCAGCAAAATTTATGTTCTAAGATCTCGGCAAAATTCCCATTTGTTAGCTAAATCTCGGCAAGTTTTTCACTGAGATCCAGCAAAATAAAATGCCGAGCTGCTCGGTGGTGCCCATCTCGGTAAAAAATCTAAGTTTGTACACAAGAAAGCATTTGCCTTGTTTTTTATGTACAACATGTTAGAACGACGCACACACTTCCCAACTAACATTTTCAGCTTTATAAGCCAACATTTCCAGCATAGTGCTGTGAAGTAGTTGAAAAAAGCTGCAGATACAGCTATAAGCAGAAGCTAGCAAAATAGTTTTGCAGAGCGTTTACTCAACTTTTTCACAACCATTATTCAATTTGTCAGTCGCACTGAATAACAGCAGCCAATAATCGGTAATGTCACTTCTATGCAAATATTAATCAACTTTCATATTGTAGCTGCAAAACAGAGCTAATTAAGTGAATATATTACTACTTTGATGGCTTCTACGCAACTAACCATTCTTGCTGAATAAAATAAATGTCAAAACTGCTATTTCAACAGCTAAACAACCTGTACTCAGCTAATTAACTGGGTTAGCGCTACTTTGGAAGCATTTTTACAGTCACCTAGGTTTATTTTTAGACGTGCGCAGTTTTACAGCTTTTACTCTGCTCCTTTATAAAGTTGTACAAACTAGTCGAGAAAAGTGATTCATGTGTACTATTATAAAGCCTCTACTCAGCGATATTGTTGAATAAAGTCATGTAGACTATTTTACGTTAGTTCCAAGTGTTGGCGTAGTGAAGTTGGTAGTGTCAAGGAGGAAAGGTTAAATAAGCGCCTTTCAAGTTCGCACACAACTAAACAGTAGGATAACAGCTGTTTAGAAGCGTAAATGGAAGTGCAATAAGAGCTTGTTCCAACCGTCCCAACAGGCATAAGTAGCCGACTAAGTTCGCCAGATTTGCTTGTATAGAGGTTGAGTAAAGGTTGCCTCATATCGTATAACGTTTGAATACAGCTTGAGGCTTTATAAATGAAATGAGTAAAGCGTTTACATCGTGAAAATTGTTAGTTGGGTTACCTCTATTCTCTCCAGAAGAAAAAGCAAACGAAGTCGAGTATGCGAGGGAATGAGCGCTTCTTGTTTGCTTTTAGCCTATCCATATCCCGATGAATGGATAGAGTAGTGGAGAAAGCACAGATCAGATAATCGACACGTTCGTGGTTCGAGTCCCCCAGTCGGCAAATTTTTAATTTAACTTTAATTTCCCTCACTAATACACTCCACATTTTTTGTTCTCAATTTTCTTGCATTGGACTACAGGTAGGTATATCGCATCCTCGGTTCATGCGGTCTCCACTAACATCCTCTGATGATGAATTCCACATAATTGTAAGCGAATCTTACATCCCACGGTTGGGTGCACCATAGAAAAGTTTTGTTGTAACACCTTAAGCTATCATTTGTAGGGTGAGCTCTCAGGTTTCAATACAAAATGTTATTTTGGAATACCCTTATACTCAGTCTTTCATGATAGATTAGTAATAGGGTTAAATACCCCATTTCCGGCCTATTAAGCACAACCCGCACTTAGTATTTCTTAATCTAGCACAGTTTAGCACCAAACGGAATGTTATTAAAGGGCGAACACGAAATTATTGCGACACCGAAAATGTCATGCCAATTTTCTTATAATGTTTAGAATCAAACCAAAATTTTAGGGTAGTTTTATCCATATATTTACTTCAAAAATCAAAAGAAAAGTTAATCGATGGAGCCTTGAGTGTAAAATTGAACGCATTGTCGCTTGATGCCCTCCATCAAAGTCTTTACAGTGTCATCCGGTACCAGTTTCTCAGTTTTTTTTCCATTTTCTTAACATGTCCTTCTCGTCTTTGACTGTCTTCTTGCTCTTCCGAAGTTCCCGCTTCATTATTGTCCAGTACTGCTCCACCGGGCGCAGCTCCGGACAGTTTGGCGGATTCATGTCTTTTGGAACAACATGGACAGAATTGGCCTCATACCACTCCAGGACACTTTTAGAATAGTGGCATGATGCCAAATCTGGCCAAAATAGCGGAGCTTCGTCGTGCTGCTGCAAGAACGGCAAAAGGCACTTCTCGAGGCACTCAGATTTGTAGATCTAGCCATTTACTGTGCCCTTTGTCACGAAAGGCTCACTCCTCAGTCCGCAAGAGCAGATGGCCTGCCAAATGAGATATTTGGAGGCGAACTTCGACATTTTCTTCTTCTTAAATTTGTCGTCCACATCGAACTTGCTCTTGCCGGTGAAAAACTCCAACCCCGGAATTTGCTTAAAATCGGCTTTTATATACGTTTCGTCGTCCATCACACAGCAGCCATATTTTGTCAGCATCTTCTCGTAGAGCTTCCGTGCCCGAGTTTTAGCCGTCGATTGTTGCCGCTCATCGCGGTTTGGGAAGTTCTGTACCTTGTATGTATGTAGTCCAGCTCTCTTCTTTGCATTCTGGACGTAGCTCTGCGACATGCCGATCTTTTTAGCCAAATCACGGCTTGAGACGTTGGGATTTGCTTTAATCATCCGCTTCACCTTTCCCTCCGTCTTGTTGTTCTCCGGTCCCGGTTTTCTTCCAGCTCCTTTGCCGTGGTCCAACGTCAACCGCTCCTGGAACCGCTTCAACACTCTGGAGACGGTTGAAAGGTGAATGTTCAACATTTTTCCCAAGTGCCGGTGCGACAGGTCAGGAAATTCCAGGTGTTTGGAAAGAATTTGTTCTCTCAACTCGCGTTGGTTCACCTCCATTTTCGTTGAATCGAAAAACACGACTTCGAGTTTGACAGCATGTACACAATACACATCAATGACAAAGTGTGCAAAATTGGGTTGATTTTTACCCAATGGTAAAAAAGTTATGCCCTGTTGAATGTGTCGCAATAATTTCGTGTTCGCCCTTTATTACTGATTTATTTACCTTTCCGTACGTACCGTTAGATTTGATAAAGAGAAACCAATCGCTGAGATATTGTCAAAAGTCCAACACTGCTTCTTAACGCCCAACTCGGCCTACGGATTCTAAACTCAGTATTGAAATGCTATTGAAACGCCAATGAATGCACTTCGGCCTATCGGATGAAGATAAAAATTGATTCGTTCGGAGCGCTTCTTGGTCAGATACACGTTCTTGTGCTCGTCGGCCATGTCTTTTACCGGAAGAGAACTAATATACCGGTCGGTTCTAGAATATGATACGGGATCGACGGTAAACATGCTCTCGTCGGTGAACAGGATTACCGGAATTTTTCGCTTAAGGAAGTTCAAGATTTTCTCGTAGCTCCCAGATGCGGTTCGTAATCATATGAGTTTTTTTTTTTCGTGCCCTCGACTTCGCCCCGCTATCTTCCTTTACGATCTTCCGTGCCGTAAAGTCTCTGATCCCGTGTTCCTTTGCCATTTTCCTTATTGAACACACTGGATTCACCCAAATCTTCCTTTTGATAGCAGCGATAACCCTCGGAACCCGAGCTGACCTCGGACGACCTGTGGCCACCTTCGCGGATAGTTGTCCTTTCTTTTCTTGGCCTAAAACCCTTTTGACGGTCCACCGGGACACTCCTACGGCGATTGAAATGTCTTTTTGCGACATTTGCGCGTGGGACAAATCACGAATACGCTGCCACTTCGTAAATCATTTTCTTTTATACACAGCCTACTACGGTATGAGCTTTAGGTAACGTGCATGCAAAGAACACCAAGACATTGTATGCACAGGTGAAACGGGAACCTTATTTGTACGATGGAGCAAACATTATCACGCATATGGTAAAGTATCGTACCAAACGCATAATTGACTTGTTAACTCTGAAATCATGGATTTATTTAATCAGTCCGCATCGTGCTCTCTTGCCGTGCGGATCTATTTGCTTTTTGCTGAAGGAAGTGTTACTACTACCTAAAGCTACAACAAATTTAAACAGCACTTTTCAGTGCTCAACCTGTAAAATTTCTACCTTGTTCAACTCTTATTCCTCTTCGATCCTTGTTTGGACCCTACCCGAGGTAATCCTTCTTGGATATCGATTTGGAAAATTCCTCTTCGATCCTTCAGATTCTTATAGTAATCTGCTTGGAAGTCGATTTGGATAAAAATTTACTGCCGCCATGGCGCCTAAACGCAAAAGAAAGGGGCAAACTCTTGACCCCCCTTCTGATGAAATTAATTTGAGTAATCAATTTGATTTGCTCACGGATGATGAGAATGATCCATCATCCAAGAAAAATTCTAGTAAACTTTCCCGGCTTAATGCCAAGAAGGAAAAGATTCCTCCTATTGTGATAACCACTTCCGATTTCCATGCTCTTCGCATGGAACTTTTGAATTTCGTGAAAGTTAAGTTTTCACTACAAATTGGACGTCGGGGTGAATGCCGTGTATTGGCTGAAACCTTGGACGGATTTAAATGTCTTCTCAAGTATCTTACTGAGAAGAAGCACAAATTTTTTACTTACGACACCAAAACTGAACGTGTGTTCAAGGTTGTCATGAAAGGACTGCCCAGTGGTGAATCCCTGGATCAGATCAAAGATGAACTGGCAAAATTACTTGGAGTTGTGCCACTCCAAGTAATCAAAATGAAAATGAAATCCCGTCCTGGCGATTCGCGCAACGGGATTTCTAATGATTTTTATTTAGTTCACTTCAAGTCTAGTGAACTAAACAACCTTAAGGCCTTAGAAAAAGCTAGCCTTATGCTCCATGTCCGAGTGAAGTGGGAACACTTCAGGAAGACTGGAGGAAATTTCCAAAACCTCACTCAGTGCCGTAAGTGCCAGGGATGGGGTCACGGAACTAAAAATTGCTACATGCCAGCTAAATGCATGAATTGTGGTGATTCCTCTCACGCAAAGGACGACTGTCCTGTGAAGGAAGATCCTAAGAAATTTAAATGTTCAAATTGCGGTGAAAACCACAAATCAAATTTTTGGGAATGTAAGACTCGCAAAGCGATCCTACAATCTCGTTCTAAGCGACAGGTAAGAAACGCTCCACGTTTCCGACCAGGTACAAATTCTTCTGCTGTTAACAACGGTCAGCGAGGAACAAATTCTACATTCGTACCCGTAGGTACAAATATCACCCCTGCTTCAAATTTTTCATCTGTACCTACTCCCCTCGCTGCTAACAATGTTCAGCGAGTTAATGGAGCTACCTATGCTGCTATTGCAGCGGGTAGAAATCAAAATACTAACCAAAGTAATTCTAACGGAAATTTTGACAATTTTGACTTAGAAAGCATTACTGCCCCTAAAATGGAATTTTTACAGAAATCATTAATTGACATGATTTCTGATATGCTTAAATCTAACTCCATGTTTGATGCTATTCAAACTGGAGTAAAATTTGCAAATAATATTGTCATGACTTTAAAATTCAGTAATGGTTTTTAAAGCATTAAATATTGTAAATTGGAATGCCCGATCTCTTAAAGATAATGAAGACGAGCTATTTAACTTTTTGGGAGTTCATAACGTGCATATTGTTATAACTGAAACGTTCCTTAAACCTGACCATAAGGTTAAGAAGGACGCAAATTACTTGATTTATAGAAATGATCGTCTTGATGGACCCTGTGGTGGCGTTGCCATCATTGTTCATAGACGAATCAAACACAAAATACTTTCTTCATTTGAAACCAAAGTTTTTGAAACTTTGGGAGTTTCTGTTGAAACAAAATTTGGACAACTTACGTTTATAGCTGCCTATTTGCCATTCCAATGCGTAGGCCAGAAAAAGAATTTTCTCAAGGGTGACCTCCAGAAACTTACCCGTCATAGGTCTAAATTCTTCATTATTGGTGATTTTAATGCAAAACACCGCTCATGGAATAATGCTCAAAGCAATTCCAATGGTAATATTCTGTTTGATGATTGTTCTGCAGGTTATTACACTATTCAATATCCAAACAGCCCAACATGCTTTTCTTCTGCAAGAAATCCCTCCACTATTGATTTGGTCTTAACTGATTCATGTCAACTTTGTAGCCAATTGGTTACCCATGCTGACTTCGGTTCTGATCACCTTCCAGTAACTTTTGAAATATCCCATGAAATAATTTGTAATCCCAACAGCTCTACTTTCAATTACCATAGAGCTGATTGGGAGCAGTATCGAACATTTATGGAATATAACTTCGACCCAAACATCCCTTTGCAAACCAAAGATGAAATTAATTATGTTCTTGAATCTCTGACTACTTCTATAGTTGCAGCAAGAGCTGCCTCAGTACCAAAATGCGAGGTTAAATTCGATTCAATTATAATAGACGACGATCTTCAGCTCTTGATCCGTCTTAAAAATGTCCGTAGGAGACAATATCAAAGAACACGCGATCCTGCCATGAAAGTTATCCGGCGGGATTTGCAAAAACAAATTAAAAAGCGATTCTCTGCCCTGAGGAACAAAACTTTTGAAAATAATATTTCTAAATTAGACCCGAGTTCCAAACCCTTTTGGAAACTCACAAAAATTTTGAAAAAACCTCAAAAGGCTATTCCAGCGCTTAAAGGGTGATACGGTCAAAATTTGGTCAATATCAACTTGACGTATTTCTTTCAATTTTGCATTTAAAAAACCTGAACACCCCTCATTTTGAAGGTGTGTGTGTGTAGAATGTTGCTCCTATTTTGATTTTGGAATTCACTCTTCAGTTGTCAAAATGCCGTCCAAGCAAGAAGAGCAGCGTGTCAAAATTTTGCTCGCGCATCGCGAAAATCCGAGCTACTCGCACGCAAAGTTGGCAAAATCGCTAAAAGTTGCCAAATCAACCGTTACAAATGTAATTAAAGTGTTTGGGGAACGTTTGTCGACAGCCAGGAAGTCTGGATCGGGAGGAAATCGAAAACCGGAAGCCGCTGAGACGACAAAGAGAGCTGCCGGTAGTTTCAAGCGAAACCCTAACCTCTCTCTCCGAGATGCCGCAAATAAGCTGGGTGTATCGTCTACAACCGTGCATCGAGCCAAAAAACGAGCCGGACTATCGACTTACAAGAAGGTAGTGACTCCAAATCGCGATGATAAACAAAATACGACGGCCAAAGCGCGATCCCAGAGGCTGTACACGACGATGCTGACGAAGTTTGACTGCGTGGTAATGGACGACGAAACCTACGTCAAAGCCGACTACAAGCAGCTTCCGGGACAGGAGTTTTATACGGCAAAAGGAAGGGGAAAGGTAGCAGATGTTTTCAAGCACATGAAACTGTCAAAGTTCGCAAAGAAATATCTGGTTTGGCAAGCCATCTGTACCTGTGGCTTGAAAAGCAGCATTTTCATAGCTTCCGGGACTGTCAACCAAGAAATTTATGTAAAAGAGTGTTTGAATAAACGTCTGCTGCCTTTCCTGAAGAAACACGGTTGTTCCGTACTGTTTTGGCCGGATTTGGCATCTTGCCATTACGGTAAAAAGGCCATGGAGTGGTACGCCTCCAACAACGTGCAGGTGGTTCCCAAGGACAAGAACCCTCCCAACACGCCAGAGCTCCGCCCAATTGAGAAATACTGGGCTATTGTCAAGCGGAACCTAAAGAAGACCAAAAAAACTGCTAAGGGCGAGCAGCAGTTCAAGGCAAACTGGCTTTCTGCGGCGAAGAAGGTGGACAAGGTGGCTGTACAAAATCTGATGGCAGGGGTCAAGCGTAAGGCCCGGCAATTTGGATTTGGAAAAGCGGAAGCCTAACTGAATATTTTTCCTGAATTTTATACTAATTGAACTTGAAAAAGAAATTTAATTTGATTTTTTAAATAAACGATTTCACCGATTTACACGCGTTTTCCCTTGACCAAATTTTGACCGTATCACCCTTTAAAGAAGGTGGTAAAATTTTGATCACAAATTTGGAAAAAGCTCAGAAACTTGCTAAGCAATTCGAGAGTTTCCATAATTTCAGTTTAGGTCTTACTAGTCCTATTGAGAATCAGGTTGCTCGGGAATTTCTGAATATTTTCTCTCGGGAAAATATTTTTGATGATTCCTGGGGGACTGATTTGGACGAAGTAAGGTCTATAACTAAAAAGTTTCAAAATATGAAAGCTCCAGGTGATGATGGAATTTTCTATATCTTCATCAAAAAACTCCCAGAGAGTACCTTGTCTTTCTTGGTAAAATTATTTAACAGATGTTTCCATTTGGCATACTTTCCTGAAAAATGGAAAAATGCAAAAGTTGTTCCAATTTTAAAGCCGGATAAAAATCCAGCTGAAGCTTCTAGCTACCGCCTTATTTGCTTTCTTCAATAAGTAAACTTTTTGAAAAAATAATTTTGAATAGAATGATGCTTCACATCAATACGAACTCAATTTTTGCAGATGAGCAGTTTGGATTTCGCCATGGGCATTCAACTACTCATCAACTCTTAAGAGTTACCAATTTAATTCGTTCAAACAAATCTGAAGGCCACTCAACTGGAGTTGCTCTTCTAGACATAGAAAAAGCATTCGACAGTGTTTGGCATGAAGGTTTGATTGCTAAATTGAAAAAGTTTAATTTTCCACTTTATATTATGAAATTAGTTCAAAATTATTTAACTGACAGAACTCTGCAGGTAAATTATCAAAATTCCAAATCTAATCGACTACCTGTTAGAGCAGGAGTTCCTCAGGGTAGCATTCTTGGGCCTATATTGTATAACATTTTCACTTCGGACCTCCCTGATTTGCCTCAGGGTTGCCACAAATCTTTGTTCGCTGATGACACAGGCATTTCCGCTAAAGGAAGAAGTCTTCGTGTTATTTGCAGCAGACTGCAGAAAAGTTTAGATATTTTCTCTTCTTATTTACAAAAATGGAAGATTTCTCCCAACGCTTCCAAAACTCAACTTATAATATTTCCACACAAGCCTAGAGCTTCGTTTTTGAAACCTAGTAGTAGTCACATAGTCACTATGAACGGAGTTCCAATTTCCTGGTCAAACCAAGTGAAATATCTTGGATTAATACTTGACCAAAAATTAACTTTTAAAGATCACATTGAGGGCATTCAAGCTAAATGTAACAAATATATTAAATTTTTGTATCCTCTTATAAACAGGAAATCCAAACTTTGCCTGACGAATGAACTTCTAATATTTAAACAAGTTTTTAGACCGGCCATGCTTTACGCTGTGCCAATATGGTCTAGTTGTTGCACTACCAGGAAAAAAGCACTTCAAAGGATTCAGAACAAAGTTCTGAAAATGATTTTGAAGTTGCCTCCCTGGTACAGTACTACCGAGGTACATAGAATTTCGAATGTTGAGACTTTAGAACAAATGTCCAACAAAATAATGAATAATTTCAGGCAAAAATCGTTACAATCCTCAATTGCAACGATTAATTCCCTTTATACTTAGATAAGATTTAGTTTTAGTTTTTAGTTTTAAGATATCAATTGTTATACTGACATGCAGGTATAAAAAAAACCTGTTTAAAATACTTAATTGCCAAGACATGAACAATGTAAAAAAACTCTTAGATATATATCATAACAATTAAGGCTGGTACGTTACTGCAGTAACTGGAGCACCTAGGTTAAAAATGAAATGTAATTTATTTTGAATTTGGAACAAATAAAGAGTTAAAAAAAAAAATGGATTTATTTAAAGTTTTCTGATCGATAGGACCAAAAATGGGCGATTAGGCCGAAATAGTTCTCTACCTTACTTTGGTTGTGCTTGAAAGAACGAAAATCAGAACAGAAATCCTTCATAGAAAAAAAATCAGACGAACACATTTCAGCTCTCCTTAACACTCCGAACAAAATGCCTCCGGTAAAATATGTAACGGAAAATTGGCAATGTTTGCAAAACCATGGCTGAGTAATTTATCGATAGATTTTAAATTTAATGGTACCGAACAAATCTTTGAAGTATGTAGCTTCAAATGACGCCAATAGATTGGAAATTTGTCAAAATGGAGGAGTTATGATCTTTCAAACATTGCAAATTTTCCGCTACACATTTTACCGGAGGCATCGTGTTCGTAGTATTAATTGAATAAAAGTTTTGGAGTTAATGTAAAGAAAAAATCAACATGCAAAATCTCCAACTAGATTGATTATTTTTTCACCTAATGTACATTCATATTCAATAAATTCAAAGGCCGACTCCCAACATCCTGTGGTCACTCAAAACGTGTGCGCGCAGAAGCTTGTGGTTATGTAAAAGTCGGAAAAGATCAAAGACCCATTCGCTCGTGACAAACCACATCGGTCGCCGTCATACCGTGAGGCGGTAGGTGCTTTATGACGAGCGATTATGTTCTTTTTCGGTTCGACTGCGGGGCAGTCGAAAGAAATTGCGGTGACTTTTGTTGACCACTGCACGCCTCGTTTTTTTTTCTACATCTATAGGAACTACTGGATACCAGCCACGAACCGGCCGGGTGCTAAACGTGGACAAATTAATTTCCTGCCCAGCAGCAGCGGGTTTCGTCCATGTGGGAGTCGTCCGCGTGTATGCGGGAGGAAGTCATTTGGGATGTTTATTTTTAATGCAGTTGTAAGTTTATGGCACGAGCGTCTGTTGATTTTTATGTTCTTTATTGGCTCGTCTTCCATTTATTGGTCATGAAGTGCAACATTGTTGCTGTTCGTTTCATTGTATGATAAAACCAGTTGACGATTTGGAGTATCAAACTTTAGGAAAACCGTTGAAGAAATGCTAAATGAAGCCTACGAAGTTTCGAAGAAATCCATCGCAAAAAGTCGGGCAAAATTGTATACCAGAAACGATTCGTTCCACCCGGCGATGGTCCAAGAAGCGAAGAGTTATGAAGATCATAATTTAAGGCTGGAATTTTAATTCGTCCTGTGAAACGAAAAACTCACGAAAATTGGCAATTAGAAAAACGGACATGATATAATGAACAGTTGTTTCGCGATTCGCTTCCCTCGGGGTTCAGAATCAACATATGCGAATTTTCGTTCTCCTTCCACAGACCAACGAACGTCCTTCGCAAAGTGATTCGATCACGCAATGCTGAAAGATTTGCCCGCTGCCCTGCTTGGCATTGGTTCTCTAAAAAAAAAAATAAACGAATTTGTGCATATCATAATGCTTTGATTTTTTTTTTGTTCGCTCTCAAATTGGGATGCAAGGCCGTATTTTGTTACGAGATGCACTGATATGGCATGCCTAAGCAAAGGTTTTTTTTTGGTTGGGTTCGTGCTAAAATGGGAGGGCAGCACTTGGCATCATAATTTACCCGGCGGGGACGATAGCATTTATGGAAATTTAATCGATGTTATGATAATTTGATTAAAATCACATCGATCACTGTCAGCGTGTACGCTGGAATGCTGGGTGCAAATTTTATGGCGGTTGAAATTGCGTTGTAAATGATTTGCACGAACTCGCTGTTTTACTTGATAAGTGATTGTACAGGAGATTTCAGTGCAAGCAGTCGTTGACCAGCTGTTGGTAAGCATTCATTTTGCTTTTTGAAAAATGTATCGCTTCAAATAAAAATCAACACAAATTTGGTAAATACAAAACTTTCACTTTCACGAGAAAAACTTTCAATCTCAAACATTCGTCCCCATTCCAGTCAACATCCTTGACGGTGATGCTTCCAGGAAGTATCAAAACAATAAACATGCATCCAAATCCGACATCACCTGAACCGAGTGCTGGGTTGTTTTTTCATCATTCATGAAAGGGAACGCTTCCTAGAATTTCTCGTGAAACAAAAAACCCTTCATCGGATTCACTTTCGATCAAGGTCAGAGCGAACAGCATCATAATGTAGATCTCGCAATGACTGTCGTCGTCGGCAGTCTGAAGCGCAAAATGGTATCCTCCCAGCGAGCACCTAACGAGAACCCCAACGGAACCCCGTAATTATGACCCATTTACATGGGCACTTGTTTACACAGGCTAGGCTCCGGGAAGGGCGGCCTTTTACGTTATCGTTCAGCACCATGCAGCAGCAAAACATGCGCCCAGAAGTCGTTACAAAATTATTTTAATAATATGCCATCAAATCTCGTCGTGGCGAGCAATTGCTGTTCTCTTACTTCGGCGAGCGAGATGAGTTCAAAACTGCCTTTATTATTGAATCGTCTGGGAGATCCTCCAGGGACAGACGGTAGCATGGTGTCCGGTGTGTGGTCGCTGGTCCACCGACGATGTCCAGGGCAAGTCGTAATGAAGAAGAGATTTTACATTTTTATTATAATAGACCAAACGCGGGCCAACATCAGCCTTGGGTTTGGCGAGTTTTCAAGGTCGCATCGTCCGGAGCATTGTAGCGTTGAGAGTAATGAGACAAGGTGAGGCGAAACAAACAGCGCGCACACAAAGCCAAAGGAAGACACTCAAATCTCGCTCTCGAATGGGGAGGGAGGGGGGAGACCGCTAGAGAAATCGCATCTCGAGATGTGAGCGCAGAATAATGGGCCACTTGAGAACGGGTTATTTAAATAATGAAATAAACACCGGTCATTTAAGGTGGCGTTGATCTTAAATGATCCTGTCCGGAGACACGCATAATGTCGAGTCGAGATGGTATAACGAAGTTATTTAATTATGCGTGATTTGCGGTGGCTACCGTCGTTGCAGCTGAACCTGAGAAAAGGCAAGGCTTGGTCAGCGAAGGATGAGGCGAATTGCTCATCTAGCATTTTATGTTTATTTGATACAATGTTTTAATGATTATCTAGCACTGTACGTCTTTATAGGGTTGTTTTGATGCTACAATAATTTTAATCGATAACTTCACCAGTTGTGATTATATCGATTTCTACAGTGTTTCTGTACCAACAACATCCGTTCTTCGTCCACAGCTGTAGATTCTCTATCATGTTATACATTTTGTTGCTGCTTTGAAATATTCTTATTATCCTGGGATGATGCTGATACGAGTGAAGTTGGTGAAGGTACGTCCTCTAAATCATCCCGTGATGAAGATGGTTGATCTACATCTGTAGTCCTCAGCACATAACATATGTTGAAGTTAGTACTAGATGCCTTTCGAAGAGTGAAGTCATTCCAGTGTTCACTCGGCTGTCGACAGAAGCGGACCACTCTCAATGTGTGTCGCGCGATCGTCTTTTTACAACCATTGTGTGGTCCTCCTCATTGTTCTTCATCCGCAGTTCTTTCAGTGGATGCGTCGTCGACTTTGGAAAGCAACCGTTTCGTGATGAATGTGTAAGTGCTGACCACGTTTTGCGTCCATTGCTGCAATGGAAGCGCTCTGATCTCCGTTGGCGAATCTGCTATACAATGAAACCACTGGAAGCGGCTCCCGTTCTGATGGAGAAGGCTTATTGGATAGCGGAAGATGAAATGTTTATTATGTTGTACCTTTTGACTATAGTTTTAAGATGTATTGTATAGTGAACAAGAATTCAGGGCTCTGTAAAGTTAATCAAATAAATGAAAAAAAGGTTAAGTCATTTACTATCCTTACTTTGTTATAACTGGCATAACAGCACATCGAAATGTTAAAATTGAAAAAAAGGAGTTGAACAAAAATTGAATTGATCGAACTGAAATTTGAAAAAAAAATTTGCTATCATTGCTATCATGTTTGCAAATTTTGAATTATTTTCCAATAGCTTAATCTCACAGACACACATGACATTATTTGATTGTGAACAAGTACGAGCATTATTGCTTCATTATTACTCGAAAAATATGACTCGACAAGTGTCTAATAGCATAGCATAGTATAAACCAGGTTGCACAATGTAGCAGATGGTACAAGCTCCAAACTGTTGTTAAGAAGGAGACCCACCTTCATCCGTTGCTTTAGATAGTAATTTGTGGTTAGTTCCTACCTCTTAGATAAAGGATGGCCCAAGTAACAATTTTGGTTTTATAAGGGTTCTGAAGACCAGGATTTAAACTTGTAGCATGCTTTAGAACCTCGATAAAACTTGCAATGTTACTCTCCAACAGACCAGAGCTATCCTGGCCACGGTATTGCATCTGGTGGGGATGGAGGAGGAATGTTAGTCTGACACTTTCATGAGAGAGATGCAGAGAAGTGTCACGGGAAGGGTGGAATCTTGTTAGCAGGGATTATTAGTAATAGGATACGCCCAGCCGGCTTTGATGGCAATAGTTATATCAAGTATTTAAGGAATAAAAACTGTAAGTATTTCATCTGTTGGCCGTTGTTGCTGCCCATTTTCTAAACATGTTATTCAAAACAGTTTTCAGATTTCGGAATTGATAAACGTTATCAACTCGATCCTGTTGTTCATAGGCGCCTGAAAATTTGGTTGTTCCCATTGGCGTAGCTAATGGGGGTGCCAAGGGGACCAGGCTCCCTTCAGAATTATCTAGGCCCCCCAGAATATTTGGTTTTTTTCGACTCACTGGTATTTTATCAAGCTTGTCAAGTTCGATGTTACTATTTAACAGCTATTAATAAAATTGAAACACAAACAACGATTTTTTTAAAGCCCTTCAAGGTGACTACTTATCTTATGTTCTGGTCTGAAAGAAACAATTTTAGAAAAATTATATTCTATAGATATTTAATCGATGGCATAATAATGTATCTCCAGGCTTACAAATTGGCCATGAGCCCAGGGATTTTATTCAACTTCTGGAAACTTCGTTAAACTTCAAGGACTTCTAAGAAGTTCAGGGAACATCGTAGAAATTGAGGGAACTTAGTAGAACATGAGGAAGTACTGAAAACTTCGTGGAAACAGAAAATTTATTTAAATTTAAGGAGCTTCGTAGAAGTTAAGGGAACGTAGAAGTGCAGCAAACTTTGTAAAGGGAATTTTAAAAAGCTCAGGGAATTTTGTAGAAGATCTAAAAAGAATTCAATAAACTTCTACGAACTTAAGGGATCCTCGCTTCAGTTTGGGGATTTTCGTTACAGTTTATCAAAAATGCTCCATGAAATTCTTGGAGGTTATAGGAACTTTGTTAAATTTCAAGGAACTTTCCAGTTGTTCAACAATATTTGCGGATGAGAGGTGTCTTTCCAGATGTGCAAAGATGTGCAGAGATCTGTGTAGAATTACGAGAGATGTAAATAATATGGAATTTGGAATAAATTCAGGGAGCTTCGTAGATATTGAGAAAATTTTGTATAACTTAAGGGAGTTTTGTTGATGTTCTGGACACATAAGTTATAGGATATCCTTCAAGACAGCCTAGACATATTTTAAAGATCTCCATATAGACGAATATATAAGTAAAGTTCTCTGGATATTTTCCAAGACTTCAAGTTGTTCAAGTACTAAGAATCAAACTTTTAAATATTCTGTCTGTCTGTCTGTCTGTCTGTCTGTCTGTCTGTCTGTCTGTCTGTCTGTCTGTCTGTCTGTCTGTCTGTCTGTCTGTCTGTCTGTCTGTCTGTCTGTCTGTCTGTCTGTCTGTCTGTCTGTCTGTCTGTCTGTCTGTCTGTCTGTCTGTCTGTCTGTCTGTCTGTCTGTCTGTCTGTCTGTCTGTCTGTCTGTCTGTCTGTCTGTCTGTCTGTCTGTCTGTCTGTCTGTCTGTCTGTCTGTCTGTCTGTCTGTCTGTCTGTCTGTCTGTCTGTCTGTCTGTCTGTCTGTCTGTCTGTCTGTCTGTCTGTCTGTCTGTCTGTCTGTCTGTCTGTCTGTCTGTCTGTCTGTCTGTCTGTCTGTCTGTCTGTCTGTCTGTCTGTCTGTCTGTCTGTCTGTCTGTCTGTCTGTCTGTCTGTCTGTCTGTCTGTCTGTCTGTCTGTCTGTCTGTCTGTCTGTCTGTCTGTCTGTCTGTCTGTCTGTCTGTCTGTCTGTCTGTCTGTCTGTCTGTCTGTCTGTCTGTCTGTCTGTCTGTCTGTCTGTCTGTCTGTCTGTCTGTCTGTCTGTCTGTCTGTCTGTCTGTCTGTCTGTCTGTCTGTCTGTCTGTCTGTCTGTCTGTCTGTCTGTCTGTCTGTCTGTCTGTCTGTCTGTCTGTCTGTCTGTCTGTCTGTCTGTCTGTCTGATTCTGTCTGTCTGTCTGTCTGATTCTGTCTGTCTGTCTGATTCTGTCTGTCTGTCTGTCTGTCTGTCTGTCTGTCTGTCTGTCTGTCTGTCTGTCTGTCTGTCTGTCTGTCTGTCTGTCTGTCTGTCTGTCTCTCTGTCTGTCTGTCTAGTAGATTTGAATTGTAAAAATGAAGTGAGGAATGCTCGCTGCACATCTCGGACTTTAATTGTAAAAGTTCATTAGTGTTGATTCAAATGAAAAGATTTACCTACTCTTTGCATATCCATAGTATACCATGATCCTAATCTATTAATTACTTTAAAGAAATACAAATTTCAACAACTGAGTGAAAAGTTATTAACACATGAGTAGTTGGTGTGTACAACTGTGCATGTCAAGCATGCACGCGGGCTTCATGTGAGTCCTATTATGCACATCGAAAATCTCTCAGCACTTTTGCGTGCATTCTTTGGGCTCTCGCTCTCCGTAAAATGCAGTGTGAATGTCTAATTGTGCACAGCTCACACTGTTCTGTGTGTACGCATGCTTCCAGACTATTCCTGAAAATCCAGGAGCGTAAATTGGAAAACATGGTTGATCTTCTTAAATTTAGAATTTTGTTTAGTTTTGATATCTGGTAATCAATATATCACCTTCTCTGTGTCAATTCATCTGTTCTTTTGATTAGTTGCCTCAATGTGTTTTGGTTTTTTTTTCGTTTTTTATTCATAGCTGTAATTTACAAAATTCAATCGCTAGCAGCTTCGACACACAAAATTTATCATACGTTAAACGCACAACTTACCTTAAGTTAAATCCACGGCCAATTATTCCAATCCGGGCTGTCACCACATCTCAACCACTTTCTGCCAACTGTGTACTGGTGGGAGGAGAAACAGTGAGAAATAGCAGCAGCATAGACTAAATCTACTCCTGGCGGCCAGCCGAACTGGGTCACAAACGCTCCGTCACCGACTACGACTGATACAGCAGCTGGCGCTTACGGTCGTCGGTCCCCATTTGAAACTGTTAGCAGCACCGAGGATTACTTACTTAGGTACCAGCAACGTTCGGAATGTCGTCTACCAGGTTCTTTCCAGCTGGCTGCCCGATTGGATTGGAGTGGAGGAAAACCGACAACGAAAGTGAAACTGCTAGTTTTGGCATTGTGTCTCGCTAAGAGGCGTGGGATTTGCATAATTTCTGATATCGCTCTAATCTCGTTCTGCTGGAAGCTCAAGGACGTGCATTTTTTTGCAACAGCTCTATTTAGAAAGGTGTCAATTAAAATTTTGATTCATAATTATGCTTAAGGTGTCTATGCACAGCTGGCTAGCGGCGACTGCAAATCTACAAAGCATGAGCTATGTCACTAGTGAGATAATCGGATTACTATCTTCAATTTAATGACGAGGCGATTTAAATGATTGCGAAAACCAGCGCCTCTGAATGGTGCATTTTGACTTAAATTGTCTTGGGAAAAAATTAGTCTTAGGCAATGCTAGCTCAGTCTCGCCCAATCGTTCATCATTCCGTAAATTAAATTCACATTGCATTTCATATTTGAAGCTACAAGGGATAATTTTCCGAAATGGAGTATACCAATTGCAGTATTCATCGGGCGTAAGAATTTATTTAAAATACTTTTCTGACAGCCCCCAGCCTAGACGTATCAAGTTTAATTTCATCATTTCGCATCATCACTGGAAGTTCTGCAATTACTCTATCCCTTCGGAAGACCGGCAATCTCGGCACGTACCATGCCAAGTTTCACCCCCAATAATTACTTCACCTGGTAATTGATTGATGCGCAATTACGTGATATTCTACAACCAATCCACGGCTTGGTATATTCCAAGCTGTGGTCTGCTATTCATCATTTTTTCTATTAGATAATGTCTGGGGATGGAGGAGACTTACGAAGGCAGCATTATTTAGTGCGATATAGCTGCCACCGGGCAGAAATGGCCATTCATTTCCTCGCGCTTCACCACGCACTCGGTCCCGGTATAGCCACTAGCGGTGCGGTGAGATGTAGTGAAAGAGCATAACTCGCAGCATATCGCCGCAGCTGGAACCGGCTTCTGTTCATCAACGCCCGTCCGACCTCCTACAACCAGAACGCATAACCAGTCGGTGAGTGTTGCTATCGCTTCGGATCTCGCGGGGCATTCAATTGCTGAAAAGTGAACAATTACACACCGGGAGGGATTTGGATCGATGAACGGGGGAGCCTGGAAATTACTGTTACCTCCAGGGTAGAATGAGAACTCTCCGACGGGGCAACTTCTTTTAATTGATTTCAACAAAGGTGCGATCAGCGCGTGGGGCCAGGCATGGGAAGGCGAATGTCGGAATAAATTAATCTCTGTGCTGTCAGTAGTGGAAGAGTGCCGCTGGGGTCCAAGGAGTATTTTAATTTAAAAATGAAAACTCGCAATCTCAGTGAGGACAGTTCTGCGGTGGGGTTACGAAATAAGACAATTTTGCAGATGTCAGGCTTGAAAAGTTTGCTCGCATCTTAACTTCCATTGATCTAAGATTTTAAATACAATTCAGGATCATCGAAATATTTTTTTTTTCGTTCTTGAATAAGAATGTTTCAGGATTCTACACTTCCCTTAATCTGAAATAAGGGAGATTTAAAGTGTTTGTGTACACTCAACCCATTTTTACGCCGTCATAATTTTCCTCCTACGACCTTTAGATAAAGATCAGTTCCAGCCGGAATAGGATAAAACAAAATAAAAATTTTGACTCGACCTTCTCCGATTTGCATGTAACTTTGCATAATGGCAATTATTCACATTTTCGCAAATTTTTTTGCCATACTGGATCTTGCATTTTTTTCAAAATGGAGTCTTTGAAATTTTTCAATAAATTGTAGCACGAAAACGTCACGTCTGATCGAAATGACGGCTGAAACAAAGTTGTTAAGAAATGATAGATACACATGGTAGTTTTTGTTATTTTGATGAAAACATTTAAAAAACGTGTCAAAAACTGAAATATTTCAAAAAGTATATCTTTAATATTGATAATTCTAGATGAAGCTGGAATTAGGGCGCAACAGCTTTTGTAAACAATGACTTCTCTCGTTGATTTCTAAGAATTCAAGGCACGTCCACTCAAACCAACATATCCGGGGTAGGGGAAGTCTTTCTCTTCTCGATGGTGATGTCGATTTGCCAGGGTGAGCCATCAAGAAATCATCGAAAGAAGTCATTGTTTACAAAAGCTGTTACGTCCTAATTCCAGCTCTACACAGATAAAAATTCTGAATTTTAATTATGATGTAAACATTCATTCACGTAAAATTGTATTTCATTTCACGCAACCGAGCAACTTGCAAACAATATTGTTTACAAAGATGGGCTTATGTATACAATATTTGCTACATTGCATGGAATGTGTCAGAACTTTACATGATATATAATGTAAACGTATATGATATGTGACGCTCCATTTATGTGCATCGTATTGAACAGAAATTTACACTACTTTTTCGAACTTTGTACACACTAAGATTTTGTTTCCGTGTTCGGTAAATTTTACCGAAATCAGAACAGCTGAACGTTCGGTAAAACTTTGACCTTCATTTTAAAGGCTATTGAATTTGAAAATAATTTCAAAACATTTTCAACCTTGTTTAAATGATCAAATCTTGTCATTTTAGTGGAGATTTAGTTTCAAAGTAGCTTAAAAGCAATTGAACTGAATTGCATAAATTTTACCGAAAAGTTCAGCTGTTCAGGTTTCGGTAAAAATTACCGAAGTCGGCGATAATTTCTAAGTGTGTAGGTTACATTCAATTGAATGATATCAAGCTGTGATTTTTTGGTTTAGTTCTACACGGTTTTCAATAATCTCGGCGCAAGCAAAAAGTAAATGAAGCGGGTCAAAATAGTTCGCATTTGCTTTTGTGCAATTCGTTTTTTCCATTAGATTTCAACCCAAAAGTAAGTTAGTTATACCCAAAAGCAGGTGAATATGAGTGTACCTAACGTTGGGTTCCCACCAGTGTTGAGATTCGTCATTGTCATTGACAGACTTTCACGCGATATTGACAAAATTGTTTTTCACATAGTCAGTGATAGACTTGATCCTCAAAAAAACCTTTGTGAAAATCTCATTCTTTTTTTTAGCCAATGACACAGATTCACCTGGTAACAAAAAGTGTAATTTCGTGCATACCGTGTTACATAATTGTTATCCATGCAATTCAGGACGTAGACGATTGTTCACTTTGCTTTAACGGCTTCATTTAATTGTTTTGCACAAGTCATTAAATTTCGTTTCAAATTTAGCTTATAAAAATCTGCACATGTTCATCACTGACAGCATTGACATGGTCTCCCGAAAAAAAAATTACCACGACTGTTAGCCCAAATGAGTGACCCAAGTAGTCAATATCGCCGTATATTGTCGATATTTTGCTGCGCTAGTTCCCCTCACGCTTTACCACCTCTGTTGGGTGGTTTTGTTCCTTTGTTTTTGATAAAATTAGTAGGAGAAAAGGAGACAAACAAAGTAAAAGTAACTAAAAGTGTAGTCCATTTTAGATAATTTTAGCAGATTTTAGGGTCTTCGTTTACCATTCCATTTCATAGAGAAAAACGGATATAATTAGTGGTATGAAGAAACCGCTATATTTTATTTTTACTTAGCACATTGTGAAAATGAAACCCATTTTTATTGGTGTAGAAAGAAGATTTTCAACAAAGAGAAAAAAACAAACTTCGATCACGCCTTTATTGCAGTCGGCGCTCTTCGCGCAACAAGGACTTTAAACATCGATTGCTCATGAATCACAACACTCCCATGCAATGCATCTACACCATCTGATAGAAAGTTTCTCCAATGAGAATGATCCATGCCTTCGTCAAATGACTAAGCAACTGATATCCATCATTCGAAGGAGGTCTCCTTTGATAGCGGGATGTTGCTATTCTCAATTTCACCAAAAAACTTCAATTGATTTTGAGAATTTACAGCTCTGTTTCATTCATTCCTTGCTTCTCTGCAGCAAACAGCAAGTAGTAGTTTCAGCTACGTGCATGCACAGAAACATTATTATTTTTACATGTGAAATTGCGAAGTGTAACACGAAAAAGGACGCTACAGGGAATCACCTTAAAGGCTGGCCACATTTATTCACACCAATGGAAAAGTACGATTCATTCATTGCAATAATCACTAATGATTGTAAACATTCGCTTCAAAGGAAATTTAAACATCAAAATAAATGGGTCGGACGGAAAGCAGGAAAAACATATTTGACCGTTTGACTTGATATTGATCAGTGTTTTACTTGATAACCAGTTTAAAGCTTGTTTCGAACTTAACATAATATTGGCTCCTTCAAGTAATTGTAATCAAATACAGTACTTTTCCGATTTTGTAAGCCCAATCTGAAATTTCAGGGTGACAAAAACGGGAAGCTGACAAAATCGGGATTTTTTTCTCAGTATTTTAACCTTCAAAATGATTTTGAAATCAAGATTAACTACTATTCATCCACTATTAATGGACTTACTGATGAACGTCTCGAAAAGGCAAGACTGTATGCGTAGACCTAGTACGTTCTGTTCAGTTTCCTAAAGCTCTGCTTGGTTTCCAGCGCTGGAACCCAGACTGGACCACCATATCTCGCCGTCTTTGGCTGCTGATTGATCCCGAGTTGTTCGGCATGATTCTGATTACCGCGTTGATGACTTTCGTCGCCTTCTCGAAATTGTATTCTTTCCTTTATTTAACGTCGGTCTCTGTTCCGCAATCTAGTGCCAATCACCGACGGACATCGATTGCCATCCATTGACGGCAATCGAATGTGCAGGAAGGCAGCTTCCACACCTGCGTAGGATATCGCACCCATTCAACACACATGGGCCGGGACCAACGGCTTTACTTCCCTTCCGAAGGAAGACGTGACCAGAGATTTTTATGCTTGGCCACATTTATTCACACCAATGGAAAAGTACGATTCATTCATTGCAATAATCACTAATGATTGTAAACATTCGCTACAAAGGAAACTTTAACATCAAAATAAATGAGTCTGAGGGAAAGCAGGAAAAACATATTTGACCGTTTGACTTGATATTGATCAGTGTTTTACTTGATAACCAGTTTAAAGCTTGTTTCGAACTTAACAAAATATTGACTCATTCAAGCAATTGTAATCAAATACAGTACTTATCCGATTTTGTAAGCCCAATCTGAAATTTTAGGGTGGCAAAAACGGGAAGCTGACAAAATCGGGATTTTTTTTTCTCAATATTTTAACCTTCAAAATGATTTTGAAATCAAGATTAACTACTATTCATCCACTATTAATGGACTTACTGATACACGTCTCGAAAAGGCAAAACTGTTTGGGTACTGGCCTGGTACGTACTGTTCAGTTTCCTCAAACTCTGCTTGGTTTCCAGCGCTGCAACCCATGCTGGACCTCCATATCTCAGTATTGACGTATATACACTAGCCAGAAGCCGTCTTTGGCTGCTGCTTGATCCCGAGTTGTTCGGCATGATACTGATTACCGCGTTGATGACTTTCGTCGCCTTCTCGAAATCGTATTCGACATGGCTTCAACACGCGCTTCGAGTCTATAGCCGCGACGTGACGCGATGCGACTCACAAGAAATAATAATTAATAATAAGATTCTTTTGAATTGGTCGCGTCACGTCGCGTATCGTGTTTACTCTGGCCGCGGCCTATGGTGTTATCCCCAACGGTGATATCTGTCCGCTGCACTGCATCCTTGCATCAAGTTTCCAATCATGTCGATTGGATTGGTCGCCAACAATTCCATCTCTTCCAGTGTCTTGCTTGTTACCGTCAAGACAACGTCTCAACTCGTTTGGGCAGCTTCAGCGTTAGCACGCCGTTGTACATCACGTTGCAAAGTGAATCCTTAGAATCCTGCACAGGTAGTCAAGAACCCTCGTTCTATGCAGCGCTTCGGTGATGGCCTTCTCGGCTCTCTCGACCACTGTCCATATTGCATCCACCGTTGCTCTCCCTTTTCGGAATCCGAACCGCCTCTCCGACAATCCGTGCATTTCATCAGTCTGTTTAGGATGATCCTCCCCAAGAGTTTTCATACGATGCTGGATCCCCTGGCAGTTTTACTGGCTTCGGCAGCAACCCTAGCTTCTGTATAATCCATTTGTCAGGGAAATGACCCTCATCCAGGCATTTCTGCAGCACATGTCCGAGGACGCCTTCCTTCCGTGCGCCACTGCTACGAGTTCCTTGTTAGTGACTTCAACGTTATCTCCCTCTCCGTATGGTGTAGGTGGCCAGGTCGTTGGGTCGTGCTTGGGGAAAAGTCCTTCAACGATGACTTTCAGCTTCTCTGGACACTTTTCAGCACATCGTTCGTCCCAAAAGTTGGCATCAGCGTCTCTCGACACAGCTTCTAGAAACAGTTTGACTTGCTCTGCTTTATCTCTTGTTTATATGCGGACCTGGCCACTCGGAACATTCCTCTACATTCCTCTCTATCTGCTTATGTTCTTGCTCTCTGAACTGTTAAGTACCTCGTTTTACCAGCAAGCTGGACGCCGTCTGTTATTTGGCTCCAGTTTCCTCGGCATGGTCATCTTACATACTCTCACTAACGTTTCTGTCAGCTCGTCTGCGTTCAGATCCACGGGGTCCCTGTCCACATGGAGTGCTTCAACGAAAATATCCTTGTCAAAAGCCTTTGTCCTCCACTTCAGGTCGCAAGTTCTCGTCCTCCGTACTGCCAATGCCATATCCGATCGCCTGATGGTCGCTATGGGTATAACCTTTGCACACTCTCCAATTCATGTTTGCACCAGCGATAGACTGCAGAAAGTGACGTCGATAGTGGATTCCCGGCCATATTTGCGAAAAGTGCTGCTGGTGGCTTCGTTGGACAGTATAAATTAAAGCTTTGCCAGAGTAAGTCCATCCAGCATCGTGTGGAACTGCTATATCGTCTATCTAGGTGAGTGGCAACTGCATATGAAGATTCCGCAATCAAGAAAACTTCTTCTTGAAAGGGGTAGGGTAACTGATGATGGTTGGACCTATCCAAAAAGTGATGATTGTTCGACCTATTTTTTCAATCGCTAGTTTAGTCAATCTTCGCTAATTTTTTTTTCAAAGATCACTTTACTATCATAAAAACTCCTTTTCTTCAATTTGCATGGGTGTTTTATTGAAAAAAACTTCAAAACAATTGAGTTTCAATGTGTTTTCAAAACAGTTCACTTTCCACGCATTAGCTCGTCATCATGCCTTACTTTCAAACATACAAAAAAGTAATATTTTTTACATTTATTTTTATTTTCATGCAGTAAAATACTGCTTTAAGGTGTAAACAACACGTTAGTACGTCATTTATCCATTGGTTTCACTAAAATGTTTGAATAATTGACGAAATTCGAATAGATAAATATGATCATGGTTGGACCTACGCATGATGATGGTTGGACCTATGTGTTTCCAAATCGGGTCAATGATTTCCGAGAAAATGAGCCATGATGAATAGCTAATGCGTGGAAAGTGAACTTTTTTTAAAAACGAAGTTAAACTCAAATTTCTTGATTTTTTGAAATAGCAGATTCATAAAAAACTGTATAAAAAGGGTTTTTTCATGATACCAATAAGCTCTAAACAAAGTTTTTGAACAAATATGGGCTAAACTAGCATTTGCAAAAATAGGTCCAACCATCATCATTTTTTAGGTCCAACCAAGATCAGTATAGGTCCAACCAACATCATAATTCTTTGCTGAATAAAAACGTTTTATAAAATCATTTGTTCATAATATTTAACTTTTTATGTTATTATTAGAAACAAGAAAGGTAGATCTTTCCCCTAATCACGCATTTTTCATAATTATATGTTGAATTCATAAAAAAATACGATATGAATGTTGACGTCGTGTGAAACCGGCCTAAATAGGTCCAACCATCATCAGTTACCCTACCTGCTCATAACTTGTATTACAGCCATCCCAGCTCTATACGCCACCTAGTTACCGTTATCGAGAAGAACTCAATACGGTTCCGCAATGATCGCAGCGCCACACTTTGTTTCCGTTGTCGACTGCCACGACAGCTGTGCAGTGTCGCAATGATTGAAGTTTATTTGGGTTATCTCCGTTACTGTTGTGACATAACAATTAAGTGTCATTTGGAGCGAAATGCTTGAGAGTTCATGCTTTAAAACCAAAAAGTTCAGCAAAATCAGCATGCTGGCAAAATCCGCAAAAAAGCTCGGGAGCTGACAAAATCGGGAAAATACTGTAATGAGAAAGTCACGAACGAGTTCTCATTTTTGCTCAGAAAAATGTACCAATTTGTGAGTGGTATTAAGAGGATATAAACAACGACAAGATAGGGTAGAGAACTACTTCGGCCTAATCGCCCATTTTGGGCCTATCGAGTAGAAAACTTCAAATAAATCCATGAGTTAACAAGTCAATTATGCGTTTGGTACGATACTTTAGTTAATAACCTACGGAACGAAGTCAATGGGAATGCGTGATATGCACCCATTATTCCCAAAAAAACAAAAGAAGTTCTCCGACCAAATCAATTTTTATCTTCATCCGATAGGCCGAAGTGAATTTATTGGCGTTTCAATGCGTTAGGCCGAGTTTAGAATCCGTTGGCCGAGTTTGGCGTCAAGAAGCAGTGTTAGACTTTTGACAATATCTCAACGATTGGTTTCTCTTTATCAAATCTTACGGTACATACGGAAAGGTAAATAAATTTGGAAGCCTTCAGTAATAATAATATTCCGTTTGGTGCTATACTACGCTAGATTAAGAAAGACTAAGTGCGGGTCCTCCCTTAAATTGCTACTCCTGATTGCTGCGCTACAATAAACAGGGAGTAGCAATGTCATTTTTGTAAGTTTTGTGAAAACTGACATTTGTGCTTTTAAAATTTCACGCTAAGGCTTCCTTAGAGTATCAACTTATGATGATTGTTTTTTTTTGTATTTGTAAGTGACAAGAAGAGGTCCTTTAGTTTGTATTTTAAACATAAAACCTGCCGTAATACGTGATTTTATCATATACCGTAAGTGGGGGTTACATTGGGCCAAACATTAAACATGTTTAGTTTTGAAAATATCTGGAATATATAGAAAATGGTGACTAAATCATGTTGCTTGCACTCTTGGGGTAAAGCGTATATAACATTAGCATGTTCTTTTGATTAAATAGTGTTCAAAAGTTATGTGCCATAAATACCTTAAAAAAGCGTTGTTTAAAATTTTCCATTGGTAGTCACATATTTTAACACACTTCAATGTGACAATTATGTACATTATGATCATTTCCAAATGTACTCTTTATAGTAAATATATTTTTTTGGCCCAAAGTCATCCATCATAAGGAATTTCAATGGTCCAGTTTTTATAGATTTTTAGTTAAATGAGATTTTGATTTGAATCAACCATCTCTTCAACTGTCTAAATATATTATTGATGAATATATTTGCATGCTTAAAACTAATTACCTCGCTAAAATGAGAATTTGATAAGGAACGGAACTTAAAATTGTGTGTCTTTGGCCCAATTTACGACTGCGTGTATTATGTGTAATTTACGTCATGTTAAAAAGCCTAAACATATAAACTATTAAAACAAAACTAAAATCTGACTGCATTGACACCCTCTTGTGTGCAATATATAATTTCAAATACTTTTTGATGAATTTCTACTGATGTTTATTCCTTAAATTAATAAATCCAGTAATAGGCTAAAGCTATACAAATATGCAAATAAAGATCACGTGTCAAATAAACTGTGCATGCATAACATAACTATAATCCTTTGCGTTTGGCTTTTCAATACTAGCAATCTTTAGTAAAAAATTAATTTAATGTACGTTAATAAAACGGTAAAGTTTTCATTTGATTCACATGATCAACATATTAGGATAGTACTGTACGATTCTTGTTGTCAATTATACCAGTACCAGCAATGCCAGATTGAAGAAAAATACGACAATTCCTAATTCATAATTGTGGTGTTGTGGTGTCCCAGGAGGACTGACAGAACAAAAGAGACAGCAAGTTATTATACACGGAACCGAAAAATTACCCAAAATTAAGTTCTTTTCACTCATCTCCAATGTTCCGTTCAATGAGCTTATTTTCAGTAAACCGCTTATAGTAGTTACATTTGACTACGGCAAAAATAATTACTTACTCGTGAGCATTTTCTACCCAAGATTAAATTCAATTGGCTCAATTTTGAGAATATCTCATATACTCTTTAGTAGCTTATTGAACGATAGTCATGAGAACATTTAATCTCTCGTTCCGTTTTTGACAACAACAAAAAGTGAGAGTGGGATGCAAAACTCAAAATTACCCAAAATTAAGTAAAAGGAACTTAAATTTAGGGTTTTTTTCTCTGTGTATACTACATGACAGATAAGCTCGTATTCGCTTTCCCTTTCATAAATCGTACACGGTTAGAAAAAAGTACCCAAAATTAAGTTTTTTTCACTCATCTCGGCACTATAGTGCAGGTACCCAAAAGTAGGTAAAGCGGGTCAAAGTAATTTTCATTTACTTGTGTGCAGTTCGTATGGAATTTTCCACTGGCTTTTCAACCAAAAGCAAGTTAATTGTACCCAACAGTAGGTGAATATGATTATACTCAACGTTGGGTTCCCACACTTTACTACCCCTGTTGGGTGGTTTTGCTCCTCCGTTTTTGACAACATTAGAAGGAGAAAAGGAGACAAACTAGTCAAAAGTAGGTAAAAGTGAACTGGCCGTTGGGTACTTTTTTCTTACCGTGTAAACCATGGGGATATCCGTCGTGAATGGAACGATTTTTTTCTACGACGAAATGCATTATAATTTCACTTTTTCTGGACAACGGTTTTTACGCACAAAAAGTGAAAGAAGGAAGATGTTTTGTTTACACAACACGAACACAAACGCATTGAGAAATGCCATTGAAGTAAAGAGAGTTTCCCTGCCATTCCTTCGAAATATCCTCTGACAGCCCAAGAAATTTTCAAATCCTACAGGTAGAGCGATCTGCATGTGTATTGAATATAGTTTTGAGAATTCAGGATGAATGAAACATTGGATATTTTTTAATTAGGGGGAATGTCGGCTTCGGCACTTCTTTCCCTTAGAGACTTGAAATGTAAAATATTTTGCGTAGAGTGATTCGCTAGCGTTAGATTTTTCGAGCATCTATGATTGAGATTTAGATGTGTTACCCCTCAATAATGTTACTATTACTAAATAAAAAAATGCTCATACCAAGAAGCAATGTTTGAAGCGAAATTGCCGATTTTTCTAAAATCTCCATACTGCAAAACAGCTTTATCCACGGCAGTTTGTTTTGGTTGCGTATGTTTTGGTAATAGAGCTAATAAACTATAGAGGCAGCATAAGCGCAGCGCTACAGTATCTCTCCTAGATTCTGGTAAAGTTGCCACTCTTCTTGATATGATGTCTTCGGTATAATTGTACTTGCCACACAATTATGCTAATGTAAAATTATACTGGCATTGAAAGCTCTCAATAAATAACTGTAAAATTGCATCTTACAGCACGCAGTAAGCTTATATGCGATAAACAATAAGTTTAAATGCGAAGAAGAAGAAGAAGAATTCAAAACAAGCATATAATCTAAAAAATGAATAAGATGTTTTCATCTTTCCTACAGGCACTCTATACATAAGCACCAACAGAAGTGTACACACCTTTCAATATATGAATCTTGGGTATGTTTGAATTGTACATACCAGTAAAGCTGGTATAAATGGTAAAAGGTGGTATAAGTGTAAATAAATTTTGAGTGTAAAAAGCGTTCTCTCCACCGCTAGGTGTCACTACCAAGGGAAATTTAAATGTCTCCGTTTCCGATTCCCATGTTACCTATCTGTTCTGTGGTATTACTGTTGCGTCTTTTCAGAAACAGATGGGAATTCGGGTAGTGGACCATATTGTTAATTTATAATATTTGATACCATGTTTGTATCCATACGCTAGCTTATAAGCTACAATTCAAACCCTTTACGAGCGCGTTGTATTAATATTTACACTCATTGTTCTCCAAACAAAAGAAGCTTTCCTAGCAAGTCCTTTTTGTCAACGTTCATTCGTGAAACGAAAAAAAGCCTAGTAAAACCAATTGTGTCTCAATGCGCTAGGATGGAATTGAAACTCGTAGTGCGTAATTGCCCGAATAAAAATTTACCATAGAAAAACAATAGAACCTATTGTTACAATACATTAAAACCTATTGTAGCAACAATAAATGTCATTGTCAAAAACAATAAAAATACAATAGAACTTATTGTTATGTACAATATAATCTATTGTTTATGAGACATTTACAATAGAAAAGGGGGGTTGTTAGTTACCGTAACCTTAAAAAAATCAATTTTTTTTCGAACAAATTTGATCTCATTACAATAAATTTTATTGTTTTTTTTATTGTGCGAAATTTTGATTCCATAGAATTTGTTGTAAACCTATTGTGGTGACTATTTGATTATTTGGACAATACAATAGAATTGCAATAAGATGATTTGTCAACAATAGAATCTTCTGTATTTTATTGGTATTTTATTGTAATTTTATGGTTATTTTTATTCGGGTGGAATCAAGAAGCAGTGTAATATTTTAAACCACATATCAACAATTTGTGACCCTTTATCAAATTCAGCGGTAAATAAATGTGGAAGTCATCTACAGTAGAATCATTCCATTTTTGGTTTCATATCCGTTCGAAAAAGAAAGGTTAAGGTAATTCCTTGTAGAGTCCACAAATGGCCGCCACAAAGGCATGCACTACCTCTTCGATTTTTCAATAACACGAATCTCAGAAATTAGTGCCTAATTTCACCTGAAAATGTTACTTTTTATGCACGCTGCAGTGTAGCAAACGTAGAGTAACAGTTTCATTGTGGTACGTGATGCGGAAGCTGATATTTGTGCACTTGGAGTTTCGAAGCGATTACTAGAATAAAGATCTCACAGCGAAACACCTTAAGTGCGGGCTGTGCTTATTAGGACGGAAATTCGATCAAAAACCCTATCAAATTCCGAACAATTTGATTCAACAATATATAAGCCTACATATCAGGGAATTCAACAATCTGATTCAGGAAAACATTTTACTGTTCCCAGTTCTGCGGTAACCTTTGCAAGCGCAAAACGTCTGGCTCCAAGCTAAAACGCTGAAATAAGTCCATTTCCATTCCTTACCCGGAGGCTGAGAACATGTGCTTTTAGACGGATTAAAAAACGGCGCAAGGCTTCCGAGGCGTGCTTGCCCAGGAATCGATGTGCGTCGATTCGCGTTGGTATTATCACGCTTCGTCATCAATTTGCGAGTATTATACCCTCTGCATGGTGTTATTATGTCTACACACGTGGATCATCGTAATGGTCCGACTAACAAAGACGAATGATAGCTGCCAGGCGTCAGTCGATCAGATCTGATGGCTACTGTCGACGAGTTGTTTAGTTCTTCGTTCCTGCCCAATCATAGACAAAGAAGGGACCTTGAGCTGTTCGTCAAATGTCTAGGGGATCGATTTTTTCTCCCTCTAAACGACAGGATGATAGTCATGTTTTTTTTCAATAAGATGAAATACTCAAAAGCCCCCGTATGAGTCATCCACAGGTAAATATGCTGCATTCTTGCTTACATTCTCTGCGGAAGAACTACATCACGCGAGAACTGCGTTCAATGACCCTCGTCTCAATCAGGTCTCACGACTTATTTTCGCCCATGGACATACCGGTCGCGTTCGTAATAGACACACTTGTCGCAACTGTGCGGAAAGAAAGAGGAATATATGGTGTCTCGACTCGTCAATGACGCATCATCATCACCCATCCGTCCGTGCATCCGTCGTCATCGCCGTCGTCGTAAGTACAAAAATCCCGGAGGAGAACCACTTTTTCAATCTCAACGAGTACCTGTACATGGCGATAAGAACAGCCACAGCAAAAGCAATCTGTCTTACGTATCCCATGTTAGAAAACACTCTATGCAACCTCCACTCAATGAAAGTTCTTGTTTGGTTTTGCTGACTGCCTGCCTGGGCTGGCCGTTTTCTCGCCAATCAACTCTCTCCTTCAGCGTAATAGCACCTCGGGAGAAATTGATCTTTGCTGGATAACGAGAGCAAGACCAAGAACAAGACGGCCTGTGCCACCACTAGGACTACCGTTGGCCCGCAGGGCACATCGGAAAGGGACACGAGACCCGTTCGATGTTGCAACTTGTTCGACTCTAGTTACTGGCAACGTCGGTAATCACTGCTACTAGTTCGCTCGCTACGACAACTACCGCTTCGTCTGTTTTAGAGCCCAAAGTCTCCGACTGCTGGCTGCAAGTTTGCCTACATATTACAAGATCACTGCCACCCGATTGAGCAGCTACCCACCGGGAACGGGCATGCGGGATGCTGCTGCTGGTATCACCTCTTTCATCGGCGCGGATCGACAACGAACGCGACCATCACTAAATAGTTTTCGCGCCGCAACTCAGAGGAAGTGCAGTTATAATTTTGCACCTTCACCCGACCGATTCTTGCTCGCTCATCTGTTGTCGTCACAGACACAGCACTGTAACTCGGACGGCGACCGACGGCGAAGGGCACTGGGAGCGAGGAGACTAATTAAAACATGGCAGCAATTTAGGTAACGGTTTTGCAATCATGTAAGTGTGATTACTACGCAATATAAGTAAAATGCGTTCGATGTGTAAACAACATGGTTTGGGTTGGCATTTGAGGGACGGACTCCGACCGTCGAGTCAGCCGCCGCAATGGGCAAGTGTGAAAAACAATTCACCTGGGCGATTACCACTACTCGGCACGGTTTGCCCGATGATTATTCTGCTTCTTTGAATTCACGGCTATCGAGCGATTGATTATGAGGGAGTTCTGCTTGTTTTCTGCAGCTACAAGGAATCGTACGGTTTGTTTACATCACTTGCGCTAGTGTAGATTCGAGCAAGGGATGGTTTGTAATATTTTGCTACTGACATTATTGAATCCATGCAGTGTTTTGCCATTTCGGAGACCAATCTGATACAGTTATGTCGTGCAGATTTCCATGATTTTATGCTGATAATAAATTTCAACCAATAATTCATGAAAAATATGCAGACGTCAATTGATAGCATTCTCATTAGTTTACCATATAGTTTTCCTTATAGTTTTCCAGCCATTGGCCAGGGCTAGGCAATGAAAGATCTCACTCGATATTTACTGATACACTTCTGTCACTTTCATTGGATGAGAAAACAATGATAGAGATTTTATTCAAAATCTAATCAAATTTTTTGTCATGACATAACGTGACAGTGTTGTGATCATCGTTATTACTAGCTCATTTAATGCTATTGAAGTTACTTGTACCGAAGAAATCTTAATAATGTATTCACTCTACCGATTACATACGGTTGTTTGCTTAAATTCATCTAAATCAGTTAGAAATGTTGATGCCAAATTATTCTCATGAGTGTTTGATCGTTGAAAAATGACAAGAAAGCTAATGATAGGTAGTTTCGTCTCGTGATAGTGAGAGGACCTGTTTTCTCATGGTCACATGACGGCCGTGATATTTACCAGCGCTGCCATTGACGCATCTCCCGCCAAATCGTATTCGTAGCTGGCAGCACCCTCTCAGATTTCAATGAAACTTTCTGGATGTGTGGACCTTGACTAAATATGCCCTAAGTATGCAAAGTTTTTCCAAAATTTTTTGCATGTTGTTCAGCATTCAATGTATACAGGGCCTGTAAATATAATATTTAAAAACTTATTGAATAATATGTATTTGGCACTTTCATAAACTGGAAATCGCCATCTTGGATTGCAAAATAGCACCAATAATCGATTTTCAGCCTAAACACGTCGGGCCTTATTACGGGTGTCACTACATGGTGATAAGGAAGTGATACTCATAAAAAGAGCCGTGATTGCCGTACAAATCAAATGGGAATCACTTCACCGTGACGACAAGTGACAAGTTTTCACCGTGAAGTAACATCCGTAATAAGCCTCGTCGTCTCCGTTCCGAAAATGTTTACATTGAAGGATATTCGAAATTTCATCACAAATCGGAAGTTGCCATCTTGTATTCAAAAATGGCATCAACCATCGATTACCGGCCTTTACACGTCGTTCCCGTTCAGAATAACCTAAGGGATAACAGCCCATAATGCACCCTTGGGGCAAAATGCCCACTTATTGAAAAACAACGATAAAGTTTCCTCAGATGAATTTTCCGGGTAACGGATTGTGTTTGTTTTCAACTGGAGGTTTTACAAATAATTCCTGATCATAAAATTATAACATGACACAGTTGTTAAAATCATCGACTAAAAATAAAGTTTTTTATAGCTTATATCGCAAAAGAATGGAATGAATTCACTTATCGTATATTTTTTAGATGTTTTACTTCAAGAACCACAGTTTAACATTCTATTGAGACCACAACTCTAATATAAAAGAATAATCATTTGAAATACATTATGCCTTTGCATTCTCTACCTGCAGGTGTTATGGTTTGTCTCTATCATGCGCAGTGATGCCATAAATACCGATTTATCTGAAATCATACAGATGTTTCTCAATATTTTGATACAGATATCGGTATTTAAATAAACAGATTTTTCAGAATTTTAAAATAAGCGGAATATATTTTTTATTTTGGATTATATTTATTCATTTCGATATATAATCGTTTCTTCCTTTTGAGCAGCTACGAGCACCAAACCCAAATCGCATTTTTCACTAAATATAATTTTTTTTTTCTTCGTTAATATTGAACGGACTACCGATTTCAGTTTGTTTTTTAGAAGATATGTTAGTATTTCTTTCTTATTGTTTAATTAACCTTATCACATGGTGATTAATTCAATTTTTGGATGTGTCGAATCGGTAAATAAGCCGTTTTAACAACCCACAAGCTGATTGATTACAGTTTGTGACTCGAAGAGTCTAATGACTATTTTGACATTTGAATAGAGTAATATCAGAAATAAATTATATTCCATGCAATTCGACCAGACAAGTTTTGTGTTGTGACAAAATACAAGAAAGTTGATAAAACAGTTGATCACGATTGCATAATATAGGTTCAAGCAACAACAAGCGAATTCAATATACTTTCCATCTGCAAAATTCTATCCGGAATACTTCAGAAAATTTTAATGTTTGTTATTTTATTTCCTCAAATTGTTGAGTTAAAAAAATTACAAATAACCAGACAAAGATTCGTTATCGGGCACACACAAATTAAATTCTAGGAAATTTGATTGTTACTTCATTGAAGAAATTTTCAGGTTTGTCTCCCACTACTTAGACTTGATTTTTTTGTATTTTTAGAATTGTAGAAAATATACAAATCACTAAAAAATCTCAAGATTCTGGGTTTCGAAGTCTTTTAAATAGATTAATAGATTCTATTTCTAATTAATTAAACCATTTTTTAAGATTTTAAACTTTGAACAAACTCTTTTTGAAGTCTAATGAACTCAAAGGAAATTTTCGAAAATTCGGGCTATGATCATGATAAAGAAATTATTCAGATTATTTTACAGATTTTTGTCAGCCAGATACAGATTAAAAACATTTTTTATGATGAAAATACAGATTGAAATTGGAAAAAAATGTGGCAACACTGATCATGTGGTGCATTTTACACTTATTTTGTCGTGCGTCTTTCCCCAATGATGGCAATATGCAGCATGAATCAGGCATTTTGCCCCACTATCATTTTGGAATCTATTTAAAGAATACCTTGACAGTCCTGAAAAACCATCGTTTTGTAGTTCGAAATCACTCGATCTTCGTAGAAAACATTGTAATGAACCATATACCATTACTTTCTCCTTGATTTTAGCTTCCATACGCCAGCAATCGACGATTTCACTGTAAACGGTGCATTTTACACCATCCTACCCTATACTGTAAGGTATTTGACAGTTTTTCACAATCCGGAAGTTGCCAGCTTGGATTCCAAAATGACGTCAATCATCGATTTCTGACCTCTACACGTCGTCCCTGTTCCGAAATCATCCTGGCTATTTGACCGTTTTTCACAAACCGCAAGTCACCATCTTGGATTCCAAGATACCTCTACACATATTATCCAGAGAACCCACTCGAAGCACACTTAAAAGTATGTTTTTCGGCTAAGTCCACTACTCAGAAAACACTTAGAATTTGTAGGCGTTATTTAAAAAAAAAACGTGTAAAAAACCACGTTGCTTAAAAAACTATGTAAAAACCGGGGCCTCCCTTAGCTCAGCCGATAAAGGCGCAGCTACAAAGCACGACCATGCTTTAGGTGACTGGGTTCGATTCCCGGTCCGGTTTAGGAATTTTTCGGGTTTGAAAATTTCTCGACTTCCCTGGACATAATAGACTATGATTGTACTTGTCACACAATTATACTAATGCAAAAATGGTACAGACATCGATAATAACTGGTAGTGCATCTAGAACGCTAAATTGAGAGCACGCAATAAGCATTTATGCGAAAAAGTTTTAAATGCGAAGAAGAAGAAGGAGAAGAAATATTCAAATAAATTGACTGGATAATGACCTAGTTTTAAAAACTTTGATCGAAATTGATCATCGTTTTTCGTCAATTCAACGAAACTAATTGATCATGTTTTTTTTTGGAAAATAAATTGGCCATATCTGTTTATGAGGTTGATCAGAGAAAATATCAAAATTTGCCCACAGCCCAAGGGGTAAGTCACTCAGCACATTGTTCCGAAATTAGATTCGGCACAGCTTGGGCACATCCATCGGCAGAATCCCGTAGGTATTGGATTGTTGTAAATAAAATGGGAGCACTGTCATTGAAGTTGTTCACAACATTACGTGCTATTTGACTGTATATACCGGACCATCCTTTAATTGAATATACCAGAGGAACTGAGACCAGCATTTCACTCATAGATCTAAATACGAAATGTAGGTTCTAGAGTGGGCTCAAGAGAAAGAGGCAGTTATTCATTTGCACCCTTTATTCAAATAATGATGCAACTCACACAAAACAGACTACATAAGTCTATTCATCATCCACTATAGTGGATGTTCCCCACCGTTTCCACCTCTTTCCGGCCGCTGATAGACCGTTGCTTTTTACAACACGATAGTCTTGGTTTCTGGTCTGCCTTTGAGGTCAATATAAAACCCTAAAACCCAGGACTTTTATCATTATATGAACATAAAATATCAACATTTCGCAAACCCAGCACTTCCCGTGTCATCGTCAATCCGATTTATCCTAAATCTAGTCTAGTATATATGTTGTTTAAATCTAGTTGCTAAAGTTGCCGCTATATGTTATATAAATCTAGTTGCTAAAGTTCTCTTGGTATGTCCTACGTATACTTTGTTACAATGATTACAGCTTATTTTATACACACCTGCTTTACCTAAAATATTAACTTGGTCTTTAGTGGATCCTAACAATGATTTCAAATGGTTATGTCTACTGGTGAAAACTAAATCTAATCCGAATTGTTTTAACTGTGGTCTTAGCTTAAGTAATATCTTGATCAAATGTAACGGCCAATCGTTTCAAGGGCTCAGGTGCTGCGGTGAGGGTTGTAAATAATCTCCTTTGTAGAATTCTCGCTTTTTTTTATCCGTTGAGTCTCGCTGTTTCGAATATGTACTGTAAATTTCTGAACCTTTCCTGTATCGTTGAGTGGAAGAGTCTGCATCCGATGAATCATGTGGTGGTAGGCGGCCATTTTCTGCTGGAATGAATGGTTGGAAGTATAGGGGATAACTCTTTTGGTGCTTGTTGGTTTCCTGTAAATTTCGTATTCAAGCAAAGAGGATGATGACGATTCCTTGATGACTAGAATATCGAGAAATGCGAGTTTTCCATTTTTTTTTACCTCGTGAGTGAATTTGATATCTTTGTGAATTCTGTTGATCTCATCCAACATTTGTGGAAGGGCTTCCCTTTTAACTACGCTGAAGATATCGTCAACAAACCTCCGACAACGGTTTAGTAATATAGTCCTTTTTCCTTCAGAATTTTTTCCAAGTTGGCCATGAAAAGTTCACACAGGCAGGGGGATAGGGGGTTTCCCATTGGGGCTCCTTTCGTCTGCTTGTAAAAGTTACCTCGGAAAGAGAAGTAGTTCTCTTCCATTCAAAGGCGGGTCAGCTTAAGGTACGTTCGAACCTTGTTTCTCTATACTGCATCCTAGCGGTGTGTTAATATCCAGTCCTCCAAATAGTTGATCGATTCCTTGACCAGAACGCTGGGAAGATTGTAGTTGCTGGGCAAACTCCTGGATGTTACTAACTGCTTTACTCTGAAACTGATTCGGCATACTCTGGACCTCTTTGACTAGCCACTCCGCTAGTTTGTGGGTGGGGGAACCAACTGCAGACACGATCTCTCTCATTTCATTCCCTGCTTTGTGGACTTTGGGGAGACCTTTGATCCTGGGTAGAATGGGATTGGATTCCTGTAAATGACCTGCTTCACCTTCTAATATTGATTTGCACTCCTTCAATGCTTTCTCCACGCATTTCACTATTTTCAGTAAGGGGTCTATTCGAAGCTGTCTATACGGTCCGTTGTTAATCTTCGTTGTCATTTGATTGCCGTAATCGTCCTTGTCCATGATAACGATCGCGTTTCCCTTGTGTGCTTTCACATAGTATACTGCTTTACTTTTCAGCTCCTTTACAATCTGAATTTCCTTCTCGTTGACGCGACTTTGTGCCTGTCCGTCCTTGATTATGTTCGATGTGATAGTCCTAACCGTAATCTGTGATGATAATGGAAGTGTCTTGGTAATCGCTGTCTCTACGTCAATCTTGATCTGTTCCACGTCCGGCTTGGTTGTAACCGCGTATCCTAGCCCCTTGTTGAGGTGTGTCAATTGTTCTTCCGTGAATGCGGTCGTCGATCGATTGACAACCAACCCATCAATGGAGTGAACCCTCGGCGTCGTGGTGATGGTGGATGGGATCTGCTCACCCGTTCGGTGTGTCATCCGTCTCCGTTGAGACTCGTGTCGTAGTCTGTATAGCTTTTTATCGTGCAGCTTTCGTTTACTATCCGATTCGCACTCCTCTGCTACCTTGGACCTAGACAGAAATTCGTGGAATTTAATTGGATACTCTTTTGAAAATTTGAGGAGATAATTCATATAGTTTCTGCGGTTGATGCTTAATTTTTAATATACGAATGGTACTGCCAACGGTGCCTGCGACGACGACAATAGCGAAATTGTAACTTAAAATGTGTGTAGGATATAACACATTTGCTCGGCATTTCCACTGAGTCTTCATGTTCACCATCTGGCACTGTCTACAAAAATATATAATAGCAATTACCTGTGTTGTGATAAAAAATACAATTTTCGGAAGGAGCTGAAGAAACCTACGAATAATAAATCAATGAATTTTTTTTTCCTAAATCTTACATTTATTGATCATTTTACAAAAAGGCTTCAACACCCTGACGAGTTAGCTGGGACCTTGGCCATAACCGTAGAAAATAACGATGTTGGGATATTCTTCAGCTCCTTCTTCGCTTTTTCGATCAGTTGCTTCTCGGATTTGACCACAAAGTTGATGGAATTCATCCTGCGTACGAGGTTGGCCCAGAAATTCTCGATTGGCCGCAGCTGGGGAACGTTCGGAGGGTTCGCGTTCTTCGATACCACAGTGATTTTTAGACGGTCCATTTCTTCCAACGACATTTTGGCGTAGTGATGCCAAGTCCGACCAAAACACCTCATCCTCTCTCGCATGGTGCTTACGGATGAAGGCGGCCACTTCCGGCAGGCATTTGGTACTCTTAATCTTTCCATTCGCGAGGAAAAGAACATCGGAAACCAATTTTTTTGCATTGCCATGGTCATTTGGGAGGAGACTCGCTGGTCCACCGAGCACTCGGAATAAACGGTCCGTACATCATTGAATCAATGTAGATTTTAGTATTAGATGGTGTTATATGCGAAGTGCAAAAAGAGAATGAAAGAAATACGCAAGGGATTAGTTTCAAGAAGCGACAGTTTCATCGGATTCCCCAACTATCCATACTCAAGCCAAGTAAGTATATAGAAAGCTATATTGTGACTCTATGGTTACTTCTCAAGTAACATTTCACATTTTATGAAGTACTACAAGGCTTATATAAAACAACATTTAAAAACCCTGACCAAGACAGCTTTGCCTTTATTACATCCACCAAAATCTCATTAAGACTAGAATCTGTTTAGTTGGCCCTCCCCGAAGAAGGTTTTGAAGGGCATATTTTCGAGGCACTTCAAAATTGATTTGCTGCCAAAAGGTTATACGATGAAAGCAGTTAGAGCCATTTGGAATCCTTATTAAAACTACAATAAAAGCCATTTGGCATCAATACTGGTGCCATTTGCCTTTGACGCTTGCTAAACACACTATAAATAAAGCATCAACCACGATGATTCGGAATTCATAAATATTATCCGATTTTGTCACATTAATTGTTTAAAAATGAATTTGTCAAAAAAATACAAAAATAATCAAAACAGTTCTCATTTTGTGGTCTATTTTTAGGTCATAAATTAAATCTAATGTGAAATGTGCTTCGGAATACCGAAAAAAAAAAAACTAGGTCCGCCTTTGGAATTCATTGCTTTTAGTTATTATTTTTAATTTAGGAAACAAGGTATAGTTATTTTTTATATTAATAATTGCGTCCAGCTGAGATAATTTCATGATTTTCGTAATATCTATTATTGCTCATTGGTGAATTGATGAGATTAAAGTTATTTTCGAGTAAAACATCTTGATAAACGAAGATGATAAAAAAAACAAAAGGAATAATACCAATATGGCAGTGGCATAAACATTGCTTTTCCATTGGCCAATTGTGAAAAACTATTTTGCTTTCATGAAATCGCTAACAAATGCAAAACGTTTTAATTCGGGTTTAATGAAGATCATTTGTAGACTGAACCGTTTTTATCTGAGGCCATTTTGCTTGATCCTATTCCGTTTAGTTTTATGACGGCAGTAATGGTTTCAAAGTTGCCTGGAACAAATTAAACGTCAAAATTTGTTTATCTTTCGAGCTTCTAATCCAGCGTCGGATCAACAAGTTGCGTGCGATAACTGCGATTATCATCCATTGGAAGCAGTTTATCAGGAAGTGTATCTACATAACTTGGAACAGGTGGAAGCTCAATCGTTCCCAAAAAGTTACCCTTCTCCCGGCTGATGCGAGGAAGTTAATTTGCGCTTGCTTGGATTTTTTGGAACAGTTGAACCTTTCGCCGAATCAAACCGCTACTTGGTTAGGAAGTTAGTCAATTGCCTGCCGACTGACAGTTTCTGAAGCTTCCTGTCAGCATTTTTCCGCAGTCCCAGCTTGGCACCGATGCATGTTATTCGGATTATCGAATGATTATCGAAACGCAATTTCTGGAGAAGACTGGTCTGTTTTTATTCAGAACGTGACGCAAATGCCATTGACAATATGTTGGGTATTCCCATTCCAATTTTAAGGGTATAATTTGATGGCTTCCAGTGCTTCGTGAACCGCATTCACTTCACTCTTCTCAGTCGGCTATGCTGTCATTATTCCTCATACTATCGCTAGGATTATTACTCCACTATCCTTTGGCATTTCCTTGTGATCCTGCGTTTTAAAGCTTTAATGGATGTATTTTTTCTCTGTCTCTACGTGGATCCATATTTTTAGTAAAGAGTAGGGGGTTTTGTGATACACACAAAGAAGCAGCAATAAATACGTTTTGTTCCCGTTTGAAACCGAACGGTTTTATAATTGCTTTATAGTGATAAAACACGTTTATGGATTATTTTGTCGTGACATCAATAAAAAAATACCGAGCAGGATAATGACTGACTAGCTGTACAGTTTTCTACAGGGATAGAGTGCTGCCTTATATTCATGTTTAAAATCTGACCCGTTTTGACTTTATCGTCAGACTTTAAAAGGTTTTTTTAAACAGCATAATGCTGAACTACTCACAAAATGTGTTGCACTATTAAATACTGTATTTAAACTAAAAATATTGCTTGTTGTCGTTATATAACCACAATAAATCAGTGTGAAAGCCAAAAGGCTGCTAAATTGTTACTTGGGTTGGTTACTCATATGGCCGTTAGAATGGTTCATCGGTAGCGAAGTGAAGTATTTCTGAAAGTTATGTGTTATATTTCTCAATGTTTTGATTTTATCCCAACGTAACCTCAATGTTATATCACAGACAAACAGACAACACATTGAACATTTTTTATTGTAAACCCTACCGCGATCTGTCATATAGGGGTTTAAACGATTGACGTTTTCTATTTTCAGAATTCACACAAGCACAACATCAGCAGTTCTTATTATGAGAAAAACTAAACTACATACATTCGTGACGGCCTTCGGTGACAGTGTCATATGACAGAGCCTGACATATGACATTTTAGTATGGTACTGTAATTTGATAGCTTGTTTTGCAAGTGTCGGAAGCAAAGGCAGTTGATTATCATAGAAAATGTGTCGACTACGGTGACCGCTTACAAGACTGCACTCAACAGATGGCTTTCAAAATTGGAAAGGATTTTGATTATGCGTGCCACAAGTGGTGGTACTTTTTAATCCTTGTCGGGTGTTTTCATCACTGCGACCATTTTTTCTGATTTACTGTGATACATTCCCCATTTCATAGCCATTGTTTGACTAATAGCATTATCCCAGCATGGTATTACACTTCGAATAAAGTGCTCTGCCGTACTGGGAGTTGTTCTCCAAATGTCAAAGGGTTCTATCAGTCCCTTGTCGAAGAACTTACGCCTTTTATTGAAAATTGCCGGACATAGCAAATGTTCCGAGCAGGGCCCCACAAAGTCAGTTTCAATCGAAAATCATCAAGTGGCGATGAAGCTGTAAACCATCACTTTCAATTGAAAGTCATTTTGTCTTCTCTTCGAGCAGATCCCCGTCAACATCAACAGAATCACTTTCGATCAGTTTTCACGCTGTTTGTTTTGGCTTGACTCGTGTTCATTTCTTCTTTCATTGTCAAATGAACTTACTTTTGCATTGAAGAGATCAAAAATTGATATTTGACGCCATTTTTAAATCCAAGATGGTGACTTCCAGTTTAATAAAAAGTGGGGAATACTATCAAAAACCTATCAATACAGGTATTTTTGGAATCGGGATGATGTCTAGATGTCATTTTTAAATCGAAGATAGCGGCTTCTGATTTATTAAAAAGTTGAAATACAGTCAAATTTACATCAATATTGATATTATTGTAATCAGTATGAAGTCTACAGATCGAAAATTCATATGCGACGCCATTTAGAAATTCAAGATGGCAGCTTCCGATTTAAGAAAAAAATGGGAAATATTGTCAAATACCCATCAATATAGGTATTTTTGGTATCGGGATGGCGTCTAGAGACCGGAAATCGATATCCGTCGCCATTTTGAAATCCAAGACGGTGACTTCCGATTTGCGGAAAAGTGTCAAATACCCTAAAATATGGTTATTTTCAGAATGGGGATGAGACGTAGATGCCGAAAATTGATGTCACGCCCAAGTAACATTGAAAGCTTTATTGAGGTTTTAAAGCATACTACAAGTCTAAATCTTGGTCTACAGAACCCTCATAAAACCTTGTCTTTAAATCTAAGATGGCGGATTTGGTTCAGAAAAACTGTAAAATTCTGTCAAATACCGATCAATGTGGGGTTTTTTTTTTAAAAGGAGGTGACATCTAGAAGCCAGAAATCGTTGTCCGACGTCAACTTGAAATTCAAGATGATGGCTTCCGATTTCAGAAGAAGTGTCAAATGGCATCGAATGTTGATTTTCAGCATCTACACGTCGTGGGAATTGGGAAAGGTCCCCGTTCCGAAAAATACCCTGATATTAGGGTATTTGACACTTTTTATGAAACACAATGGCATCGGATATCGATTTTCGGCATCTATATAAGACCTGTATTTATGCTAAGATCTTTCTTAGAAAGTTCCAGGATTTTGTGGGTCACAGAAATGTTTGGAATAATGAACCGCTTCGACTGCGTAGCAAAGGAAGTGTTCTTCCAGTTTTCCTCCATTTTTGAAGATTCCCACGCTTTTAGTTCCTTTCTAAGAGATGCAGCCGATAAGCCACAATAGGGCTCTTGTCCTATGAACTTATGAGAAGATCCGAGTCTTGCTAGTGCATCAGTGACCAAGAACCCAATGTAAGTTGTATGACAAGACAATTTGTGAAGTGATTGAACACAATCCCAGACAAGTTTTGATGTACCTGTTGCCGATTTTAAAGCATTTAGAGCAGCTTGACTGTCGAACATTATGCATATATTTGAATTCTTATAGTTTTTACGCAAACATATAATAGAACACTCTCAAATTGCTTGGATTTTAGCTTGGAACACAGTTGTCCATCTGCCCATAGGAACCGATATGTCTATCCCTGGGCCAGTTATTCCTGCTCCCACTTAATTGTTCAATCTTGAACTATCTGTATAAAAAACAATCGATCCTGGACAAAGAATCGGACCACCAAATTGCCATGAATTACGCCCAGGGTCAAATACTTTAAAAGTTCGATTGAAATTGTGTCTTTTCTCCATCCAGTCTTCGTTGTTCCTTACTAGAGAGTTGATACTAACAGTTTTTTAGAATTCTAAGATGTCTTCTAAGGTCTACTTCAAAGAGTTTCACTGACCTAGTAATCCTTAGAGCACACTTTTCGGTGTCTAATTGTACAAATTGATGCAATGGTAGCATCCCAACAAACATTGGAAGCTGAACAAGAGCTTATTCAGTCAAAATTTTGCTTCTTCAGCTAAAAAATAGCTTATTCAGCCTTTAAGCAGCCCAAATTGTTTGTTGGGATATAAAGCAAAGCATCCAATGCCTTCGATGCCGTACTTCTCATTGCACCTGTTATTGAGAGAGTTGCTAACCTATGGAGTTTGTCTAACTTTCTCTGAACAACACTCTTTTTTATTTTTAGCCACCATAAGTAACCCTGGGTTTCACAACTGCCGAGTATATCCAATGGATCATTTTCGGTTTCAGTCCCCACTGTTTACCGAATGTTCTTTTGCATATCCATAGAGCATTAGTAGCTTTGTTTATTGCCTGCTCTAGATGCATGTTCCAATTAAGTTTACTATCAAGGATTACTCCAAGATATTTGACAGCATTGGAAAGTTCTAAAAGTGTGCCTTTCAATCTTCTAAAGAAAATTTCTTTTAGAAGGATTTATGTTCAATCCTTCCCACACCATGATAAGACAAAATTTAAGGCAATTTGCATTCTGTTCGCGATAATACAATCATATTTGCAACGTACAATTATGACTATATCATCTGCGCAGCCAACTATTTCGAAGCCTTGGGCTATTAAATTTTTGAGAAGATTATCAACTAAAGACCACAATAGAGGTGATAACACGCCTCCTTGCGGGCATCCTTTGGTTGCTCTTACACTGATGAGTGTGCTTCCAAGGTTTGCTGATATTTCTCTTTTTGATAACATCTCATTGATCCAATTTACAATGCTTTGATCGAAACCACGTTTCATCATAGCTGTAGTCATTGAATCGTGAGATGGTACTACCAACTAACAGACATTTAAATTTACCGTTAAAAGTGATTTCGATGAACATTTTGAGAGTGTTCTCTAATCTCTAATTCTCTATAAAATCTAATGCTGTTTCAATGTGTTTGGACGGAATTTAAACTCGTAGGACGAATTTAGAATCAAGAAGCAGTAATAGATTTTAAACAATATCTCAACAATTTGTGACTCTTTATCAAATCCAACGGTACGTATGGAAAGGTGAATAAATTTAGAAATCATCTTTGATAGAAATATTTCATTTTTTGATCAAACCCTTTCAAAAAAGAGAGTTTAAAGTTGTGCTTAGTAGCACGGAAATTAGATCAAAAACCTTACTGGGATACAATTGTGATGTGCCTAATACACCGTATTCATTTGAAAAATAGTTATTATTTTACATCATGCCAATGGTAAACTTGAAAATAAAATAAAATTAAAACGTCAAAAGTTAAACATTAATATGAGAAGATTTGTAAGTTCATAATCATCAGTATAGCTTAGGCAGTTCATGATAGTTTTCGGGATAGCAATTCAATTTCATTAAATCGATCATGAGCTAAAAAAGTGGAACGCTAGGTTATAGTTGCAAATGCCCCGTAACGTGGGTAGATCACTTTTTCGTGGTACGTTACGGGATGTAAGATCTACCACCGATTCCTAGTCCTGACTACTTCAAACTAGGGGAACAGGATTTTTCAGTAATCCAAGGAACACATTTTAGTCCTTGTTACTTCTTAGGCCTTGTTGATAGTTACAAAACTCGGCTTTGTCCACCGAGGATGATTCATCTATGTGATTCCTAATCTTCTATTCTTTGTTCCCTAGTTTGAAGTGGTTAAGACCAGGTTTCTGATGCATGGTTATTATCGGTGTCATTCCTTAATTTTATTGCTAAGGAATTCAATTTCGGCTGACAAAGGGGCGTTCCTTTGGAGGGTGTTTTAACACTCCAAAGGTTATAAATAGCGGGATCTTTCAATTAGAGTCGGATCCTTGCGTTAAATGCGAGAATGACAACTGTAAAAAAAATCGAATACTTCATCATTTCTCAATAGTGATGGAGTAATATGTCATGCACTAAACTAAGGACACGGGATATACTACAATAGATCAAACTACTGGTCGCAGTGGTGTTAGGTCCCGAACAGAGGAAAAAAAAAATAGTTGAAAACAGGGTTGCTTCCACTCACTTGCTATAAAAAATTGTTTTTCGGAATTATGAAATCATTCGACGATATAATGAAATGTGGTACTTGTAAGTAACAACAAGAGGGTATAGAGTATGTGTTTGACTCATAAAACTGGTCAATTTAGCTTTCAGAGCGTCACAATCAGCGATCTTATTATTCGCGAGCGTGAGCGCTCACGAATCGTAAAATCGCTGATTGTGACGCACTGAAAGCAATATTGACAAATTTAATGTGTCAAACACAAACTTCACGACCTATTCTTGTAACTTACAAGTACTAATTATCATTATAACATTTAATCTTTTCATAATTCCGAAAAACAATTTTTTATAGCAAGTGAGTGGAAGTAACCCTGGTTGAAAATTATGTTTTCATAACAGTCGTAGTCGGAGTCGGTACAATTTCTTCGAATCCGACTCCGACTCCTTGCGTTCAAAAATTCGTTTGACTCCGGCTTCGACTCCACAGCCCTGAATTTTCCAAACGGTGTCGCACTGAATTGACATCCAGAAAGACACCACAGCAACGACTTGGAATCGTCGTCAGTGGGATGTTTTAACTCGACCCTGTGTTGGTACCACTGCGATCTGAGCTCATAAGTGCATTGATTACCTCCTGCTTTATTTGCTCATCTTAAAACGTGCCAGAAAACACCGCTGCATTGAACGTACTGGCAATTTCATTCACCGTTTGGTTAAACTTATGAGCAACTGCTGCTCCGAATGGACAAGCCACAAGCCAACCCAACTCCAGCATGCTCACCTTTTGATCACAGAAACAGCAACGTGACGAAGCACAAGCTGTTGTGATCCATCTCTAAAGTGGCGAAAATTAAAACAAAGCAGAGAAATTGAATAACGTTCCGAACTTGAACTTGACGGGACTGGATGGCCTCACAAGCGGCACAACCGAAACCGACATCGGAAGGCAGCCTAGGCCTAGGCTGTTTGGATTACCTAATTATTTTTTTTTCGGATGATGACTTCTTCACCTTAAGCCGAGGGTGAACCAGGAAGTTGCAATCTCACTCACGTCAAGCACTCACAGCAGCACGAAGAACGAAGCCTAGACGACGACAACGACGACGATGACGTGTGCCCTAAATGTTTAGAAATTTGCCATGTTTTGCCCTCGACCTCGGCCATATTCCCTGTGGCGGAATTGGCAGCGGAACGCTCATTAGAAGACGTGTGCAGCATCCGAGCTACCTCTCTATGGAGCCCTCGAGAACACGGGTAGTACCTTATTGGTTTTTGAGGTGATCGCGTAACTGTAAATTTTTATTCATTCTTGCCATTTAAGGACTCCCGCCACTGCCGTTGCTGGGTTGTTCCCGATCGGGATGCATGCAGCGACCAAGATCGAGAAACAACGGGCAACGGCGGTGGCACAACACATGCAATTCGAAAGGCGCGCGCGGAATTACTATTATTACTATTACATGCAGCTTAATAACGATCGAATAATGATCATCATTAGTGTGTGGTGAATTGAAGGGGAACTTTAATGCAGCTCAATAAGCACAAAACCTATATATTTGCCCTGGCAGAGGCCTGCGCTGCTTCATCATCCAAAGGGGCATCATACCGGGGCCGGTAATTTATTGGAGACGAAGCACAATATTGGCTGGCGAGCAGCAGCCACCCGCACCGATGATGACCCTCAACAGCAGCCGCAAGTTCAGGAGGATCTTCGCCGATTCGTGGTTGAATAGGTACCAATGATGGGAGGACCTATGTGGTCAGCAGCAGCTAGTCGTTGGGAAGAAGGCTTTTATTAGGTCACGCTGCGCTACGCTCCGTGCCAATACATGATCGATACTGGACCGCCACGCGGCGAGGAAGGCCCTTCATGCTACTCATTAGCCGCAATTACTGTCAAAGCCGTGTGGCAGTAAATAATAATAGGAAAGTGGGCAGAAAGATATGGTGTCATGCCGAGCACGATGAAATGTGTCCCAGCGGAATTTATGGGTCGATGCAACGTCAACAACATCAACAACAACAACGCATGGTGTGGGAAAATGCAAAGTAGATTGGTGGTGTGAGAACGGGTCGTCGCGTTTGGAGCTGACCGGCATTCCGGGAAGAAAATTAGATTTGTTACTGAGAGGATATTGACAAATAAATTTAAATTTTCTACAGATATGTAATCGGGAGCATTTTAATTACAGTTTATTGAAAACAAAAATAAAATTCAAAAATGAATGTATCACTATTGCCACCTGGTGAGTGAATTATGAGCTGAAATCTTTACCATAATATAGGTCTGGTCCATCTTAACAACTTTACCGAAAAATCTAGTCAACATGTTAAGTTAAGCCAATCAATAAAAAAACAATCTCACACTAGCGTTGCCTGGTGGGTGAATTCAGAAGTAAAATTTTTACCTTAGGGTAGGTCTTGTCGATTTGAACAACTTTACTGAAGACGGGAACCATCCTTATGAACAGGATCTGTAGATAGCGTAATATAATGTATATTTAAGATGGCGTAACTTGATCATTTTCGTTTAAGGCCATCGTTTGGACATTTTGAGCCGTTCGTCTTTGATTTGGGTGGTTTTTCAGGAAACGCCTCAAAAATCCGGTGAAGAAAAACGAATAACGGGAAAAAATTTAGTGCGATTGTAGCCAAGGATTTTGTTTTTCTAATGGTGTAAAATATGGGTGGAAAAGTGAATTCAACTTCAAGTAGTGTGGTTTGTCCGGGAAAGTGGCATTTGCTCCCATCCTCCCGTCAGTGTGTATGTGCGTGCAAGGAAATGCAATCTTGTACCTATGTTTTCCCGGAAATTTCCCAAGAAAGTATACCATTTTTTATACAAAAAAAAAAAAAAATACTGCAGATTATGCACAACATGCATGAACATGTGATTTTCAAAACGGTGTAGCATGACTTTTCAATGTACAAACCATGCGCCAAACATTCTCGCTGTAATTTCGGCACGGACATAGTAAAAAAAGCAATCAGCAATTGGACGCATGTTTTACAACATTTTCTTGCTACCTGATCATATGTTCGTAGGTGCACGCGTCAGAAATTGTATCGGAGACCTTCGACTAATCGGAGAGTGAAATCGAGTTCTTCATATATTTCCTGATCATATCAAATGGATAAGAAATTCTTCTCATTTTGAAGACCTGATCGGCAATTGAAATTAAATCCTTTGAATATTATCCCACCATATCAGGTTGAATAGGAACTCTTCAGAATTAAAAATCATAAATTATATCGAAGACCTATGACTGATTGTAAATTGAAATCGAGTTCTCCATATTTATTATCATATCAAATTTTTCACAAATTCTTTTGAGCATCTTTGGTCGGTTAGAATGTATTTTCAAAATATACCGATGATCAGGCAACATGTGGAAGATCTTCAAATGACCATAAATTGAAACTAAATCCTTTTAATATTCTTTCATTATATCATCAATAGGAAATTGAAATCGAGATCTTTATATATACCCTCATTATATCAAGTTGATCAGAAATTTTTCTGAAGATCTTTAATCCGATAGAATGTATTTCAAAATATAAGGATGATCAGGAATCATGTCGAAGGATTCGACATGATCAAAACTTAAATTGAATATTATCCCACCACAGCAGGTTGACCAGGACTTCTGCTGAAATAACAGAAATTATAGCGAAGACGTACGATTGAACGGAAACTGAAATCGAGTTCACCATATATTTCCTTATCAAATCAAATTGATTAGAAGTTTTTCTGAAGATCTTCGGTCAGTTAGAATGTATTTTCAAAATATAAGGAAAATCAGGAATGTCGAAGACCTTCAAATGATCAGAAATTGAAATTAAACCCTTTGAATTTACTCTCATCACATCAGGTTGATCAGGAATTTATTTATTTATTGTCGTCAATCAGATGTAGACCATTTTTTACAAGTTACAAATCATGTGTTGAAATTATAAATAGAACTTAAATACTGCTTTAATCGAGTTTTTATCATTATAAAATCAATAGTTTCACTATGTTTATTGTAAGTAGTCATAATTTAATTAAGTTGACCAAATTTGGCATAATTTGTGCAATAGTGATTTGTAATAAATATATTTCGAGTTCGCAGTTGCCGAGAAGGTATGTAAAAATTAAGCTTTGATAACAGTTCTACTTAAAGGGTGATACTGTCAAAATTTGGTCAAGGGAAAACGCGTGTAAATCGGTGAAATCGTTTATTTAAAAAATCAAATTAAATTTCTTTTTCAAGTTCAATTAGTATAAAATTCAGGAAAAATATTCAGTTAGGCTTCCGCTTTTCCAAATCCGAATTGCCGGGCCTTACGCTTGACCCCTCCCATCAGATTTTGTACAGCCACCTTGTCCACCTTCTTCGCCGCAGAAAGCAAGTTTGCCTTGAACTGCTGCTCGCCCTTAGCAGTTTTTTTGGTCTTCTTTAGGTTCCGCTTGACAATAGCCCAGTATTTCTCAATTGGGCGGAGCTCTGGCGTGTTGGGAGGGTTCTTGTCCTTGGGAACCACCTGCACGTTGTTGGCGGCGTACCACTCCATGGCCTTTTTACCGTAATGGCAAGATGCCAAATCCGGCCAAAACAGTTTATCATCGCGATTTGGAGTCACTACCTTCTTGTAAGTCGATAGTCCGGCTCGTTTTTTGGCTCGATGCACGGTTGTAGACGATACACCCAGCTTATTTGCGGCATCTCGGAGAGAGAGGTTAGGGTTTCGCTTGAAACTACCGGCAACTCTCTTTGTCATCTCAGCGGCTTCCGGTTTTCGATTTCCCCCGATCCAGACTTCCTGGCTGTCGACAAACGTTACCCAAACACTTTAATTACATTTGTAACGGTTGATTTGGCAACTTTTAGCGATTTTGCCAACTTTGCGTGCGAGTAGCTCGGATTTTCGCGATGCGCGAGCAAAATTTTGATACGCTGCTCTTCTTGCTTGGACAGCATTTTGACAACTGAAGAGTGAATTCCAAAATCAAAATAGGAGCAACATTCTACACACACACACCTTCAAAATGAGGGGTGTTCAGGTTTTTTAAATGCAAAATTGAAAGAAATACGTCAAGTTGATATTGACCAAATTTTGACCGTATCACCCTTTATGTACTGATACTCATGAAACAGCTTAATTAAGCATTATTTATACAATTGCCTCTAAATCCAAAGTGTGTTCACGGAACAAAAAAATAAGAATGCACTACAATATTAACAGTGCTCGATTAAACATTTAATGTTTATTGCAATTTACTGCGATGGCAGATTTTTTTTTGTTCAATTATGTGACCTAAAATGAAAAAATTAATTCATTCCAAAATAATTTAAAAAAAAACTTGCCAATCTCTTTACAAAAATTTATGAATTATGAAAAACATGGCCAATACTGGAACATCTGCCCTTTTTTTTTTTGCTTGATTTGTTTTCCGTGCTGAGCACCTATGCTACCGACGCCAGAAAGGCAGCTCCCACACCTGGACCCTACCTATCGACCCATAAACTCATGAACCGGGGACCAACGGCTTTACTACCCCCCTTTACTTCCAAAGGAAGGCGTGATCAGTGATGTTATGCCTCAGAACATCCCGGTGGCGCCGACTGGGATTGAACCCAGACCTTTTGAGATGAGAGGCAATCACGCTTACCACTACATCATCGGTGCCGCTACACGCTGCATGATCATCAACATTCAAACATTGAAAGCGCGTCGTGAATTTGCAATGGTTTCGTTTGTGAACGATATAGTATCGCATCGAATTGACTAGTGGAAATCAAATTGGATATACTCTTAAACTACGAAGCCTACACTAAATTGTAAGTTGATTTACCTTAATTAGTTAAAACGTGCACACACTAAACAAGAAATAAATATTCCAGCTTGAGCTGATCTGGAACCAATAGTTTCCACCGCTAAAAGAAAGTGTAGTGCAATTTGTTCGGGGAACAAATTATTTTTTAAATTAGACTAATGAGATATCATATTCATCAAACGAACTTAAATAAGAAAATTCAGAAAGTCTAATGACATTTGGAAGATTAACAAAATAATTAGGATGCAATAAATTTTCCTATTTAGTCTTGAACTTCAATAAGAATACGCAAGCAGACCAATAACAAACAGCATTAACAAGGAAAGGAATAGTTTAGGAAATAAGTAAAAGTAGAGGTATGTGACAATTAATAACTATTAATCTTTTGTAGGTATTGTTTTTTCCTGAGTTCTCTCAATACGCGAAATCTCTGATATATGCGGTTAAAGTATTTGAGTTTATTTATTTCTTAGTGTTCAAATACTTACATTTTTAAACAGTAGGCAATGTTAATCTATGAACTAAATCCTACGTGACTGAAAAATAGATCTTTCCTTATGTTGTATTGATGCATGTTTAACTTCTCGCGGCTTTTGGAATCAACGCGCCTACGTCTACGGAGCTTAAGCAGAAGTAATTCGCAATTCGGTAGAGCTTACCAAAAGTTTTTTTTTTAATGTTGTTTTTGTTTTTTTTGCTTATGTAGTTTAGAATTTGTTCGGTACGGTCGTAAAATTTTGAAATGATTGACACGTGCGGTAAAATAACTAAATTGAAACAAAGCTCAATAGTAAAATAAGTAGAATATCTAGGGAGGAAACCAAAATTGATCAACTTGCCAACATAGGCTATCACATTTATTTTTGTGGCACTCTTTAAATAATAATTAGCATTTTTTCTCGCTTCGGTTGTCTCGCACGGCTCTCGGAATTCGCGTGGTTTTCGTAACTTACATAATTTAGATATTTCGTTCGAAACGGATTTACTTATTCAATCGGTTTACTACGCGGATGTATCTACGCGCTCACGTCACAGCATTTTTCCATAACTATCTTGAAACAATACATACGGAATCCAGTGTTCTGATTAAAAGCAAAGCAGAACTCTCAGTAACGGATTCTAAATAACTCATTCAAATTTCAAACTATTTCCAGCTTACACATTCCATATCATTTTGTAGCATCGTGGCCTGAGATGACCAAAAAACATCCAACCACCTACCTCAATCTAATCATTATCCCTTCCCATGGCAATCATGTAGCCTGCATGTGGCGAGTCAGCCATTATCCCTTATTTACTATCGGCCTTGGATTGACTTGCGCTCTTACTGCCCCACCCTGCGCTGCAAAATGAAAATGAAAATGACATAATATATCTAATGAAAAATTGATAACATGGGCAGAAAGCATATTCTGTCACATTTGGGGTTTAATTCCGTGAAAAAGAAAAAAAAAAATTACTTATATCAACGAGATGGCTCACTAAGGAACAAGGGGTGGCGAAAACAAGGAAAGGGATGGCCAAACCAGGAACAAAAAAGTTTTTATGATTAATGGGAATGTGTACACAAATGTACACATTTTATCAATTTGTATTAATGAACCTGGTGGAAAAGAAACATAATTTCATTAATAATTAGTGAAAGACGTACTGATTTTTTTATTAAAATAAATATAAAACCTGTTAGGTACATAGGGTGGCCAAAACTGGTACCCTATCAAAGTCCTTTGACTAATGGGAAATTTAAATCGATTTTTTTCATATATCCCCTCATAATATAAAATTCTTCCGAAGTATGAGAAATTTTAACGAAGATCTACGACTGATCGAAAATTCAAATCGAGTTCTCCATATATGCCCTCTTCATATCAAATTGATCCGAAAATCTTCTGAAGATCGCCACCATTTAAAAAACGGAAAGAGTTAAGAACTAAATGATCAACATATTTGTTCCGTCCACTAGCGGTCCTACGTCAAGCCTCCGTTCGTGCCTCCAGACACAGACCCTTCTACTTTTTACTTTTATTTGCGGTTAGCGACATTGCAGTCAATTTTAATTGTTTTATGAGAAGGTTAGAGGATACTGAGAGGTAAGCACATACGTACATTTTTTTTGCGCATACGATTTGTTAAAGATCACATTGAGGACATTCAATCCAAATGTAACAAATAGGGAAAATGGATGTATCCTCATATAAACAGGAAATCCAAACTTTGCCTCCTAATATTTAAACAAGTTTTTAGACCTGCCATGCTTAATGCTGTGCCAGTCTGGGCTAGTTGTTGCTCTACTAACAAAAAAAGCTTTTCAAAGAATTCAGAACAAAGTTCTGCAGATGATTTTGAATTTTCCTCCATGATACATTACTACCGAGGTACATAGAGTTTGGAATGTTGAGATTTTAGAACAAATGTCCAACAACATACTTCATAATTTCAGGCAAAAATTGTTTTAAGCCTCAATTGCAACAATTCATTATTTTTTATATTTAGGTAAGATTTAGTTTCAGTTAAAAGTTTTAAGATGTAGTGACATCCAGGTATATAAAACCTGTTTAAATTCAACATAGGAACATTGTAAACACACTTAGATATATATCATAACAATTAACCCTTTGTATGTATCTTGGGGTCAATATGACCCCCGGAAATTTTTGCAATCATCAAATCGATTTTTTATCGGATATTCTTGCATGCTAAATTTTTCCTTATATGCCTGTCTCTTATTTGTGACATATTTAGAATTTTATTCAGCACCCGTTTTGAAGGATTTTCACAATGAACTTAGTTTTATTTTAGAGGTACAGACTAAGGGTTAAGGCTGGTAATTTGCTGTAGTAGTTGGAGTACCTAGATTGAAAAAAAAAACTGTAATTTAATTTGAATTTGGAACAAATAAAGAGTTAAAACAAATATAATTGTAAAAATCACACATTTAAGTGTACAGCACTTCCCAAGTTCTCAGATTCACTTCCCAAGTCCACTCTCTAGCATAAATCTCAGACTTCAACACGTTCTAACATTGAAACCTGAATCAATGAATTCAGCAAATATTTTTCAATTGTTTTTGCCCCTCTGATAGGATTGAAATATTCTGCTGGCCAACCAGCCAACAAGATTGATGATCGGTGGTATGAGATAATTAGTTCAGCAGACGTCGCGCGCTTACCGGCAGTAGCCAGACGGTAATCGAAATGAAAATAATAATAACGATAATGATAATGATGACGATGGAACTGTGCTCACCGCAAAAGTGAGTACATTAAACAAACTGCTGCTACCTGAGCCATCTTTCAGAATGTTTTGCGCTCTTTTTTTTTTGTTTCGCTGATGTGTTGTTCCCATCAATCCGTCTCATTCTGCCCGGGCTCAACTCATCATAAGGTGGATCCATGAATCCCAGAAATGTGCGACCCCCGTGGGCCAGGTTTGTTGTTAATGGAGCACTTTGTGAGCACGGCTACCGTTTGCCGCTTTGTCCATTTTCGTTCCTCGACAAATTCTGGTTCTTATAGAGACACAAATATCTTGGGACTTTGATGATCGAAAGAAGAAGAAGAAGCAACCACAAAAAAACAGACACATGACGTGAACATCAAAACTCGCGCCAGAATTGGCGTTGAAGGCTATTCCGAGAGCGCGCTTTATCCTCCCGATCGCAGCCACAGACAAAAAGCGAAACTGTTTACTCAGAAATCCTGTGGATTTGTAAAAAAAGCGTGGAATTTCATCGGCTATCAAAAGTGGATAGGTATAATATTTTTGTACACACTCACTTCGTTTCGCTCGGCCGGCCGCGGTTCCAGCTCTGGGGTTCTGGGCGGTCCCGCAGTTTGCGCACTCTGTTATGCCGAAGCCGTAAATGGCTATCATTAATCAACGCGCACTCAGCAAGGGCGAGAGACAGACACAAACACACTCGGCAGAGAGAGTGAAACCGATTCGAACCCTTTCTGCGGATTCTCGAAGGAGTCGATCGAAATGCAACCCGGCGACAAATGCATCGCAAACACAAAGCAAACGTTTTCAAGCTAAATTGGGATAAATTTCACGCAGAATTATTAATTTGCATCTGAAAAACGGGGATAATTAATATTGCTGTAGCTCCTCCTCTACTCTGTCTGAGGTTGATCTTTTCGTTTCGGATCGAAGGAATGAGTCACCAAATGGAGCATGCTCACAAAGTGCTCATTCCCTGCCTCTCGGCCCAATCGACAGAATCCAAAACACAAGAAAACGCAAACAAATCGAAGGTCAATGGCTTTCTTTGGCTGGCTGATGGAAGTTCAAACCTCGGTTCTCAGGTTGATCCTTCTTTCGTCGATGATGTGCGTCCTGTAGGAGGCCGTCGAAACTTTCGGTTTCCAGGAAAAGAATCTGCAAACACACACAAACACAGAGAGGTAATGATCGAGAGTTGCATGACCAGAAAATTGGATGCACTCGCCGGCATCATCAGCAGCGGAATCCATGAATTGGATCTGGCTCTTTTTGCGTGGTTTTTCTGTTTTTTGGAAGTTCTTCTGCCTGACAGGAGCGATTTCGTTACGCGATTGGAATTTCAATTGTGTTTTTTGAGAGCTTTGTTTTTTTTTATGGTAGCATGCAGACTTGCTCAATGGAATACAGCGGTGGAAAATCTTAGAATCATTTCCTGCACCAAATCAAGTAGTGCACATTTTATTAGTTATTCGTTGTTTTATTTGGAGCCAAGGTAGCATTTCTTCCGTTTACCATACTTGGTCTGTTTAGTTCCGGAGATTTGGGCTAATTTTCCTAATTAGTCTAAACTGGACCCTACATTCTTTATAGACGTCATTAAATCGGTATTCACGTATCAATATATTGATACGTGTGGGGTTTGCTTAAAGGTAATGAATTTTAAATCCTAAGTCTCCTTTCCCATAGCTTGAGAGGCTATGGTTCTGCCATAAGCAGCTCCAAACGCAACTAGAAACCACTAAGAAATTGATTTTATATCATAGGATAACCTATATTCCAGCCCTAATCAAACCTGGACATCTTCCACCATTGTTTACGATGATCTTGTGGCTTTACCCAGTTCCCCAGATTACAAAACGAAAAAAGAAAAAAAAAACCAACAACAAGCTCAGTATCCGGTGCTGATTCTATATCAACATAAAAACATGATCCGTTCCTCCACGAAAAGATGAAGAATCACCGCTGCCATCCAGTCGACCGACCAACCGTCCAACAGTCTGTACGTGTGTACCGTTTCAATCTAATCTAACTTTTTCTAAAGACCATCGCACACTGCCTTCCCGCCGCTCTCCCCTTTTCTTCTGATTCACTCGATAGTTGTTTTATCAGACCAGCCGCGATCGGTCAAGCAGTCAGTCAGTCAGTCAGTCAGTCAATTCTGTGTACCTACGTTTACTCGCTTCTCCTACCCGAGTAGCAAGTTTTACTATAAAAAAAAAAGAATATCGAAACATCTCCATTTGTTATTAGTTTGGCGGACATAAGAGTATATTAAATATAATAACTGAAAACCTATGGGATCATAACTGAATAAGGAGCAAAATTAGTTGTTGTAATATCAAACTAACAACAAAATGTTTGAGCTGCTCGAGATCAAACCTGCGGGAGGGACAACTTGGCTGAATATATCAAAATATTTGTTGATATTTAGCTTTTCTGGGAATGGGCTTAAAAACATACATATCCGTAGAACACACATGCACAAATAGATGCATCATTTATAGCGGTAAGCTCCATCGAGGATAATACACCAATCTCGAATTACCCTCTATTTTGCTAAGCACCATGCTGTATTATCCTCAATTTCAATATTGGATTTCACTTTAATACGCTGATTTTGGCGAATCAGAGAAAATCCGAGATTTTCGAAAAGTACGCAGCCAAACAAGAATCTTCTATCACCTATCGGCAATACAAGTTATGGGCAGGTATCCCATACAAGAAGTGGTGACGCCAAAATTAATGGAACCTTCGTATGTAGTTGCTACGCACCCCCGAGATGGACAATGGAGCAGTTTCACCAAATGCTAGATGGACTCACCGGGGAGCTCATCGGACGGAGACCAATAGTCATTGGAGGAGATTTCAATGCTTGGGCAGTGGACTGGGGAAGCAGATGTACCAACGCAAGAGGGTATAGCCGGCTGGAAGCTCTGGCAAAGTTGAACGTCAGTCTGGCCAACGAAGGAACCATCAGCACCTTCCGCAAAGATGGTAGGGAATCCATTATCGACGTCACTTTCTGCAGTCCGTCGTTAGTGGCAAGTATGAACTGGAGAGTGCGTGAGGAGTACACTCATAGTGACCATCAGGCGATTTGGTCAACGGATACCTACGGCAATGTGGAGAACGAAAGTAAGCAAGTGGAGGTGGAAGCACTGGCATGCACAGGGTGGGGAAAGGTGCGGCACTTATTATGAATAAGATTTTTTTTTCCACATTTACAAAATTACGATATAAAATACAATGGTGCACAAAGGTGCATGGTGAAACAAACTTCACTGACAATTTTTGGTGCACCGTTCTGGTGAATGGAGGAGCATGCTTTATTGCAAATTTCTGGTGCAAAATTTGCATCGCTGTGATAAATGAAATGAACAGAAAATTTCTGGTGGAAAACTTGCACTGGTCAGGTAAATGAAGGCACAGGCTTTATTTAAAAATAAGCTATATTGAGAATTTCTGGTGGAAAATCTGCACCGTTCTGGTGAACGGATGGGAAAGCTTTTCTGCTGAATAGAGAAACAAATTTTAATAATAATTTCTGGTGGAAAATCTGCACCATTCTGATGATTGGAGGGAAGCTGCTTTACTGAAAATTTATGATGAAAAATCTGAAAATAGGGGCAAGTTTTATTTGGTTGCAAACCTGCAACATTCTGATGATAGGGAGAAGCAATCTATATTGCAAATGTCTGGTGAAAAATGAAAAAAAAAAAAAGGAAATGTGCACCAATCAGAAGATTGGAGAAGCAATTTTTATTGAACATTAACGGTGGAAAATTTGCATCGTTCTGGTCAATTGAAATTTTCTGGTGTAGAATTACCTGGGGGCAAGATTGTATTGAAAATTTCTGGTGTAAGATTTGCAACAATCTGCTGCATGGAGGGGCAAGCTGAATTGAAAATTCCTGATGTAAAAATTGCCGTTTCTGGTGAATGGAGGGGCAAGTTTTATTGAACATTTCTGGTAGAAAAACTACAACGTTTTGGTGAATGGACGGACAACTTAAACTTGACTTCCGAGAAGAACCTCAAGGGTATTGAATTCTGCGGACAGTTCCAGAATAATTTCTAGTGAATCCGGCAGATGGGTCCAAGATAATTTCGAAAATAATACCGAGAGAATCAAATTTTGAATGAAATTCCAAAGGGATGTTGAGGAAAATTTTAAAGAAATTCCGAGGATAATTTCAAGCTTATTTTGGAAAGAATTTCTGGAGAATACAGAGGATATTCTTCTGAAACTTTAGGGGAATTTCAGTTCCAAGGTGTTCTGAGAAAAAAAGGATATTGAATTATTAGGACAGTTCCAAAATATTTCTGGGGAGAATTCAAAGAAAATTCTGCGGATAATTTCTAGTGCATCCTGCAGATAGTTCCAAGATAATTCCGAACAGAATACCGAGAAAATTAAATTTTGTGTGGAATTCCTAAGGAGTACCGATAATTTCTAGCTCATTCCGGGAAAAATTTCTGGATAATACTAAGGAAGTTCTTCTGAAACTCTAAGGGAATTTCAGTTCCAAGGTGTTCTGAGTAAAAGTCAAGAAGAGATCTAAAAATAACTCCAGAGGACTCTGAAAAGAATTTTAGAAGAGCTCATAGAGTTCTAAAAATTTCGAAAAGACCTCAAGGAATTCTGAGGATGGACTTTTTCGCAAGTGTACAAAGTTTAAAGACAGCTTTTGGATTCCCTAATTGAAAACTGGGCATTAGTTTGCCATTGAACCTTGGTCTATTGTTGTCTTACTAAGAATTCGTCTTAAGAATCTTCTCTGAAAATTTCAGGTCATTTATTACCACGGTTTAAAAGTCTGTTTAAGTGTGTTGCAATAAGTTCAGGATTGTCCTTTATATCATCTCTAAAACATGTTGAATGTTCGGCATCATTTCCTGTCACCCTGACTGGTGGTACTTTGGGGCAGGGTTGACATGCTCAATCCTTCGCACAAGTCGTCATTCCGTTGACAATCCTGTACTCGCTTGTCAAAATAATTTTGTGCGCTTTTGTTCCAATCGTTATATATTTTTTAAGCCTTTTTATTGATCCATTAGCCTTGGAATTAAGGTCAAAAAAAAAAAAAAAATAGAAGAACAATTTTCGCTGAAAATGACTAAGTTCAACGTACTCGCAAAGGTAATAGTAAAGTGTAACTACAACAGCATATAATACCCCGTACAGACTATGGATTATATTTCGTAATATAGACTGTCTTGCAATGAGCATTCATACATAGGATTTCCAGTGAAAACTAGATGTATGAGTACTCATTGCAAGACAGCCTATATTACATGATATAAGCCATAGTCTGTTCGGGGTATAAGAAACAATCAATACGAAACTAACGATTTTAAATTGGCTCACTACTTGACTAGCCTATTGGTCCCAAGCAAACGATTAACGTACCCCATTCTAGTCGAAATTCTACTACTACACAATGGTTGTTTTGATTCGCTATGAAAGTTTGACAGATAAAATGAGGGGTTAGTGGATTTTTCTATGTTTCGAGGGGTGAATCGATTAGCTTGGGACCAAAGAGAGTACCAGAGCTGAGCCAAAAAGTTGAGCACGTTATTTCGGGACCTTCTAGTCTTAGAGTTACCTCTATGGTATAAGAGCTTACAAAACCTTGAAATAGTCAGAAATAAACTGTAACGATGCCTTCCAAATATACAAAAACGTAGTGCACAACATTTCAGTAAGGTAACTGAATTAAATATTATAGCAGTATCTTGAAGAATATATTTTCTTTGGTTTTAATTTTTAACCTGTAATGAAGAGCATGATCCAAAACATTATTACAACGATTCCTAAATGGTTCAGAAATTGGAAGAAAGCGACCGATTTGCTGGGCAAGAAGCGTGGAAGAATTTCAAAACCAGGAAGTGTATCGACGAAGAACTGAACCACAAAAAACATCTATGATTGTTGCTAGTAAGGCAAAGCGGCAACAAAATCGCTATATAATGGAACGTTTCATCGATATTGTGCGCATACTTTACAAAGGTGGCCGAGCACTTCGCGAACATTCGGATGGAGCGGAAAGTGTGCCACCCAGTTGGTGGCTAACTACGATCCTGTTCTGGAAAAACACTTGGCGTAAGGTGCCAAAAATTTCCAGTACACAAGTAACCGTATTCAAAATGGCATGATTACGTCGTTGCACAATGTAATGTTGCGGAACATTGCAAAAAACCTTGCGTAAACCTTGCGAGGAAAACCAGTGGCAATCAGTGCAGATGAGACGAGCGATTGTGGTCACCACGAGCAGTTGGAGATTGTCATCAGGTATATTGATAATAATAGCCCGACGGAAACACTCGTGGGTGAGAGACGTATGTTGAAAATAGACGCGACGACCATCTTCAATACCATTGCTGAGGTCCTGACAGCGATGCAGATTTCTTGGGAGCAGTTGATGGCAGTATCTTTTGACAGTGCCAGCAGCAATGGCTGGCAGCACTTCTTGAGTACAAGCCAAGTGCAAGGCCAAAACCAGCAATATACTTTTATGGAGAGCTTTGAGTGTGTTGGTTTATTTCTTTTTAATTCCGTTATAATTACTTATCTTTTGACAGATACGCGTAAATATTTCGTCTACTACTTGCAGACTTAATCAGTGCCAAGTACTCAACTCCACTGATCAAGATTGGATAATGCGATTCTTATTGGTCATTCATATCGGTTTGTCAGTGCTATTATCACCATCTGACGTGACTTAAGCTGAATCCAACTACCAAGGCAACAACATTGCAGCAAATGTATCATTTCGGTTAACGCCCTACTATTGCAACCATTTGACAAACCGATCATCATCGATGGTATTAAATTGCCAATTCCATTGGTTGTCTGAAAGCAGTTTGCATTTCAGAAGATGAACCACCACCCGAGCAGAACATAAAAAAAAATAACTAATTTGAACAGTAGAGAAACAGTGGTGGATGGACAGCAGCATCCACCACGCACTTTGGAGTACTCCCCATCTCCAGATTAAATGCACCATAGAAAAAAAATTGCCCCTCCTTAACAAGATTCCTGTGCACGCTAGTGGGTAGAAGACGAAGGCATTCGACAAGGATCTCTTTGTAGAAGCTCTCCGGGTAGACCGCATGCGACTCAACCATTCCGAGGAAATCGGAGCCAAGGAACAGACGGCGCCCATCTTACTGGTGGAACGAGGCACTTACCACCCTCCGCGCTAGTTGTTTCCGAGCCAGAAGGCGCGTTCAGAGAGCAAGAACTGATGCAGACAGAGCAGAGCGAAGGGTGGTGTTTTTCTAGCAGCCAGCAGCTGTTCGACAACAACGACGGAACGAGTATGCGTGACGCCGGCCGAAAATATCCCATACCTTGATTCATCGAACCCCCAAGATGGAGGGCATCATCTGTCGGAAGAAAACTCGGTCCCCCGAGTACACGGACGAGGCGATAGCGACCGTGAAATCGCAGTGCCTGTGAATGACGAAGAACTACCGCGGGACGTCGTTCGTGCTGGACGACGAAAGTTACTTTCCGCTCTCGAAGACGCACATTCCAGGAAATGACAGCTACTATTCCAGTGACAAGTCGGCCACACCCCCCGAAGTAAAATATAAGCTTAAGCATAAATTAAAAAAAAAAAAAAGTTATGCTGTACATCGCCATATCGGACAGAGGGATTTCAAAGCCGAGCGGTCTGGCAATCAATCAACAAGTGTACCAGGGGGAGTGTCTTGAGAAAATTTTTCTGCCGTTCTTAAAGGAGCATCATGCGGATGGGAAGTATGTCTTCTGGCCGGACAAGGCGTCTTCCCATTACGCCAAGAAGACGCTGGAGTATCTTGAGCAGAAAAAGATATCATACATGCCGAAAGATAGGAACCCGACCAACTTGCCCCAGTGTCGTCCTATTGAGGATTTTTTCGGCTCCCTCAGTGCCCTAGTGTACAAAAATAATTGGCGGGCCAAGGATACGAAGCAGTTGACCACGAGGATCCGGAATTGTATCCGGCAGATGGACGTCAGTGCACTGAGTTGCGTCGTACGGCTGACCAGTGCCCCTTCTCCAATATTCATTGACGTTTTTTTGAAGAATAAACATTATATTTTTAATAAAAAATACTGAATTCATTGAATTTTTTTTTAATTTTTCACTAGCTATATGACTGAAAAAATTCTCATTTTTTATTGAACACCCGTTAAAGCTGAGGAAGTCATACTGCTTCAAGAAGCTGTGCCGAGACGCTGATGCCAACCCCTGGGGTGACGCATACCGAGTCGCGATGGCGACGATTAGAGGTTCAACGACGCCCGTTGAAATGTGCCCAGACAAGCTGAAAGTCATCGTGGAGGGACTTTTCCCAAAGCACTACCCAATGAACTGGCCACCTACCCCGAACGGCGAGGCAGAGGCAGACAACACCGAAGGTAGACAAGTCTCCAACGAGGAACCCGTAGCAGTGGCGAAAGGGCTGAAGACGAAGAAAGCTCCCGGTCCGGAAGGAATCCCCAACACGTTGAAGGCGGCGATCCAGGCGTTCCTGGACATGTTCAGGATAGTGCTGCAGAATTTTCTGGATGAAGGTCACTTCCCGGACCGATGGAAGATATAGAAACTAGTGCTGCTGCCGAAGCCCGGAAAACCGCCGGGGGATCCAGCATCGTATAGGCCTATATCATGACCAACAATTGAAAAGGCCTTAACTCTTTTTTGTAAACAAACCGAATTTTCTCACGAACCGAAACCTACAATCGTAAACCTTAAACACAATCAAGTAGAGGAGAATTCCCCCTACCTGTTTATTTTGTTGATTTGCGTTGATGGACTTCGGTTCGCTGCAAAATGGCCTTACAAGGTTTAATGAGAGAGAGAAGGATTAGTATTTTCCATTTAATTCCACTACTTTATTTGCTTATTCTTGAAATATACGCGTATTTCGCCTACAATGTGCAGACTTCTTCAGTGTCTTGTACTAATACTCGACGTAGTACAAGACAATGAAGAAGTCTGCACATTGTAGACGAAATACGCGCATCTGTCAAGGATAACCAAATAAAGTTGTGGAATTAAATGGAAAATACTAATCCCTCTCTCATTAAACAGGTATTCCACTAAGACGCCCACATTCACCAGGGTTCTTACAAGGTTTGTTTACAAAATGGAGTTGAAGCTTTTTCAATTGTTGGTCTTGATATGCTTGCTGGATACAGTCGGAAAGCTATTGGAGAAGATCATCCTCAACAGGCTAACGAAGTGCACGAAGAGTGAGCACAAATTATCGATGAGGCAGTTCGGATTCCGGAAAGGGAGATCAACGGTGGATGCCATTCGGACAGTGGTCGAGAGTGCCGAGAAAGCGTCCAAACAGAAGCGGAGAGGAGATCGATATTGCACCGTGATAACGATCGACGTGAATAACGCATTCAACAGCGCCAGCTGGGAGTCCATCGCCGAAGCACTGCATGGAATGAGGTTCATGATTACCGGTTCCAGAACCGGGTTCTAGTCTACGAGACGGACATTGGAGATAAATCAATCCGGATCATGGCGGGTGTGCCACTAGGCTCCATCCTTGGCCCAACGCTCTGGAACGCGATGTACAACGGCGTGCTAATGCTGAAGCTGCCCAAAGGAGTCGAGATCGTAGGATATGCGGACGACGTCGTCTTGGCGGTAGTAGGCGAGACGTTGGAAGAGGTGGAAATGCTGGCAACCGAGGCGATCGACACGGTTTCCAACTGCAGATAGCCCACCACAAATCGAAAGTGCTATTGGTCAGTAACTGTAAAGCTGTTCACCGGGCAGAAATTACCGTCGGGGAGAACGCCATAGCATCAAAGCGCGTGCTGAAGTATCTTGGAGTTATACTCGATGACCGGCTAAACTTCTATAGCCACGTTGACTACACATGTGAGAAGGCGGCGAAGGCCATCAATGCGATAGCTAGAATCATGCCCAACAACTCTGGACCAAGCAGCAGCAAGAGGCGTCTTCTGGCTAGTATATCGTCATCGATACTGAGGTACGGAGGTCCAGCCTGGGATGCAGCGCTGAAAACAGAACAATTTCGACGGAAGCAGTATGCGTTATTGCCGGTATGATACCCATCGTCATCAGCTTGGCGGAGGACACCGAGTGCTATATGCAATGAGATGCTAGAGGAGTACGGACATTGGTGAGAACGGAGTCGATGGCTAAGTGGCACCAGGAGTGGGACGCAGTGGAGAACGGTAGATGGACACACAGGCTAATACCGATTCTTTCGACCTGGGTGAACAGGAAGGATGAATAAGTCAACTTCCACTTGAATCAGTTCCTGTCTGGTCATGGCTGCTTCAGAAAGTACCTGCATCGCTTTGGACACGCAACGTCACCCCTCTGTCCGGAGTGTGGCAACGTGGACGAAACGCCGGAGTACGTGGTCTTCGACTGTCCAAGATTTGAGGCAGTGCGAGTGTAGATACCGGCCCTTAGCGCGGGAAATGTCGTCAGTGAAATGTGCCGGGATGAGAGGACGTGGAGCGTCGTCAGCAGGGCAGTGACGCAAATACTGTCGGAGCTGCAGCGAAAATGGAGAGATGATCAGCGTGTTAGCAACGCCGGCTAGCTGAGCTAAAGAGAACTGCTTGAGCACAGCCCCCCACCCCCCCGACGAAATACTCTAGGGGAGTTTCGGGGGGATAGTGGCTAGAGGCGAGTAAGGTTTTAGTGGTTAAGAGTCCCACACTGTGCTAGAAGGAGAAAACACACGCAACACAGTGACAGGCCGGGCTTTTGAAGCTTTCACTACTATAAAAGAAACACACACACACACACACATATGCATAAGAATCAAAATCAGTGCAATCATTTCAAAAGGGCGAAATTGCTATTCAGAATTACGAAGGTCTTAATATGGACTTCAGGATGGTCAGGCATTATTCTGAAGATCTGGGACTGTCCAACAATTCAAATCATGTATCTCAAATATTCTGTCATGATACTAGGTTTCTCAGCAATTATTCCAAAGACGTTCAGGATTCCAAAGATCTTAGTAAGAATCTCCGTATATCATTTCAATACTTCAGAATGATCCCCCACAAACATTCAGCACTGAATAAGAGCTTATTCAGGTAAAAATATGCTTCTTCAGGTAAAATAAAGCTTATTAGCCTTAAATTCTGCTCAAATTGTTTGTTGGGCAGGCATTATACTGAAGATCTAGAACTGTTCAACAATTGAAATCACGTTGCTCAGACATTCTTTAATTATACCAAGGTGCTCAAAAATGTTGTCATAGACCTTCAGGATGTCAAGCTGTGTTTGATCAACATCTACTGGTACTGCGGAATAAGTGAAAAATCCGCTATTTTCTGGATGTGTAAAGGTTGCCGCGACATTATGAGTAATACTCGTTTGTAGAACGCTTTGACATCCATAAATGCTGCTGCGATGAAACTCAACGAAACGTACCAAAAAATAATTGAAGAAATGAAAAGTGAGATAACTGCCAGCCTGATTACCGAGTTTAGACATGAGATCCAAGGAAGGTTTAACAAGCTTTCCCCAGCGCTACTATCTTCTCTTTCTCGGATTTTCAAGTTTGGTAAATCCAATACGCCAAAATAAAAACCGCGATGATGAAAACGCTTCATCTGATCAACCAGCCAAAATTCTACGTGGCATCGGTCAACGTGGTCAACGTGGTCAACGTAGTTCTACCTAACCAAAATATCATCCGATGTTTCACAGTCAGACTTCGAGAAACTCGCCAAGAAATCTTTGAACGTGGATGAAGTTGTTGTGAAATCGCTGATACCTAGTGGCCGGCCACTGTCAACACTGTCTTTCGTATCATACAAGGTTGGAAATCGAAGTCAAAAGCTATGGATCCTCACAACAAGGAATCGAATTTCAGACATTTTTTGAGGATGATACAAGGACCCGGCTGAACTCAGATCCTGGTCCGTCGAACAGCAATTGCACTCGAACACTCGTGATCATTTGACCGTCTGAAATCCGTGCTGAATTGTAAAGCCGTGCATCTGGTTGGTTGCGAGAATCTCGAACAAGTTGCTGTGCAAGATATAGTTACCACATCAATCGCTTTTCCTGTGTTGCATCTACATTCGTCACAAAAGACAACTCGACTTCGTAAAACAGCTTCTTGAAATGGCTAGCCCTCATGATACGGCTATAGTTATGGGTGATTGGTGACCTGCTTGGGACTTCGATGACGATGTCCAAGGATTCTTACCTCTCAATACTTCATCTAAACAGGAGTTTGCTGTAGTCAAGTCCATACTATCTGCAGGACTTAAGCAAATCAGCGATCTGGTCAACGCGAATGGTGAACTTCTCGACCTGGTGCTCGTCAGATCATATTGAGCTTTTTGAACCACCATCTGCCATTCTGAAAGTTTATCGCCATCATAAGCCGTTAGTTTGGAAAAATGATATCCATTCTAGTGACCATTCGTCATCGTATCCTGCAGTACGCAGATAGTTCAATTTCACACGGTGTGATTTCGATGTTATTATGGGGTGCTTACATCTGTGCGGATTTGCTAGTGCACTAGCACTGTGCAAAAAAGTAGCCAGCATAATGTAAACAGGGCATCAGCGTCTACCACCATGAGATACCCGGAGCAACTGAAATTCTTGCTAGTTGGCTAATACACTAGCGCTAGCAAATCCGTACACCTGTAAACACCCCATTAATGCGAGGATCTCAGCGTTGGACTGGGTGTAATAGCTCAACTTACCTACCATTGTTGCCACCGTGTCCGTATTCTATGACAATATTTATCAAGTAATCCATGATACTGTTCTGGTAAAGGCTCGTAGACCTTCTATGCATTTTCAGCAACCGTGGTGGAATCCTCAATTGCGTAATCTGATTAACCGTCTGCGTAGGGCCCGTAAACCTTATTTTTGCTCCATGACTGCTGAAAACAAGTATGGTGCACAGCTTGCAGAAGCCGAGTACAACAGTTTGAATGAAGTTAGCTTTCGTGAGTATATCGATAGCCTCCAGAAGGGGTTGAAAAAAAAACCATCATCATTTTGATCTTTTGTAAACGCTCGCAAAAGACCAGCTGGTAATCCAGCAGCAGACAGTAGGTGATGTGGCGAAGCTCCTCCACCGATGCCAATTTTGCAAACCTCTTCGCTGATTTCTTCCGAAGCGTTTTCGGACTCGATCAAACTCCTCCGCAGCAGCAGTACGTCGACCAGTTACCAAACTACAACATTCGTCTGGAGCAGCTTAACTTAAGCAATGACGCTATTTTCAAAGCCCTTCGCTCGGTGGATGCATTGAAAGGCCCATGTCCAGATCGTATCTTTCATCAAGAATTGTGCAGCATCTTTGGCCACACACGTTATGTCTGTCTTCAATCGTTTACTCTTGGATGGTGTTTTTTTTTCGGATTCCTGGAAGCTTGCACCAATTACAGCGATCTACAAGTCAGTTTGGCCAAAGCTCTCGAAAGTCTTCTGGATGACAAGTTATATCCAGCTGTGCAATCTATAATCTCGGAGTTCCAGCATAGATTCATGGAAAAGCGCTCGACGATCTCCAACTTGATGTCCTACACCAACACTCTTATTGGTAGTATAGAAAACCGTCAGCAAGTAGACGGCGTTTACATTGACTTCTCTAAGGATTTCTATAAAGTCCCTTATGACATTGCTATCGCAAAGCTGAGCTGCCTAGGTCTTCCGCCGTGGGTCGTTCGCTGGTTAAAATCATATTTATCCTCCAGGAAGGCCTTCGTTAAGGTTCATGATGTGTTTGATATATTATCTGGAGTTCCCCAAGGGAGCCACTTGGGACCTCTTTATTTCATTTTAATTATTAACGACGTGTGTGACCACTTAAGCTCCTGTAAGTTGCTATATGCTGATGATTTGAAAGTCTACTGTGTGATCAAATCAATCCTAGATTGTTGTGCTCTACAAGCTGATATCGAGCGGTTAACAAGGTGGTGTCAGATGAACGGAATGCAAGCAAATACTGCCAAATGCAAAGTCATTACATTCACCCGTAGTCACTCGTCGATCAGATTTGATTATTCGATGAATCAATTTTCTAATGAAAATCTTGAACTTATCTTGGATAGCAAACTTAGATTAAACGAGCCCATATCTATGTCAACTGCAAAGGCCAATTCCTTGCTTGGATTCCTGCGTCGCAACGCTGTGCAATTAGACGATATGCACGCTTTGAAAACATTGTACTGCTCTTTGGTTCGTAGCGTTCTTGAATATGGAGTACAAATCGGCGCTCCATGTCATGCTGTGCACATATCACGAATCGATAGAATCCAGAACCGTTTCGTTCGATTCGCCGTACGACAGCTTCCACGAACCAATCCCAATAACGTACGACCATACGAACACAGATGTGCGCTTATTGGTATGCAAACACTATCGAGTCGCTGAATCTTCCTGCAGAGACTATTTATTTTTGACATGATTAGTAACCAAAAAACCTTCGGGATTGAAAAGATCTTAATAACGAGTTCTGGATATTTTTGCAAGACTTCAGGATAATGAGGCATTGAATTTATCGGAAGTTCTATTCTGTTCAGAAAAGTTCAGGGAACACCCGAGAAGTTCCTGAAATTTCAAAGATGATCGTTTCAAATTTGACGGATCTTCCTTTGGTTTGTTTTTTTTTCCGTCGATCTTGTTTTCCGTGCTGAGCACCAATGCTACCGACGTGCCAGGAAGGCAGCTCCCACACCTGGACCCTACCTATCGACCCATCAACTCATGAACCGGGGACCAACGGCTTTACTTCCCATCCGAAGGAAGGCGTGATCAGAGATGTTATGCCTCAGAACATCCCGGCGGCGCCGACTGGGATTGAACCCAGGCCTGCTGGGGTGAGAGGTAATCACGCTTACCACTACACCACCGGCGCCGTTAGACAGATCTTCATTGAATTCTAGACAACCTTATAGATATTTTAACATATCTATAGAAAATCCCGCAGCTTCAGAGACTGTCACGGAGCTTCTGTAAAGTTTTCAACTGTTCATTGAATTATAGAAAAACTTATTAAGTGTTTGTCAAATTTATAGAAGCTACCGGAGTTTTATAAAAGTTCACTGCACTTTCGAAAAGTTTACTGAACTTCGAAAAAGTCCACGGTACTTTCGTATGGTGCATGGAACATCAGTGAAGCTTACAAATGTAGTTGCAAGAAGTGCATGGAACACGGAATAGCACGATTCTTCATAGAATTCTAGACAACCTTATAGAATCTGTGCTCTATTAACTTCCGTAAATTTTACACAGAAGCTCACAAAAACTCTACAAAAAAAAAAGAGGTTGTATCCAAGACATGACCGTAGATTTGACGTACGATTACGTGCTCGGTATCAATATTCGGCGAGGTTAGGGAAACCACTTTTTCCCATCACGGAAATGCCTCGTTTTCTGATGACAAAATTACGCATTTTCGAGCACAAAACGCACGGAATTTTTGGTTTATTCAATAGATAGCGAACAAAAGCGAAAATTGATTGGATGAATTTCTTGCTAAAATTTTTCCAATCGTGCCAATTTTTCCAGTGTTTCTGGTTAATTTACAAGGTCATATAGTATTCGGTCATTGCGAGAATTTGTATGTACCATTTCAATACTATTACGCATTTGACCACAAACGTATGGTTGCTGGGTACATTATCAAAGATCTTTGGGGATGATGTGGCCGGCAGCAAGGAGAGTGAACGTTCTATGAAAATTAACTCTTAAACAACAATAATTTACGGTGGTCCTGAAAATAACCGTTTTGTCGAGATGGTTGAGTAATGCTCCGATCGGTAGCGGTGTGGTTTCTTCCTCCTTCTTCAGTGAATCGAGGGCTCTTGAAGGCAGCCTTGATAGTTAGCTGCTCTCCAGGAGCCTTTTGTTGTGTACTGAAGAAAAAAAGTTCAACGCCACGAGCCAAAAGCAGTGCTCGCACCACACGCGGCGAGACCGGATGAAATTCGATTTTTAAATCTGTGTTAGGGAAAGCGATATTCGCAGGCAATTCTAATTTTAATGCAACAGCAACAGTTATACATTCGTGCAATTTTTAATAATGACCTTTTCTAAATTGATAAAGTCTTACTTTTAATAGATTCGATAAGAACATTCCTATCGATTGGCGTATTAAGCATTAAAATCCATCATATCTGGATCAAAATTAGACCATTTTCATAGCGCGACCAACTTTGGTTTTTGAAATTGCACCCCCAATGTTGCCTTAAAAATAAATGGTATGTTAGATTGAAACCTATGGAAACTGACATCCGATTGATGACCTTTACAAATTCCCAGAAAACACTCTTTAAAAAAATTATGGACCGTTTGTTCGTGATGGTTGAGTAATGCTGAGCTATTGGGGTGTTCAACACATATGAGGCTGGCGAGCTGTATGTTGTTTGGAACGAGGGTGACGCGCTTGGCATAGATGGCTCACAACAACTTATGAAGAGCTACTGAATCCGATCAGTACTGATGCGGCTTCTTTTATAGTGTACTGGAGAACAATTTTCAACGCCACGCGCTGAAAGCACTGCTGCTGCTGCTGTTGATGATGACCAATCGGACACCACGGCACAAGGGGATTGAATAATCATCGATCGGCGAGACCGGATGGAATTCGATTTTGAAATCTGTGTTAGGGAAAGTGCTTTTTGTAGGCATTAGGTGATAAGTTTGATCAACATTGCAGCAGTTGGGCATTTGTTAAATTTTTAATAGTGACCTATTGAAAATTTATAAAGTGTACGTTTAAACAGATTTGTAGAGAAATTTTCAATCGATTGGCAAGTTTAGAATTGAAATCTATCCGCTATTGACAGAGTTATAAGTGGTCAAAACCTGACCACTTTTCGTAACGCGGTCGATTTGTTTTTTTTTTAAATTGCACTCCCAATATGTTGCCGAAAGACGTAATCCTACCTATTTAAAGGTGACCATCCTGGTGTAGTGCCTCTATTCCTCTTCCGCTTCAGATCACTTCTCTAAATCCTTTTTCCCAAACACGAATAACCTAGAAATCAGTTATGTAATGTTAGCTATATTTTCGAACAAACTTTGTTTTCTGGAAAAACTTGCTTGTTCGATACAGTTCATTGAAAGTATTGCTATTACATTTGTTGTAAGAAACGTATTCAGCGGATGTAAGAAATCCACTCTTATATTTGATGTTTTTATCGTTTGTTTTGTGTAGAGATTTAACAAAATATTTGGATTTTGAGCTAAAATCGTTAGCTACGCAACACACAAGAAAATTAAAAAATTGATTTGTTTTTGAATGTTTGCATTGTTGTGCAAAAATTCAGAAACTAGTCATGTTTCAAATTTCCAAACGTGAAACATTTAAAGCTTTAAAATTAGTTGAGCTCCAAGGCGCGGTGGTTGAGAAGCTGCAAGTAGATCAATAATAATTGCAAATGGAATATCTAATTGCAAAATAAGTTATTAACTTGTATTCAGTTAATTTATTGAAAATCCAACCAATATCTTAATACGATCCAACATTTGCTATGATTGTGCTATTTACCTCCACTCGGGATACGGTTGCAAGAGCAACCGAACTCAGCCCATCGACAAATTTGCCGCTATATGAACATGCCTACTTACATGGATTCGCACAACCCGGCAATCTGTTTTCGATAATAATAATAGAAAAGTGAGATCTGCTCCGCGGCGGTGGCAGCGGCGGTGTGGCGGCGGCGGCGGCGGCGGCGGCGTTGTGCTATAAGAAGTGGGATCGTCTTCAATCGGTCAGTGCAAAGTACTCCGTTATTCTTTTTCCAAGGTGAAAGGAAAGGCGGCGGTGGACATCGCCACAGTCGAGATGTTAGAGCGTGAATAGACTGTGTACTTGTATGGGGAACGCGTCTGTCGTCGCCATTGGATTCAGTGCTGATTCGCGAAGTCAAATCCGGGCAGCTGATGTTCCATATTTCTTACGCTCTCTTTTCCTGACGAGGTGTAGACACTGGGTAGGCACCATTGTACGAAAATCTATCGTAATGGGTATAGGTGGGTGGATAAAAATCGAATGATTGGGGATGGAAGGATTCCCAAAAAAACGAAACAACGTTGATTAACCCCTCGCTGAATTGAATTTATCCAGACTTGGTAAATAATTGATGGGAACGTCTCTGCGCAGCTGGAAATTTTGGATGACTTGGAAATTATAACCCCGAGTTGATTCGGTGAAATGAGGTTAAATAGAGGGATTGAAATCTAAATGGTATAACTTGATCAATCTGAAATCGATAGATGATGAATGATGGGAATTAGTGTTGCAATTTGTGCAAATTGATTGTGCACTTGGTATGATATTACTATTACTTTGGCTTTCTTCGTTCAGCGCAGATCCGAGCAAACATTACAGCTTAGGGAACCATGGGAAATTCTGAGTGTACTAGTGAGAACAATTCCAGAGTTGGTAGCAGGTAAATTTTTAGTAACATGGCCACTTTTTTCAAGCCGGTCATTTTTTCCTGGCCTGTGTCTTTTATATGTTTATTTACTTTTGCTACACGCAAATGTCTCACGTCCTTGTAATCAGGTGGGAGTAGGGAAGGAATATTAGAGCAACCTTTCAGCCCGCATCGTGCTCTCTTGCCATGCGGATCTATTTGTTTTTTGCTGAAGGAAGTGTTACTGCTACCTAAGGCTACAACAAATTTAAACAGCATTTTTCAGAGCTCAATATTCCTGAAAATTTTCTATCTTGTTCGACTCTTATTCCTTTTCGATCTTTGTTTAGACCCTACCCGAGGTAATATAGCTTGGATATCGATTTGGAAAATTCCACTTAGATCCTTCAGATTCTTATAGTAATCTGCTTGGAAGTCGATTTGCATAAAATTATTACTGCCGCCATGGTGCATAAACGCAAAAGAAAAGGGCAATCTCTTGATCCCCATACTCATCAACTCTTAAGAGTTACCAATCTAATTCGTTCAAACATTCAGACTGTAATTAAAAAAAAATCTACCACCGTCACAGAATATCCACACAAGTGGTCGATTCCCTATCAATCTTCCATCGGTTCAATAATATACATGTTAACCTGACCATCTTTATAGTTGCACATATGCCAGAGGGTGCAACGGTATAATCAAATAAAGCAATCATTCGTGCCGTCGTCGATAAACTCCGAATAAATGGTTTCCACACTCTTTCGCTTCGTAAACATTGAACGGTTATGTAACCTCGAAAACGCATCAATCGGTGATCACCAGTTCATTTAAGAAAATACCATTCACCCCAAGCTGACCTACTCGTCCGGGGTCAGGGTCTTGTCTTGATTGAACTCTCGTCCGCTCATTTCACGCAAAACAAAGATTGATTGCCAAGTTCATTACTGCACACATGCAAGCATCGTGAACCGCTTCTGGCAACACTGACTGACTGACTGATCGCGAAGAGCCTTGACCATGATCTATGGGTTGTGTAATCCCATACCTACTGTGTAGCAGTGATCTTTCAAACCATCCCGCACGCTAATGGTAATTTATCATCGTCTTCTAACGAGTCGCGCAAGGATGTGCCGGTGGAGTGCAGCATGCTGGTAGCCGATGAGAGTCTCGGCGAAATCTGGAAGACTCATCCTCCCTACCCCCGTGACAGGTAACATGATCTTTTGCGAATCCCAAGAAGTCCCGGTCGCGGTCGCGGTCGCAGCCCGGTTGGTCAGCCCCGATGAAGCAATGACGATGATGGGGATGGTGATGAACAAGCGGCAGATTGAATTCCAATCTGCACATCTCCGCGTCGTCGTCGTCGTCCGCGGTGGTGGTTCCTCATTAGAGCTTTGCGCACTTTTCGCGTTTTCGGGAGGAGGGAACCTGAACCGTTGTCGGCGTTGCTGGTCGGGTTAATGGTTCGCAGCCTTGTTTGGTGCTGCTGCTGTCGAGGAATCGTAAAATGCTCTCTCGCATTTAGAACCAGACACATAAAAATCGCACATTCCGCATGGTTGGTTGGGGATTGCTTGGAGATTCCCGCAGGAGGATCGGTTCGCTTATTCTCTCGTAATGAGGATTCCAACTCCAAAGATTGTTGAACAAAATCGTCTTTACAAATTATGACATTTTTTTCTGAGAAGTTATGAAAAATGAATTTGTCGGCGAGGGGAAATATGAGCAATTTTATGGAGGTTTTGAAAAAAGGATGGATGATGATGGCTGTGTGAGATCCTACTAGTCGATTATAACGATTGTATTTGTGAATCGGATGGGTAGACTGTGTGTGTTCAGATGTCAATTGGGCTGTTGAATTTTGAAAAATATATCGATTTAATTCCACTTAATTAATTTTGGTATCCATGACAGATACGTATTCCGACTACAATGTGCAGTCTTCATCAGCTCATCATTCCCACCAAATTTCACAATATCTAACCCCTTTAAGTACTCATCCCCTAGGTAAAAATGTCCAGATCACAAATATAAAAATTAAACTACAACGTGTAGAATCGGAAGTAAAGGAGAAAAACCTATACAACTCTTTACGGTGTTTCGCTGTGAGATATTTATTTTAGTAATCACTTCGAAACTTCAAGTGTACAAATATCAGCATCCATATCACGTACCACAATGAAACTGTTACTCTATCTTTGCTACACTGCAGCATTAGCATTAGCATCGAACAAGTTGCACAATATCGTAGGTGGTATGAATTCAAAACTATTAAGAGCAAGACGGATATCTGTAACTGGACAGATAGTAAGTAGGAAATAATTACTATCTCCCAGATAAAGACATATCCCGCTCCAACAGTTAAGGATTGTCCTGGCCACGTCCTTACAACTGGTAGGGATAGGATACACTGCAGCATACATAAAGTAAAATTTTCAGGTGAAAGTAAGCACTAATGTCTGAGATTTGTGTAATTGAAAAATCGAAGTGGTAAATAGTGCATGTATAGCCTTCGTGGCGGTCATTTGTGGACTCTACAAGGAATCACCTTAATAAGGAAAATTCCTCAAAGGCTTGGTAGTCATCATATTGAAGTAATAAAATTTGGTTGTTAGCTAAATGCTTAAATAAAATAGCAAAAAGGTGTTACCTTCCATTTAATTCCATTTAATTAATTTTGCTATCTATGGCAAGCCTTTGGGGGACTACTTTAAGGTTTCCAAAATTTCCCTCAAGTTAATTGAACTGTCTTGCAACTCTTGTGTAGTGTGAGAAACCAGTATGATGCTTTCAATACTTCTCTTCAAAATTTGAGTTTTTATAGACTTTCTTTGAGTTTTTATAGACTTCTTTGAGTTTTTATAGACTTCTTTCTTTCAGTTTTTATAGACTTCTCTAAAGCTCCTCAATTATCCTAACGGTCATGAATCTTGTCTGAAGTGCCATGAGATGACAATGGGACGTTAATCCATTCAGTGAATTTTCCAGAAAACAGATACTTTTGTTCAACCTCGAAAATTATCAAAATTATTACTGGATTTGTTGAATATGATTTAAACAATGCTGAAAATATGAACGTTGATGTTAAAAAAAACGCTTTTAATTTGGCAGCACTTATGTATGGCGGACGTCCCCTTTAATTAAACACAGTGAACATTTTTCACTGCTTCTCCGAATATGTATGGCTATCGTCAGATTGCCATTTTGCTTCAAAATCAAGTGTTAACTGTTTTTGGGTGTGATTAAGGATGCAGAATATGGTGAAAAATGCAAATTGAACACGATGGCGCTTTCGTCACTTTCTCATCTCACGGTAGAGAATTTTCCGCATTTTTGTAGTATTCTAGGATGCTCCTGATGTTTTATCGATTAGCCGAAGTCTTCAAACTGTTTTTTCAAACTTATGTTATTTCTATAAAGTTCATGGAACTGCCCTGAGGTCTTTCCTGAAATCCTGAAATTCTAAAAACCACTCAAACGTTTTTGCAGCTACCGTGTAGATTGTTGTACTACCATGAATTTAATTAAACTGATCTAAAAATGTCTGAACTTGTGTGAATAACAAAAAAAAATCATAACATCTCTGAAGTTCTATGATACTCCGGGAATTTTACTAAAAATTTGGGTACTTCTGGGTAAATTCCCGAATTTTCAGACCCTACAAAACTTCTTTGAAATGTTTCTACATTTCCGCAATGTTCATGAAACATTCGTGAAGTTCTCAGATCCTCCATAATGTTCGATCAACTACTATGGAGTTCGTTTTCTGCACTTCAGTGAAGCTTTCTATGTTTTTCAGAAACTTTTTTTCTTCGGTGAAATTTCTGAACCTTTTTTAAGTTCCCTCAATTTTGCTGGAAACAAAACGAAATAATTAATAGAGATCTAAGATTTTCAACGTAGATCATATATCGATCACCATGTTACTCACCTTCTGAGGTTCAGCTTGTGCACATGAGACTTGGTCTTCACCCCCCTTTTGTCTCGCAAAATAAAATAGAAATCAAAGATTTTACTGAAGTTCATGGAACTGCTCTTAAATTAACAACACTAATTCATAACTTTTCCAATAGTCTTGACTATCCTGATGTTTTTAAAACTGGCCAAAAGATTTCTAAACTTTCTTAAAGTTGTCTAGACTGCCCTTAATGGCGCAGTATTGTTATAAGTACCCGAAATTTTACGGAAGTTAATTGAATTGCCTTTAATTTTCCATAATTTTCCTAAAGTTTTGTAAACTTCATAAACGCTCACGGAACATTGCTTAAAATCACCAGTTATCCCTGAATTTGTCTAGACAACCCTGAAGTTTTCTATGTTTATCTGCACACTACGATTATTTCACAGATTTTGGTAAAATTTTAACGAAATCTTAACCTGAACGTTCGGTGATTTTTCACAATTTTTCTTTAATTTTTCACTGCTATGAAAAATTACAGGAAAACTGTAGAAAATATCCGAACTGTTTACCAAATGTTCAGTTGTTGAGATTTCAGTAAAATTTCCCAGAAATCTGTGAAATAATCTTAGTGTGTGAGGTTCCCTAAATATTCTCTCTTATGAAGTTTTCAGAATATTCATTGAATTCTAGGAATGTCCCATTAATCCACGGAACATTTGGAACGCCTCTGAAAAAATCCTGAATTTGATGGGATGTCTCAGAATCTTAGATGTCCTCAATGTACTGAAACTTAGTAGATTAAACTAGTTTACAGCATATTTGAGTTTTGAACGCTGATGGTCATTTCCTACGGAAAATCGTGTACTGAATCCACAAATGTAGTTCTTAAAAATCTCAGTAGGATATAATGAGAGAGAGAAGTATTAGTATTTTCCATTTAATTCCACTACTTTATTTGCTTATCCTTGACAGATACGCGTATTTCGTCTACAATGTGCAGACTTCTTCAGTGTCTTGTACTAATACTTGACTGAAGAAAAACATCGCATTTACCGAATATATATTAACACAGGTTCATTTTCACTTAGAATCTAGGTAAACTTAAATTTAATTTCCTGTAGCAACAGGTACTCCGTGCTTACTCGTTGATGTGTCCTAGCTAGTAACTTGAAAAGCCATGTGTGTCCGTTTCCTTGATCCCTGATAAGTAAAGTTGAATTACGTTGTTTGTTGATCTCGAGGCTTTCTGCAACATCCAATTTCCATGGTGTAGATACGGTTCGTAAAATCGTGATGTCCTCCGTCGATAGTTGGTGGTCCTCTGTGAAGATGTGTTCTGCAACCTTTGATTTGAAATCATATGTTAGGCCTTTTTCCTCTTGCTTTTTGGCCTTATTAACCTCCGCTATATGTTATTTAAATCTAGTTGCTAAAGTTCTCTTGGTTTGTCCTACATATACTTTGTTACAATGATTGCAGCTTATTTTATATACACCTGCTTTATCTAAAACATTAACTGGGTCTTTAGTGGATCCTCACAATGATTTCAACTGGTTATGTCTACTGGTGAAAACTAAATCTAATCCGAATTGTTTTAACTGTGGTCTTAGCTTACAAGTAATATCTTGATCGAATGGAACGGACACTCGTTTCAATGGTTCAGGTGCTGCGGTGAGGGTTGTAAATAATCTCCTTTGTAGAATTCTCGCTTTTTTATCGATGATTGCCTGGATTGTGGTCTCCTTGTATCCGTTGAGTCTTGCTGTTTCGAAGATGTACTGTAATTCCTTAACTTTTCCTGTATCGCTGAGCGGAAGAGTCTGCATTCGATGAACCATGTGGTGAAAGGCGGCCATTTTCTGCTGGAACGAATGGTTGGAAGTATAGGGGATAACTCTTTTGGTGCTTGTTGGTTTCCTGCAAATTTCGTATTCAAGCGAAGAAGATGATGACGATTCCCTGATGACTAGAAGATCGATACGGTCCGTTGTTAATCTTCGTTGTCATCTGATTATCGTAATCGTCCTTGATAACGACCGCGTTTCCCTTGTCTGCCTTCACGTAGTATACTGCTTTACTTTTTAGCTCCTTTACAATCCGAATTTCTTTTTCGTTGGCGCGACTTTGTTCCTGTCCGTCCTTGATTATGTTCGATGTGATAGTCCTAACCGTATTCTGTGATGTTGTTGGAAGCGTCTTGGTAATCGCTGTTTCTACGTCAATGATGATCTGCTCCACGTCTGGCTTGGTTGAGAACTACTTCTCTTTCCGAGGTAACTTCTACAAGCAGACGAAAGGAGCCCCAATGGGAAACCCCCTATCCCCCTTCTTGTGTGATCTTTTCATGGCCAACTTGAAGGAGAAAGGACTATTACCAAACCGTTGGTGGAGGTTTGTTGACGATATCTTCAGCGCAGTTAAACGGGAAGCCCTTCCACAAATTTCAAGGATATCAAATTCACTCACGATAAGCAAATAAAGTAGTGGAACTAAATGGAAAATACTAATCCTTCTCTCTCTCATTATACAGGTATTCCACTAAGACGCCCACATTCATCAGGACTCAGTGGGATAGTTTTAGAGATAAATTTCACTTTAAAAAAATGTGTTTACTAAATTGCAAATATCTCCGGTTGTCATGAAATAATATTGGTTATTTTAACGTTTTATTAAAGGGGATAACATTTGCTTTCGATCGTTTGAACATTATTTTTCAGTGAGATTAATGGTAGAACCACTACAAACATTTTTATTTACACTGCTTAACTTATCAAAAATTATTTTTTTCTTGGAAAAAAAGCAAAATAATAAAAAAAAAAATAACTTACTATTATTTAACAACAATACCACTAATATCCCTGACAGTTCTAAACTTTAATTTGGCGTAAAAATAATTGATATAGTCTCATTACAACAGGGGATATTTGTATATTAGTAAACACAATTTTTTAGAGTTGGTTGGAAATGCTAACACACGCTATGTCTGAAGGCACTTTTTTTTTGCAACATTCATGTACCTCAGTTTTATCTTCACAGGAAGTTAGTTTTGATCCTAACAATCAAATCTGCGAAGATTTAAAAATATTTCATCTTGGGTTTTTTGAGAAAAAGTGTTTTGAAGTTTACATAGCTGTTCACAAAGGCAGATACGGACTATTGATGATACAAAACTGTTACAGATCGAAACAAATTCAGCTGAAAATGATTCAAAAGGGGATTAAAGTTGTCAAAACACTAAGTTTCAATGATGCAGTAAGATTCCCTCTTCGGTACCGTCAGATATCGTAACAATGTCATGATCTCAGAATGTTTAAACTAATAAAATAATTAAAACAATGGTTTAGTCTTTAAATTTACTATTATTGAGTCATTCCATTGCAAAACGATATAGTGGTTCTCAGAATTTGGTAGGAAATGGTAGTTTTGAACTTTATCGTAAAATATTTTTTTCATTTTGTCATTAGGGTGACTATTTCAACGTTAGGGTAGTCCAAAAAAACTTTTATTTTTTATTTTTTTCAAAAATGACTTTTTAAAAAAAATTATAGCTTTTGAACAACTGGGCCAATTTTAAAGATCAAAATATCAAATGAAAGGTAATTAAAAGTACTGGTAATGATGCAATATAATGGTATTAAAAAAATTGGGATTTTATATTTGAAAACATTGATTGCATTCGTTTATTATTGTTTTCATGGTTTGTAGATAGAGGGTGCAATGTGTTTTTATATTTTTCCTTAAAAAATTTAGGCTTTTTTACACAACGTATCGAAAAATCAGCGATGTGTTGTTCTTCATTAGCTGATGATTAAAATTACATCCTTCAAAAACTGCACGATTATCAGGTAATGGCGTTTTTCAAGCACCTACAATGGCGACCAGTGAATCCAAATTGCGTATGCTGAGTCGCATTTGCGGCAGCCACCATATTGCGTTATTGGGATCATTCTTGGCCGCGTTGCCTTTCGTCATAGCTGATTTGAGGCCCGGCTGGATATTTTGCCAGTTTTAGCAAAATATCCAGCCGGGCCCCATTTGCCAGTTTTAGCGTCTGTAATATAACAAAAGTATAGTTTAAAGTCATGTAAAATATAAAGTTATAAAGATAACTGTTACATACTGACCTTATTAACACTCAGCTTAAGATCTTTCTTAAAACTGAGTAAATATCTTCGTGAGAAATCTAAGATTTGTTTCCTGACTGTTTCAAATTTAAACGCATTGGTCTTGCTGCGACGTTTGAAAAACTAATCTAGACTAGTTTTTTGCCTGCTAACTATCTAATGCTTTTGGCAACAAAGTGATGCTTACTTTCATCTGCCAATTTGGAGAGATTCTGAAGTCTGAATTCTGAAACCTGCGTCCGACATAATTTGAAATTTTTTATCATTTTTTTTCTGTGGTTTTTTTATCTTACAAATATCTACACACCCGCATAACTTTGACTGTCGAGTTTGGTCTTCTGGACATTTATGAACCTCAATTTGCATAAATTGCTCCCTTTTTTTATACCGTTAACGGCAATGTAACATGCGTGAGCCGTACTCACGATTTTTTTAGGTGGCAAACTCTCATTTTTACGCCCTTCCACCCTGCTCATGCCCTCGATCACATTTCATAAAGGAAGCGTAAAAGAGAAAGAGATATTGCAACAAATTCTCAATATTATACCTGTTTTCTAAGACATGGAGTGGGAGTTGTTCCACCAACGACCCGATGAGACAACTTATTGAAGTAACATTCAAATTCAAATCCCTGTTCATATGTTTTTCCTTGATTTCGTTGAACTTCGATGAAATTCTTCTAACTTTCTTGTTGTTCTGATGTTCTTGTTTTTTTCCTGAAATTCTCAGATATTTTTCAAAATTCATAGTACATACTTTCCTAATGTTATTAAATTTTCCTGTGGTTCACAGACCATCCTTAAGGTTGCAAAAATTTCCTCACGTTTAAAGAACTGTTTACAGCACATCATTGAAATTCATATAATGTTGCTATAGTTCACAGAACACTCTTGAAGTTCGTAGAACTTACCAGGATGGCATTGAACTCCCCTGAAGCTCACAAAATGTCCCTGAAGTTGGCAGGTCTGGAGCGCGAAGCTCACTTTTAAAGTTTGAAGAATTTTCCTGAAGTCTTTCCTGAAGTTCAATGAACTTCTCTGAACGTTGTTGAATTTCTCTGCTTCTTTGGAGGAATTTATTAATAGTTTGCCGAACTTTCCAAAAATTCACTACAGTTCCCTATAGTTCGCATAATTTCCTAGAAAGTCGCTGAACCTTCCTGAATGTTTTCTTATTCAAAATATGGTAATTGCAATGCAGCTCTAGCAATTCTGTAGTAATTCAAGGTTTGGACTACCTCAACTCACTGGGCAAGAGCAGCTAACCTCATGTGAGTTTCATTCCTGTATTATCGGTTAAACTATTTTCAAACCAATTCGTCATGGTTGCCAGAATTTATTTTCGATCTCGCCATTAAGTCAAACATATCTATTTTTTTAAATCCAAGCAATTTTTTTTTTAATTTTTTTTCCATATTTTCTACACGATATCTCCAATAAAAACAAAAACACTCGAAACAGGACGTAAATCAATGCCTACTATGATTACGTGGCTGCCTCAGACTGTCCTGCTCTTTTCTTTCTCTTCTACAGGGTGCGTGACGAATTTTTGCAGTAAATTTCAAATAGTAATTTCTCATGCTTGTGGATCATGATTTAGATATATTTGGCAGCACTGGATAGCTTATACTGTTAGGTGCAAGATTTAAACAAACAATGTTGAGTAAACGTAAAGATGTCGAAGCAAGAGAGCAATCTGTCAGCCGTTGTCGCTTTGTTGCGCGCCGGAGTATGCATGAAAGAAATAATTCGGTCGGTACATGTGTCTGAAAGAACAGTGTATAATATTAAAAAAGGCTTGGGAAAGTGATAAGACGGAGCACCTGCTCATACTGCTAATAAAGCACAGAAATGGCTTACGGAAAATATTTCGTAAATTTGGGAGGAAGAAATTTGGCCCCCAAGCAGTCCCGATATCTAAGAGATGAACTAGCCTATGGCTAAAAATCTCTTTAATAAAGAAAAAAAAAAAAAAAGTCCCGATATCAATCCGTTGGATTATTTTGTATAGGGCGTCGTCCAACGGGATAACAATAGAACCCCTAACACCACACTTAAGTTGTTACGCCACGAGCTGTCTTCGGGCGCGGACGCATTTGCATTTTGGTCCGCAAGTAATTTGTATATATATATATATATTTTTTTTTTTTTACACTTCGACAACGACGCGTGTGGGTCTCGCTGGCCATTTGTACCTTATAGTATCGCGTCGAATATTTAAAACATAAGCAGTTATGCCGTGCGGTGTAATATCATGCAGCATCAACGACGATCGCTTTCTATGGAAGTGCGAATTTTGCAACAAAAAATACCATGCTGCCTGTGTCGGAGTACAGCGACAACGGGAGCATTTCATCACGGCATTCATGGTGCCTATGTGTGCTGACTGCCAGTACATTTTACGGAAGGAAGCCGACGTGAGGAAGCTGCTTCATCAACAGGAGCAACTTGTGGAAGCAATCCACTCTCAAACGGACGCGAACCACCGCATTGCTGCTGACCTAAAAAAATTCTGCTTAGTATCAGAATTATTCGACAGCATTGAGCACCTGCTAAATGACGTAAAAGAAACGTTGGCAGTAATAAATAAAAACAATAATAACATGTGCAGCGCGGTCGGCCAGCATATGAAAACGTGTGATTCACAAGCGCACGCGACAATAACCGGCATCAACGAATCAAATTCGTTGATGTCACAAAAAATTACAAAATTACTTGACGAACGGCTATCAAGCTTATCTAATGACATGGCACTTTCAATAAAAGGGGCCGAATCATCACCTCATCATCATCATCCAGAGCCGAAACTTCTGGAAATTCTTGAGGAAGTGAAATTTGTATCTGGGGCTGTTTCTAGTCTTCAGATAAATGCTGCAGAACCTCATCAGAAGACCTTGGAGGAAGAGTTAGCTGAAAGTCCTCCAGTACACAAAAATACAATATCTCCAAAAACTGACCATTCATCTCCTGGATGGCGGTTTTTAGGCAACAAATGGCACTGGAAGCAGGACTGGTCTAAATTTGACGCAAAACAACGGACTCGCAGGTTGCAGGAAAAAGCTGCTGAAAAATCCAAACGCAGCAGAAAACGACGAAAACAACAACAAATCCACACCAGCAGTACCAAAAACATCATCCAAGGAAATGAATACAGCCGCGCCAAGGGATCGGACAAGCAACTACTGGCCACAGCGAAAGTACAATTTGCTGGTCCGCCATTGACCACCGACCACCCAATTGCAGCCCTCTCGGTCCCAAAATTCATCAACTTCAGGAAGGGTGAAACCATCAACCAATACCGGACAGAAAAGCAGGTACAACACAACAACAAGACTGAAACGCCGTCATCATTGCAATCAAATACAAATACATCAAATCAAACATCTGGATGGTCACTCGACCCTATGCGCCCACCCATCGTAAGCTTGACGCAGCAATCAGCTGATGGGGACGGGCGTTTCCTGAAAGCACGACTACGGGACACAAAAATAATGTACATCGTTCGCCTTTATTTGGCATATATGCATGACAAGGAGCCATCGTTTTGCCATGAAGGAATGACCACTACTAGCATCAAAATTAATTTGGCATCCGAAGGACTACCGACTTCAGCGGAGGAACTTAGGAAAATCTTTTTCGAGGTGCATGAAGAACATGGTGTACCAAAACAGGCGGCATCTGACGATTTGGAATCCTATCGGCGTCATCTTAACAACCAGAGGATCCAACACCTGCAGCGTATAAGGGAAAGCGCCGACAAATTTCACAACCCGAATTTTCGGAAGCAATGACTCCTTTCGACGAGAAAGAGGTAAATAATAATACCAATGAAAATATTTTATCAACCGACGTACTTCCAAAGATCTCTTCACATAAACAGAATGCGACTGAAATTTTGATTTACTGTCAAAATTTCAATCGCATGAAAAGCCCAGCTAAAATGAAGGAAATCTATCAAAATTTATTATGCTCATCCTTCTCGGTCATTCTGGCAACTGAAACAAGCTGGGACGAAAGCGTGAAAAGTGAAGAAATCTTTGGAAATGCTTTTAATGTATTCAGAGACGACAGAAATTTTCATGCAACTCAGAAGAAGTCAGGCGGTGGAGTCCTTATAGCTCTTTCGGCCAATTTTAACTCAGAAATTATCTTTACACCAAAATTTACAGAATTTGAGCATATTTGGGTGAAATCACACATTGCCGGTGAAACGCACGTGTTCGCCTCAGTGTATTTTCCACCAGACCATGCTCATAAAAGCACTTATGAAGCCTTCTTCCAAAGTGCTGAACAAATTCTATCTGAGCTTCCTCCTGAGGTTAAAGTTCACATCTATGGAGACTTTAATCAACGCCATGCTGACTTCATTCTGGACTCTGAAAATGAATGTATCTTACTCCCAGTCGTTGGGGATAATGAAACATTGCAGTTCATTTTTGACAAAACTGCTAATTTAGGACTGAACCAAATTAACCACATCAAAAATCAACAAAATTGCTATTTGGACTTTTTACTAACGAATATTTATGAAGATTTCTGTGTGACCGAATCATTAAACCCATTGTGGAAAAACGAAGCGTTTCACACAGCAATTGAATATTCTTTATTTGTACACGAATACCAAAGACCCAACGACTGCGAATACGAGGAAGTCTTTGAATACAAATTAGCAGACTACGAAAAAATCAAACATAAATTAAACAGCGTCAATTGGCAAATAATTCTAAGGAATGAAGGAAATGTCGAAACTGCTGTAGACATCTTCTACCAAATTTTATCAGGAATAATTTTGAAAGAAATACCTTTGAAGAAAAAAAGACGCTACAGAAGCACAAAAAATCCAGTCTGGTATAACAAACAAATAAAAAACTTAAAAAATCGAAAACAGAAAGCACATAAACATTACAAAAAACACAATAATAGTGAAAATTTGGCTATCTATTTGGACTTATGCGATCAACTAGATTTAGCCATCAGTAATGCATTTGAAGAATTTAATTCAAAAACTGAACTTGAAATAAAGTCCTGCCCAAAGAACTTCTTTAATTACGTAAAAACCAAATTAAAATCTGACAATTTTCCATCAATAATGCATCTTGACGAACGTGTCGGGGATAGCTCGGAAAAAAATTGTAAGCTTTTTGCAATTTTTTTTCAAGAAATCTATACGACATTTTCCGATGAAGATCGCGACCGCGATTATTTTGCATTTCATCCAGAATTTTCAAGGGACATTGGCGTCAATCAACTTCAAGTGCAGGATATTTTGCAGGCTTTAAAGAATTTAGACGCCTCAAAAGGTCCTGGACCTGACGGAATTCCTCCAGTATTTTTAAAAAGTCTAGCAATGGAACTCACTGCTCCATTGTTTTGGCTTTTTAATATGTCACTGGAATCCGGAACCTTCCCAAAAATATGGAAAAGCTCATTTTTAGTACCTATTTTTAAATCTGGCCGAAAATCTGACGTACGTAATTATCGTGGAATAGCCATTATCTCTTGCATTCCAAAGCTTTTCGAGGCAATTGTAAATGAAAAATTATTTCTTCAAACCAAAAATAGAATTACTGACATGCAACACGGCTTCTTTAAAGGACGTTCGACCTCGACAAATTTACTTGAATTTATAGACTATTCATTAAATGCAATGGATAATGGAAACCACGTAGAAGCTCTCTATACAGACTTTAGCAAGGCATTTGACCGAATTGACATACCAATGCTTCTTTTCAAATTGAAAAAAATTGGAATTGAGCCAGGACTCCTGAAATGGCTTGAATCATATTTAACTAACCGCCAACAAATAATTAAATTCAACGGAAAGAAATCGACCCCAATTCAAGTCACCTCAGGAGTCCCGCAAGGCTCTCATCTGGGACCTCTTCTTTTTATTCTGTACGTAAACGACATTTCCTTCATTCTCAAAAAAATAAAATTGCTAATCTATGCCGACGACATGAAGCTCTTTTTGGAAATAAAAAATGATGAAGACATCAATATATTCCAGAGTGAAATACACATATTCTACACATGGTGTAAAAAAAGCCTATTAGAACTGAATGTAAAAAAATGCAACTTAATATCATTTAGCAGAAAAAGAACACCATCAAACATTTCAATTGCATTAGGAAATCAGAATGTAGAAAAATGTGAAAGAGTCAGGGATTTAGGGATTATCTTAGACTCCAAACTAACTTTCATAGACCATTACAATACAATTATTCACAGGGCAAATAACATGCTAGGCTTTATCAAGCGCTTTTGCTATAACTTTCAGGACCCATACACAATTAAAACACTATATATTGCCTATGTGAGGTCAATACTGGAATATTGCAGCATTGTATGGTCTCCATTTTCAATCACGCACGAAGAAAGATTAGAATCAGTACAAAAGCAATTTCTATTATATGCCCTTCGTAAATTAGGTTGGACATCATTTCCTCTTCCATCATATGAAGCACGCTGCATGCTTATAAACATACAAACATTAAAAGAGCGTCGTGAATATGCAATGGTTTCGTTTGTAAACGATATCGTTTCGCAGCGCATTAACTCAGCAGAACTTTTATCAAAATTAAATTTTTATGTACCAACTCGACAACTCAGAAATCGAAATTTATTTGCCGTAACCCATCATCGCACAAATTATGCAAAATTTGGGCCATTAAATCGCATGATGGCGTCTTACAATCAATACTGCGAAACCATTGACTTTTCAATGTCTCGGCATAAACTAAAACAATATTTTAACTCCATACGGAATCATAACTCGTAGGAAGTAAAAATATAATAGCTGACAATATATTTTTTAATATTCTTAAGAAAAACAAATTTGTATATGTATTTGTACTAGTCTACATCGGTTGATGAAATAAATAAATAAATAAATAAATAAGTCGCTAAAAGCTAAAATCAAGGCAGTGATGACATCTATGGATCGAAACATTTTAAAACGTGCATACTGCAGTTTCCGGAAGCGTCTAACTACAGTCGTCGAAAGGGAAGGCAATTTTTTTGAATAAATTTACTTACAACTTCCATATGTTGCGAAATAAAATAAATCGCACAAAATTCATTGCTAGAATAACTAACTGGTGTATTTTTTCTCAAATATGCCATTTACTGCAAAAATTCGTCACGCACCCTGTACTCTTATGAGGGAAGAGAAATTAATTAAGAAGTTGTTCTAGCAACAATTATTAATTGATTTTGGTCAAAGTCAACATAATCAATACGGATCTTACTTGAGAGTCAAAGAGAACTCTTTATACCATTTAGATTAATTCAATCATCATTTGAACATTTTTTAACTGCATTTGTTCAATTCGTAATAGTTTTGTATCGTCAATCGTCCATATACGCCTTCATAATCGGCTTTGAAAACTTCAAAACACTTGTTCTAAAAAAACCCAAGATGAAATATTTTAAAACCATCACAGATTTGATTGTTAGGATCAAAACTAACATCCTGTCAAGGAAAATCTGAGGTACATGAATGTTGCAAAAAAAGTGCCTTCAGACATAGCGTGTAACATTCACTAGCAGGCCTGGGTTCAATCCCAGTCGGCGCCGCCGGGATGTTCTGAGGCATAACATCTCTGATCACGCCTTCCTTCGGATGGGAAGTAAAGCCGTTGGTCCCCGGTTCATGAGTTGATGGGTCGATAGGTAGGGTCTAGGTGTGGGTGCTGCCTTCCTGGCACGTCGGTAGCATTGGTGCTCAGCACGGAAAACAAGAATGTGAAATTGCGTTCTCTAAGTAGATGGTTGAATTATAAGCAGTTGAAATTGATTACAAGTAAAACGATATTTATGGTTATTTCACGGAATCGAGTAAATGAGGACGTCTCTGTTGTAATTGATGATGAGACTATTGATCGCGTTCGGGAGATTAAATATCTTAGCGTGATTATTGCTGACACACTTAAGTTGAACTCTCACATTGACAATGTCATAAAGAAAATTGCCAAGAAGTATGGAATTCTATGTCGACTGAAAAACGATTTAACTATTGCCAGTAAAATACAGCTATACAAATCAATCATCTCTCCTCATCTTGACTTTTGCCCATCCATTTTATTTCTTTCCAATGCTACACAAATATTGAGATTACAGCGCTTGCAGAGTAAAATAATGCATTTGATTTTGAGATATAATAGAATCAGTTCCTCAACTTTGATGCTAGACGCTTTACAATGGTTGTCGATCAAGCAAAGAATTGTATATTTGACTATGGTGTTCATTTTTAAAGAAGTTAACGGTTTGCTGCCTCGATATTTGTGTGATCGAATTGAAAGAGGGCTTGCATAGATATAATACTAGACACGCGGTTGAAGTAAGAACACCACATTTCTTGACTTGTGCTTCACAAAATTAATTGCATTTTAAAGGAATAAATGTTTTCAATTCGATGACTAGATAAATCAAACGTTCAGCAACACTTACAGACTTTAAAAGACACTGCATTTCACACGTGAAATCTGTCGTTAACCAGTGATTTTTTTTTATGAATTGACAAATTATGTATCTTGACGAAGTTATCTCTAACGGATTATTTGCTATGGATAGCAGTCATTACGAATTTTTAAATAATTATTGTAGCACTGCAAAAACTATTTCTGTTCGCCGCGATGGTGATGATGGATTTTAATGCTTGATTTAATAGAAGATTAATTAAAAAAAAAAGTATTCTACAAAGGTTTGAGCCTCGTGCACGTATTACGGATATTTGGAAGATACCTTGAGTTAGTAGTAAGTTTTCTGGCAAATGTTGGGGGTTCGTGAGCATTCCTGACATTGCTGAAAATTATGATAGCATCAGATTGCGCGGTTGCTAGTGTAATAGGACGCTTTGTTGATTGTTCATTAACTCTTGGTTGCTTGTAATACTTATGAATATTTGAGGTGGACATCTGTAAACTCTAGAGGGAATTTATATCTGTAATTGTAACCTGTGTAACCAGTGGGGCCTCCCTTAGCTCAGTCGGCTACAAAGCAAGACCATGCTGGAGGTGGATGGGTTCGATTCCTGGTCCGGTCTAGGAATTTTTCGGGTTGGAAAATTTCTCGACTTCCCTGGGCATAGAAGTATGATTGAACTTGCCACACAATTATACCAATGCAAAAATGGTGCAGGCATCGAAAGCTCTCAATTAATAACTGTAGAAGTGCATATAGAACACTAAGTTGAGAGCACGCAATAAGCTAATATGCGATATGCAATAAGCTTGAAATGCGAAGAAGAAGAAGAACTGTAACCAGTTCGATTTTGTTTGCTAACCTGGTGAAATGTCATATCTAATTATTTCAAAGATAAATCGTCCAGCTCAATCCTTTGTAGGGGCAAGAGGTGGGACCATCATCATCATCCATCCAGATCACAGAAGCTTCTCTGAAGCTCACAATTTTACAATATCTTGCTGAAGGTCCTCTGTGAAGGTACCGAAATATATCTGAAGTTGTGAACAGGAACGGGTTGAAATGTCATCGTTTGGTGTTGTTGAGGTTAGTTCTTGATTCTATTCTGAAGCTTATATGAAGTTGGTCAATGAGTGATCTTCTTTTTCATACTGGGACTGTCCAGAATCCCCCTTTGGATTGAATGGATTGTTTGGAATCCCCCTGGACTGTCATGCATCTCCCTAAAATTGAGTGAAATCCTCCCTGGGATTGTCCGGAATCTCCCCTGGGATAGTCCATATTCCCTCCTTGGATTGTCCGAAGTCCCCTTTGATATTGTTGGGAAGCCGCACTGAGATTGTCTAAAATCCCCTCTAGGCTTGTTCGGAGTCTCTACTGAGACTGTCATAAATCCTCTTTGTGATTGACTGGAATCCTCCCAGGGATTATACAAAATCCCTCTTGGGACTGTCATGACTCTTTCTTGGGATTGTCCATCTCAATCCGTACCAATCCGTTGCTAATGTTTGCAGCACTCGAACGTCATCGGCATGGCAATAAAGCAATACAGCTGTGATCTGACTGTACCGTATTTTTTTTTCTTCGCATTTCAAGCTTATTGCATATCGCATATTAGCTTATTGTGTGCTCCCAACTTAGTGTTCTAGATGCACTTCCACAGTTATCAATTGAGAGCTTTCGATGCCTGTACCATTTTTGCATTGGTATAATTGTGTGGTAAGTCCAATCATACTTCTATGCCCAGGGAAGTCGAGAAATTTTCCAACCCGAAAAATTCCTAGACCGAACCGGGAATCGAACCCAGCCACCTCCAGTATGGTCTTGCTTTGTAGCTGCGCCTTTACCGGCTGAGCTAAGGGAGGCCCCATGGAGGACTGTTCCGTATGGTCACCATAAAAATCTTCCATCGATTTTCCTTTCGTACACGTGCAATTCGAAAGTGCCCAATTGCCCTTCCATTACCGACAGATCTTGCCAGTAAACACTGCAAGCGCACCGTTTAAAATGTAGTTGAAATACGTAAAGTTGCTTTGCTGGACAGTATTGGTTGCTATGGGTATTTAATGTTGAGGAACGCGAGTTACTCTAAATGACTCAATGTTAGCTCCGATTTTACTCATGATAAAAATTTGTCTTGCCCCAAGCCCTAAGCTACTTATTAAAACGTGCACCGTTAGAAAAAAAAATAATTCTTCGTAAATTCGATAGTCAAACTTTTACTATGAGTTAACTAACTGAAATAATCGAAAGTTATTTCGCATTCTTGGAGCTGATTTATTTGTTTTTAACATGGGAAAATAAAAGCTAGTGAACACTCCAATTGAACATGATCGAAAGTTCTATCTCAAACATCCCATTCGACGTTCTGTCGCTTTGACCTTTAGCCTCCCTATTTTTCATTTGAACTTTCGTCCTTTCGACCATTTGTCCAGTTCACTGGGTGTCCATGCGACCTTTTGTCTCTTTAAATTTCGTTCGGTATTTTATCCATTAAGCCTTTTGACCATTCGACCATTTGTACTTTGACCATTTGTCCATCGACCTTTTGTCGTTCGACCTTTTATCCTTTGACTTTTTGTCGTTCGACCTTTTGTCGTTCAATATTTTGTCGTTCGACCTTTTGTCGTTCGACCTTCTGTCGTACGACCTTTTGCCGTTCGACCTTTTTGTCGTTCGAGCTTTTGTCGTTCGACCTTTTGTCGTTCGATCTTTTATCCTTTGACTTTTAGTCGTTCGACCTTTTGTCGTTCAACCTTTGGTCGTTCGACCTTTGATCGTTCGAACTTTTGTCGTTCGACCTTTTGTCGTTCAACTTTTTTTCGTTCGACCTTTTGTCGTTCGATTTTTTGTCGTTCGACCTTTTGTCGTTCGACCTTTTGTCGTTCGACCTTTTGTCGTTCGACCTTTTGTCGTTCGACCTTTTGTCGTTTAACCTTTTGTCGTTCGACCTTTTGTCGTTCGACCTTCTATCCTTTGACTTTTTGTCGTTCGACATTTTGTCGTTCGACCTTTGAAGTTTGACTTTTTGTCATTCGACCTTTTGACGTTCGACCTTTTGTCGTTCGATCTTTTGTCGTTCGATCTTTTGTCCATCAACCTTTTCACCTATGCCAAAAGGTCGAACGATAAAAGGTCGAACGACAAAAGGTCGAGGAGGTCGAGGACAAAAGGTCGAATGAAGAATGCTCGAAATGCAAAAGGTCGAAGGACAAACGGTCGAAGGACAAACGGTCGAAGGACAAACGGTCGAAGGACAAACGGTCGAAGGACAAACGGTCGAAGGACAAACGGTCGAAGGACAAACGGTCGAAGGACAAACGGTCGAAGGACAAACGGTCGAAGGACAAACGGTCGAAGGACAAACGGTCGAAGGACAAACTGTCGAAGGACAAACGATCGAAGGACAAACGATCGAAGGACAAACGGTCGAACGACAAACGGTCGAACGACAAACGGTCAAACGACAAACGGTCGAACGACAAACAGTCGAACGACAAACGGTCGAAGGAAAAACGGTCGAACGACAAATGGTTGATGGAAAAAAGGTCAAAGGAAAAAATCTCGAACGACAAAAGGTCTAAGGACAAAAGGTCGACACACAAAGTGTCGAAGGACAAAAGGCCGAACGACAAAAGTTCGATGGACAAAAGGTCGATGGACCAATGATCAAACGCAAAAGGTTGAATCGATAACAGGTTGAATTGAACTGAGGGGGAAAACATATCGAATGGACAAAAGGTCGAACTGAACTTAGACATTTCATCCCTCGATGTTAAATTTGACCTTTTGTCCATTCGTACTTTTGTCACTTTAAGTTAAATTTGACATTTTGTCTATTCGACCTTTTTTCCTTCAATCTTTTGTCCTTTCGACCTTATGTCTTTCGACCTTTTGTCCTACAACCGCTCAGCTTTGATTTTTTTTGTTCGGGTCATAAATCACTGTGATCAATACATTCATTCTATGTGATATCATCATGTGAAAAAGGACATATGTGCCAAATGTAAACCATTACTTTAAAAATCTATTTCTCGTGGTTGTGGACTCATTCAGGCAAACCGACACCAGCGTCTGGTAGAGGCAGTTTGCTCTATCAGATGGTATAGTTAGATTGCGTGGGCGTATTGTGATTCGTGAGCAATCGACGTTCTAAGTAATTGTTGACGTTTGGCTTGTATGCTCTTTGAACACGTTGCTCGAGAATTGTTCGTGTCCTTTGTTTGGTGTATGCAGGGTTGCTTCAACCCACTTACTATTCAAATTGGTTTATCTGAATTATGAAGTTATTAGATGTTATAATGAAAATTAGTTGATTTAAGTTACAAGAAGAGATTGTAAAGTGTGGGTTTCGCACATAGAATCTATCAATTTAACTTTTAGTGCGTCATATTCAAACTCTGAGTGAACGCTCACGAATCTTAAAATCACTTATTGTGACACTCTGAATGTTAAAGGAACAGGATTTATCAGATTATCACATGCTTTACAACCTCTTCTTGTAGCTTACAAGATTACATTCAGAGCGTCACCATAAGTGATTTTAAGATTCTAATTCGAATATCTGATGATTTCATAATTCCGAAAAACATCCGTATCCGTTTTTGATTTAGTTCATACTTGCTCTCATCAATAATTCTTATTCAATTGTGATGTTCCGTATCCTTCAAAGAGTGCTGGGATCACTCCAAAGACGGGTTCTCTCATGAAACAAAATAAATGTCCTTAGCGACAAAAACAAACGATGATACCAAGGTGTAGGTCACTCCGCACACCAATCATGGGTCATATTTTTTGTCAGTGTACCGCAGGTATGTCGATTGTGCCGGTCATTACACTCAAAAAATTTCACATGCCATCATCATGAGTCTCACACTTAACTTTGCGCTTATTGTGAAACACATCCATTTCATGTGTGAATCTTATGCTATGAACCATGCCTGAACACTATGGATTTGAATTGTGACACACTTGGATTCTATGTGTCTCATATGGTGATATCAATAGCTTTGGACATCATAGTTCAACATTCTACTTTATTGACTCTAAAATTGAATCGACAAATATATAAACAAAACTGCTAGAGGCCAGAGCTTTCACATATCTTTTTAATGGGTCTGATTTGGGATTCGATCATGGACTGTTGGGGAGTGCTGCTGCCGGAGTCTTCGTTCTATCTCACTGTGCCAGGGTTGTTCTCATATATGAGGCGGGTTAATAGGATAAAGTCACAGCTCTTGTTTTCGATGTTTACCTTTCTGAGCAAGCAATTCATATCGTATTGAAATGCAAAACACTTTAAATCCATCTGTTTTGAACAGTAGCGTGATTCAATGTGCAATACACTTGAATAGAAAGTGAAAATTTTTCAACATTTCAAAGTTTGAAACACTCTAAATTAACGTGTATAACACATCGAACCAAGGTGAAATACACTTAAAGTAAATGTGATTCTGCATTTAAAAAATCAAGTGTTTAAACACTTCGATCAAACGTGTGAAATTTTTTGAGTGTAGAGCAAGCTGCAATTGTTTGAAAAATATCCATCCCGGCAGCCCGGTATTTCTGACACCTTGAATGTTTTGGTTTTAAATCGCATGGATAAATCGGATTAAGGATGACGTGGAAAGTGGCAAGTGCGCCACTTGGTGTTTTGTGTTCATAGAACATAAAAAGTCCTGTGTTTTAGGAGTTTATAATGCCCTCAAATGTAGACCAAACACCTAGCCTTTGATGTGAAAAGCAACGGCTTATCAGAGACCGGAAAGAGTTGGAACCGGTGAGGAACAATTTTTGAAGACCGACTTTAGAGGATGATGAATATGACTTCTGTAGTTTGTTTTTTTTTGTGAGTTGCAGCATTATTTGAATTAAGGGTACTAATGGGGTCTGATTGAATTCTCTTGAGCCCACTCTAGAACCTACATGTCGTATTTAGATCTATAAGTGAACCCAGAAGTGAACTGCTGGTCTGAGTTCCTCTGGTATATTCAATTAGAAGATGTTCCTGAATATACAGTCAAACAGCACGTAATGTTGTGAACAATTTCATTGACAGTTTTCCTGCAGTGGTGCCATTTTATTTACAACAATCCAATGTCTACGAGATTGTGCCGAAGGTGTGCCGATGGATGTGCCCAAGCTGTGCTGAATCTAATTTCGGCACAATGTGCTGAGTTATTTACCCCTTGGATGATACTGATATTTAACCATGCATCATAACTCTGATCCAAAATTGTTCTTGTTTCTAATCTCTGTGACTCGGAACATGTATTTGATCTAACCTCTCTTTTTTGAACGGGTTTGAACAAAAAAAAATAATATTTCTATCAAAGACGACTTTTAAATGTATTCCATACGTACCGTTGGATTTGATAAAGAGTCACAAATTGTTAAGATATTGTTCAAAATCTAATACTGCTTCTTGATTCTTAATTCGTCCTACGAGTTTCAATTCCGTCCTATCGCATTGAATCGCCATTAGATTTTCTTTGTCCTACGGATAAATGTAGAAAAAGGGGATTCGCTAGGAGCGCTTCTTTTGTTTTGAGAACAAAGCGCGTAAATAATCATACAATGCGCTCTAATAGGATTTATGTTGTAGCTAATGAACTAACGCATCGGAACAAACCTATTATTGATTTGTGTACGGTAAAGTCATTGATATTATTGATCTTTTCTAATCGAATGAACGGAAATGGGTGATTACGACGAAATTGTGCTCTACCCTTTACAATGAGTTTTATTTTAGTTCAGTTGTTTATTATTTTAAGACATTTAGATGTACAGTTATTCCAAATATAACAGAAGAAGGAAAACAAAATGATTTCACTTTTAGGAAAGCATCTAGTTCGAAGTTCCATCCGAAGCTAACTCCTAAGGTAAAAAGGTAATTGAATCATTAAACAATGACGATGTTCCTTAATAAGTAAAAAATCTCCTTAAAATAGATCGGGTTGCTCCTTAAATGATTGATCAAAATACGTTAAAAATCTTAAAATGCTCAGTAAATATTTAAAGTACGCTCCCTAAAATAGAGAAAACTGTACAGTAAGCATTTGAAAATGCTCCTTAGTATGCACCGCTTTGCACCATTTTGAAGTGTAATTGTACCATCATTGTGTGCATTTGTGCATTTTTACTGAACATTTCAGCTGATTTCATGGTACTTATTAACCTTTCTGCAGCAGCTTCTCCGATGATATATGGTACAATTACACTTCAAAATGGTGCAAAGCGGTGAATACTTAGGAGCATTTTCAAATGCTTAATGTACAGTTTTCTCTATTTTAGGGAGCGTACTTTAAATATTTACTGAGCATTTTAAGATTTTTAACGTATTTTGATCAATCTTTTTTTTTTTTTAAGCTTTATTAAAGAGATTTTTAGCCTTAGGCTAGTTCATCTCTGCTTTTGATCAATCATTTAAGGAGCAACCCGATCTATTTTAAGGAGATTTTTTTTACTTACTAAGGATAATTTCATCTGTTTTATTGAGCAAAATTAGGGCTGCCACATCCTAAAACAGGTCACGTATAAAGTTCATTATTTTGTTATGATTAACACTGTGTCATTTTCACTACTGATTTTTAATATAGATTTACTAATTAATAATAGAATATCAAACTTAAACCATTGTAAATTTAATCCTTCATTGAAAGTCTTAAATCATTAACGCTCGGAGGACAGCCACCTCCCCTTTTCCCAGACCCATAGAATAGCTGCAGTAAAAACAAAATAAAACCAGAGAGTAAAATTTGTATGCCTCAATATGCTTGATCTCATTCATCACTGACACGCATTCCATTCCAGAGAGCCAATCGCTTGTAACTCCCAATTGCTGCACAAATTCTTACACCCCGCAGGCATTCCGCTAGCCAGCAGTGTGACATGGATAAATTTCCCAGAACAAATTCATGTCAAAGATGCAAGATTATTCAATCACACTCACTCCGAGCACTTGAGGTTCTCCGTGGGGTAATTGTTTCACTTACTTTAGAACTTCGTACCAACTCCGGACTGGAACGGGAAAGCTGAATAGAAAGCACCAAAGCAAAAATAGAAAACTATCCTCGTCTTTCTCCTCTCAATCCAAGGCAGCCAAAGTCTCCAGCGCTCGAGCTCTCCGCTGAATGTGTTATCAATAAAATACATCATAACAAACATAACATCATGTCAGTCATGCATGCTAACAAGACATGACTAGGCAGGCAGCACCAGCTCCAACGGCAGCAGGCAGCGGTCTAATCGACTCTTCTCGCTCCAGCTCCCTCAGCTCTGCTCCCTGCGACTCTCGAGATGAATCGGACTCATGTTGCGCCCAGCGAGGCGAGCAAAAAAATGAAAATTGAAATCGGCTTTCATTTCACGAGCAATTTCTTTCCATAGGTAGGTACTACTATTTCTAATCCCAAACTAGCGGCAGTCCACTCTGCTGGCTGCTCGTTCTTTGCCACACAGCATCTTCCAGCAGGAGTAGACTCTGGACCGCAGCCTCCTGTGGCTTTTCGATTTCGCAATCGAAACTAGATCTTTCAACGAGTCAACGAGAGTGGGCCGAGGTCCGCCTTGCGTCATCCGTCTGATGGGGTCTTATCGTTCACGCAGTTGTTCCCCGCCCGCTCCTTCTAAGCCCCTTCGGCTGCTTAGAGCTCACATCAAGTGAGGACAACTTGAACTCCCTGATGAGAGTGCTTTGCAGCGAGATGATGCCACGCGAGCACGCAATGGATAGGAATATGTCAACATTCTGCTGGGAGAAGGAAACGGAAAGTGGTTGATAGGTGTAGTTTTCTACTTTCCAGAAGAGTGCTTCGTTCTTGACATGTGGTGGGAAAAATTTAAGTGATACCCAGTTGAAGATGACACACGAGATGTAATTGGTGCATTATTACAAATTCGCGTTTAACATGCGAAGAATGTCCAACCAAGATGGGAATTTCTAGATAGCCCTCAGTTGCAGCGCAGTGCAAGTTCAATGAACCTTCCTTTCGGGTCGTGGGCAATCCAAACAACTTCAGCAACATTGTTTGCCGGTTTAGACTCCGGACCCGTCCTGAACTCCAATCGCTAGCTGATCAACAACCACCCTCCCCACCTCCCACCGCCATTCTTCGTTGCAGTTGTACTGCACGGACGCACCGGGGGAAAAAGATCATCTTGAATTTAAGCACCTTCGCGCGTACCAACTTCGTCCGTCAGTCCTTTCTTTCATTCTTTCTTACTTCAAGCGCAGAGGCAGGAAGCCCGAGAACAATTGATAACAACAAAAGACAGAGCAGAGTTTCATTCAACCGACAACAATCCCTCCAAATCTCCCCGAGAAAGCAGTGAAAGACAGCCTCAGCATTTCAACGGTAGGGTTGAAGAACTCCACCGGAGACTCAAGCCTTATGAATATTCATATCCATGCGCACATATCTTAATTTTGAACAATTCCTCTTGGGCTGAATCCAAGAACTGAACGACTATGTAATCTTCCTCGTTGTTACTTAGCCTTGTTGTGTCACAATGAAATTGTTTCGAAATTTCCAGTCCAAGACGACGAAGAATCGTGCCTTTTTTTCCCCGTCATGTTGCAAATAATATCGACCCTGCCGAAGAACGAAAACGAAAATCTGTATCGTCCAAGTCACGTGCAATTGCGCGCGACCCTCGAAAAACACATCCACGACTCCAGACTTTAATCGATGAAAAAAAAAAAAGTCCCAGCCGAAACGAGTTTTCGCTGAGTTTGCATAAATGCACTTGCTTTAGGGTTACTTGCCCTCGGTCTGTGCCTGCGGGATGGGGTGTGAGTGGTGCAAACGATTCGTGATTTTTTTTTATTTTTTTATTTTTGCATCCAGAGAAAGAAGACGACGCGAGATAGGTGGTAGAACTTGAACTTGGACCTTGGGATAAAAAGTCATCCGTAGAGGAAGTCGTGGGTCGTAATTCTTTCGGCTGGGCTCGATAAGCGGGACGTCTTCGATGGGGCGATGGAATGGAGGAGATTGGAGGTCTCCATGGACGACGACGTGTGTGCTCGTCGGGTGTGGTGACCCTCGAATACATTGTAAGGAGCAGCCGAGATGTGATTCAGTGATAGAAATGAGCTGGTTGCTCGGGTGGTTCGGAATTCATGTGCTTGGATATGGTGGGGAATTGCAATTTAGGCTCTCGATAAAGTGATGCCACATTTCCAGATTGTAGGGCACGAAAAACGTTGGGACCCCCGTGTTTATTTTGAATCCGTTAGGTACTGCATCAAGTTCGTTGCATTCGAAAATAGTTCCAGAAGGTAGGAGGACATTTGGCCTTTTCAGAAAAAAATACACGGTACAAATATTCAAAAATTATGGTCAAAAAAATTATAAAATCTGTTTGAAACTTCAATTGCAAAAACATGAGTTTTCCGTGCTGAGCACCAATGCTACCGACGCCAGAGAGGCAGCTCCTACACCTGGACCCTACCTATTGACCCATCAACTCATGAACCGGGAACCAACGGTTTTACTTCCCTTATAAGAGATGCTATGCCTCAATTGAGCAAAAGTATTTTTCTTTGAAAAACTCGAACAGCTGGTACAATTTGGATCTTTTGCGTCTTAAACATAAAAGGGACAAATGCTACAAAACGTTTTGTAGATCTAATAATGACAATCATTGGACTAGGTACATAATCGCGCGTAATAAGTATTCACAATCGATAAAGAAAACTCGTTGTGAATATGTACAAAGGAAGATTGATCAGCATCAAAACAACAGCACAGAGTTATGGAAAATTTTGAAGTCTTTATTAAAACCTAGTAATTGCAACCCGCGGTCCATAACTTATATTGGCACATTTGAAAAGTCAGAGCAAGTAATTGCATCTAAATTTAATGATTATTTTGTCAACAGTGTTTCATTGCTTAATCAATCCAATGAATTGGTCGAGGAACCTTACGAAATAAAACAGCCAGTTAATAGTAGGTGTAGATTTGAAGTTTTTCACCCAATTACATTAGATGAACTTAGAGTTATTTTTTTTTTCAATAAGTTAATTGCCTAAATTTGTTACTATAACTATCGTTTAATTAAATTTTAGTGATTTGTAGTGAACTAGCTACTGAAGTAGGTTAGTTGAAGAAGAAGTTCGTGAAAATATTGAATTTAATAACTCTAAATTTGCTTAATCTAGATGCTTCAATTTGATCCTAAAATTTGGTAAACTACAATTTGTTCCTAAACCCTATATACTTGATTTACCCTAAGTAACTAGTAAGTAGCTCATTCTACATCGTTTGTGTGCTTCACTATAACAATAATTGAATCCCTAAATCCTTAATCTAGTCAAATCTTTGTTGAAAGAGTGACGGAAGATAACTCTAGGTTTGAAAAATCTCCCGCACATCCTCCTATCGCTTTTCATGGGGGAATTTCTCTTCCTCCAGCGCTTTCTCCTTTGCACTTTTCTCCTGCTGCAACTGATCTAGGGATTCCTCCAGGTTGACCTCATTGGTACTTCCTTTTCCAGATTTGGATCCGGCATCACTCCTCGCACTATTCTTTCTGCTATGTGGTTTCTTTGGGACAGACTTCTTGGTTCCTTTCGGCACCTTCAGCATATATGTGCACTTTGAGCACGTCTACGGCACCTCCTTTATAGCTGCTGTCTTACCAGTACAACTATAATGGGTCCAAAAATCACAGACATCACACTGGACCATATCATCTACGTGGTCATGGCCTTCACAAATCGTACAGTTTAGATCGCTGTTCTATTCTTCACTCAACGGTGGTGTTGATTTCTCTGACATTTTGAGGTTATATCCGATGTTGTTCTTCAAGAATGTTCCGATTAATGAAAGCAACTTCCTCAGAGCAGTCTCATTTTGGACAGCTTGAAGCTGAAATAGGTTTGATTATAAGCGTTAAGATTGGGTTGGATTTTATATTAGTTTAATAAAACCTATTTCAGCTTCAAGCTGTTCAAAACGAGACTGCTCTAAGGAAGTTGCTTTCATTAATCCGAACATGGCTATATTTTAGATGCGCAAACTTGATTTTCTATGGATCACTTTCTTCAGTTTAAGGTTCACTGCTGAATGTGTTATGGATCAATTGCAATATGTTTATGGGTAATTCGTACAATTGCAATGCTCATTCTTTAGAAATATAGCGGTACATTTTTACAATTGTGTTGCATTTCACATAAAATATTGATAATATTGATATTTTTTATGGATCATCCACACTTTTTTAGAGATTTTCTCCGATGTTTTATGGATCATTTGGATGTTTTTTTTTATTGAACGTTTTCCATTTTTTTATATTCAAAAATATGTTTGCCATTTGGTATTAGCGAAGTGAAAAAATAACTTGGAGTGTAAAGACACGATTGTTGCTGTTTTTATGGATCTTAAACGCGCTTTTGAAACAATTTCTAGGCCCTTATTGTTGAGATCAATCAAGCGCTTTGGAATTACGAGTACTGCATATAAATGGTTTGAAAGCTATTTGTCTAACAGAACTCAACGGACTGTTTTTAATGATTCTGTTTCCATTCCTGTGGGAATAACCTTGGAGTTCCCCAGGGAAGTGTATTAGGGCCCCTGTCATTGATTATGTATATTAATGACTTGCGACGTGTTTTACGATTTTGAGACATTAATCTTTTTGCAGATGATACTGTGTTATTAATTGCAGCTATGGATTTAGATGATGCTTTTTTACACTTGAATGAAGATTTGCGTTATCTTAGTAGATGGTTGAAGTATAAGCAGTTGAAATTGAATACAAGTAGAACTAAATTTATGGTAATTTCGCGGAATCGATTAAATGAGAAATTCTCTGTGAGACTATCGATCGCGTTCGCGAGATTAGATATCTTGGCGTGATTATTGATGACAAACTTAAGTTCAACTCTCACATTGACAATGTCATCAAGAAAATGGCCAAGAAGTATGGAATTCTATGTCGACTGAAAAACGATTCAACTATTGCCAGTAAAATATAGCTACACAAATCAATCATCTCTCCTCATCTAGACAATTGCCTTTTAATTTTAATTCTGGCCAATGAAACACACATATCGGGATTACAGCGCTTGCAAAATAAAAGATTTTAAGATGTAATAGATTCACTTCCTCAACTTTGATGCTAGACACCTTTAAATGGTTGTCGGTGAAGCAAAGAATTGTATATTTGACTATGGTGTTCATTTTTAAAGTAGTTAACAGTTTGCTGCTCCGATATTTGTGTGATTGAATTGAAAGAGGAAATGACTTTCATAGATATAATACTAGAAACGCGGCTGAAATAAGAAAACCACATTTTTTGACTTGTGCTTCACAAAATTCATTATATTATAGAGGAATAAATGTTTTCAATTCGATGCCTAGACATATAAAACGTTCAGAAACAGTTGCCGAAATTAAAAGACTCTGCATTTCACACGTTAAAACTGTCTTTTGAACAGTTATGCAGTGATTTTTTTTTCAATGAATTGCCAAATTATGTAATTTAACGAAGTTATCTTTAACGGATTATTTTGTATGGATAGCTGTTATAATGACTTTTTAATAATTATTGTAGCACTGCAAAAACTATTTTTTTCACTACGATGGTGATGATGGATTTTTATTTTTTGTAGTAGCAAATTAAAAAAAAGAGTAATCTATAAAGGTTTGAGCCTCACGCGCGTATTACGGGCATAGAGGACTGAATTTAACATTTGATTAAAAAAAAAATGCAATTTTGAATCTTATTTGGAAGATACCTTGAGTTAGTAGTAAGTTTTCTGGCATATGTTGGGGGTTCGTGAGCATTCCTGACATTGCTGAAAATTATGATAGCATCAAGTTGCGGGGTTGCTAGTGTAATAGGATGCATTGTTGATTGTTCATTAACTCTTGATTGCTTGTAATACTTATGAATATTTTAGGTGGACAAAAAGGCGAACTAAGAGATGGACGCCTAAGCTTTTTCACATTTATATCGCTGTGGAGCAACTGTAAACTCTAGAGGGAATTTATATTTGTAAATGTAACCAGTTCAAACCTCAAATCTTTGTAGGGAGAGGTGGGACCATAACCATCATCACTTGTTATCCTATTTACAATCGTCATGTCATTTCACACAGAACCACCTAATAATTCTACTTTGAACTTAAACAATGGACTTGGAGCTGAAGTCAAAATTTTTTAACAATACTTCCAAAAACTCCATTGGAATTTGTTTTTACATACCTTATTAGCTCTGGAATTCATTCTAAAATCTCCTCTAAATTCCTTTGGAATTTTCATCAAAATTATCGAATAAGTTCTTCAAAGGGATTGTATCCGGAAAACCTAGTAGTTGAGAAGATTATTATTTTCCAAAGAGAAGACGAAGCATATTTTTTCCCGGTTCATCATCGAAATTCACGGACTTCTCCCGGTGGTTTAAAATTTCCGGCTTTTTCCAGACTTCGCGATTCACTGGTCACCCTGTGTCAAGTATACAATCTATTCTATCTAGCCGAAACACAGAAAACAAAACTAACTCAGAGAGTGAGTAACTTTTGCTCATTCGTAAGGATACATACGTAAAAGTGACTCACTCTCTGAATAAGATTAGTTTTCAGTGAATGTAGACTGCATAAGCAAGCCTTTTGAATCAAATGTTACTAGTGCTGAATGGTGAGTGAATTCTGAACTAAGAGTCCAAGTAACAATTCAAGCTGAACATTAAGAACAGATGCTGATTATTGGTTGATTTAAGGTGTACAAAGCTGATTAACATAAGGCTGAATATATAGTTGATTAGTTGTGCATGAAGCGAATTGAACAAGCCTTATTTAAGCTTAACACAACTCCACAAATCAGCAATGCGTTACACATATTCTGATAGCTTGATTTGTAAAATGTCGTCAGTGCCTTTGTCACTCGTTGAATGTCCGTTATTTTAGTTCTATAAATTCAATGCCTACCTTTCACAAGCTGTGGAAGCAGTAGAGACAAGGATAAGGAGATTTTTAGGAATAGCTCCAGGTAAATGTAGGCTGCGACGACGTCGGAAGTATACAATTATAATCCTGTGTTTTGTCTGTTATATTGCACTGAAGTTTCAGACCGCATTCCAAAATATTACTCAATTATGGCACTTAAATAGCATCCAAATGGCCATCGAAATAAATCACGCACTTGTGTCCACATTGTGTTGACTGCACTTGAAAATGAGAGGAGTATTTTACTGTCACCAGTTGTTTTTTCACAATTCTGCATTGCTGTATAATACTCTTCCAGTTGCTATTATTCAACTTAAATTTGACGTGCTTCAACTTAATGATCATACCTTTTGCCTCACATATGCTTAAGTGGTTCAGTAGGTATGATTGATGCCTGTGAATCAGCGACTGCCAGTTCGAATCTCGAAATGCAAAGGAAACTTTTCGACTTATGTATATAAGCAATACAAATATGTAGATCCAATTAGTCAGCAACAAAGTTAAAGCAGTTTCATATAAATGCATAATAAGATATGAAGCGGTCTTCCATTATTATTTTTGAAATAAAACTAGAGAGCTGAACAAGGGTTGAAAAAGACTGTTATTTAATGCCTTAAAAAGCTTATAATGTATGTTACTGTTAAGCTTTAAACTGATTAAAATCACCAGATTTAGATGTTTAAAAGCTGAACATAGGTTAACGTGGTCCATTTACAGCAATTATTCAATGTAAGGCTGAATTAAAATCGATGAAACAATACTTGTTAAGCATCAAATTGTTACCTCGGAGGCCAATCATGAGATAGGTATTGTCCATCCGAATAACTTCACTGAATACAGAAACTTGTTTTCTGACCGTGCTGTCAAATTAAAACATGGAATTTGATGCAAATTGCACACTGAGAATGCCTATCCAATATCCAATTTCTAGCTGCAATGGCAAGCGAAATACATTGCAAACGAATATGACTCAGAAAATGAGTTTCTTTTGCTGATGATTTTGCTGATGCGTTGAATAACCCACGCTTTAATCAAAAAAATCATACGAATGAGTAAAAGTGACTCACAGCTGAGTAAAAGTTATTCACTCTCTGTTTTCAGTGCACAGCAAAAAAATAATTTAAATATTAAATCAAAGTGAATGCACTTCAATCGTGTCAAAAATATGGTGTAATATTACTTGCCAAAGAAGAGAAAATTACCAATAATACAGTGAATGAACTGACATTACGTTGCTTTTACTGCATTTGTTTATTTGAGTGGCCATAAAAATTACATGATATTTTTGACATGATTGAAGTGCATCCTCTTGGTTGTAATATTAAAATTAATTTTTTGCTGTGTGTGTAACGCAACGAACACTCCTGTTTATAATTCGGCAGCCAAACGATGACTGCAGTCAAACTTGATCTTTATGATCTTTATTTCATTTCAACTTGGATGATTACCATATACATTTGCCTAAGTGATTTAATTGCTTTCTTCATCTTTAGGTATGGGCAAAATTCAAAATTTGTTTTACAGAATTAGTCCTAGACTTAGTACACGGTCAACCACCTTGGTGGGATTGGTTCGTTTTGTTTTTAGAATTTGAAGAGAAACTACTTAATACTACTATTTACAGCTTAAAACTAACCTACTCTGCTATATACACTTAACCTACTATGTACAAATTGCTTATTAAAGCATGTTTGGATAAATTTTGTTGTCATATCATCAATTTTGGAATCTACTTTGGCAATTTCTGCCTCTTGATGGAGGTCTGCTATTCTTGTGATCTAGGATCATCCTCAACACTCTATTCTGTGCAACCTGGATTTTGTTCCTGTGGGTCTGAACGCACGATTCCCACACCGGGGCGGCATAGAAGATCGCGGGGGCTATGATCTGTTTGTAGATAGCCAGTTTGTTTTGCCTTGAGAGGCGGGATCTGCGGCAAATGAGCGGATACAAACACCTAACCAAGGCGGAGCACTTAACTAGGGTTTTCTCTATGTGCGAGCGGAACAGGAGCTTCTCATCGAACAACATCCCGAGATAAGTAACATCAGTGGACCACTCGACCCTTGTACCATCCATTATTACGGTACAGGAGGGAGAAGGTTTAAGTTTTGGCGACTGTCTGTGAAGGAACATGATCGCTTGGGTTTTCGAGGCGTTGATTTTGATTTTCCACGTGGTGGCATAATCAGTAAAGGTGTCAAGGCATCGTTGGAGCTTGTTCGTAATATCACGAGGCATCCTTTCAAACTTTCTACGTTTCCCTTACTTAAGCATTTGGATTATCATTCTATGCCCCTCATTTTTTTCTGTATTTAGTTGATTTAGGTGAATGATAGAAAAAAAAAAATGCTAGGTACAATGCCTACGCTGCACCGAACAAGTTCGAGGTCGATCCATTCAACGTGCAATGCTGAATGATTATGCGACTTCGGCTTGTGTTGTTAGGGACCAACTTTCTGATGGCTGTGTTAGGGGTGAGCACCTTGCGGTCGATAAATTGAATGTTTCCATATGTCTTAATTTTTAGCTTTTTAAAAATCTAACATTTATAATGTGTGCCATACCACACAAATTTTATAAAACTGCCGAATCGATTGACATACAAATCATCCAAATCCACTGGTTTTTGGCAAAGTTATTAACATTTAAAGTCTGACCAATTTTCGTTGCATTTTCCTGGATTTGAAAGTCTTACGATACAATGCTCAAACAATGAAAATTAATGTGATGAGATGAAATTTGTTCGAGACAAATCAGTTTTTTATTGTTAAGGTGCTTAACAACCCCTATTTTTACTGTAAATTTCTCATATAGGGGAAATGACTCTATTATTGGCCAATGGATCTAAGATTGGGCCCATCGCTAAAAATCTGCTATTTATCAATTTTATCTACACCCAACCGGGGGATGTAAGATTCGCTTACAATTATGTGGGATTCATCATCAGAGGATGTTAGTGGAGACCGCATGAACCGAATATGCGATATACCTAGCTGCGGTCCAATGCAAGAAAATTGGAGACCGAAAAATGTAGAGTGTATTAGTGAGGTAAATTAGTTATGTCGAAAAAAACTGGAAACAGACTGCCGGCTGGACTCGAACCACGAACGTTACGATTATCAGAATTGTGCTTTCTCCACTGTTCTCTCCGTGCTCCTGAATTTGGATAGCCTAAAAGCAAACATGAAACGCTCATTTTCTCGCATACTCGACTTCGTATGCTTTTTCTGCTGGAGAGATTCGAGGCAAGTGTGTGCGTTGTTCTACAATGTTCTACAATGTGCGTCGTTCTACAAGCTTACTGGTATAGTCGAGAGCGTAGATAAAACACGAAATAAAAAAGACAAAAAACCATTACATCGCCTGCATGGTCAATTCCTAAAATTCGTTGCGATGTTCATGAACAGAGGATGATAGGAAACGGAACTAACATTCATTGTAATAGATTTTTGGTTTGCGTGTAGATGACCGCGTCATCATATTTTTGGTGGCTATTGAAAATTTGGTCGATTGCTGAATTTATGTACGACATCACATCCATTTCCCCTACCATGATTTTATGGTAAACAACAAAAATGTCCAACGTTTGGACAGTAAATATCATGGTCACAATGACGGGTGGATCAGGATGCAGGTTGCTCCATGTCATTTTAGAATCAAAATTCGAATGTCTTCTTGATTGTAAAACAAGTTGACCTGGATTCTCTCCGTCTCTGACACAGTCGTTCAAATAATTCATATGGCATTCAGGTACATGGAAGTCGTACTTGAGAGTTTGTTCTTCGTTCAGGCTGAAAATGTCCTTAATTTCAGCATAATCAACTGCTTTCTTAGGTGGGACCAGTCATTGGTTGAGAATATCTGTACACGACGGTTCATTAACATCCACCTTTTCGCGGGACCAGCATTCAAGGGCAAACAGCATCGAACCTACGTGCGAGCACGCTTCGCCTAATTCAGCCATGCAATCGCAATGCGCAGCTTGGACTGTTCTACAGCTGTGGAATCTTCCGGCACCCAGCAAGATGTAGGCGTAAAGTTTAATTTTTGGGAGTGTCGATAATTGTTCATTTTTTTCCTTGATTTGTTTTCCGTCGATCTTGTCTTCCGTACTGATTACCAATGCTATCGACGCCAGGGAGGCAGCTTCCACACCTGAACCCTACCTATCGACCCATCAACTTATGGACCGGGGACCAACGGCTTTACTTCCCTTCCGAAAGAAGGCGTGATCAGAGATGTTATGCCTCAGAAAATCCCGGCGGCGCTTCAATGTTAAAACAATTTTAAATATTTTAAATGGAGTGAGGAAGTAGAAGGAAACCCACACGCAAACCAAAAATATATTACAATGAATGTTAGTTCCGTTTCCTATCATCCTCTGTTCATGAACATCGCAACGAATGTTAGTAATTGACCATGCAGGCGATGTAATTGTTTTTTGTCTTTTTTATTTCGTGTCGAGTTTCGTGTGCTATCTACGCTTTCGACTATACCAGTAAGCTTGTAGAACGACGCACATTGTAGAACATTGTAGAACGACGCACACACTTGCCTCGAATCTCTCCAGCAGAAAAAGCATACGAAGTCGAGTATGCGAGAAAATGAGCGCTTCATGTTTGCTTTTAGGCTAATCATATTCAGAAGCATGGAGAGAGCAGTGGAGTAAGCACAGGTCTGATAGTCACAAAGTCCGTGGTTCGAGTCCAGTCGGCAACCTTTTTTCTATTTTTTTTTCGACATAATTAATTTCACTCACTAATACACTCCACATTTTTCGGTCTCCAATTTTCTTACATCGGACCGCAGCTAGGTATATCGCATCCTCGGTTCATGCGGTCTCCACTAACATCCTCTGATGATGAATCACACATAATTGTAAGCGAATCTTACATCCCCCGGTTGGGTGCATTTTCTTTGAGGTTTGCGGCCAGTTTGATGACACGTCTCTGTTACTTTCATTGTGTAAGACCACTATTCTGAGGATACGGATCAGCTGCATTAACTAAATAATCAACACACTATTCTTGTCGGATCTGACGGGTCAAATCCGGATAAATTTGACAACAACCGAAAATGACAGCTGTAGCTTTAGACTTCAGGAACGAACATCACATTTATGGGTTTATACATCACGACATCATGATTTTATTTTGTGTTTACTGTAGCGTTAGGAAATCGTTGGTTGCGCTGGCACATAGCACAAATTTCAATCATTTAGGACATAGGAAAATGTTCAAAATATATGTCAATGAATAATTCTCAAAATTCTGAAAGATAAAATGAAAATAGATTTGAAATTTCAAACCGATATGTTTTCAAGACTTTGTTACTAAAAAATAAATATCTCTGATACCGATTGTAGGTACTAATTCTTCGAATTGAAATGTAAATAAAAGTACACAAAATTTGATCAATTACACTAGTTTACAAAACAACATAAAAAGTGTGAACTTTAGTGGTTGACCAACGTTTCTAATGCAAAATCCTACGCTGAATTCAATGCCGTGGTCAGAAAAAAATAAAGTAGAGCCATTTTTGAGATATACAAAAATTATGATTTTTTGAATTTTGGACAAAAGTACGATTACTAAAATGTCAATATCTTTGAAACTAGTGCACCAATTTTAAATCTTTTTTTATGAAAATGAAGCTAAACAAATTTGCTATCGTTCACTAGAATATTATGTCTTGATTAAAAATTTAATTTTGAAGTCATTTAAAAATTTACAGCATTTTTTTTTTCCTGCGAATTTTCCATAAAAATCTTGTTTTAATCAACATTTTTAATGAGATAAAAAGATTCAAAAAATCATTTCATAATTTATTCTTAAAGTCCATTAAAAACTGGAGAAAATAAGCCTTTAATGGTCGAAATCGGTTGGAAATTGTCGAAGTTATGAATTTTTTTGTAAAATCATGGAAATTGAATGTTCCAAGATTGGCCGTTGTCCCGCTCCTAGGTTCATGCACCACTTCCAGTAAGCCTTTCACTTACACTACCAGCTGTCACGCAAAATTAAATGGGATATTTTCAACAATATAATTTACGCTAGTGTTCGTGAGACCGCTCGGCGAGAACCTAACGCAACCAACTCAATTTGACAGCTTTCTTTCTTTAACATTGCTTAACGATGTATACGACAAAACGTAAATTCAAGAGTAAAAATGATCCTCAAAAGTTTTATTACTCGTGTGGCAACTATATATTTACAAAATCGGTCAATTTCACTGCTTCGTTGCAAACTGCATACAGGCTTTATTTTAAAATTGATCCTGGAGACTTTGACGAACCGTGGATTCCAAAAGTATTATGTAGTTCGTGCAAAACGTGCTTGGCTAGGTGGATGTCAGGCGCAAGGTAAATTGGTTTTTTGAATAACTTTCATATAAACAATTTATGTACAGCATATGCATCAAGGGAATGAGAAACCTTCTATTCCATTAGCTCATGCCGTTAATATGAAGGAAACGTATGAATCAATGGCTCTATTGCTCAATTTGATAAATTACAATCAACACAATTGGAAAATTTGTTCCGATCTTAAAGTGGTTGCCATGTTGACTGGATTGCAACAGGGATACACAAAATATATGTGTTTTTTGTGTAAATGGGACAGTCGAGCTCGTAAGGAACACTACGTCCGAAAAGATTGGCCAAAACGGGATAATTTCACAATTGGTAAAGACAACGTTAAAAATGATCCTCTTGTGGTAAAAGAACGCATAATACTTCCACCACTACATATAAAACTTGGGCTATTCAAAAATTTCGTCAAAGCGTTGCAAAAAGAAGGGCCGGCATTCCAGTACTTGAAATCAGTATTTCCAAATTTATCTGACGCAAAGATAAAGGAAGGTGTATTTGTTGGCCCACAGATCAAAAAACTGCTCAATGATTCCGCATTCAATACAGTTTTGACACCAGATGAGAAAGAAGCGTGGAAATCGTTCCAGCGTGTTGTCACAACCTTTTTAGGAAATTTCAGAAGCCCAGATTATGAGGAAGCCGTCGATGAATTGCTCAAAAATTATGAGAAAATAGGTATAGATCAAAAATATTGTGTTTGTTGCATATAATTAATTTCAAATCCTTTTATTTCACTGAACACAGGTGTGAATATGTCTTTGAAGATACATTTCCTACATTCTCACATGGATTTTTTCCCGGAAAATCTTGGTGACGAGAGTGATGAGCACGGCGAACGTTTTGACCAACAAATGAAGATGATGGAACGTCGTTACCAAGGGTTTTGGGATGAAGCAATGATGGGTGACTATTGTTGGTTTCTGATTCGTGAAACAAGTTCAAAACATCGAAGACAAAGTCATTCGATTCTCAATCATTTTTAATAAAACCTAAATAAATTTCTTTTGTATCAACTCGGTTTTAAATCCTGATATGCCTTAATCAAATTGATATGTAGAGAAAAGAATCTCCCATGAAAACTTTACATGCGATTTGGATGCTTAAAACGACACCTAGAAAAGGAACTCTAAAGCTGTTGTATTTCAGCAACATTTTTAAGTGTTTTACAAAAATGCTCATAACTTCGACAATTTCCAATCGATTTCATCCATTAAAGGCTCATTTTCTCCGGTTTTAAATGGACTTTAGAATAAATTATGGAATGATTTTTTGAATCTTTTTATCCCATTAAAAATGTTGATCAAAACATGATTTTTATGGAAAATTCGCAGGAAAAATAAAAAAAATGCTGTAAATTTTTAAATGACTTCAAAATTAAATTTTTAATTAAGACATAATATTCTAGTGAACGATAGCAAATTTATTTAGCTTCATTTTCATAAAAAAAGATTTAAAATTGGTGCACTAGTTCCAAAGATATTGACATTTTAGTAATCGTTCTTTTGTCCAAAATTCAAAAAATCAAAATTTTTGTATATCTCAAAAATGGCTCTACTTTAATTTTTTCTGACCACGGCATTGAATTCAGCGTAGGATTTTGCATTGGAAATGATCATCACCTTACCGAGTTCAAAAATGCTGTAAACTAGTGTTATCATAATTTTAGGACTAATATAAAATAGTAAGCTAATTCCTAGGCCGTAATTTTTCTAAATCGAAGTACATGAATTTAAAAAAAAATGAATTGAGAATTTTAATAATTATTCTATGTGTCACCAAATCGAACATTGAAGTTTCTTTAATTAAAACGCCAGGAAAAATAATTCAACCAAATGTTTGTCAATATAGAAAATTACCAAAAATTTCGAGCTCATGGACCAGCTTCGAATCTTCCGGTCTTTAAAATAAAATCGTAATAAAAGACCGTGGAAAACACAGGGGAGAACAGTACATAACGCACCCCCGGGGTAAGACGCACTTTTTCATTTTATTTTGAGTTTTTCTTGGAATTTTTAATCCATTTCTAGGATTTATCGTGCAGGATTTTGAGTTCAGATGCTATGCTAGAAGCTCTGCTTGATAAGACAACAAAAAAGTTACGTAAAAGCCATGAAAATACAACTGAAAGTCAGGTGGTGCGTTCTTCCCAGGGGTGCGTTGTATACCATTCTCCCCTATTTAGATTCATTTCGAGAGGAAATTAGGACTTTTCTGATCACGGAGTTAGATATAAAATCAAAAATAAGTCCCAAATTTAACCTTAATTCAAGCGGCGGTGGTGGTGTAGTGGTAAGCGTGATTGCCTCTCACCCCAGCAGGCCTGGGTTCAATCCCTGTCGGCACCGATGGGATGTTCTGAGGCATAATATATGTTGGTCCCCGATTCATGAGTTGATGGATCAATAGGTAGGGTCCAGGTGTGGGAGCTGCTTCCCTGGCGTCGGTAGCATTGGTGCTCAGCACGGAAAACAAGATCGACGGAAAACAAATCAAGGAAAAAAAACTTTAATTCTAATCAAATCGAAAGGACTGAAATCCAAACTTGTATGATTGTGCCATTGTTTGTAACTAGATATTATTTTATTTTCTTTCTACGAAAGCTTATTAGGTTATTTTATTTTTTTTTAATTTGAAATGGAATTAGTTTTGGTTGAACTCATTTATTATTTACTCGTAGTTTATACGGATAAAATCTTTTTCTTAATTCTTGACAAAATATATAAATCACCAGGATTAGGGTCTTATCTATACAAAATGTACAAATATGTCCATTAAATCTAGATTCATCATTCAAGATTCCATCAGAATCAACTAGCAGGTACAACCTACAGTCTTGAAAGAATATTTGAATTTTTAAACAGTTGGAGATGCTCAGAATTTGATCAACCTGAAGTTTTGGAAAATATCCAGAGAATTTTACTAATATCTTCGTTTATATGGAGACCTTTTGAATATTTCCTGCTGTCTAGGAAGGATGTCAGAAAGAATATCCCGTATTTCAGGCAACGTTTCCTGGACATCTACAAAACTCCATAAAGTGTTACAACATTTCTTCAACTTCTATGAGTTCCCTGAATTTATTCCAAATTCCCTTTTTTTATTCTACGAAACCTGAACATCTTTGAACTTCTGGAAAGATCCCATCATCCACAAATATTTTTAAAATATCTGGAAAGTTCATTGAAATTTCACCAAGTTCCCAAAACGTCCAAGAAGTTCATTTTTTTAAGAAAGATCTCTGACAAACTGTAACGAGGTTCCCTAAGCTGAAGCAAGAGTCCCTGAAGATCTTAGAAGATTGTTAAACTATTTTTACATCTTCTACAAAGCTTTACTTATATGAAATTTTATCCAGCTTATCAAAATGTTTGAAACTTTCAAAACATCTACAAAGTTTGCTGCACTTCTACGTTTCTCATTGATTTTCCACGAAGTTCATCGCATGGAATTTCTTGAAATTGTACGTGATTCCCTGAACTATTCCAAGCTCACGAGGCTTCAAAAAAGTGTCCTGAATTTATCAAATTATATAGAAATTCTACAAATATTAAAAAATGTATAAGAGTTCCAATTTCTACGTAATTAAGTGAACTTTTCCAAAGCTTGCTGAGTTTCTACGAATTTTCCTGAAGCTCTATGAAGCTCTCAGAATTTCTACTAATTTACGATTTTACCTGACCTTCATAAAAGTCTTTGAAGTATTACGAAGTTTTCTGAGGTTAGAGGAAAATCCTCAAACTATTCGCCAACTTGTACACAGCAAAAAAATAATTTTGATATCACGTCAAAGTGGATGCACTACAATCATGTCGAAAATATGGTGTAATATTACTTGCTTAAAAGGACAAAATTATCATTAATACAATGCTGACATTACGCTGCTTTTACTGCATTTGTTTATTTATGTGGTCATACAAATTACATGAAATTTTCGACATGATTGTAGTGCATCCACTTTGATGTGATATCAAAATTATTTTTTTGCTGTGTAGAGCTCTCAACATTGTTTTTTCTAGTCTAAAATATTTTGAAAAGTAGACATTAATAAAAATCAATAAAAATAAAAGGAAAACTGCTTGACTAAATACCGGTGTTTAAAAAACACCCAAAATCCTGGAGGGTTAGATAATTATGAGGGGGCCTAGCCCCCTTGGCACCCCCATTAGCTACGCCAATGGCAAACACCCCATTAATAATGCTAGCTGGTAGAGGAAACATTCCAGAGCCATTGTTTACAAATTCAGTTGTGCCCCTTTGAAAGGTTGGCACTGATTTTCAGTTTGGTGCACGAAGAGTTAATCATTATTTATGATTGGCTCCGTGAATTTATTCTGTGGTATCCGATTTTTATTAACCCTTGGAATCGGCAAAAAAGGTTATCTTCCATTTAATTCCACTGAATAAATTTCGGTATCTATGACAGATACGTATTTCGACTACAATGTGAGGTCTTCATCAGTGTCATTCCCACTAAAGAACTTATCAAAATTAAACCCCCTTAAGTACTCAATCTCCTAGGTAAAAAGTCAAGATCACAGGTATAAAAAAGATGGCTACCAAGCCTTTGGGATTTTCCTTATTATAGAGTTGTATAGATGTTTCTCCTTTAGTTTACTTAGATCTTTGGTTTTTATTAGTTAGGTAGGTTCCGATTCAACACATTGTAGTTTCATTTTTATACCTGTGATCAGGCATGGAAAATCATTTGCATTCATTTCGTGCATTCATTTACATTCATTTGCCTCTAACTTTTTTCTTGAACAGCATTCCGTAAAATGATGTATAGAGCTTTTGTAGGTTTTATTATTAACTACAACTTTTGTTAACAAGTTAAATTCGTATCTCTTATGCATGACGAACCAGAGCGAACAGAAGCCACTACTGTTTTTCAGTGAATGTATTTTTCATTCACTGAAAACCAGTAACAAGTTCTGCCCGCTCTAGTTCGTGGTGTATAAGAGATAAAGATTTGAGTTATGAGCAAAAGTTGTAGCTTATAACAAAACCTAAAAAAGTTCTATACATCATTTTGCGGAATGCTGTTGATGAAAAAAGTTAGAGGCAAATGAATGTATGAAATGAATGCAAATGATTTTCCATGCCTGCCTGTGATCTTGACTTTCTTTTTATACCTGTGATTTTTACTTTTTTTTTCAATTTTGATAAGTTCTTTAGTGGGAATGACACTGATGAAAACTGCACATTGTAGTCGAAATACTTATCTGTCATGTATGCAAAAATTTGTTAAGTGGAATTAAATGGAAGATAGCCTTTTTTGCTGTTTTATTTAAGCATTCCGCTAACAACCCAATTTCATTACTTCCTTGGAATCGATTTAAAAACACCTGATCCTAGATGATGCCCCCAAGCTAATGATAAATGTTATTTTAATAGTTGATAAGTTTACCGAAATTTTTCAGAACTTTCTGAAAAAAGGTCGAAAAACAAAAGGTTGAAAGACAAAAGGATCAAACAATAAAAAGAATAAATGGTTGGAAAGACAATATGTTGAGAAAAGCAAGCAAATAAAGCTTTGTCGTAGGCGCCATCATATTTGCTTTTGTAGTCGCTGTCGTAATCGCCGTCGTAGTCGCCGTAGGCAGTACCGTTAGTATGTTTAAAATTAAGCATCAACCGCTAAAACTATATGAATTATCGCGTATTTCTGTTGTTCATTACATACCAAGTGAAACTCGAGAACGTAATTTCATTTGAATAGCTTGTTTAACCAGGACTAAAATAATCATCACGTCGGTCATAACTTTTAAGATTGCCTGAACAATGCGTAAAGAGTAAATCGAAACATTGAACGTCACGTGAAAGTGGAACTTAAGGAAGGCCTACACGGCAAAAGATTAATTTTGATATTGCAGCAGAGTGGATGCACTTTGATCGTGTCGAAAATATGGTGTAATATTACTTGCCAAAAAGGACAAAATTATCAATAATGCAGTGCATAAATTGAAATTACACTGCTTTTACTGCATTTGTTTATTTTTGTGGCCATAAAAATTACATGATATTTTCGACATGATTGAGTTGCATCCTCTGGGATGTGATATTAGAGTTTATTTTTTCTGTGTAAGAACTCTTTTGTAGCTTTTAGTTTTCGGTCCTTTCATATTAAAAATGTATGGTAAGATCGTTTGTTTATCGTGTATTTTGTAAAACTTTTCGTTGTCGTCGGTGCCGGGTTTGAATAGTTATAAAAACTTGAGTAATGATATAATGTGATATGAGGGGCTCGGTGGCCTTAGAGCAATCGTTTTTGCTTACTGAGCAGAACATCATGAGTCTAATCTCAGTCTAGTCCCATCCACATTCAAGATACGCCAATCGTTTTATTTGTCAACATGGTATTAACAGCAACTCGATGATTAAAAAGGAGCTCGTTTGCCTAGTGGCAAACTTTTTTGCTTACTGAGCAGAAGATCATGGGTTCAATCCCAAGCTCCTTCGCATTATATGATCGTTAGGATATCAATTCAACCAAACGAACCCTTCTGCAAACCCAACCCTATTAACCAATATCCCAGTGATTCCTCGTGGAAGTGTAGAGGTGTTCTCGGCTTCCATCAAAGCGAGTGTCACGTCAATACATTCCTACCCCTTCCTTTCTTGACCTGTGTTTGGGCGCGGCCGGCGCTGGTATTGCCTAGTTTGAGATCACCAGTTTTTACACATTGAGGATGATTGCTAGTCCCAAGCATCGTCTATTGGTTCTCAGTGTAATTACAGCTAGTCAGGCAATAACAGAGTAGCAACCGTGGGCGGTCAATCATGCTCATGCTCATGCTATTGATTTCATCACATACAGTGTATCTCCAAATTTGATCGTACAGCTGTATTTCGGCTCTAAAAGCACAATAATTTTTGGCTGCTGACTCAGCATACATTTATCAATTATTGTCTCCGTATTTGGCATATGTGGTTGATTTTACAAAAAGTTAGAGCAATTTAAGGAAAACGCCTATTTCTTGAAAAGCCTTATTTTCTTGGAATAAAATGATCATATTGAAATTATGCTCATTTTTAGTCTTAGTAAGGATCATTCATATGCCACTTATTTTACGAAAATTCATCCACTAGGTAAAAAGTTGAAAATCGAGCGTTGTACTAAAATTAATTTTACTTCATACAGGCTCTTCCAATAAAGACCAGAACTATAGCATCAACCACCAGCCATGATTTAAAAAATATATCTATACACCTTGTTTCAAAAATTGTTCTGCGGGTGTACGATCAATTTTGAGGTACACTGTATGAGTAAACAAATGATTGATGATCCTGCGAAGGGACTTGAACTGTATCCTGGTTACGTTAGATAATAATATTAAAAACATTGCAATCTTTGGAATTGGTTGCATCAATCATGATTCTCATTACATTCAAAGATTGCCATTTTATGTTGATTAAAACAAATGTTCCTGATAGATATATATTCCTTTGAGGGGTAAAAATCCCTTATTTTTGAGCTATATAACACTCGTTAGGAAAATGTTAAGCCTGCAACATAGGAATTTTCCCAACGAGCCAGTGACAGCTTACCAACGTTAGGTGTCAGATCACCTTTGTTGTGTCTTGTCTCGTCAAGCTGACACATTCAGTCGGATTAGAATTGCAAATAGCAGCTTCTACCAACCGGGGCGGTGGCGAGGTGCACGACTGACATCGGACGAAATCTTTCGCCCAACAGCAGCAGCAGCAGCAGTAACAATTCTTCTTCTCACTGCCATCTGCGGCCCGGTATTTCACAGTGCAGCATTCCGTCCCCCACATGGAAGGAAAGCCAGACCTGTCAACCCGGTGGCCTACAGAGCGGTTCAGTCCCGTACTATGGAATAACTGTTCTTCCCAGCAGCTCCAAAGTGTCTCTCGATCTCGCCATCGAACGTTGATGATCATTGACATGGGTTCGATCTTTTCCCGCATGAAACTCCGGCAGGAAGATTTATGGCCAGGCACCAAAGGTGCAGTGTACTGCGCTCTCGGACCATCAACATCAGCGTTAATTACGTTCTGCCCTCGAAGATGACGACGACGACGACGACCATACGGTTCGGTATGGTTCGGCCCGTTTGGCACGAGGGGATATCAATTTCGCTCCCCGATCCCGGAACGTGCTTGTGGTGCCAAGATTTGCCGAGATTCGATTCCACCACTGTCATAATTAATCTTCCCTCGGAGGCCAGCTGCATCGGCCGGCCCTCGTTGCAACTTGAACTTGAAAGACATCGCGTCCTAATAGACGCTGAGGGACCCTTGTCTATTCTAGAACCCTCACCTTCGGAGATTTTTTTTTTGCAGTGCCGGACCGTTTTCCCGCTCCATAAAAGGTGCAACACGGCTTTGAAAAATGCTCACTTCGTAAATCTTCCGAACTCTCCGTAGCCCCGGTTTGATTTACGGACTAATGCTGCACGATGGTCGGCAAGATCAACAAACAACAACAGCAACAGCTGTCTGTGGTCGGTGGTCCAGAGCTGGATTTTCCCCGCCAAGAGACCCTTTGGTTCTAACCTCAATAAATAAATGAACATGTTTTTAATGGTTTCCGCTCTTGTGGTCGAGTCGCGTGTTCTATACCGTGTGATGGACCGCGATCGTGTCGGTTCTTAGAATTAGATGAATCGGCGCTAGGAGGTATCATCTCCAATAATAGTGAACTTCCAGTCGGAAAGAATCGAAGCCAGGCGCGGTATCGGAAGAGGAGAAAAATGGAACGATTAACGCTAATCATCTGAGTGTAACCGCAAACAGTAGATGGTCACGCGGTGCCCAATCAATTAATCAACTCCCGGAGAACACATTACGGACAAATAGAAGCCAATTGGTTCGGTGGAAGGGCGAGCCAGCTGGAATGAAGTTGCAAACAGATGCGTTGAACGGAACATTTTAGAACAATCTGTTCTAAATTCTTGTAAATTATAGCAAACATATTCAGGAAAATATTGAGGTTTTCCATAAAATTCAAAAAGTCGGGAAACGTGGCTGTGCAACTAGAAATTCAAATCACAACTCTTCAATATTTATGATTCAGGTTACTGAAGACTGTGACTCCCAATTTCGCATAATTTTCATAAGCATTAACCTAGTTGAAGCCACTAGAAAATGGTTTTACCCGCTTTATTAAAGAAAACTAATTCCTCTGGAAATATTCCATTATGCAAAAGCCCGGTTTTCCCGGTTGACCTTCCACTGCGCGCTGCTGCACTGCTGCTCCGATCAGTTGTTTATCATAGGCCAACCCGTGAGTTGGCACGATCGATTATTGAGTATAGGAATTGCAAAATCGCCCGTTTCCCCCTCGATGCGGGCCAACCACAGGAAGCTGGCACTATGTTGGGAGGAGACTCTCACCCTCTCTGGCTCCGTATTTGGCACAGAATTTGCAAGTGACCGCCGTACCACATTGTACAGGCAGCAGCGTTGGAAAGATCCGCGATAAGTGGTTCAAACACTCGTCGCTGGAATCGACCGACCACGGCACTAGACTCCCAGCGTTCGATCGAATGTAGGTTTTTTGATCAAGCGAGTTTGCCTCTTTCGGTCATGGGATTTGGTAACGTCGTCGTCGTCGTCGCCGTCGTGTGGCTTTCACATAACTGGCCCGATATTGATCTCCCGGGTTCGAGACTTTCGCGTCGGATAAGTGTGAGAACTGAGCTTGCGCCCATGACCGAGACCTTAAACGGTTCAATGCTGCGCAAAAGGGACTCTAGCTGGTTGGGGGTGTATCAAATTGATAGGTTCACCATCGGCTCACGACTTGCCGATTTGGAACTAAGTAAATGCAAATTTAGCAAATTGTTTTACAGTGTTTAGGTGCGTCCCAACCTGGCGACGATACTGGTGACGATGGCAACGTTGGCCTATTTGGCGCAAATGCTATTTGTATAATGGATGGGTTTGGGCTCCGTGTGAAAATGTGCCGAGTGACTTCAACGCCCTCTAAATGGCGAACCATCATCGAAATTTTCCACGGCACATCATCAGGTCTTAAACACGTCGGTCGGTAAAGTTCTTCCTGGAGGGCATCATTCAAGCGGTGCAGGTATACGTGTGTAGTGGATCCCTTGAAGAGCACGAGAAAACATATCGCTCTAGCTCGTTGAGGCATACGTGGGTACATATCTATCAAAGTCAAAGCCAATCCCGGAAAGAAATTGCCTCAATTCGTAACGCATGTGTATTCTCATCAAAACAAAAAAGTAAATTACAATCAATCTTCACTAACAGCATTGCTGCACCGCGGCCACGAACCGGGCGAAACGACGACGATGACGACGACGACGAACGCGAGAGTTATCATTAATCGAGAATGAGGGAAGACAAAAGAAGCAACCGTAACGTAATGTGTTCTTGGGCGGAATGTCACGGGTGGGTTTTGTTTCAGGTCGGTCACTGGATGGCAAATTCTCCACGCTAAATCAGCCACGTGATTCGCAAAAGGCTAGGGCTTCGGAGGAAAAATTACGATGGGAACACGCATTGCCATAATTAAACGTTGAAAAATGAGAACCACGGGTAGAACATCGTGTTTTGGGTTGACGGGGACGACGACGACGACGAAGACGACGGTCGGTTGCTGGTTTCTGAAGAAATGAATCCATAAATCAAACTGGCGCGCGCCCGCTACCGGATTAGACTTCGATGCCGGCAAATGGGATTTCATATATTTGTGGTTTCAGATTCAAGGAACGGATTTTCATTTTAAACATTTCTGATTTTTGTAGAGCATGAGCTAAAAACTATGAAGAAGTTTTCCGTTTAGAATTACTTCTCAAACACTGTTCTGCAAAAAAATTGTGTTTGACACAAAGTGACACGGTTCGGAATTCGGACTAGTAATGTTCAAGCGCACGGGAAAAATTCACGCAAATTGAATGCGCAACCGAACAGAGGTTTTAACGAGTTGATTGATTAATTTAGATTAAAATTAGATAGTGTACTCAAATACTTCTGCATCACCGATGGATTAAAATATGGTAACTTCTATAACATAGTTTTCGCTTGACGATAGCCCCAAAATTTTGGGATTTGGTCGATCTGAGGACAATTGGGTGGGTTTGATCACTTTGCTGGTTTGGTATGACCGTATAACCAACCGGGTATAGTGACTGCTGGTAAGATCTGACCAGATCTTTAGGGATTGATAAAATGGCAGAATATTTTCCTGATGGCATTCGTTGTATCTGATCATTTAAGTTATCCTCCCACAACTGCGCTGTTAAATCCTAATTTTTCGAACAAATGGGCCCATTCAAAAAGCCGGGAAATCTTCATGGCCGTGGTAAATATTTTTTTTTTATTTGGGGCCAGGTTGAAGTCCATTCTATCAAACGTCTCATTGTAAAGGGTGTCCACAGTTAAATTGCATCACTTTAAAAAAGCTGTCACATTTGAGATGGCCTCAGCGTGTATTATTTTAACTGCGTGAGTTTCATTGTGAAATTTCTAGTAGTTTTGAAAATACAGCCGAAGGAACAGCGCATGTGCGAGATAATTTTGCACACTCATCTCAACAACCCACATCTTTCGCACCAATCCTTCGGAAAGATGTTGTGAATCCAACAATCCACTGTTTCTTGTGTCATAAAACGTTTCGGAGAACGTTTAACTGTGAGCAAGTGGGTACAAGAAAAAGTGCTCCGTACTGCGTTGAAGATCATAAGCGAGTGGTTGCTGCCTTCAAACGCAAACCCATCTATTCCGTTCGGGATGTCGCGAAAAAACTGCAGCAGACAAAAACTATCGTGCAGAAATCCAGGAAACGAGCAGGATTATGTTCATTCAAGATTCAGAAAGCACCAAACCGCAATGAACGACAGAATAGGACAGCTAGAACGCGGACACGTAAGCTGCATTCATAAATGATGACAAAACCACACTTCTGTATCATGGACGCTGAAACATACGTAAAAGCGGACTTCGAACAAATTCCAGGAAACCAGTATGTGACTGCAAAAGAAATGTTCAAAGTCCCCAAGAAATTCTTGATTTGGCAGGCGATTTGTTCATATGGAAGTCGAAGGAAGCCTTTCATAACAACTACAAGCGTAAATGGTCAAGTCTTTATGAATGGGTACCTAAAGAAACGACTGCTTCCATTTTTCAAATCGCACAACGTTCCTACATATTTTGGCTGGATCTAGCCTCTTATCACTACTTCAAGGACGTCCAGAACGTGGTACAAGACGAATAAGGTCAACTTCGCGTCGAAGGATCTTAATTCTCCAAACACGCCAGAATTGCGGCCAATCGAAATATACTGGACTATAATGTAGCACGAAATCTTTTAGCATCCTGAAATTGTCACTACGGAACAGGAAATGTTGAAATCATGGTTCAAAGCAGAAACAAAATGTCGATACAACCGTTGTACAAAACCTTATGAGTGGAATTAAGAAGAAAGTTTGGTCATTTGGATTTGGTGAAGAAATATTATGAAATAAAGATACGTAAACCAAGCTTATATATACTTTACATTCCCTGAAAATTTCATGACAATCGGTTGAGAGACTTATTTTTGGCGAGTACTTCTAAATTATACAATTTAACTGTGGACACCCTTTATTGAATAAATGCTGTATTAAGGTCTGTATCCACATTAATTCGGACAGCTTAAAATCACTGTAACTTTTGAAATATGGCACGTGATAGTGAAAAATTTTGCTGAGATATAGTTGGGAGTCATTGATGAAAAAGACTATGATTGATGTTTACATTCCATGTTTAGTGTTCAAGATGGCGACGAATGAAAAACTCGTGGACGTAATGCAAATCCTAACTTGTCGGGACGGAAACTTGCAAAAAAATTGGATTTACCTTAATCCACTGTTCACGGTGTGCTCAAATCATTTTCGGAATGTTTGACGGTCGAGAGGAAATCGAGAAGTGATAAAAACATTGCATGTGCTGATTCTTTCATGGAGCGAAAGGTAAAGAGGATATTGAAGGAAATTTCGAATCGCTCTGTTCGAACGGTGGCTCGTAAAATAGGAATGTCACCTGGTTTTGCCCAAAAATAAAAACAGCGTTTGGGGCTGAAGTCGTATAATGTTGAAACAAAATCACGGGCTCGACGTTTGTACTGTGAATATTTGACGAAGTTTTCATGCGTTGTTATGAACGATGAAACTTGTGTCCCGGAGGATTCCAAGCAGCTTCCAGGGCTGGCTTTATATTCTGCTACGGCCAAAAATGCTACAGCTGAGTATTTCTGGACGAAGAAGGCATCGACATTTCCCAAAAAATACCTAATTTGGCAAGCAATTTGCACGTGCGGCCGAAAGAGTAAATCTTTCGTCACTACAGGCACAATCAACAAGGAGATTTACCAGAAAGAGTGCCTGCAGAAGTGATTGCTACCGTTTATAAAAAACCACAAAGAAAATCCTATGTTCTGGCTCGATTTGGCATCATGCCATTATGCTAAAACTGTGATGGAGTGGTACGAAGCAAATCAAGTGAATATTGTACTAAAAACCGCAAATCCGCCAAATGGTGCAGAGTTACGTCAAATCGAGAGATTTGGGCTCTGATGAAGCGGAAACTTTCTGGAAAGGACAAGGAATCAAAGATATCAAACACTTTCAACGAATGTGAACAAAGACGGCAACCCCGGCATCTGAAGAGTCTGTACAATCTGAATGGAGCTAAGCGCAAAGTTCGAGAGTTTTATGCAAATACCGAATAACTGCTGTGAATTTTTAAGTCATATCCCATGAATCTGAAATAAACAACTAAAATTGAAATGTAATACGAAATTTGTGTTTGACTTAAGTTTTGATGTGTCCGGATTATTGTGGATACAGACCTTACTGTGTAGAATTCTGGATAAAACGGGTTGTCGAATTATGTGCTGAAAAAGTAGAAGAGTCTGTTCCTAGGGGCACGAACGGAAGGTTGATTAAGGTTCTTCCAGTTGGTTAAAATTTATAAACTTAAAACTCTACGAATAGTTCAAATGGTTACCAGTTGTGAATAGGGCCGAATCAATATCCGAAATGGAATGGATACCACCAATAAGAGCAAAACCATTAAGAAAGACTACCTTGTACCTGACGGCAATTATTTTTTTCCTTTATTTGTTTTCCGTCGATCTTGTTTTCCGTGCTGAGCACCAATGCTACCGACGCCAGGGAGGCAGCTCTCACACCTGGACCCTACCTATCGACCAATCAACTCATGAACCGGGGACCAACGGCTTTACTTCCCGTGACCAGAGATGTTATGCCTCAGAACATCCCGGCGGCGCCGACTGGGATTGAACCCAGACCTTTGCGGTGAGAGGCAATCACGCTTACCACTACACTTCGGCGCCGCTTGAATGTAATCATTGGATCGGTGCTATTTGACTGATCTTTTGACCCATTTAATGAAGTATTTTGCTATTTTTAGGTTGCGTTGTCATGCCACGAAGTATTTTACTTCTAGTAGCATTTATTGGTGAGATTTTGAGAGATATTCAAAATGGCCAAAAATTGACAAAAACCTTAAATTACATTGTAGCACAAAATGAAACAAATTCTATTCGACGTCCGATTTTGGCAATGCATAAATTTTGACTTCTAAGCTTAGTTTTTTGGATTCCTGAAATTTCTTTTGAATTTTTACTTAAAATAAATAAAACTGTGATATATTGCCCATAACAAACAATTATGCAAAGTTTCATAAAAATTGGAGAAGATCGACTAAAAAAAAATGCTATGCTATATGCTAACTTCTCATGTCAGAAACAGACCACTTTCTGGGAGTTTCTAAAACAGATGTGGCCGAGGATACTTCAAAAGACCCTCATTGAACTGGATTTTGAATTCTCATTTTATTTTAGGTGTCTCATGATGGGTCATATATCCGGAACCAGTTGACCGATTCAAAAAGGTTCAAAGGATTTTAGTACCGTTCAATTTGGTGGTTGTTGCGTCCTATTCGGTTCAGTGATTGCCGTTCCTAATACCTCTCTCCATCCAAATGGCTTCAATCGGGTGCCTGATGGTCCTTCCCGTTTCCCGATAATTAAAAAAAAAATCAGTTGAACAAGAAGCACCCATCTGTAGTTTTTGTCAAATTTATTAAAACTGTTAAATTATCTAAAAATCTAGAACTTCAAACATGCATCTGAATCATGTTTGTTTTTCAACGTAGGATTACGTCTTTCAGTAACATTTTGGGGGTGCAATTAAAAAAAAAACAAATTTGACCGTTTTACGAAAAGTGGTCAGGTTTTGACCACTTATAACTCTGTCAATAGCGGATGTATATTTATTCTAAACAAGCCAACCGATTGGAATGTTAACTACAAATATGCTAAACTGAAAACTTTATCAATTTTCGAAAGGTCACTGTTGAAAATTACACGAATGTGCAACTGCTGCTATAATAATGAAAATTATCACTGAATACTGCGAAAAGCGCTTTCCCTAACACAGATTTAAAAATCAAAATCACTCCGGTCCCACCGAACGGTGTTTATTCAATCACCGTGTGTGGTGAGTGGTGGTTTCTAGTGGCCATCATCATCAGCAGCAGCCGTTCTTTCGGTGCGTGGCGTTGTAGATAGCGCGAGATGCAGCCCACTGACCGGTCCATTCGCCGAAGATAAAGGAAGAAGTTGCACCGCTACTGATCGGATTTCAGTTGCTCGTCGTGAGCCGCTGTGGGTCATCTATGCCAAGCGCGTCACCGTTTCAAACAACATACAGCTTGCCAGCGTTATATGTGTTGAACAGCTTAATACCTCAGCATTACTCAACCATCACGACAAAACGGTTCTTTTCAGGACTACCATAAACTTGTTAAAGAGTATTTTCAGGACACTTGCCAATGTCATGAAGTGGATGTCAGTTCCCATAAGTTTAAATCTAACAAACCTAAAAATAGGGTTACGGTATGTAATGTGGGTCTAGTCCTTTCATTCGGCCTATCACGCAAATAAATAATTAATTAAGGAATATTACACAAAAAATAAGGAAAATATTGATCACTGATGATTGATAAATGTGTACCACACACAAATCAATTTATATCACAACATTTCAATACATTTTCAGCTCTCGTAAGTAATAAAACTGGTTGAGAATATCACTCTGTTCGGAGTTTTTAGCCGCCATGACTTCTAAGGTTAAGATGGGAAGGTTGCACTGACGATCATCAAATGGCCTGATTATGGCATTTATTGAATGGAATTACCTGATAATACACACTAGACGTAAAACTCACAGTTACTGTTTGAATATTTTATGTTTATTTTAATTGTTTAACAACGTTTTCACAAGTAAATCATGGACCCAACTTTAGGGACACATTTCTTTTCTATGTTCCTAACTTTGGCCCATGAAATTCATTTGACAGCATATAGCAATAAGAGTAACGTCAACAATGTGGTTTGCATTTGGATGATAAGGAACGAACAGGAAGGGAGATTTTTCTGCCAAATCTGTATAATGAACATCACAATGTTTTGATTTAGATATTCTGCGGTCGAAAGACGATAAGCGAAATTTTTAATTTTTAATTTTTAACTTGAGTGATTTAATGTAGTTTTCGTAAAATTTTCTCTAAGAAATGTTTTGAGGAATGAAGAGTATTAAGTTAACAGTGATAGTGATAAAAAAAAATACATAAGAAAACGTTACCAAGAGCGTTTTTTTTGAGAATCAAACAGGATAGGACGAAGTTGCATCCATAAATAGACCCAATTTGGGGACAATAGACCGATATTACATACATTTCCCTGGTGAGTTTTTGTCTTAAAAAAAGTAAGTTTTTCAACTTTTTGCGGTTCCTGATAGCAAACGACATGATAAGCATATCTAAGCATACCATTTAGCAGTAGAATATCGTTTGCAGGTAAATTAATTGATGAGTTATGATTAAAAACGTAATCTATGGCTGCATATTAGACCGAGGTTAGGGACGTATACCCTACATGCGCAACATTGAAGCAAGAATTTCAAAAACTAAAGTCGGTTGCGGCATGAAAGTGGTCCGATTTTGACCCAGAGATGATGGATTTTAATTCTTAATACGCCAATCGATAGGAAATTCATCTACAAATCTGTTTAAATAAAGACTATCAATTTTCAAAACGTCACTATTGAAAATTGCACGAATGTGCAACTGTCGCTATGATAGTTAAAATAATCATCGATTGCCTTTTTGATGCAATAAAATTCTTCCCGAATTTTCGTAATAAGAGAGGCTTAAAATTTGCATCAAAATGCATAACCGTAGGTACCGTCCGGTATGCTCAGAATCTGTGATTGTGAGGTTCAACAATTCGGTAAATACGCCGCAATAATTCACAAAATGACGAAAACACTAGTACAGAAATGTTCCTTCAATCATTTGACAGAATCTGAATCATCTGTATGCAACGAACGAACACCGTTTCCACCATCTCCAAGAACATCAATTGAGGACCTCGCCCTCGCCCTTCACCAAACTGTTCTCCAATCGATCCAGGTGCAAGGTATTAGCACCGCTATCATCTCGAACAGCTAGAGGAAAGAATTCCACAGCATTGTTCTAAAATTCATTCCAAGCTTTCAACCCATCGGTCCTTTTCAGGACCACAAATGACTGATAAAAGAATTAGCTAAAGACTTCAGGTAATAGCTTGTATGCAAGACACATCGTCTAGAATTGGCTACATGGACACCGACAAAGCACCTCAAAAAGAGAACTCTCAAACTGCTTCCGAGTTATCCTATTGAACTTTTTCACTGATAACGAGTTAAAAAATCAATTTAATATTTACTATACTTTTACTGTGACATCAAAACTACCTTTCGTAATCCTACGTCAAATCTACGGTCGTGTCTTGGATACAACCTCTTAATTTTTAATTATTTGGAAGCTTTTTAGTCGATGAGCATTATAAAAAATACGTCAAAGCCATTTAAATATTCTTAAATATAAAGTACAAAGCTATTTTAAATAATGCTTAAAGCTGGGTACTTTTTGTATTTCATCAAATTTGAAACAACCTTACCTTACCAACTACTTACCTATGTTGTCATTGTCATTTTTCCATCGACGGTTACTTACTTCGTTTACGTAAGTCTTTATTTGATGACAAAAGACAGTGACCATCTCTGGGTATTTTTTTTAACGAGTATCACTCCATTGTCGTAATACATGTGCTCCAGTTTGCTGCTCTCCTTTCAGTTTTACTTTGTTGATTTCATGATACCGGAAAAGGTATAGATATATACATTATTAGCATTTCTGTGATAAAACCACAACGGGATGGCCGTTCAGAATGGTTCAACGGATGTGAAATGAGAGAATATTTAAATATAACATGATTTGAAGTATTTCAATGCAACATTAAATTTATTGACTAACAATTAACACATTTTTCTAAATGATATTCTGGAAGCATTCACTTGAGTTGTATACAATTAGTATCAATGTTCCTTTATAACGTATCTTGAAGTGATCCTCGCAAGCGCCACATTTCATTCAGACTCTTTGGAACTACATGTGGTGAAATATGAAACACACCTTTTAAAGTGAAATGCACATAACAATGCCAACCTGGCAGAATTCGCCCTAACCCTCACTGAACCAAAGGGCAAGGTAAATGGACAAAATAAATCAACTTCATAAATCCCATCCAAAACCAAATTTTTAAACTTAAACAGTTCACAGAGGCGCAAATCCTCTTAAACTCAAGACAAAAGCTTATGAGATATCAATTTATTTTTAACAAAAATGTGTTTTTCAGCAAGCCCTAAAAATCATCTGAATGTAATTTTCTCAGAAAAAAGTTAGAATTAAAAAATTGAATTTTTCTGGACCACCCTAAGTCAATTCAGAAAATTTTTTCCAAAATGAGAATGGTATGAGACAGAAAATGGTGGCTACGAAATAGTGAGTTGACAACCTGAAAAGATCGGAATACCTAGCCCTGGTCTTAACAAGTTCCTACCTCACGCCTCCCCGAGTCATATGATAACAAAAGACTACCAGCTGAAACATGGACACAGCTGGGTGGCGTAGCCTGGGCAATGTTGCCAGTCTGGCAATAGCAAAGTGAAGAGGTGCGACGCGAACACTGGCACGGTGATAGAGGAAATGCTTCACGAAGCCCGAGCGTCTGTTCACCATGGAGGTGTGGCTCAAAACGGCGTCTGTTCTCCATGTTAGGAGCGGCTGATCACCGTCCTAGTGCCAGCGTGGGGCTCTAAACAGAGCTGTGCACGATGGTGCCTCGGTGAGACAGTGGGTTGGGGCAGGCTCAACAAGCCGCCTTGGAAAAAAACATAAAGTTGCTTCAGTATTTGCAAAGAAATACGGATCGGAACAATCGGCACAGACCTACGCGACGAAATAAGGACTACGATTGGAAACTCGGAACATGGAACTGCAAATCGCTCGGCTACCCGGGCTGCGAGCGCAGACTACGAGGCTGGCGAAGTGTGGCCATCGATCGAATAGAGTGGAGACGACTTCTTCGGACAGCAGAGGACAACAAGGCCTTAGCCTGATTGGTAAGGTAAGTAAGGTAAGTAAGAGATAGAAAAAAAAAGTTTCTTCTGCAATGTAGTTTGAAATCATCGCAGCTTCAACCTTGCTGAGCTGAAGAACATGAGTTTTATTTTCAAAATTAAAAAAGCTGGATTTTCTATAACCATAATGTGGTCTTTATTTTTAAAAATGGCCAAAAGTACGAGCTTTTTATGCCAAAATAGTTTACAGAAGACACTTAACCTCATAAGCTTAAGATAAATGCACTAGGGCTAATGTCCACTGTTCAGGGGGCTTAGCTGTCACTGTCACCTTCTTGAAAAGATGCTCCATTTGTTTACCATTGCTCAAGATATCTATATAGCTTCCTTCAATTTGTTAATGACTTCAGCTAGACCCGAAGCCGCTTGGCCAAATGCAGAAATGGTGTTCTTGAAACGGATCATCTTCATCAGTTTGATACAGTCCTCCAGCTCTCAGCACCAGCAGCCGACAAGAACTTGATTGACCGTAATTTATGGTGATTCCGGTGCTGAAGTAGTGTGACGACTGCAGTCGTCGCACATCGAAAAAAGATTACTCCGCTCTCGGATATTTTTAATTAATGTTCAGGCTCCCCGAATGTAAGATCTGTTGACAAAATTCCATCCACTCGATGTGATCCTCATCTGACTTGATCGTTTTTGCACAACGATCGCAAGCAAAAGCCATTATGATGAGCGTTGAAATCAGTGGTGGACATGCCCTAACGCAGTCGAAACGGTGAATATGCCCTTACAATGCCCCTTCAAAATGATGCAAAGCTTGTCTTCTACATAGGATTGTGCGATCTTTAGTAAAAGATCGATCTTGGAGGATCGATTTTATTTATGGCACTTGTTGCGAACGCGACATTTGCTAATCAAGCAACATCATTAATTATCAAGGAAAGATCAGAGTATGAAAATAATTGTATTTCAGGCAAACCATGTTTCCTCGTAAAGTAAAAACAGGTATAAGGATAACGTTTTGCAAAGAAAATGGAACGAAATATTACAAGATTAGTTGTTTATTTAGGTCTATGTCTGCCGCGCTCAGGTATAGCTTAGAATAGAGTTGCAGGCAGGGTTGGCAAATGTCATTTTCAATGAAAGATCTCACACGATATTTACAGGGATACTTCTGTCACTATCATAGAATGAGAAAACGATGATAGAGATTTTCTTCAAAATCTCATCTAATTTTTTGTCATGACAGAACGTGACAGTGTTATAATCATCGTAATTACTAGCTCATTTAATGCTATTAAAGTTACTTGTACCGAAAAAATCTTAATAATATATTCACTCTACCCATTAGATACGGCTGTTTTCTTAAATTCAGCTAAATCAGTTAGAAATGTTGATGTCAAAACAGCATAAGAATTATTCTCATGAGTGCTTGATCATTGAAAAATGACAAGAAAGCTAATGATTGGTAGTTTCGTCTCGTGATAGTGAGAGGACCTGTTTTCTCATCGTCACATGACGGCCGTGATATTTACCAGCTCTGGTTGTAGGATATGCACTGCACGATAGATACCCTAATAAAAATTGTATGGTTAATTTGCTAAACGACGTGTTCTGGGTATCATCCAAACCATTTATGGAATAGTTCAATGATTTGGGTTATCATTCGTTTATGGTTATTTTTTATTGGGGTAAGCGCATGCCAGAAGGGCGTCCACATTTATATTTTTTAACCTGAATTTGAAAGCGTTGCGAGGTGGAAGTTTGTTACGTAAATTAGGAGAGAATAAAGGTGATAAATGTAGGAAGGAATCTTGTTTTTTAATGTTGTCCCATCTTCACCTACACCTTAGATTAGGGAATTTTTCTACTCGAGGATCATTTTTAGGATAGTATTTCGCTATATAAGGGAAAAGAATTGTAGAATAATGTTAGTTCATAAGTTATACTCAATGCGGCTGTATCGTTGTTTTCATCGGAAAACTCCTTGGTAAGTTTCTAGTTCAAGAAAAACTATAGATTCCCTAAGTAGAATAGGCTCTCACAATAGTTAGAGTACTGGCTCTTGGGCATAAAATCTCAAAGGTATTTCTGAGCTAAAAACTATATTTTCTATTGATTGAGACTTTCTCCATTCAATAAGTATAGGCTCTCACCCTGGTTAGAGCAACTAGCTTTGAGTCCTGCGGGAATTTCAATAAAATTGAAAATAGCAAGGTTAACTTGCAGTTGGTCGAGTACTCCTTCACCCAACAAATAAAATAAATTGTTAGCAACGATAGCGTTCCTTCGCACGTGTAAATCGATCGCGTCGTTAACAGCACTAGAATCGATCCATCGATTTAATCGGTACAAAAGAATCGATCTTTGCAGGATCGATCTTTTCTTCATAATGCTAAATTACCGAATACTGGACGGTCGGTTAACCCGGACATTTAAATTATAATTAAGTATTACGTCTACTTTGCAAGATAACTAATATGTGTGATTCAGATCAGTACAAAAACACGTTTACGTGCTTTTTTGAGCATAGTAGCGAAGACAACATATCAAGAAGACTGGCAACATTGCCATAATCCATATGGCAGATAAGCGCTGCGCTCGAGCAAAGGTGGATGCACCACATAGAAAAATGAGCAAATACACAACCCTTTCTTTTGAGGATGATACCTTTGCTATCAAATTCTTTCGGAGCATTTACCTTTAAGTGGCAGATGACGTTATTGTGCCTGTCTTATACTGGTCGTATGAGAAAATCTTGTGGCAAGTCTTTTTGATATGTTGTCTTCAATAGTAGGTAGCGATAATAAACTTTTAAAAGTGTTCGGATTTATGAGCTAAATTGAATATCAAAAGTAACATGTTTCAATCTTCATTTAAATATATTTTTCGAAAGATTTGTTTATTCGTCAGAAGAATTGGTTTAGAAGTCTTTAAATAATTGTTTGTATTAGTAGGTTACAATAAGAGATTATAAGGAATGTGTTGCTCACGTAAAACTTGCCAATTTCGCTTTCATAGAGTAACAATCAGCGATGCTCGGATAGCTATTCGAGAAAAATCAATAATGAGTGAAATTCTCAGGTTTTATGAGTGAAACACAAACTTTCTAAACTCTTCTTCCTACTAACAAGTACAAAATATCGTCATAATCATAGTATATTATCATTCTATTATCCCATAAAACATCTTTTTATGCTAAATGAATGAAAGTAACCCTGTTGTCAACCTAACTGACTTCTTCTTCTTATTCGAATTTCAAGCTTATTGCTTAGTGCATGTTCGCTTATTGCGTGTTCTCAACTTAGTGTTCTAAATGCACTTCCTCAGTTATTAATTGAGAGCTTTCGGTGCCAATACCAATGCATGAATTTGTAGTTCCCGCGATTAATGTGTTGAGATGCTTCAAATGTGGAGAATTTGGGCACAAGAGCATGGATTGCAAAAATTGTGATAGATGCTCTAGGTGCAGCCAACAACACAAAACGTCGGAGTGTACGTCAACTGTATTGAAATGTATTAATTGTTTGAAAACGAATAAAGAACGAAAAATGAACTTGGACGTCAACCATGCCGCATTTAGCTCGGAATGTTTGCTTTATAAAAGACTTTTTGACTTTTTGAAGACTTGCGTTTCAATAAATAGCAGCCAAGTTCCAGGAATGTGAATCAATTCGATTTTTTATACTTGAATATTGCGGGGTTGTCAACAAACTACGTAGCATTACGTCAGATTGTTGAGGAAAAACGTCCTCTTTTAGTTTTCTTATCTGAAACTCATATTGTAGAAACTGAAGCTTTTGATCAGTATAGTATTCCGGGATATATTGTTGCTGCTTGTTTATCACATTCTAGACACACTGGCGGTGTTGCTATTTATGTCAAAGAATCAGTTCAATTCAACCTTCGTACCAACGAAGTTATTGATGGCAACTGGTTCTTGGCATTACAGTTGTACGTGGCATGAAGATGGGTAATTATGGTGTTTTGTATCATTCTCCCAGTTCTAGTGACCAGCGTTTTGTTGAAGTTTTAGAGAACTGATTTGAGACATTCCTTGATTCTAGTAAATTAAATATATTGGCTGGTGATTTTAATATTAATTGGCGTGATAACCATAATTCGAATCATTTGAAGCGTTTAGCTGAGTTTTTTAATTTAAAGCAAACGGTAAATGAGTATACGCGTATTTCCAGGCACAGTAGAACTTTAATTGACCACGTTTATTCCAATTTTGATTCCATTTGTTCAGTTACGGATACTGATTTGAAAATAACCGATCATGAGACTTTAGTGATTAATGTCTTAGACCATGTTAACGATAACGATAATTTTGTAAAATTGAAGTGCTGGAGGAAATATTCGAAGCAAGCTGTTTCGAATCTTGTTGAGAGAAGCCTGGATTTTCCATTCGCGGCCGGTAACTTAGATGAATCTACAGCTGTTCTTAATAACGCTTTGAAAACGTGTACCAATCAACTAGTTGAGCAAAAGTTTGTTTCTTTGAAAAACTCGAACAGCTGGTACAATTTGGATCTTTTGCGTCTTAAACGGAAAAGGGACAAATTGTACAAAAAGTTTTGTAGATCTAATAATGACAATCATTGGACTAGGTACACAATCGCGCGTAATAAGTATTCACAATCGATAAAGAAAACTCGCTGTGAATATGTTCAAAGGAAAATTGATCAGCATCAAAACAACAGCAAAGAGTTATGGAAAATTTTGAAATCTTTATTAAAACCTAGTAATTGCAAACCGCGGTCCATAACTTTTAATGGCACATTAGAACAGTCAGAACAAGTAATTGCAGCTAAGTTTAATGATTATTTCGTAGATAGCGTTTCATTGATTAATCAATCTATTGAATTGGTCGATGAACCTGACGAAATAAAACAGCCAGTTAATAGTAGTTGTAGATTTGAAGTTTTTCACCCAATCACATTAGATGAACTTAGAGTTATTTGTTTTTCATTAGGAAAATCGGCTGGAGTAGATAATGTTAATGCTAGAGTTATTCAAGATTGCTTTCATGTCATTGGCCACATCTTGCTGGACCTTATTAATGAATCATTGCAAACTGGACATGTGTCACAAATTTGGAAGGAATCCTTAGTGGTCCCTATTCAAAAAGTTGCTGGAACGATTAAAGCCGAAGAGTTTCGTCCCATCAACATGTTGCACACATTAGAGAAAATCTTAGAACTTGTTGTTAAAGGCCAGCTGTTGGAGTATTTGAATAGCAACTCTTTGTTGATACCAGAACAATCGGGATATCGGGAAGGTCATTCTTGTGAAACCGCGTTGAATTTGGTATTAGCGAAGTGGAAAAATAACTTGGAGTGTAAAGATACGATTGTTGCTGTTTTTGGGATCTTAAACGCGCTTTTGAAACAATTTCTAGGCCCTTATTGTTGTGATCAATCAAGCGCTTTGGAATTACGAGTACTGCATATAAATGGTTTGAAAGCTATTTGTCTGACAGAACTCAACGAACTGTTTTTAATGATTCTGTTTCCAGTCCCGTGGGGAATAACCTTGGAGTGCCCCAGGGAAGTGTATTAGGGCCCCTGTTATTTATTATGTATATTAATGACTTGCGACGTGTTTTACGATTTTGCGACATTAATCTTTTTGCAGATGATACTGTGTTATTCATTGCAGCTAAGGATTTAGATGATGCCGTTTTACACTTGAATGAAGATTTGCGTCCTCTAAGTAGATGGTTGAAGTATAAGCAGTTGAAATTGAATACAAGTAAAACTAAATTTATGGTAATTTCACGGAATCGAGTAAATGAGAACGTCTCTGTTGTAATTGATGATGAGACTATTGATCGCGTTCGGGAGATTAAATATCTTGGTGTGATTATTGATGACACACTTAAGTTCAACTCTCGCATTGACAATTTCATCAAGAAAATTGCCAAGAAGTATGGAATTCTATGTCGACTGAAAAACGATTTAACTATTGCCAGTAAAATACAGCTATACAAATCAATCATCTCTCCTCATCTTGACTTTTGCCCTTCCATTTTATTTCTGGCCAATGCAACACAAATATCGAGATTACAGCGCTTGCAGAATATAATAATGCGTTTGATTTTGAGATGTAATAGATTCACTTCCTCAACTTTGATGTTAGACGCCTTACAATGGTTGTCGGTGAAGCAAAGAATTGTATATTTGGCTATGGTATTCATTTTTAAAGTAGTTAACGGTTTGCTGCCTCGATATTTGTGTGATCGAATTGAAAGAGGAAGTGACTTTCATAGATATAATACTAGAAACGCGGTTGAAATAAGAACACCACATTTCTTGACTTGTGCTTCACAAAATTCATTATATTATAAAGGAATAAATGTTTTCAATTCGATGCCTAGACATATCAAACGTTTAGCAACACTTACAGAATTTAAAAGACACTGCATTTCACACGTTAAAACTGTCTTTTGAACAGTTATCCAGTGATTTTTTTATGAATTGACAAATTATGTATCTTGACGAAGTTATCTCTAACGGATTATTTTATATGGATAGCTGTCATAACGACTTTTTAATAATTATTCTAGCACTGCAAAAACTATTTCTGTTCGCCACGAGGGTGATGATGGATTTTTAATATTTGATTTTATAGTAGATTAATTAAAAAAAAAGTAGTCTACAAAGGTTTGAGCCTCGCGCGCGTATTACGGATATAGAGGACTGAATTTAACATTTGATAAAAAAAAAATGCAATTTTGAAGCTTATTTGAAAGGTACCTTGAGTTAGTAGTAAGTTTTCTGGCAAATGTTAGGGGTTCGTGAGCATTCCTGACATTGCTGAAAATTATGATAGCATCAGATTGCGGGGTTACTAGTGTAATAGGATGCTTTGTTGATTGTTCATTAACTCTTGATTGCTTGTAATACTTATGAATATTTTAGGTGGACAAAAAGGCGAACTAAGAGGTGGACGCCTGAGCATTTCCACATTTATATCGCTGTGAAGCAACTGTAAACTTTAGAGGGAATCTATATCTGTAACTGAAACCAGTTCGATTTTGTTTGCCAACCTGGTTAAAATGTCATATTCAATTATCTTAAAGATAAATCGTCCAGCTCAAACCTTTGTAGGGGTAAGAGGTGGGACCATCATCATCATCATCATCATATTGCGTGGCAACCCTAATTAACAAATACCATAAACGAACAATAACCCAAATAATCGAAATTTTCCATAAATGGTTTGGATGATACCCAAACACGTCGTTAAGCAAAATAACCGTAACAAATTTATCAGGGACGCACAATGATACTCTATGCCCAGGGAAGTCGAGAAAATTTCCACCCCGAAAGATTCCCTCGACCGGACCGGGACTCGAAACTTCGTCCTCCTGCTTGGTAATACCGTGCGCCAACCTAACTGTCATAATGCGTAATAATGAAAGAAGCAACATATGTATCAAACTTATATTCTCAGCCCTATTTTATACAACATTTGCAGCGACTATGCTGATGAGAAATTGGAGGGTATGTTCATTAAATTTAGGTTTTGGGTGAATGGAAATCAGTTTTCGATGCACAAACATTAGTCGCCACACTGCAATTCATTAGGTGAAATATTGTATAACATGATTTTGATTTCCACAAGATTTTTATAGGAAGAGTTTTTGTAGCGAGATAACTTTTAACGTATGTTGATTGCCTCAATTTAGTGTAAATACAGTAAGTACCCGTTCGTTCCTGAAAAGGTTCGATTCTGCAAACACCAAATTCCTGGGCTTGCGGGTTAAATCGAACACAAACATTACATTCGTTTGCTTCTTTGAAGATCGAAAAGATCGAACGGAAAGATAGATTTTTACGATTTTTTAATAAATAAAGAATCGATCCTGAAAATCGAGAATCGAGATCAAAAAGATCGATCTTTGAGATCGCCCAATCCTACTTCTACAATTTTAAACTTCAAAATCATAAGAAAATCAGTCTTGCAGCTTTAATTACTACAACAATAAATCTTAAAAGTTATTCAGGTAATGTTTTGATTTGTTACTGACTCGCTGAGTGCAATCTATACATCTTTGGGATTTTCCAAAGAGGGATAACCCAGTCCACGTCGTACCCAAAACATATTTCAATGTATTTGACCAAATTTTAAAAGTCGTCTCACATTCTTTAAATCTGCTCTTATAAAATCATCTTAGAATTGTTTAAACTCCTGTATTTAAACTAGTGTTTACACTACTATTACATTAAAAGCTATTATTTCAGCAAGACCCGTATCGGCGCATAACTCTTACAAACATCGCTACGTTATAATTTTGAATGCTTGAAAAACTAGAACGTGTTTGGGTTGATGTAGGTGTCCCGTTGCAATAGTAGCAGCCCTTCTGTTATTAGAGGCATGGTAGCAGGAATGTTGGCGAAAATTTGCCAGTCTCTGACAGCTTTCAAGGCTAGCTAGCAGACAACCTGGGAGAAGTGTAGTATGGAATGCTTTATGACTCCATGTTCGGCTAGCTACATGAATGGGGGATGAAGGGCCAAACGTGTGAACGCTCTTGGGCGAAAGACAAAAGGTGCCTAAATTGATAGTGTGTCATGTTTGCTGGGCTGGTGATTTGTTACTCTACTGTTCACGGTGACAGCTATGCATGGGTGAGTATTTGAGTAATTTGAATTCTTTTCGGATCCCACTGTTAAAATTTACAATTTGAACGATTTTCCTTCATACAAGCGGTCTGTTTTTTTTTTACCATAGAGCTAGAACTCGCTAACAATGTATCGATGCAATGCAATTTCATTGTCGTCAGCTATATCTAAACAATTGATTCCATCATCGCATTCCGCATATACAGCCACCGCCGACATCATCGTCGAAAGCCGCCAAAGTGCAATGTTCCCCAAGGATATCGCTGTCCCGAGACATTACTGCCATCAGATTTTATAGAGCCCATCAGGGGATCCCTGCATCATCTCTCCGCGAGTAATCACCATCATCATCATCATTACCATAATAACGCTCCAATCTGGAAGAAGCTTCTACTTTTATGGAAGTAAAATCGCTTTTCAATTCGTCCCCCGGACTGGCCGGGCATTTTCAGCGGAGACCCAGCCAGCCGCAACTAAGTTGCAGTAGAACCGGGACCCTTCCTCGCGGGTCCCCGATGGTGTTTGCTCAAGTCGACGACGACTTTGCAGCGCAGAGAGACCCTGTCAGTCATCTGGCACATGTGAGTTGTTTGTTCACATGGCCAGGCCGCATAGTTGACTCTGTGGAAGAGCGAAGGGATACTGGCGATTGTCGATTGTTATTTCAATGCACTCAGTCAGAACTTCCCCAACGATCGCCGAGGACAAGCACCCTCCAGCTCCCAGCACCAGCAGCCGACGAGAACTTGATTGACCGTAATTTATGGTGATTCCGGTGCTGAAGTAGTGTGAAAACATCCATAAAATTGCTTCTCGAGTGGGATTTCTCCCAGCTGGAAGGGATCGAAGTACTGTTACTTACCGTTCGATACTGTTCTGGCTCTGAGGGAGGTACATGATGGGCAATGTACACGCACCGATGACAGGAGGGACTCGAAAATCAAGAATTTATTTAAATCTAATCTGACCATCATCCGGCGATCCGAATTAATTAAACGTGAATGGGGTGGGATGCTATGCGTCTCGTGCGAGAGAGAGAGAGAGAGAAGGAGATGCGATGATAAACTGGTTTGTAATTAGCCGCTGTCAACGCAATCGATCATCTGCCTTGTCGTCGTTTGGCTGATGGCCTCCGAGCAGATCGGACAAGTGGAACTCTCCGACGAGATGTCGTTGCGTTCATTAGATCGTGTAATTAGACATGATTTGAATGGCAATACAATGTGGCTAGCAGTTGATGAATCTAAGATTTTCAATTTAATTGTTGAAATTCGATTATGTCTAAGAAATCTGCCACTTTAACAGTTTCTCTGTATGGCATCACCATTAGTATCACGGTTTCAACGCCTCACTCGAGCAAAGTTCAACTCATTGCTCATTCCTCATACGTATTCATTCGTCTTCCTTCATGTTCCACCGTTCGACGCCATTCGGGTAAGCCAACAACCCGCGCCGAGAGGATCATTTATTATCGTTATCTGGAAGATTCAGGCCCGCAGTTTCCCGAAAGCCCCAAAGTTTCGCAAGAAGACACTCCGTTTGCTGAGGAATTTTTCATCCCATTCAATTTGGAAATCGAATCGTGTCGGTATGTATCTTCTTCCCGGAACGCTCTGAACTGGAGGAAGACCGCGCTCTCGCTTGGGGATTTCGGTAAAAGTGACAGTCTGGAGGTCGCGCAACATGTTATGGCATTTGGTGTAAAAAAAAACGTAACAGGGAAATAAGAGAAAACAGGAATCTCGTTTATGCAATCTTCCTTTCTCTCCGAATGCTGCTCTTGAACTTCGTTGAACTTTGAACAAAGGTGCATTGTATTGCGTTTCCAGATTGGTGTAATTGAATAAAGTGACGAAAATAAATCGACGCTGTTCAGCGAACCCCATTTCTCAAAAGACTTCCCGAAGTACCGTTTTGTCACCCCGTCGTAGTTCAGTAGGTGACGACAAGAAAACTCTATTAGTATAAATTAAATGAAAAATAGTCTCTTCCGCCTCCGACTGCCACACGAAGAATTGTACCTTCGAGTGCTCGGTATTGCACCCGCAAAAGTGTGACACAGCCGCAGCAGCATCCAGGCAGAGGCCACAAGTTCAATTGGCGAAACCAGGCAAAAGCCAGTAAATAATAAAACACAATTTCAATACATTATCATTTTAGCTAACGAATTGCCGTTGTTCGGTTGAGAGTCTCCTTGCCGAGTGCATCTCTTTCCCACTCTCAGCCTGACTCTGACTGTCTTTCAAGTTCAAACCATTCAACCATGGCCAAGGGATAACGAATGAACACAATAAGACCTTTGGGAGCTTTGTGCAGAGAGGCTTTCCTCCGCCCCCTGTTTTTCCTCTCCACGCCGTTGCACAGCACATCTTTGGAGAAAAGTGCAATTGCGCACTCACCGCAATCCACCGGGGCCGATATGCTTAGCAATACAAACAATATTGAATGCGCCAAGAGCTGCCGCTGCGGATGTTCGAAAACCAAGGTAGATAGGTATGCAGAAACGTAAATGCAGCAAGAAAGAGAGGATCCTTCTTCGTTTGCATAACAAACGACTTTTACCCCCTGTTTGTTCTGGGTTGGCTAGGTGCGATTGGTTGCGGTCGTCTGGAGAATGTACGCAGACACCACACTCGGAAGTATTGTACGGACGATAGGAAGGGATGCTCAAATTCGGTGAGCGCATTTTTTGGAATTCAATTTTGTTTCCGTCACATGTTTGTTTTGATATAATTTATCTGATTGCATCTTCTTTGGCATGTGAAACTTTTTGCCTGCCCTGAGTTATATCGTTATTTAACCCACAGGTGTTGATTGATAGCTTTCTCAGTTTAAATCAGTGTTTTAGTTTTAGTAAATCACTCTAGATTTAGTATAGCAACACTCCAATACCCAAGTAGCACATGTTGTCACATAAAAGTTGCTGCCACTATATTTTCCCCAAGGTATTACAAGCAATCAAGAGTTAATGAACAATCAACAAAGCATCCTATTACACTAGTAACCCCGCAATCTGATGCTATCATAATTTTCAGCAATGTCAGGAATGCTCACAAACCCCCAGAAAACTTACTACTAACTCATGGTATCTTCCAAATAAGCTTCAAAATTGCATTTTTTTTTTATTAATCATATGTTAAATTCAGTCCTCTAATACGTAATACGCGCGTGTAGACCATTTTTTTTTAATTAATCTACTGCTATTAAATCAAATATTAAAAATCCATCATCACCATCGTGGCGAACAGAAATAGTTTTTGCAGTGCTACAGTAATTATTTAAAAAGTCGTTGACAGCTATCCTTATGAAATAATCCGTTATAGATCACTTCGTCAAGATACATAATTTGTCAATTCATAAAAATCACTGGATAACTGTTCAAAAAGACAGTTTTAACGTGTGAAATGCAGTGTCTTTTAAATTATGTAAGTGTTTCTGAACGTTTGATATGTCTAGGCATCGAATTGAAAACATTTATTTCTTTATAATATAATGAATTTTGTGAAGGGCAAGTCAAGAAATGTGGTGTTCTTATTTCAACCGCGTTTCTAGTATTATATCTATGAAAGTCACTTCCTCTTTCAATTCGATCACACAAATATCGAGGCACTAAAGCGTTAACTTCTTTAACTTGAACACCATAGTCAAATATACAATTCTTTGCTTCACCGACAACCATTGTAAGGCATCTAGCATCAAAGTTGAGGAAGTGAATCTATTATATCTCAAAATCAAACGCATTATTTTATTCTGCAAGCGCTGTTATCTCGATAATTGTGTTGCATTGGCCAGAAATAAAATGGAAGGGCAAAAGTCTAGATGAGGAGAGATTATTGATTTGTATAGCTGTATTTTACTCGACACTTCAGTCGACATAGAATTCTATACTTCTTGGCAATTTTCTTGATGAAATTGTCAATGTGAGAGTTGAACTTAAGTGTGGCATCAATAATCACGCCAAGATATTTAATCTCCCGAATGCGGTCATTAATCTCATCATCAATTACAACAGAGACGTTCTCATTTAATCGATTCCGTGAAACAACCATAAATTTAGTTTTACTTGTATTCAATTTCAACTGCTTATACTTCAACCATCTACTTAGAGAACGCAAATCTTCATTCAAGTGTAAAACGGCATCATCTAAATCCTTAGCTGCAATGAATAACACAGTATCATCTGCAAAAAGATTAATGTCGCAAAATCGCAAAACACATCACAAGTCATTAATATACATAATAAATAACAGGGGCCCTAATACACTTCCCTGGGGCATTCCCCAGTTTCATATTTTTTTTATATTGGGAGCTTTATAATCATATATATGATTCGAAGAAAAAAGATATTCTGCGAACACTTGGTTTGAGAGTTACTCTTCTGACAAAAACGTTTCATGATATGAAAAATTACTTGGGATTAGAATAAAAACTCGTTTTTATCGTCTTTATTACATTCACAATAGAATCACTATTAGTCAAATATTTTACCATTTGGATAAAAAAGGAACAAACAATTAGATTGTGATTGGTGAAACATTTTAGACCTGCAGTGTAGCTTTTTTTTCAGATAATAGATATTGCATTTGTGTTACCATCTGGAGCAGAGATGCCAGATTCTTTTTTTTCAGAAGTCTGCAAAAATTGTCTGTGCATTTCATAAATGTTTGTAATTGGGCTGCATAAAATTAGCAGAAGTTTTGAGTATGACGCCGGAGGGTGAAATAGATGCAAAATTTGAAATGTCAGTAAAAGTCTTGTTCGAGCAAAATATACCTGCTTTTAACGAATTGAATTAATCGGAGTGGGAAATTGGCGGCGGGTTCGATTCCCGGTCCGGTCGAGGGAATCTTTCGGGTTGGAAATTTCTCGACTTCCCTGGGCATAGAGCAGGCATCGAAAATCATTTGCATTCATTTCGTGCATTCATTTACATTCATTTGCCTCTAACTTTTTTCATCAACAGCATTCCGCAAAATGATGTAAAAAGGTTTTGTAGGTTTTGTTATTAGCTACAACTTTTGTTCACAAGTCAAATCCGTATCTCTGATGCATGACGAATCAGAGCGAACAGAAGCCACTACTGTTTTTCAGTGAATGTAATTTACATTCACTTAAAAACAGTAACAAGTTCTGTCCAATCTAGTTCGTGATACATAAGAGATACGGATTTGAGTTATGAGCAAAAGTTGTAGTTAATAACAAAACCTACAAAAGTTCTGCATATCATTTTGCGGAATGTTGTTGATGAAAAAAGTTAGAGGCAAATGAATGCAAATGAATGTATGAAATGAATGTAAGTGATTTTCCATGTCTGGCATAGAGTATCATTGTGCTTGCCACACAATATACAAATTCATGCATTGGTATTGGCATTGAAAGCTCTCAATCAATAACTGTGGAAATGCATTGGAACACTAAGTTGAGATTTTGTAATAAACTTATATGCGCTTAGCAATAAGCTTTAAATGCGAATACGAAGAAGAAGATGGAGTTGGTAATAGTTAAAACCAATTAATAAAAAGATAAATTACGATTACAATACAAATGACGTCGTCTCTAAGTTGATATTAGTTCACTGATATTCTTCAAAACGTAGACTGAGTAAAGCTATCCGAGCTTTTACAGGAATTTTTTTTCTAATATGAGAAACATCTCGATGTACATATGAAATTAGTATACTTCTAGAATTTTTCGTCGATTTTTCTCATAATCGAAAAGATTTATAAAGGCTCGGAAAATTTTACTCAGTCTACAAGTAAACTACGTTTTCTAGAGGTTGAGTAATTTAAACTTGACTTCGAGTCGATCTTATGCCATGTAGTGTGAAAATCCGTTTGTTATTTAGTACTGGTCCTTTTGTACGGGAACGAGCACATCTTAGTGAGAGATTCAACTTTCCACCACCTCAACGTGGAGAAATCGACAATAAAAAGAGTAATTTATAAGCTTATTAATACGATTATTAACACTTCTTGCTCAAAAAGTGTTGATGAATCAGGATCAGAGTTGCTGAAACGATTCAGATAGGCAGGGATGTCGAAATAAAGATCATCGAGAAATGGACAACGAAACCAAGCACGATGAATTGGCGCTAAACAATAACACTGTTGTAACGGCAAAAAAAGGTTATCTTCCATTTAATTCCACTTAAATAATTTTGCTATCCCTAACAGATACGTATTTGGACTACAATGTGCAGTCTTCATCAGTGTCATTCCCACTAAAGACTTATCGAAAACCTAACCCCCTTAAGTATCCTAGGTAAAAATATCAAGATCACAGGTATAAAAATGAAACTACAACGTGTAGAATTGGAACCTACCTAACTAATAAAAATCAAAGATTTAAGGAGAAAAATCTATTCAAATCTCTGTAAGGAAAAATTCTCCAAATGCTTGGTAGCCATCATAATGAAGTTATGAAATTGGTTTGTTGGCGGAATGCTTAAATAAAACAGCAAAAAAGGTTATCTTCCAAAACGGGGTTACTGGCGGCAGTTTGTAGACGGATTGTCACGTGAAACGTCTATGAATACGCTTTAGAGTACGGCGCGAAGAATGCGTAACCGGTCTACTAACAACGAAAGCGAGGAATACTCGGATCGATGGATTCTTAAATTCTCGCGAAAAGTGTGTCCGGATTCCGTGCCGTCGCAGTTGATTCCTCGCGAAACCGCGAATTCGGTACACGAAATCAGTCAGCCTTTTTCAATGGTCGAACTTTCACTCGCTCTCCTTTCGTGTGGCAATTCTGCCCCGGGATCTGATAGAATCAAGTTCAACTTGCTGAAAAACCTCCCAGACGTCGCTAAGAGGCGCATGTTGAACTTGTACAATCAGTTCTTGGAGCTCAATATTGTTCCCGACGATTGGAGACGAGTGAGGGTGATAGCCATTAAAAAGCCTGATAAACCCGCGTCGGATCACAATTCGTATCGGCCCATCGCGATGCTGTCGTGCATTCGGAAATTGATGGAGAAAATGATCCTTTTTCGCTTGAACAAATGGGTTGAGACGAACCACCTACTCTCAGATACTCAATTTGGATTCCGTAGGGGCAAGGGAACGAACGACTGTCTTGCATTGCTTTCCACAGAAATTCAGTTGGCTTTTGCTAAAACAGAGAAAATAGATTCTGTATTCTTGGATGTCAAGGGGACTTTTGATTCAGTATCGGTTGAAGTCCTTTCAGACAAACTCCACGCTTGTGGCCTTTCTCCATTAATAAATAACTTTTTGTAAAATTTGCTGTCAGAGAAACATATGAGCTTTTCTCATGGAAACTCTACAGCTTTTCGATTTAGCAACATGGGTCTCCCCCAAGGCTCATGTTTAAGCCCCCTTTTGTACAATTTCTACGTTGGAGAAATTGATGTCTGTCTTAGTGACAATTGCACGACTATACGACTTGTTTGTTTGTATATATGTTTGTATATCACGAAAACAACTTTGAATATACGTGCATTCTGGTTGTCTGGGAACTTGCAGATGATGGCGTAGTGTCTATCACAGGGTCAAAAGAAGTTGACCTGCAAGGACCCTTACAGGATACCTTTTACAATTTGTCTACTTGGGCTATTCAGCTAGGTATCGAATTATCTTCGGAGAAAACTGAGTTGGTAGTGTTTTCTAGGAAGCATAGCCCAGCACAACCAAAGCTTCAACTTTTGGGTAAACCGATCACTCATTCTATGTCCTTCAAATATCTTGGGGTCTGGTTCGATTCAAAATGCACCTGGAAATCCCACATTGAGTATCAGAGACGAAAATGCCAACAAAGGATCAATATATTACTGAGCTGGCGGCAATATACTATACGCTAGAAACGATCGTCTCACTTCCACCAGATCACTATTTTATTTTTACGGATAGTCTCAGTTCTGTCGAGGCTATTCGCTCTATGAGGCCGGTAAAGCACTCCTCGTATTTTCTCATGAAAATACGAGAGCTTCTAAGTGCTTTATCTTTAAGATCTTTTGTTATCACCTTTGCATGGGTCCCATCTCATTGCTCGACTCCGGGCAATGAGATGGCGTCCTAGTAGCACCCTTGTTATAAATTGGTCTTGGAAACTTATATACGACTTATTTCAGTTATAAACAAGTTGCTGCAACTTTTTGGGACAGAATTGTGCTACTTAGGCGGACTCACTTGCTAAGGTGGGCGCTATGGAAGGCGATATTTACAATCGACAAATCGCCTACGATAAATTTTTCTTTATTTTTCGTCAACAGTCACTCGTCAGCTGGCAGAATAAATGGAGCGAAGGAAGTTTGGGACGATGGCTATATTCGATCATCCCCAAGGTATCGAAGAGTCCTTGGTTCAAGGGGTTGGATGTGGGTCGAGACTTCATTCGTATGATGTCTCGCCTCATGTCCAATCACTACTCGTTAAACGCTCACTTGTTCCGTGTTGGGCTGGGGGACAGCAATCTCTGTGAATGTGGACAAGGTTACCAGGACGCAGATCACATTATTTGGTCTTGTGCTGAGCATCGCGGAGTCAGATCTGAACTGTACGATTCCCTTCGGGCTCGAGGTAGACAACCTAATGTTCCAGTTCGAGATATTTTGGGTAGCCGCGATCTAGAGTTTATGAAACTTATGAATGTTTTCTTTAAGAATATTAACCTTAGATTGTAAGTTTGACTAACCTTGTGTTTAGTTTTTGTTTTGTTCGTGTGGGTTTTTTTAAATGTTTGTTTCTGTAATAAATGTACAATTACACTGTGGATACCTAATTGAATAGGAATAAGTTCATGTTTTAGGAATAATGAAATATTTGTATCGTAAATCATAACTCAAACCTCCTCCTTCCTCTCCTCATCCATAAAACTGTAAATCTCTACTAACCTCGAGATGACCGCGAGTAATCGGTTCAGTTCCTTTAAATCTAGATTTAAGACATCTATTATGTATAACGAAAATGATAACTTGGCTCTGTAAAGTTTATTCGATTGAGCCTGTAAATACAAATAAATTAATTAATAAAAAAAAAAAACCGTATTGAGATTTTGGAATTAAGAAACGTTATCCGCTCGATCCTGTTGCTCCTTTGCGCCTGAAAATGTTTGTTGATCCTAAACATATGCACAATTCATTCTGATCGATAGGAGGTTCTCATGTGTAAAAGGTTATTAATAGTATGTGGAATCGTAGATTAGAATGAAGATTCGTCCTTGGCCTAACTGTCTGGCAGTGGCATTATGGATAAAATCTGCCTGCAATCATTTCTTATGCATGCAAGAAGCTTGAACCTGGGAGTTAGAATGTGACAGCTCTACCGCAGCTACAATAGCCCATTTCAAGAACGCAAGCATTCCGAAGCTATTTTCAAACAGGATAAGCCCCGCTCCAATACATTATCGATGCAAGTATACACCATTGCTAATGTACTGAAACTTTCAATCAAGCAGTAGTGTAATACTTGATTGACGCGTATTTAGTAAGTTTTGAAATGATCGTTTTTAATTAGATGGATATTTCCTATCGAGGACAGAGGAACGAAAAGGTAAATAAACTTAGCTGAGCGTTACTACGCGTAGGTTAGAACAGTCGGCACCACATGCAACGGATAAGAATTTGAAAATTTTCACTTAATGCACTTTTCAACATCACTTCTGTACTTTCAAATTAACACTTTTTATAAACGAAATTGTAAATTTATAACATTTTCACTAGAACGAAAACGATGCAGCAAATAAAAACACGTCAGTTTCGCAGCGCGGCCTACTTCGATCGCTTCTGTATTTATTAAGTGATAAGCACGCTTAAAATGTATTGGGTTATATAATATAAATGGGCTACAAAATGGTGAGTTGACAACCTGGAAGGAGCGGAATACCTAGCCCTGGTCCTCACAAGTTCCTACTTCACGCCTCCTCGAGTCATATGATAACAAAAGACTACCAGCTGAAACATGGACACAGCTGGGTGGTGTAGCCTGGGCAATGTTGCCAGTCCGGCAATAGCAAAGTGAAGAGGTGCGACGCGAACACTGGCGCGGTAACCATAGTACGGTGATAGAGGAAATGCTTCACCAAACCTGAGCGTCTGTTCATCATGGAGGTGCGGTTCAAAACGGCGTCTGTTTTCCATGTTAGGAGCGGCTGATCACCGTCCTAGTGCCTGCGTGGGACTCTAAACAGAGTTGTGCACGATGGTCCCCCGGCGAGACAGGGGGTTGGGGCAGACCCAACAACCCGCCCTGGAAAAGAAAACAAAGTTGCAAATACTGAAGAAAGAAATACGGATCGGAACAATTGGCACAGACCTACGCGACGAAATAAGGACTACGATTGGAAAATCGGAACATGGAACTGCAAATCGCTCGGCTTCCCGGGTTGCGATAGGTTAATCTATGACGAACTTCAACCACGCAACTTCGAAGTCGTAGCACTGCAGGAACTTTGCTGGACGGGACAAAAGGTATGGAAAAGCGGGCATCGAGCGGCTACTTTCTACCAGAGCTGTGACACCACCAACGAGCTGGGAACCGGCTTTGTAGTGCTGGGTAAGATGCGCCAACGCGTGATTGGTTGGCAGCCGATCAACGCGAGGATGTGCAAGTTGAGGATTAAGGTCCGTTTCTTCAACTACAGTATCATCAACGTGCACTGCCCACACGAAGGGAGACCCGACGACGAGAAAGAAGCGTTCTATGCGCAGCTGGAGCAGGTGTACGACGGCTGTTCGCAACGGGACGTCAAAATCGTCATCGGCGACATGAACGCTCAGGTAGGACGGGAAACAGCCTGCATGCCGTATCGAACGACAACGGCCAACGATGCGTGAACTTTGCAGCCTCTTGGGGTATGGTAGTTCGAAGTACCTTTTTCCCCCGCAAGGATATCCACAAAGCCACCTGGAGATCACCTGACCAACAAACAGAAAACCAAATCGATCACGTTCTAATCGACGGGAAATTCTTCTCCGACATTATCAACGTCCGCACGTACCGCAGTGCGAACATAGATTCGGACCACTACCTAGTTACAGTATGCATGCGCTCAAAACTCTCGACGGTGCATAACACACGTCGAAGTCGAACGCCGCGACCCAACATTGAGCAACTACGGGACGCCGGAGTTGCCCAAGACTACGCGCAGCAGCTGAAAGTTGCACTACCCACGGAAGAGCAGCTTGGCGCAGCTTCTCTTGAAGATGGCTGGAGGGACATTCGTTCAGCCATAGGTAGTACTGCTGCAGCGGCTCTATGTACTGCAATCCCGGACCGAAGAAATGACTGGTTTGACGGCGAATGCAAACTGTTAGTAGAGGAGAAGAATGCAGCACGGGTGAGAATGCTGCGGTGTTGCACGAGATTGAATGTGGAGTGATACAGACAAGCGCGGAACAGACAAAACTCGGTTTTCCGAAGGAAAAAGCGTCAGCAGGAAGATCGAGATCGCGAGACGATGGAAAATCTGTACCGCGTAAACGACACACGGAAGTTCTATGAGAAGCTAAATAGTTCGCGCAAAGGCTACGTGCCGCAAGCCGATATGTGCAAGGACTTGGACGAAGGTGGCACGGCAACAGACCCTGGAGCACGCGCAGAAGACGACAGGCTACCGGCCCCTGATCTTCAAGAAGTTGAGGAGGAGATCGGTCGGCTGAAGAACAACAAAGCAACTGGTGTAGATCAACTACCAAGTGAGCTATTAAAATACGGTGGTGAAGCACTGGCTAGAGCGCTGCACTGGGTAATTGCCAAGATTTGGGAGGAGGAGATATTACCGGAGGAGTGGATGGAAGGTGTCGTATGCCCAATCTACAAAAAGGGTGACAAGTTGGATTGCTGCAACTACCGCGCGATCACACTGCTGAGCGCCGCCTACAAGGTACTCTCCCAAATTCTATGCCGCCGTCTGTCACCATTTGCAAGAGAGTTCGTGGGGCAATACCAGGCGCTACCACGGACCAAATTTTCGCGATTCAGCAGGTTCTGCAGAAATGCCGCGAATACAACGTGCCCACACATCATTTGTTCATCGATTTCAAATCCGCATACGACACAATCGATCGAGATCAGCTATGGCAGATTATGCACGAGTACGGATTTCCGGACAAACTGACGCGATTGGTCAAGGCAACGATGGATCGAGTGATGTGCGTTGTTCGAGTATCGGGGACACTCTCGAGTCCCTTTGAATCTCGAAGGGGGTTACGGCAAGGTGATGGACTTTCGTGTCTGCTGTTCAACATCACGTTAGAAGGTGTGATCAGAAGAGCTGGGATAGACACGAGCGGCACGATATTCAGGAAGTCCATCCAGCTCCTTGGCTTTGCCGATGACATTGACATTATGGCACGGAACTTTGAGATGATGGCGGAAACGTACATCAGACTGAAGGCTGAAGCTAGGTGGATTGGACTTGCCATCAACGCATCGAAGACAAAATACATAAAAGGAAGAAGTTCTAGGGAAGACAATGTTAGCCTCTCACCCCGAGTTCAGATTGACGGTGACGAAATCGAGGTGGTCGATGAGTTCGTGTATTTGGGCTCACTGGTGACCGCCGAAAATGATACCAGCAGAGAAATTCAAAGACGCATTATGGCAGGGAATCGTGCCTACTTTGGACTCCGGAGGACGCTCCGGTCGAATAAAATTCGCCGCCGCACGAAGTTGACTGTCTACCAGACGCTGATTAGACCGGTGGTCCTCTACGGCCACGAGACCTGGACTATGCTCGTGGAGGACCAACGCGCCCTTGGTGTTTTCAAACGGAAGGTGTTGCGTACCATCTACGGTGGAGTGCAGATGGATGACGGAGCGTGGAGGAGGCGAATGAACCACGAATTGCACCAGCTGCTGGGAGAACCATCCATCGTCCACATTGCAAAAATTGGGCGACCACGGTGGGCTGGGCACGTCGTAAGAATGCAGCACGACGACCCAGTGAAAATGGTTCTAGATAGCGACCCAACAGGAACAAGAAGAAGAGGCGCGCAGCGGGCAAGGTGGATCGACCAAGTAGAAGGTGACCTGCGGACCCTTCGCAGACTACGAGGCTGGCGAACTGTGGCCATGGATCGAGTAGAATGGAGACGACTTCTTCGGACAGCAGAGGACAACTAAACTGTCAATTTAGGAGGTCTTTTAGGGTGAATCCATATCCACAGAAATTTCAAGGTTTGGTTAGAAAAAACATCCATAATAAGTCCATAATGTCCATAAGCTCTTGAGGAGATCACTTGAAACTCAATTTAAAGATTAATGTTTCATGAGCATAGCTTTGCAATGAGTGCTAAATTTCGATAAAAGTTGCTTTATGGTTTACAAAGTGGCTTTTTTTTAAAGAAATCTATGGGATTTTCCGTTGAAATAGAATAACTGCAAGTAACGATTATTAGTAAACCAGTCGAAACAAGCGCTATCTTAAAATTCCACCATTTGTTGTGCACGAAAGACTGACATTTGAATGTTTCAGGCTTGTCAGCTTTGATTTCAAAACAAATATACGAAAAGTTGTGAAAATACCGAATGACACCCCTGCTCTTCCCAATTTCGGCAAATGAAGAAATCCACTGTTCTCTGAGTTCCGGATTTCGATGAACCGATTTTGACCGCATGATTCCAATGTGAGCATCCCTCTGCAGTGCAACTACCACACCAAACAAGCGATGATGATTCAAATCTAATAAATGCATTTAAATAAAATGCGCAATAAAACTCATATTGACTTATAGTCTCCAATTAATCAAACGTAGTAAATTCTGAATAATGGTGGTGCACCGAGCCTAGGAGAATCAGGACGTGCGCATTCTGTTCGGTAGCGCGTTGCTTCCTTTCAAGCCACCACCGGAGCAGCTCCAGGAACTGCATGCATGCCTTGTCTGCGCCGATGACTTGGCTGATGATGGGTGGAATAGATAATAAATTGGCTTCGCAATAATGGTAACGGGTTTACGCTTGCTGCTGGCTGCCGCATTTGAGCCGTTGATTGCGTTTCCATGTTGGACACTGATCACCCATTCTTGCGGCGGCGTCGGCGGCGGGTGTTCTCGGAGGGCTGGTCTTGCATAAAAAAAAGCAACCTGCAAGCGCAAGAGGTGGGCAGCTTTCAATCTCAATCCAATTTCTACGCTCAGTTGAAATTGAAACCTCTCCATAAAGCATTCCACCGAAATCCAAGGTGGAAGAAGCACTTTTACTTGATGGGGTCAGAAAACAATTACGATTTTTTGTGCGTTGAAGGTGAATCTGAAAACATAAAATGTGGCGTTAAATTGATGTGTTTTCTGGCGCGAATGGAGAAAATTTAGATGCTCTCACATAAAAAAGGCAACCGGCTCGCATTTCTTCACTTTCAGAGCCGTTAGCCGGTGGTTATGAATGTAAAAATCGATCCCGTGGAAAGAAATCGCTTACGATTATGAATGACGCATTAATTACCGAAGAGGCAACCGGAATCAAAAGCAATTTACGACACCTCGAGCAGTCGTCGTAGTTGCCTTTTAAAAATTAGAGCATAAATCTTAAATTTCATTGTCGCATTGTTAACTTGGGATCCAATTAAAGTGCTCGGTTCTCAAAAATGATGCATCCGCACCGACAATAAAATGGAAAAATCAACAACCGCTCCGCTCCGATTATGCGCTTAGCCCTCATTAGGTGGAGATGATCTCGCCCTTTGAACGTTGGTAGGTAAGAATTTGGACAGTTCAAAGAACGGCGAAGCAAACGGGGCCGACTGGAAGAGCACTCGCACCCAAGCCAGCCCACCAATCTCGTTGGAGGTTCCATTTATAGGACCGCCATTGCCGCCGCCCGGTTAACAAAGGCAACCTCTCTTTTACCAGAACGATTTAACTGCGCGTAGGTCCTAATCCAAATAACATTCTAATTTTTAATCACGCTCGCATCTCTCCACCAACCAACCCTCAAATGATGCTGCTGCTGCTGTTCAATGGAAACGGTTTTGAGAGGTTGAACTTTGGGAAGCCGCTTGCCTGCCTGCCCTGGGTGATGAATCGGCAGATTGATTTCTGGGAGGCTGCTGCTGCTCGTGGCGCTGATCACTTATCTAGAATGTAAACAAGATCACCTGGAATGGTCGATGCAAGGGGTGTGGAACGGCGTCGCAAGCGTGCCCTAGCTTAAAAGATTCATATTAGATGCAGCGATCTTATTTCTACAATCTCGGAACGGTAGGTGAAACTTTTTGAATGTAGGCCTATTGTCCATTGATAACAAAAAAAATGTTTATCTAGGGTTTGAACGATGATGAGGCAAAGGTTACTCGAGTATCATTCAGCGGGATGAAAATTGTGGTTGTTGACGTAACGGAACCTTCGTTGATTGGTGGTTTGGAATGACAGAGAATTTCCCATCCAGCAAAATGCAAAGTTCGAGCTTGCTATCACAAAATTCATATTCTGTCAAATAAACAAGTCTACTGATAACACCACCAAAGCACATAATCCACTCGTTCTCGTGTGCCAGGGTCAGGAACCGTTACGTTCTGAAGCATTATGAATCGCTTATTAACGGCTAGTCATGCCGTTCAATGCGTGGAGACACCCGGGGAAAAGGAACCAGCCGGGCAAACCTCATTGGCGGGAGGTGTGGCGAATCCCGATCTACCGGTATGGGCAAAAGGGAAAGAATCCAAAGAAGAATGCAGAACACGATCAATTCTAGTTTTATGACGATCTCCACACCATTTCTCCAACGCCCGGTCTGCGGGACTGAGCCTGAGAGAGTGGTTCTGTGTATCTCGATTTTTAATCGCTCATCTCGCGAATGATTATTATTCAATTTTCCTGTCCTATTAATTTGATGTAAATTGCTTCGGGCCAGTAGAGCAGCAGTAGCAGTGGCAGCGAATCATGCGGTAGCTCCCGACAGGCCTTGCTAACGACGGGCGTGCGTTCCGCGGGAGAAAATAGGATCATAAAATGTGTCACGATTTCGCTCAATGCCTCAATGCTATCGAGGGCAACATAACTGTGCGGAATGATGGGAATTTGAGGAATTTTTGCCGACCACTGACTAACTGCCACGCAAAAATTAAATTGGATTGATCGAGAAATTTGCACAACAAAATCACGGCTCGCAACAATTAGCCGGGTACACGTGGTCGCGTGTCTGTCAACAATGTAACCATCAGCTCAGCTCGAGCATAATCACTGTAATCGACCGAAGCGGTAACCGATTAAGTGAGGATGGGCTAACGTTGAAATAATTGCATCGCACAACATAGCCACCTCCGCCGATTTGAGCGTCGTCGTTGTCGATGATGATCCCCGTGCCAAACAGTTTTGCAATCCAGTGCATCGTTTCACATAGAAAATCACATTGTATCACGATGGTCTGGTTCGGCTGGGCTGCATGCAAGAAGTGCTGTCCAATGTAATAAAAGCTGCCCGACGACGACTAGGGAGAAATTTGCATGCAACCATTATCGATATTACATGCGCGCTAACCGCAAAGTCAAGCCCAGATGCATCGCTCGTTCGCTGCAGTAGCATAACTTCTAATATGTTCCACGCAATGGGCGCTTGCTCTCTGCAGGTGAAATGGAGAAGAAAGTAAAATTGCAAACAACCAACCGCGCTTGCTTCTTCGACTTCACCAGCATTCGAGTGTGAGAGATAGAGAGAGATAGAGAGCATGGATTGTATGATCACATATTGGCACATATCTGTGGAGAAAGAAAGCGAATCGAATATTCTTGTGATGCAGAGCGCGGTGGTGAAGAAATGGGTGCATTGACAAGCGATTACGTGATCTGCGGTGTGGTTCGATGGTTGGTTAATTGTTGGAAAATCACAAAACTGCGCGAACCTTTCAAGCTTGACAACTGTGAATGGAAATAAAAGTGATCAACAACATCAAGAATGCAAATATGGCCGGCAAATTCTGGACAACACGCCAGAAACTTTCATTTCGGAGTGAGTCCATTCTGGAAGCAATCTGCCTATTCAGATCGGCCATTTCACGTTTTTTGACCAGATCTCCAGTCCTCTGAAACTGGCGTCTACGGACATTTCTCAGCCGAATCAGTAATTGGGTGAGGGAATCAATAGCAAAAAACTTACCCCTCACAGGAACTTGTCGAACGTATGCCTCGTCAGCCACGGATATGGCCTGTTGGAGTCCTTCCAACGTCCGGTCGATGTCATCTACGGTATCGAGCGGTGGATTTTCATCGACGTTGCTGTCCACCATTCGTCCGTACTGCACCCAGTTGACATGGTGGTAGTCTTTACGCAGGCAGCTTCTAGCAGGAACCACGTTGATACCGACTTCAGTCACCACCGGTTGGTAGTCGGAGCTGAGATCGTTGTGCGCCTCCGGCTTGGATAGTCCAATGTTCGACAGGAAAAAGTCCAGGGTGGAGGGATTTCCCTCCGGAGAGATGAAATTTGGATCTTATGGAAATGTTGTGCGTGGTCGAACAATATACAACCTTTCCGGTTCCGCTGGTAGTTCCGCCAAGCTTCATGGCGGGCATTCAGCTCGCCCCAAACGATAAATCGGGAGCTAGTACGAATGATGGCGGTTAGGTCGTTCTTGAATTGGACTCCTAGTCCGTTGCTTGTGGTACACTGGCGTGGGCAGTATTCAGCGATAAACCGGACGTTGCCAGTTGGTGATTCTACCTCCACACCAACGGCCTCGATGATAGAAGTGCGTATGTGGGGCAGAGTGCAGAACTTGATGCCCTTTCTGACGATGACCGCTACACCCACCCCCACCCCCCGATCAAGCCGGATAATGTTGTGGCCACGCAACCAGAAGCTGTCACCGGACTATAGGTGGGTCTCTGTTAAAAGACCCACGGCGATGTTGTGCTTGCGGAGGAAGTCGGCAAGCTCCATCTGTTTAGCTTTTACAGAGCTGGAATTAGGGCGTAACAGCCTTTGTAAACAATGACTTCTCTCGATCATTTCGCGAAAGTCATGGCTCTGCCTGGCAAATCGCATCACCATCGAGTAGGGGATGACTTCCCCTACTCGATGGATATGTTGGTTTGTGTAGGCGTGCATTGAATTCCTAGAAATCAACGAGAGAAGGCATTGTTTACAAAGGCTGTTACGCCCTAATTCCAGCTCTATTGATAAGTGTTCAAAGTAGCATGGTTTGCGGTATAGACACCATACTGGATGATGAACTTTCCGAGCACTTGGATCTGTTCGGGCTTATTGCGGCACTTACATGTCAGAGCACCGGTCATGACGAAAATTTCCATCAGTTCATCCACTGAAAACAGATCGGGGTTGTTGTTTTGCATTGTTGGTTGTCTCTAGAATCTAGGGGAGATGGAGAGCTTTGTTCAGCAGAAGATCCAGACGTTTCTTGAGGGGGAGGGGGGGGGGGGAGGCTCGGATCGTACCCGTGAATTCGCTTTTCCACGAGGAGGCGGAAAGTCCTCCGGCCTGAAATCTGGGGCAGTTTCGGGTGCCGTGCCAAAAATGCAGACACCGTTGGCACTGAGTCACATCGCGATGGCCGCCACAATATGGCTCCCAGCGGACGATGATGGAATTGATGGTGCGGATGGCTTTCAGCGCGTTGAGCGTTATAGTTCCCTTCTGGAAGTGTGCCAAGAGAATGCAATCCGTATACGCCTTCACATTTTCGTCCTTCCTTGTCATCCGATAGACGGCGCTTGGGGCCAGCTTGTACCGGTTCCTGATTTCATGTGCGATAAACTTCGGGTCGAAGTTTGGTAGGCCCCTGATGACGACTTTGAACGGTTTCTCACCGGGAATGCCGTGGGTGAAGAATTCCACCTTGGAAGTCCTCAGGTGGGTGATGACCCAGTCATACTCCGCTTTCGTACGGAGCACAACCTTGGTACCGACTCTGCCCAACTTGAATTCGGCTTTGACGCTCAGCGACGCCGGATCCGCAATGAGTTCGTTAAGATGGACATTTTTCACTACCAGCGGAGGTATTGCCAATTCAGAGAAAAATTAGCATTTGGTGTCAGATTTGACAACCGAAATTGACATTCGTCACTGACAGGTAATGTCAATGAAACATTGAAGCACTGAACCAAAACTATTCGCAGAAGGCCATGTCCTCTTGATAACGTGAAAAGCATAACGAAACAATAATAGAACAAAGGATATTTCCGGAGTGATTTGAGATTTGGGCGTAATTGAATTTGTAAACAAACAGGTCAATCGCCGATTTCTCGTGAATAAAAGCTCAATCTTACCAAATGATAGAGGAATCATACCTCTTCCTCATAGTGTTATTAGTTATCAAAATTGAGCTTTTATTAGCGATAAATCGGTGATTGACGTGTTTGTTTACAAATGCAATTACGCCCAAATCTCAAATCACTCCGGATTTCTGAGTCAAAATGGAAAAAAAATTATAGTTGTGCGGATTTATTGCATTGCAGCTGCGCCTTTCCCAAGTGGCCACATTGAGATTGAAGAAAATAAAGAGCGAAACATTTTAAATAGAAAGTGATGCAGTCTATAATCGAGCTGAAAATACAGCCGCCGGCTGTTCAACCCACCAATCATGCCTACAAATACACCGGAAGTTCATCCTGCTTTCCAGCCTGCAATCCATTCCAATTAGGTAAACCGGATAAATTTGTATAGCGATCCAACTATATTCATCAAGGTTAAATCCGTCAACCAAGTCTAGCGGGTCAGTTCATTTTGTCTTTAATCGTGCCATTAACAAACGATATATCAGAGTTGGTTGGAAATGCTAACATGAAGCTTTTAGTGTGATGATTTATTAGCTAGAGAATGATCTTTAGAAGAATGTAGGTGGATAGTTCCGTTAGAGTACGGCAGTATGAAAATTGAATAGAAGTTGAAAATGAGCGAAGGGCCATTAAAGCGACAGTTTTTCAAGATGACGCACATTTTTGCCTAGCCCGTACGATGTACGCGGGGACTTGAAGTATGTCTCCAAGTCCACAGGTTCGCTCATTTTCAACTTCTATTCAATTTTCATACTGCCGTACTCTAACGGAACTATCCACCTACATTCTTCTAAAGATCATTCTCTAGCTAATAAATCATCACACTAAAAGCTTCATGTTAGCATTTCCAACCAACTCTGAAAATCGTTAACTTCGCGTATGAAGTAACATAAAAAACACTTTGAATGAAACGATATATGTTACTTCTCAACGTTCAAAAATTCATTCATGGTAAAATGCTTGATATTCGGGACAATCAGAGGTCTTAGATGTCCGCAGAACCTCACAAATTAGGGCAGGACATGTGGTTTAAAAATCAGACATAATTGATTCGGATGCGACAAGTTATGTCAAATATGCCAGAACCTGTGCCAGAACGTATCTCAGAAGAAAAAAAATTGGGTAGTTCTTAATTTTATAGAAGTTCGGAGTCTACAATTCATTTAATAATACGTTTTTGTGTCAGTGTTTAGGATGAATGACAGATGCTGTTGTTTCTTCTTCTTCTTTCTGAAAATTCAATGAATGCTAAGATTGCTGTGAACTGGCAGTAGCTTCACTCTTGCCGCGGTCATGTATGCAGCATTTTCTTTTTCGGCAGCATCACCGATATCTTCGCTCGTCGCAGAGGCATCGTCGCGACAAATCGTGCCATCGGACTGGCCACGAGTTTTCTTCTTCTTCTTGCTGCGTTTTTCCGTCACAGCTGGCTGGATATTCCCATCCATCGGGAGAACAGCAAACCTGTTGGATGTAGGTACACCCGAGCTTTTTTCACCGGGATTCTTGTCCTTCACCGGGCTTCGCGAGCGATACTTCCCCATTTCGGGGCACACACACACCAAAAACTGTGAAATAGAGAGCACGAACACTATCGCCACAAACTTTTCGAACAACTCCAGAGAGCGAGCTAACACCAAACTGAACTACTTTACGATCAAGCAGAAAATGATCATGGTCAGAGGCAAGACAGCAGCGCTGTTTTTATTTCTTTTCAGGAACGAACAGAACGATGTGCAACCAAGTGGTACTCGGTTAAGATGACTGGGTTTGGGAAAAAACGTTTATTTCATGAAAACAGAGGTAAAATTAACATTTGTACATTCTTCAAAAAAAATTTGAAAAAAATATTTATAACAGCATATTTGTAATGCAATAACCTATGGATTGGCGTATTTGGATTTTAATTTCATCTATAAATGACAAAGTTACAAACGTTCAAAACCTAACACTATTTCACCATACATATTTTTTGATTTGCACCCCAGTATAGTCGACAAAGACGTCAAAAATTATAAAGATTGGAGTGTTTTGAGATAACCAATCTGATCATTCCTTGCTCGACTGTCGAGCTGTTCAGTCCGAATTTTCGCTCGAGTTCTCGATTCGATTTTGCTTCGTTGCGCCGTGGACGTGTCGCCACCTTCTCGCGTTCTGGCAAGTTTAATTGAACTTGCAAACACGAAACAAATGGTGCGTAAACGTGCCAATGAGCCAGCAGCGGGCCCTTCCAAGAAGGTGCTAATCAAACCCAGCGCGTCGCAGGATAACGCCGGAAAACGAGTACTGCAAGCCAACCAGTATGCTGTACTGGCAAAACACAAGCTGCTGCCTCGCTTCAAGCTTTGCAGCATCGGTACCAAAATCATGTGCTCCAACCTGAAGGAGTACAAACAAATAGGAAGTTTCCTGAAGAACAACAACGTGGACTTCTTCACACATGATCTGCCATCGAGCAAGCCACTGAAGGTGGTTTTGCGTGGATTACCGTCTTTCGAGGCGACTGCGGTGAAATCCGAGCTGGAGCGGTTCGGGCTCAAGCCTGAGGCAGTGTACCCGATGAACCGGCGTCCCAACCAAAACACCAGCTTCCGTGATCAGTTGTTCCTGGTGCATTTCACGAAGGGATCCACCAGTCTTGCGGCTCTGAGATCCATTATCCGGGACCTGTTTCAGGTCATCATCAGTTGGGATCATTACAAACCCCAACATCGTGATGTAACGCAGTGTACGAACTGCCTCTCCTATGGCCATGGCACCAAAAACTGCCACATGAAGACAAACTGCGACAAGTGTGCTGGAACTCACTTAACTGCGTCCTGTGAGCAAGTCGATGACATCGAGCCAACGTGTGTCAACTGCGGTGGAAACCACCAAGCCTCCAATCGCGGATGTCCCAAGCGAGTGGAGTTCATTAATATCCGTCGGAAGGCCACAATCAACAACCAGCTTGGTCGCCTTCGTAATCATCGTTCGCCTCCTGTACTCACGGAAGTCCAGTACCCAGCTCTCGAGCCCCGTCGACATGTTCCGAACCTAGTACCGCTTCCGCTCAACAACCAACAAGCCAATCCTGCGGGTATCCAAATGGTTTCCAACAGTCGGACAGTTCAGCATCGTCTCGCTGCTGCTGCGGCCCAGCCAATTCCAGGTTCATCCACCGCCCCTGGTTTATCATACGCTGGTGCTGTCTCAGGTGAATCTGTCGACGATTCTCCGTTCACCTCGGAGGAACTTGTGACGCTCGTGGCCGAGGTCATCATCATCATGCGCACGTGCAAGACTCGATCTGAACAGCTTCATGCTGCCTTGTCACTCGTCACCAAGTATGGACCGTGAAGCTATAAAAATTGCAAATTGGAACGCTTGATCACTGACGAACAAGCATAGAGAGCTACTCGATTTCCTCCACACCAAGGAGGTCGACATTGCTGTCATCACCGAGACGCATTTGAAACCCGAACTGAACATATTCCTTCCCGAATTTCGACTTGTCAAACTTGATCGCACGTGCTCTGGAGGTGGAGAAATGGCTATCGCTGCAAGACGGAACACCAGTTGCCGGCTGCTACCAAACTTCCAGCTGAAAACAATTGAAGCCATCGGAGTGGAGGTGAGCACATCACTTGGCCCAATCACCATCATCGCGGCCTACTGCCCCAAGTAAACCAACATCAGGGACGGGTCGTCAGTGGCCCTCCGGAAAGACATCATCAAACTCACCCGGGGACGTCCGAAGATGTTGACCGGTGTCTACAAACCATCGAGGAAGCGATTTCCCGGGCCAGGGAACAACACGTGCCAGTATCCAGACAGGTGAGTAACACTCTGAACCTTGACAGCCCTACCAAAGATCTCATTAGACTCCGTAACACCATTCATAGGCAGTACCAGCGTACTGGCTTGCCTAACTTGAAGACCAATTGTAATCGATTAACAAGTCAAGGCTGCCGCAATAGTTCAACACTTCTTCAGCTCCCATAATCTCGGACAAAACATCGTCAGCCCTCATGAATCTGAGGTTGCTGAAAATGCAACCAATCTTCTTCAGATTCCTAACATTTTTCCTGAGGAATCCGAGATTACGGCTGACGAACTGTTGGCCTATATCAAATCATCTAAAAACATGAAGGCCCCAGGTTTCGACAACATCCTGAATCTGGAACTCAAACACCTGAGTTCCAGATTCTACAACCATCTGGAACTGATTTTTAATCAGTGCCTCAGACTTGGCTACTTCCCCTCGTGTTGGAAGTCAGCCAAAGTCATACCCATCCGGAAACCCGGGAAGGATCCGTCCTCTCCTTCAAGTTATCGACCAATCAGCCTTCTTTCAGGGTTATCAAAACTGTTCGAAAGAGCAGTGTACTACCGGCTCCTAACATCTGCCGATGAAAACAACTTGTTACTCGAGGAACAGTTTGGTTTTCGGAAAGGTCGTTCGACCGTCCACCAGCTGACTCGAGTAACAAACATTCTCAGACGGAACAAGTCTGTTTCGAAAACATCTGCCATGGCGTTGTTGGACGTTGAAAAAGCATTCGACAATGTCTGGCATGATGGCCTGGTGTTCAAATTGCAGCAGTACGGTCTTCCAATCTTCCTAGTGAAGACCATAAACAACTATCTATCAGACAGGACGTTCCGAGTCTCTCTGAATGGCATCTCATCGGATGCTTTCAACATCGGTGCCAGGGTTCTACAAGGAAGCATCCTTGGCCCCATCCTATTCAACCTGTTCACCTCCGATATGCCGGCTCTCCCTGATGGTGGATCGTTGTCTCTGTTCACAGATGACACATCCATCGTCTACAAGGGTAGGGTCATCCGAGCTCTGACTGCCAAACTTCAGAGAGGCCTGGACGTCCTGTCTGAATATTTCAACAACTGGAAGATCCGTATCAACGCGGCAAAGACCCATTATCTTTCCACACTCTAAATCTCCCAGACTTGTTCCATCGGAGAATAACAAGATCTCTCTGAACGGCACAGTGGTGGAATGGTCCAAAGAGGTCGTGTACCTCGGGCTAACACTAGACAGCAAGCTTCTTTTCAGAGAGCACGTTGACAAAACAATAACCAAGTGCAACATCTTGATAAGATCGTTGTATCCACTTATCAACAGGAAGTCAACCCTGTCCCTGAAAAATAAGCTTGCTGTCTACAAACAAATCATCCTTCCTGTAATCGAGTACGGTATGCCAATCTGGGAGAGTTGCGCAAAATGCCATCACCTTAAACTCCAAAGGATCCATAACAAGATCCTTAGGATGGTCCTAAACAGTCCCCCGCGGACTAGAAATTCTGAGATCCACCTTCTGGCTGGAATTCAGACATTAGAAGAACGGAGAGTATTCATCCTGGAAAGGTTCAGAGACACCTGTCTGAGATTAAATCATCAGATCATACGTGATCTAGCACGTTAGGTTAAGTTATACTCGTAGTTAGGTAGGTTTTCACATTTTTCAATTCAAATAAAATACATCCCCAAAGGGGTATTCTGTAAACTAGTTGAAAAACGCAAATATTAAATTAGAATATCAAATTAAACAAAGCTGAAGAGCCAGATAGGCTAATCAATTAATATGATAAATCAATGTACTACCATAATCAACAGAAATAAACATAATTTTACTACTAAAAAAAAAATATAGCCAATCTTTTAGGTTTTTTGTAATATTATTTTACTTATATTTTAACATATTTTTTTTAAAAGATAATTTAACTACCTACAACTTTTTCAGATGTAATTTTGATCAGGTTAATAGTTTTCATGTTATGATTTTTTGGCAAAAATATAATATTTTTTTAATACGCCCTTTTTAAAAGTTACTGTGTAGAAAAAAGTCACATTTAAATGAAAAATGCAACCATTGATAGCAGCGAAAATATGAGCAATGTTTCATTCAAATCGGAAGGTGTCGAGACAAAATTGACATATGTTTTGCATTTTGCTATATAATCTTACATCGCTTCGATGTTTTTTTTCGTAAATTACTTTTTTTGTACAGGCTCAATCGAATTAAGTTAAAGTTATCATTTTCTTTATACATTATTAATGTCTTAAACCTAAAATTAAAGTATTTTAATCGATGACTCCTTTCGGAAGATGATGACCAAGGAATCCTCAGCGGCAAGCGAAACTTATTGCGGGAACCCGAACATATTTTTGATATATTCCAGTTTCAAACAACCAAATAGCAGTAAAAATATTCTAGCGATTCACCCAAAATATTCAATGTATTCAAATAATATGAGATGTACAATTATTTTTTTCTTATCTCACCAATACAAATCTTAAATTTGGCAACATCAACGTGTTTCTCTTCCGCTGCATCTAAATAGAAACGAGTTAGTATGACAATTACCATATCTGAGAATTATTATTTTTTTTAATTTAAAACCATGGCAAACACATCTCGTTGCTGGACATCACGATTAACATTTGAAAATGGTTTAAAATGTTGAAAATTATTATTCCTATCTAATCTAATCTAAAGGGTGATACGGTCAAAATTTGGTCAAGGGAAAACGCGTGTAAATCGGTGAAATCGTTTATTTAAAAAATCAAATTAAATTTCTTTTTCAAGTTCAATTAGTATAAAATTCAGGAAAAATATTCAGTTAGGCTTCCGCTTTTCCAAATCCGAATTGCCGGGCCTAACGCTTGACCCCTGCCATCAGATTTTGTACAGCCACCTTGTCTACCTTCTTCGCCGCAGAAAGCCAGTTTGCCTTGAACTGCTGCTCGCCCTTAGCAGTTTTTTTGGTCTTCTTTAGGTTCCGCTTGACAATAGCCCAGTATTTCTCAATTGGGCGGAGCTCTGGCGTGTTGGGAGGGTTCTTGTCCTTGGGAACCACCTGCACGTTGTTGGCGGCGTACCACTCCATGGCCTTTTTACCGTAATGGCAAGATGCCAAATCCGGCCAAAACAGTACGGAACAACCGTGTTTCTTCAGGAAAGGCAGCAGACGTTTATTCAAACACTCTTTCACGTAAATTTCTTGGTTGACAGTCCCAGAAGCTATGAAAATGCTGATTTTCAAGCCACAGGTACAGATGGCTTGCCAAACCAGATATTTCTTTGCGAACTTTGACAGTTTCATGTGCTTGAAAACATCTGCTACCTTTCCCCTTCCTTTTGCCGTATAAAACTCCTGTCCCGGAAGCTGCTTGTAGTCGGCTTTGACGTAGGTTTCGTCGTCCATTACCACGCAGTCAAACTTCGTCAGCATCGTCGTGTACAGCCTCCGGGATCGCGCTTTGGCCGTCGTATTTTGTTTATCATCGCGATTTGGAGTCACTACCTTCTTGTAAGTCGATAGTCCGGCTCGTTTTTTGGCTCGATGCACGGTTGTAGACGATACACCCAGCTTATTTGCGGCATCTCGGAGAGAGAGGTTAGGGTTTCGCTTGAAACTACCGGCAACTCTCTTTGTCGTCTCAGCGGCTTCCGGTTTTCGATTTCCCCCCGATCCAGACTTCCTGGCTGTCGACAAACGTTCCCCAAACACTTTAATTACATTTGTAACGGTTGATTTGGCAACTTTTAGCAATTTTGCCAACTTTGCGTGCGAGTAGCTCGGATTTTCGCGATGCGCGAGCAAAATTTTGATACGCTGCTCTTCTTGCTTGGACGGCATTTTGACAACTGAAGAGTGAATTCCAAAATCAAAATAGGAGCAACATTCTACACACACACACCTTCAAAATGAGGGGTGTTCAGGTTTTTTAAATTCAAAATTGAAAGAAATACGTCAAGTTGATATTGACCAAATTTTGACCGTATCACCCTTTAATCTAATCTAATACAAACGCAGCCAGTACGAGAAAGCATCCTGGAAAATGATTAGGTTAGATGAGGTCTAATTATTTTTCTTGTCTAATTGATGTTTACAGCATATCTTAGATATGATATAAACATCAATATGGCCAGGCCTACTGCGTTGCATTTGCCGCAAAGATGATTCTTGGAAATGAATGGGAACATTTCTTGAATCTACAGGAGTGGAAGGATGCGTGGACATACCGTACCAAACGCTCCGAGTTACTATGTATAGTTAATGTGTAATGTGTATTTATACATGTGTACAATATTAAAGAATCGTAAAATAATACAATGGAAGGATCGTACCGAATTTTCTCCTATATACCACAACACATTGCTTGTTGAACAGAAAAACGAACCACTTTTTGATTCACCGATTTGTTTGCACTTTCCCTTCTGTTCTGTGATTTCGTGCTTCACGCGGCAATTTCCTTCCGTAGATCGTCCTTGGTCGGTTGTGAGCTTTTCTTTAGTATGTGCTTGTTTTCACGCTGTTGAAACGATAATAATCAGATTCAGATCCTCAACATTTCTGGTCTGCCAGATTCTCTCGAACTTCTATCAGTGATCGATTTTGTCTTAAACACCGAAACTTTATCAATTTAATGAGACCACCGCTAAAAATCTTATTTTTTTAAAGTATTACACAGCTTGAGCTTGAGCTTGAGCTTGATTGACCGCCCACGGTTGCTACTATGTTAATGCCAGATCAGCTGTAATTACACAGAGAACCAATAGACGATGCTTGGGACTAGCAATCATCCTCAATGTGTAAAAACTGGTGATCTTAAATTAGGCAATACCAGCGCCGGCCGCGCCCGAACACAGGTCAAGAAAGGAATGGGAAGGATTGTGTTGACATGACACTCGCTTTGATGGAAGCCGAGAACACCTCTGCACTTCCACGAGGAATCACTGGGATGTTGGATAAGAGGGTTGGGTTTGCAGCAGGGTTCGTTTTGGTAAACGATAAGCTGAATTGATGTCCTAACGATCATATAACGCGAAGGAGCTTGGGACTAAACCCACGGTCTTCTGCTCAGTAAGCAAAAACGTTTGCCACTAGGCAGATGAGCACCTTTTTAATCACCGAGTTGCTGTTATTACCATGTAGTCATATTAACAAATAAAACGATTGACGAATCTTGAGTGTGGATGGGCCTGAGATTAGACTCATGATGCTCTGCTCAGTAAGCAGAAACGGTTGCTCTAAGGCCACCGAGCCCCTCATATCACATAATACCGTTGCTCAAATTTGTGTATCCATTCAAACCCGGAACCAACGACAACAACGAGTTTCGCAAAATACACGATACACAAGCGATTTTACCATAAATCTCTTTGATATGTAAGGACCTGGGACCGCATTTTTCTGCTCAGTAAGCAGGCCACTGTAACCGACGATCTTTCAAATCCGAAAACTAAAAACTACGAAAAAGTACTTAGGCCTTCATTAAGTTCCACTTTCACGCGACGTACAATGTTTCAATTTGCTCTTTACGTATTGTTCAGGCTAGGCCCTTTTCAAAAGTTACGCGAGAAATACGCACAATCGTCGCTTACCTCGCAAAACTGGTTCCAAACGACAACAAAGGCATAAGCAACGATGGATTGTTGAACTTTGCTGGCTCCGGTGGTGTAGTGCACAGCAAAAAAAATGTAATATCGATCAACGTAATTCAAGCTGATGTATGAAATAATGATGTAATTGTAATTTTGTAATTTATCAACACACACCCTGGTTGACCACTGTAAACCAATCTGCCGTTGAGCGTTATCGGTTTTTGTTTCTGGATCTTTAGTTGCCTCTGTGATATACTTACTTGCGGCATACTATTTTGGGAGTGTATATGAGCGTGTGCCATGTACGGTAGCTCATCTCTCATCGTGATGGTGGGACATAGTAGACAAATTAGAGAGAAGACAAGGAGGTATTAGTATTAGTTATATGTAAACAAACAAAACAAAAGAAGAGAAGAGGAAAGAAGAGCAGAAAAATAAAAAGGGGATAAAGTAGATAACAAAGAAAAGAAACGTAAGCATATTATTAGAAAAGGCATTATCCGAGACCTCAATCAAATGTCACTCCCGCCGAGATCTCAGCGAAGCCCTCCCCGCCGAGACCCGCACAGCCGAGCTCGGTAGAAAAAAATTAATTGTGTAGATAGATTAGTAGGAAAATAAATAAGACTACTTTATGACTCAAAGTGCAATGAATGAGCGTTAGTTTCGGGATCATTTCAGTGTTAGAGTTGTGTTAGTTTTGATCCGTAATCAGACCTGCCGACAACTCCAACATTAGTTGCAGGCAGTGTTTGTTAGATAATGCGGTACTGTAACTACTACTATTTTAGAGGTATGATTCGTCAAGTTTATACAACTCAATGTTTCGATTGAGGCAAACTATCTATCTTACAATTACAAAAGCAAACCTTACAATTATATGCAAATGCAAAATGAAACTTGACAAATCATCGTCAATCCCCTTATTACAGGGCAGGGCCTGAGGATTTGAATCTTATTTTGATCAGTGAACGGGCACCATATGGTACATTTTCTCACCATGAACCTATCATTTCCAGCCTATCTGAACTATTTAATAAATGGAAGCCATAACATGGGTTACGCTCCCCCTAAGCGGGCCCTCCGCATCCTGTCTCTGTCTTATCTCAAATACAAAATGCCAATGGTATGAATGTATCTATATATAACTTGGAAATGACGTACAATCAAATAAACCCGTAACCCACTCACTTGGTCAGGCTTCAGAATCGTCCAGTGGGCAGTGCGCTCTACACTCCGAGTTCCCTTTTTTAAATTTACCGCAAATTTGATATTTTACCCATTGAGTGTTGATTAGTCACAATGAAACATTGTGACAGAAGTTGAGGTTACTAGTGTATTACATAATCTAGGTCCTATTTAGGATCCACCTGAAATGACTAACGAATGGAAGACTTTGACTACCCAGCCATGCAATAGTCTCATTCCGTGCCTTATGGCAACTTGATGATTCTATTGCGCTCATCTTCTGGCACCACCCAGGGGAGACTTGGTCCTGTACCCAATGCTTAACTTATCTCCATTCCACTCAGCTACTCGCAATTTCTTGTGATATAGTGGGCGGAATATTATTATATGAGACAATTCAATGCAGACGTCTTTCCAAATTTGGCAGATCGACAGGTAATCGGTGAGTTACCACGATAGTTGCTATTCAACAACTCGACAACGTCCCATCGTCAACGCCTGCTATGAGAATTTCCCATTGCAGACGCCAACGAAATGACGTCATCGAGCTATCGATCAACTACCCTGGTACCTCATAGCACGATGCTAGGAGGCGAACCGGAAGAATCGATGAGCTACCTCCCCCCTTATTTTTTTTAAGTATTACACAACCGAAAAAGAGTTTTTAGACGAAAACACACAGTCAAACTAGTAAAAATCGTGACAGGAGCGCAAGAAACTCAACCATTCGCGAGTAGAACCTACTTAGATCCTTCTTGAAAAATTATTATTCCTATTATTAATCATTCGCATTAACTTGAGAACGACTGGACTTAGAAAAAAGTTATAATGTGCTAATTTACTGAAAATAAGGCAAAAATTCAAATTATTTTTTCCTGATGAATGTGGGCTTCTTAGTGGAATACCTGTATAATGAGAGAGGGAGAAGGATTAGTAATTTCCATTTAATTCTACTACCTTATTTGCTTATCCTTGACAGATACGCATATTTCATCTACAATGTGCAGACTTCTTCAGTGTCTTGTACTAATACTTGACCCGAGTAGTACAAGACACTGAAGAAGTCTGCACATTGTAGATGAAATATGCGTATCTGTCAAGGATAAGCAAATAAGGTAGTAGAATTAAATGGAAATTACTAATCCTTCTCTCTCTCTCATTATTCAAATTATTTTTTATTCTCCTAAAAAATATGCAATTTCATTAACTTCAAAAATTAACAAAAATAATAAAATTAAAGATTTTTTTTAAGCAAGTCACCAGCCTAAACTCTTCACCAAATTTTAAAACATTTCTTGGTTAAAAAAAATTAAAGGGTTGCATCCTAGACACGACTGCAGTATGACGTAGAGCTATGCAAAATTGATGTATGTCATGCGTTTGTGACTATTATACTTTATCTTAAAATTTTCAAGTATTTCAATGTTTCGGTGGGGGCAACCCCGGCGTAGTTGTTCGCATCCATACCTCTCACGCCAAAGTCACGAGTTCAAATCTCACCCCCGGACAACTCACAAATGACCCAAGAGCGTTAAAGCGATTTTAAAAAAAAAAGAAAAAAAAATGTTTTGGTTGTGGTTCAAATCTCGTGACAATTCGTGTTAACAAGTAACGCACGGCTAACATAGTGCATGCTACGCTTTATATTAGCCGCATTTTAGCCTTATATTGCAAAAAGGCGAATTCGCGGGCTTGTTGGTTACTTGGGTAATCTAATAAACTTTACACAGCCAAGTTATCATTTTCGTTATACATTATCAATGTCCTAAATCTAAAATTAAAGTATGTGAACCGATTACTCGTGGTCTTCTCGAGGTTAGTAACGTTTCTATATAAAATAAACAATAATAGACTAAAAGCTTTTAAAGCATACAGTTTTCAACTGGAATATGAGGATCCAATATTTTGGTAACTATGACCGCAATGATGTGAATTATGTCATATTTAAATTTAGAAAAAATAATTTATGAGCGATTTCGAAAAAAAAATCTGTGTTCAAACGGAAAGCGTTCGTCACTATTTATATCTCTCTCTCTCTAACGTCAGGGATAAACTAACATCGATTCCTAATTTATTTTACTAAATCACACTACATACATTTAAACGATATCCATTGTTTATGAAAAGATCTACATTCTTCTTCAGGTGAACTTGCGTGACCCAACGTGATAACAAAATTACATCATACCATTGACATCACGTAGCGACACGGTCCCAATTACCAAGCCCACGATCATCACCCATCTCGTCGCCGTCGTCTTCGTCTTCAGGAGGGGGCACGCTTGAGCCCGGGTGCGATCATCACCAACCTACCACCGCACGTCCCAACGACGGCTGTTATGCGACTGGCTTATTGCCGTATTATTATTATGTGCTTGAACCTCACAGTCGCAGCATAACGCAGCGAAGCATTGACTTTGAACCCATGCAGCTTGGCTGGCTCTGGCTCTTTCTCTCGATCGGGATCGACCTACCGATGGGGGTCCCTTTAAATTGAGACCTCGCGGTGTGCAAGAGATTTTAAATTTCAGCTCTCTCACTTTTCGATTTCAAAACAGAGAGGCACGCTGGATCGTGAGCGGGAGAGCAGCGAGAGAGCGTCGATCGTCATCGACGCAGTCGTCGTCATTAGCCGCCCAGGCCCCGGCACGATCGACGCAGTTGATGACGGTCTGAGCTAAGGCGGCTCGCTTCTTGCGATCGCGAACTTGAACTCCCGCGCCGCGAGTAGAGCTACCTACAAGAATGGAGAAATTGCAACTCCGGCTCGGCTCGCGGGTACCGGTTTTGGATCAGGATTCTCCGCGCGCGGTAAAACTGTTTCTATGCAGAATTTGTGCACGTGAGCGAGGAGAAATGCATGGGGAGCGAGAAAATTGATGATGAGAGGGAGCGAATGGATAGCTCTCCATCCCCAGTCTGTGTGTTGATTGAGTGCGTTTTGATCGGGCAGTCAGCTCTGTTCTGTCAGTCAGATATGGCTCGTCGGCCAAAAAAGTCGACGCTGATGCTGGCGGTAACGATCGTTACGCTCAGCTTAGCGAGCTTAGTGAATCGGTGTTCTGGTGGCGCAAGTAGCAGCAGCAGCGAGCTCGACGATCTTAACGCGGATGAAAGCAGAAATTATCGCGAGTTGTTGAATATTCCGAAATTTGGCGACCGGTTAGCGCCCCGCAATCGACCTCACGTGGAAGATGGAGGTGCCGCGATCGTGAGTGCCGTTGGGCCGTCGGTGGCCAACGCGAGTGGAAACAAGTTCCGACGACAACCGGGACCCGGGAATCCGTATCCCGGGATGACCTATCGGAACGCGGGAAGATTCGGTGTCGGTGTGGCAAATGTGGTAACTGGTGGTAGTGCAAGCGCCAATCATGAAGAGCTACACACGTTGGTAAATAATGATCACGACATCAAGCGAAGTGACGTCCTGGTGGCTAGCGTTACCCAGAATTTGGAGGATACAAATACTAGCAGTGACTACTACGCGGGGCCCGAAGAAGAACAAGACGAACCCGATCAAGAAGAAGGCGAGGATGAAGGTGAAGATGAAGATTTCGAAGAAGTCGAAGAACAGAATCATTTCGATGTGCAGGGAAGAAGTGCTAAGAGTAGTGGTGAAGAAGAGCAGCATGTATTGCTGGAGAGTGCTAATATTAGGGATAACAGCTTGGCACTGCTGGTCGGCCAGCAGAATGTCAGCAGCAGCAGTAGTGCTGGTGTGAATGCGTCCTCAGCGCAGGCACATCGACTAGAAATGTCCACCGAGTTTTTCGTAGTGCCATCGACCGCGTCTCCCGCTGCATCCCGTTCGACGACCGTGCGTCCTGGTGGCGTAATCTTGGCGGCTCGCAATCCAACGAGCCACCACAACAGCAACAGCAATACCCATAAGCTAAATGTCACACCACCGACCATAGTCTCCACCAGCTATCCGAGTGGACTGCGGAAGGAACCCTGGGTGGTGCCAGTTCTGGTACTTGCTTGCCTGTCGATGATCATGATGGCTGCCTTCGAGATATTCGTTCTCTGCAAAGCCTGGCGTACATCTCCCAGCCGACGCCACCTATTTCTCGGCCAAATGCTTCTCCTGGGACTGTTCTCCTGCTCCGGCCTAGCAGCAGTCCTTACCATCAATCCAACCATCCTTTCCTGTGCAACGATGCGCTTCGGCGCGGGAGTTGCTTTCGCCCTTGTATTCGCCTCCCTCCTGGTCAAATGCGTCTTCTTGATCAGTCTCAACGGCGGAGTGTATCTTCCAGCGCCTTACCAAGGGCTTCTACTCCTCTTCGCTGTCCTGATCCAGGTGGCCGTTGGTGCCCAATGGCTGCTAACCTCACCTCCGAGCGTTGACCAGGTTCCCATCTCTGGTGGTACCGCAGTTTCCAGCCGGTACCACCTGCTCCTCACCGCCGGAGACCTAACCCACGTCAATCCCACCATCCCGCTCTGTCACACATCATTCTCCGAGCTGCTCCTATCGCTGATCTATGTGGTATTCCTGATCATCTTCGTCGCAATTTTGGCAATCAAATCGCGGGGCATTCGGGACAATTACCGAGAAGCAACCTACATCGGTCTGGCCGTTGGCGGAATCATCCCCATCTGGCTGGGATGGACCTTGTGCGGTTTGGCCGTGGCCGATCGGCATCGTGACGCGTGCCTTGCCTTCGGACTAGTGGCAACGGCTTCGACAGTGTTCTTGGTGATGTTTATGCCCAAAGGGCGCCAGCTGGCGGCCATGGGCAAGGAAGGCCTGTACGTGGAAGACCGCGAAGAGCGGTTCAGTTCGCTGAGCCGTGCCGGATCCGGCTACTCGCCGTCCTTCTTCCACTTCAAACCGATCAAGTACGGGGTCATGGGGGCCTCTCCGACGATGCAGACCAACAATGGGACCGTGGTGGGCACGACGACCACTTCCAAACACCAGGCGGTCGCGACACTGGGCGGAGGTGAGTCCTTGCAGAGATTTATTGTTTTGTTCCGAAGGCGCTTTGTAAATACGAGTGTGTGTTGGTGGCATTTATCTACTACCCAGCGTTTGTGTGTGTTGTTGTTGTTTTAATAAATGGGTGTTGTGAGTGGGGAAGGTGGATAAAAATGAGCGTTTCGCGCGAGCAGTGATTCATTAGGTTCCCTTATTGATCGATGATAGGCTCTCTGTGTGTGGAGAAAATGGCGAGCAGTTATGGGGACGAGCGGGCCGGGCGTTCTTGGGATTAGAGATTTTCGCGAATGGGACGAGACACGGATTGAAGGCAATGATTTATAGCTACTTTAGGTAAACATGGATAATATTTTAATATAGCATTAGTAAGCACACGTAATAAATTGTCGGCGGTGCGATGGGGCCAATAAAAGGGAAGAAAGTGTAAGGAATAGCCGGTGACCGAAATGGTAAGGGGAAGAATGACCGCTGAAAGATAGTGTGTTTATTGGTTATGAATTTTTTAATTTTTTCCTTGAGATAGTAGAATATTTGTTTTGCTTTTTTTCCAATATGTAATCACGGTTTAAAATCCTTATTTGTGGATATTACGGTCCAAGAAATGCTCCTACCGAATCAAATCAAAAGGATCACATTATTTTTTTTACTAAATTATTTTTTTGCATAGGCTTAATCGAACAAACTTTACAGAGTAAAGTTATCACTTTCATTATACATTAATAAAATATTTAAAAAAAATAATTATAGGAGGAAAGTCTCCAGCTAAGGAAATTATGTGGAGTATTTCGAAAAAATTTGAAATTGCTTAGGAAAAGCTAAGGAGAATTTTTATAACATATTTTGGAAAATTATGAAGAACGATGTCAAGTTCAGATAAGATTACATTAGATTTCTTTATTAAAAAGACGTTCAGTCGTGAGCCTGTTCGTCTCTGAAAACCCCAGAAAGATGTTTCCCTAGTAATAAAGGTTGAGAGTTCCAGATGGGAACTCCCCAAATTTCAGAGTTGGTTGTAAGGGATGTTAGAAGTTCCGAGCAAACTTTAAATGCAGCTGTGAATCGAATTTCATGAGAAATTCTGAAGAGTGTTCCAAGGTAATTCTGAACAGTTTACCAAATGAATTCTTAGGAATATCCCACGAAAATACTACAGATAGTTAAAAATTATAGAGGCACACTTGTTTGATTTTTTGTGAGAATTTATAAGAATATCTATAAAATTGTTAAATTGATTCCAAGAGTTTTCTTTTGCAAAGAATTCATTTTGAAAAATTTGGCTTATTGTAAATTCCAATTTCATTCTAGATTAATGGCTTACAGACAATGCTTAGCAGAGCACTAAAAGCTCCGACAATACTCTAATAGTTCTTTGTGGTGCTACTCGTTATCTTGACATATGGGGAAGTGTTTTTAAAGTTAGCAGAATATTTTTTTCAAGACTTAAATTTGAAATTTTATTCTAAACTATTAAACCGTGAACATTATTCAATTTCTGGAGCTGGTCTTCACAGAATATTTAATTTTTTTAATTGCCGGGATGTATAAAAAATTACTTTTTACTTTGGATCTTAATAAAAAGTTTTAGTCTCTTAGTTTTCTTGATCGTAGATCTCAGTAAGCATACTAAATCAAAAATATTTCTTAGTTTATTATATTTTGTATCGAAATTTTGGATAGGAAAATCCAATTTCTTAAAAATACTTAAAATAGTTCATACGCCAATAGTTAGAATTTCTACTTTTTTCAATTTTAATGTGATTTTTTTTTTTTTTGGTACCGATAAAATATTTCAGAGTCTCACAATAATGCAGTTCCACACCAAATGACAATTCAATTAGATGCGACCATCTCTGATTCGCATGAAAATCTGTACAATTATTTGCTATGGACAGTCATTCACAGTTTTGCAAAAATTTGGTCAATTTGAATCCTAAGCAAGTTAAAATGGTGTATTCGAACTTGAAAACATCACTTCCAATCGAAATGACGTCTGAGACAAGATAGTAGCAAAAGAATAACTTTTCTGGAAAAATATATACGGTAAACGAATTAAAATAATGTTGTGAAAAAAAGTGTTTAACCAAGAATATAAAAAAAACACTACCCTTGAGTAGTTCCAGGATAAATTGTTAAACAAAAATATATATTTGATTTGCCCTTCTCCAATTTGTATGAAACTTGGCGTAATTGATTGTTTTGAGCACGGATTAAAATTTTTGCTAAATTTGAGTCATTTTAAATCTTGTAAAATTTACAAAATTTTCTTGAAAGTTGTCAAAAATCTGTAGCATGGAAAGACCCAAATGTTTCAAAATTTCCTTGCCCCATTTTTGAAAAAAAAAAATCTTATGAAAGTGCAAGCTTTTAATATGGAAAGTTGATGTAATGTCGGCCGAAATGCCCCTAATTTGTGCCCATACAAAAATTAAACAATCGACTATATTTTCGATAGCGTCCAAAAATATCTATTAGTATCATCCCAATGTCGTTCAAAATGGCGTCTTCGATATTTTTTAACAAATTATAACTCGAAGACGTCACATTCAATCGAAATGACGTCTGAGATAAAGACACGGTAAAACTATTAAAATAATTTCCCGTAAGCAGTTCCAGGTAAAATAGTGTAGCAAAATAAGTTTTGAATCGAAGTTTTGAATGCGACCTTCTCCAATTTGTAGGAAATTTTGCGTTATTGTAAGCAATGATTTAAATTTTTACTAAAATTCAGCTATTTTGGAGTATGTAAAATTGACAAAATTTCCTTGAAATTTTTTGACAAATATTGCACGGAATCGGCATTTCTGATCGAAATGACGTCTGAGACAAAGTTGTTGATGTTTTTTTTTTTTTTTATTTCACTTAAAAATTAAAAAAAATATGTTGAAAACTCAAATATCTTAAAATGTTTTTCCCGATTAAAAAATATATATATATATGAGAAAAAAGCTTTCTTCTCAAGACAATCTTTTAAAATGTTTAAAACCCTAGACACTTGAGAACTGACAAAAATCGTTACACCAGAACTTTTGGACGCTTTTTGCATGCATTTTTTTAAATGAAAATGATTTAAAATGTCTTCGACATTGTTTTCTGATTATAAATTACATAACAAAACGTGATAACAAAAATATCGAAAATTTTACCAAATATTTTGTTCAACGATTTTTTTGCCAATTTTTATGTGTCCATAATTTAAAATATCTCAAAGAGGTTCATTTTTCATGAGCTTTTAAACATTTTTTCTGTCTTACAAAGACATTGTAGATATTGAGGATTTGTCATTTTTTTTTAATTTTTCTAGAAGCTCCCAAGCTCCCTAACAAACATTGGAAGCAGAATAAGAGCTTATTCAGGCAAAAATATACTTCTTCAGCTAAAATATTGCTTATTCAGCCTTTAATCAGCACAAATAGTTTGTTGGGCAATTCAAGCTGAACAGTAAGAACAGCTGGTTATTGGTTGATTTAAGGTGTCTTCTTCTTCTTATTCGCATTTCAAGCTTATTGCTTAGCGCATATTAGCTTATTGCGTACTCTCAACTAAGTGTTCTAAATGCACTTCCACAGTTATTAATTGAGAGCTTTCGATGCCTGTACCATTTTCGCATTAGTATAACTGTGTGGCAAGTACAGTCATACTCTATGACCAGGGAAGTCGAGAAATTTCCCATCCCGAAAAAGCCTAGACCGAACCGGGTCTTATTTTGGAGCTGTGCCTTTACCGACTGAGCCTATGGGTGCTCCCTTGTTGGACTTTACGTAGTTGAAAACCTGGGGTCCGTATGCCACCCACACCATACAAATATTCTGTACTGCTATGCCTAAAGATCCTGATTATTTAGAAGGATGATGTCTTGGGCAAAGTTAGTCAGGTGGTAAAGGATTGCTGAATGGTGCACATATCAATTAAAAATCCCCCACTAGGCGTCACTAGTGAGCATTCCACATTCACATATTCTATACTGCTGTATCTCAAGATCCTGATTACTTACACGGGTGAAGTTTTCGGCAAAATTGATCAGGAGGTGAGAGACTACCGAGAGGTGGATCTATAAATTCGGAATTCTGCCAAAAAATGGCGCAAGTGTGCATTCAAATATTATGTACAGTCCAAGGTTTAAAAAACGATCGAGGATGAAGACTAACTAAACGTTTATTCAAAGCCCTATCGGTCTGCTGAGTAAGTAATCTAAATACATATTGATTTGTTGCGAGGAATGCATTCGCCGTCGCTGTTGCAAAGGTGACGATTACTGAGTTGTTTCCCGGTATCATCGTCAGCTATTGTGCCAGAAGGCTAGGTTCGTTATAGGTTCGTTACTATGCTGTCTGAGTTAAGAGGTAGAGAACTGCTAATGCTAGGTTTGGGTGTTGGGTGCTGACCATGCTAGCTGCCTTGCCAAATGTTGGCCAAATTTGCGATGGAGCTATCTTAACATATATATATATATATAGAAGGGTGCCCAAGTAATCATCAAGCCCGATAATCGCCCTTTTTGCAATATAAAGCTGATATACGGCTGATAAAAAGTATGGAAGCCCTACATTAACCTTATATTGTACAAAGGGCGATTATCGGGCTATTAGCGGGTTTGGTGGTTACTTGGGTGATGCCTTCAGCAAAGTCGATCGGGAGGTCAAGGGCTGGGTGGTCAACGGATCAATTTGTAGTTCTGCTATTAGGCAGCACTTGTGAGCAAGGAAATGTTCTGTAGATTCTGATTATTTAGAAAGATGATGTCTTCGGTAAAGTCGATCAGGAGTTCAAAGGTTGCTGAGAGGTGGACAGATACATTCGTAATTCTCTCAGTAGGTGGCGCTAAGGAGTTTCAGTTGTAAAGTCACCATGCTTTGCTTTGAACCTACCGCATGATTATCAGATGCAAAGCTACAAAACGAAGAAAACTCAAACTATATTAACAAAAATTCCACTTACTCATTTTCAACTTCTGTTCAAACTACACACTGCAGTTCTCTAACGGAATTATCAATTCTAAAGCTTCATCCGTTTTACTATACCTAAGTAGTTGTCACCTTATGTCTTTCAAAGCTTAAAAAATGATGAACATTGACATTGATGATCGAAGGTGATCAAAATTAATGGTTAATATTGAAGAATCAAAGTGACGATTGACTCACAGATGGCGAGTGGGTGAAAATGGTAATGACTTTTTGGTACCTGTCAAACGGCATGAATTTTTTTTTAGTACATCATCATTTTTGAAATTGTGGATCTCAAAACTAGGTGTCGCATGAAAATTTTTAGCTTTGGTTTGATTCGCCAATCACTACTGTACCTATTCCATATCAAACAAGGTTTTGTTTCTAGTGATCAACTTCAGTGTGGTCCATAGAAAAGCTCTTTACTACAAAACTATAGGTTTTCAAAATGTATCAATTCCTGAACATCTCACACAATTAGAATCTACGGCTTATTATATCTGCGTGCTCACTAGCGCCGCCTAGCAGTGAAGCATTTTAAAATGATCTGTTCTCTGCCAAAAGCTTCTCATCAACTTTGCCCGTCTAAATAATCAAGATATGTATTAAGATACAGCAGCACATAATACTTGCATGTAGAATGCTCACAAGCACCACCTAGTGAGAGATCTTTTAACCATCCGGCAGCTCGTGACCCTTGATCAACTTTACTGAAAACATCATCCTTCTGGATCTGGAGCCACAGCAGTAGATCATACTTACCTTACCAATCAGGCTAAGGCCTTGTTGTCCTATGCAGTCCGAAGAAGTCGTCTTCACTCTACTCGATCCATGGCCACACTTCGCCAGCCTCGAAGTCTGCGAAGGGTCCGCAGGTCACCTTCTGCTTGATCGAGCCACCTTGCCCGCCGTGGACCTCTTCTTCTTGTTCCTGTGGAGTCGCTTTCGAGCACCATTTTCACGTGGCCAGCCCACCGTAGTTGCCCAATTTTATTAATGTGGACGATGGATGGTTCTCCCAGCAGCTGCTGCAATTCGTGGTTCATTCGCCTCCTCCACGTTTCGTCGTCCATCTGCACTCCACCGTAGATGATACGCAATACCTTTGGTTCGAAAACACCGTCAATCTGAACTCGGGGTGGGAGGCTAACATTGTATTCCCTAGAACCTCTTCCTTTCATGTATTTTGTCTTGGATGCGTTGATGGCAAGTCCGTCTAGCTTCAGCCTTCAGTCTGATGTACGTTTCCGCCATCATCTCAAAGTTCCGTGCCACAATGTCAATGTCATCGGCAAAGCCAACGAGCTGGATGGACTTCCTGAATATCATGCCACTCGTGTCTATCCCAGCTCTTCTGATCACACCTTCTAACGCGATGTTGAATAGCATACACGAAAGTCCATCTCCTTGTCGTAGCCCCCTTCGAGATTCAAAGGGACTCAAGAGTGTCCCCGATACTCAAACAACGCACATCACTCGATCCATCGTCGCTTTGACCAATCGCGTCAGTTTGTCCGGAAATCCGTACTCGCGCTTAATCTGCCATAGCTGATCTCGATCGATTGTGTCGTATGCGGATTTGTAATCGATGAACAAATGATGTGTGGGCACGTTGTATTCGCGGCATTTCTGCAGAACCTGCCGAATCGCGAAAATTTGTGTCCGTGGTAGCGCGGGCACCCATGAATCGCACCTGGAATTGCCCCACAAACTCTCTTGCAAATGACGACAGGCGGCGGCATAGCATTTATAGGCGGCGCTCAGCAGTGTGATCGCGCGGTAGTTGCAGCAATCCAACTTGTCGCCCTTTTTGTAGATTGGGCATACGACACCTACCATCCACTCCTCCGGTAATATCTCCTCTCAAATCTTGGCAATTACCCAGTGCAGCGCTCTAGCCAATGCTTCACCACCGTATTTTAATAGTTGATCTACACCAGTTGCTTTGTTGTTCTTCAGCCGACAAATCTCCTCCTCAACTTCTTGAAGACCAGGGACCGGCAGGCTGTCGTCCTCTGCGCGATGACCAAGGTCTGTTGCCGTGCCACCTTCGTTTTCTGCTACATCACCGTTGAGGAGCTCGTCTTATTATATAAGATACAAGTCTATTTTTCAAAGATAGGAGCCAAAATTCAGTTCGGCAAAACAGAAAAATCAAATTTCTGTGAAAATACGTATGGATTCTGCAATTCTATAAAACCACGCCTATTTTTTAACTTGGTTGAACAGGAAACAGGAGCTGGCTGGACTTCCCGAAGATTGTGCCACTCATGTCTATCCCAGCCAGTGTTGTAAGGGGTAACGGTAGTCGACACATTTTCTGCGATTATCGACTGCCTTTGCCTCCGACACTTGCAAAACAAGCTATCATACTACAGTACCAAACTAAAATGTCATATGACAGGTTCTATCATACGACACGGTCGCCGAAGACCGTCACGAATGTATGTACTTTAGTTTTTCTCATAATAAGAGCTGCTGATGTTGTGCTTGTGTAAATTTTGGAAATAGCTAGCAATGATGTCCTAGTTATAACATTTCTGATCAGAAATGCTTTAATTTACACCAAATTGAGGAATATGAACGAAATCACACATTGCATATGATAGTTATTTGATAATTTCCCCTTAGCTTGAATGTTATTCTACCGTTTGTCTTGTGTGAGAGAGACGACGGTAGAGCATGAGTGTACGAATACAAACAGACTGATGCGCACGATAAACGAAGCGAGTGTAGTAAAAACGTCAACCGTTTCAACTCCTGATTCCAGCTCTTTTTAACACACCTTCTAATGCGATGTTGAATAGCAGACACGAAAGTCCATCACCTTGCCGTAACCCACTTCGAGATTCAAAGGGACTCGAGAGGGTCCCCGATACTCGAACAACGCACTTTACTCGATCCATCGTCACCTTGACCAATCGCGTCAGTTTATCCGGAAATCCGTACCCGTGCATAATCTACCATAGCTGATCTCGATCAATTGTAGGACAACTTAACCGAAAACATCATCCTTCTGGGTCTGGAGATACAGCAGTATAAAATATTTGCATGCTCAATAGCACCACCTAGCGGCATAATTCTGAGTTGACCTTTCCCTCTTCCAGCAGTCTTTGGCCTCCTGTTCAACTTTGACGATCTTAAGATACAGCAGTGCAGAATATGTGCATTAGGGTGTGTGTACAATCCACAGTGGTTCCTGGCTGGCCAAAACCTCAAAAATTAAAGTTTATATTTGTTATTTCAATATTTTTTTATCATTTTTAGATGTTAAGAGTATCTTAAATTGAATGATTTGTGCAGTTCTGTTCATTACATATTTGTTTATGGTTGTTATACTGTAGCGATATCACAAATTTTTGAAAAAAATCGTAATGTTTCTTGTTACTGTTTTGCTCAAATATAGCAAAAAATAATGTGTTTATCAACTTGGTTGCTTTAGAAGAAATGTTCCTCGGCTTATTTCACGTCAAATGGATGATAAAAAAGAGTGTATGCACTGTTTTAAGTGACAGCTTTAAATAAAAAATTAGCAAAAATATGCTTTTTTCACATTTAGTCTAAGCAAAACATATGACGAACACATCCGCCCACTATCCTTTAGTAACCAAAAGATAGCTAGAAAAGCTAGCTTTCAGATAGGTTTTAATGTGTTTTGCGATTTTTTGCGAAAGATGTTGAAATTAGGAATAACAAGTAAAGTGTTCTTTGGAAAATATCCGTTTCTAAGTTATATAATCTGCGGTGTATACTGTAGCAAGCTTCACAATGCCTTTTTCAAAGCACACCAACACGCACACACATACACAAACGTTACATATATCTATCTCTTATGGTTCATGAGTTATGATTTTTTTAAACAAGCAGGTTAGGGTGGCCCCTAGACAATCGGTATTCTTTAAATATCTTTTTATACGTTCATTTCTCGTGAAATTTTTATACTAGACACTTTATAAACTTTTTATGACGCATATTTTTGCAAAGTTGTTATCTCTTTTACTTGAAAAGTTATGGCTAGCTTTTGCTGAAAAGTATTACTTTTTTTTTATTAAATTAAATGCTTTAAACAATAAAAGCTCTTGCAGTTTTTTACAAAAAAAAAAAGAAAAAACTATGTTTCCTATGAAATTAAATGTTTTTTTAAAAATCGGTTTGCTCCATTTTGAGATATTGACAATTTAAAAGAGCATTTTTTTCGAAGAAAATAGCCTTTAACTTTCTAATCAAAAAAGATAGTAACCTAGTTGCTTGAGAAAAATATGCGTCATCAAAAGTTCTAAATGTAATCGGAACAATGTTTTTACGAGAAATTAACGCATGAAAAGATATTCAAAGAAACCTGATTTTAGTGGCCACCCTAACCTGCTTGTTTAAAAAAATCATAACTCATGAACCATGAAAGATAAAAACGTTGTGTCTTCAACAAAATTGCTTTGAATTGAATGTTCTACAACTGTTTAGAACACTGCTTTGGTCTATCTCAAATAATAAAAAAGTTTGTATTTTTAATTCACCAATTTTATGGACCACCCTAATTTTACGAACATAAAAAGATTGAACAAAACATATGAAGCAAGTTTACCTAAGAAACCATATACCTAAAACTGACGGTTTGGGCGCAAACATTTTTGTTTTCCTAAATACGGAATTGGGACCATTGTGCATTGGCTACTATACTCCTTTTTGTGACGTCTTGATTGTCAAGTTTCCTTCGTACAGCTAAAAAACATCTATTTCAACTGTTTTAAGCCTATTTGCAACAATTTTGAGGTTTTGGCCAACTTTTTTTCTAAGTGGAACCACTGTGTCTAACCCCCACTGTCCGGCAGTGTTATTATGGAAGAAAACTGCTTTTTATTACCTTTAAACTAAAGCAGGTTTAGTCCGGGAGTTAGAAGGTGTTAGCTCTATTGCAGCTCCAGTGACCCATTTCAGAATGCCTGGTAATTCACGACCACTCCGAGGTCACTTTTACTTACAATAAGCCACGCATGTTTACTCTACCTTTATCAAATGGATAATGGTATCATAAACACACTTCCAGATTCAAAAAATATTATTTCCAAATCTGGCACGTATATAGTTTTGAAATTTGTCCAACTGTATTAAATCGATTTGAATGGACATTTCTTATCAATTTTGTTTCGAATACCTCTTGATTCATCTGCTGGCAGCACTTACTGGCCCTTACCGGCGACCAACTCATGTGCCCGCAAAAGCAACAACGCCTAAATCTCAAAGCTCTCCGGACGTCCCCTCGAAAATGCAATCGAGATATGTATAAGAACAATCTTCAACTGCAACGTACTCACCAAATCAATACATCCGGGAGCACATTCCCGATGCTGTTATGCTGTTATTTTTCTCTCGCAAACCCGTCGTCGCCGAATGGCAAAAAAAAGGAACTCGGTGAGCAGTTTTGTGATACGGAATTTTCACTGAACATAAACCGCGAATTCACGAATTTCACCACACCCAACTGCGAAACACGTTCGGAAGCACTTTTGGTACACTTTCGGTCAATTTCTTTCGAAAACACAAAAAAGTTGCAAGCGAGCCAACATCAACACCGATTGTGCCGAGCTCTTTCACGCACCTTTCAGCGCGTAAATAAACTGAAATTAAAAATTATCACTCACGATGCCACTAATTTCTGGACCGGGAAAAAATCAAACAACGCAGATTGCGACATCTCTTCTGATGCTTGCAAACATGTTGAATCACGTTTTCTTTCTCTATTCTACAACTTCCCGGAAAGCAAGAAAACTACCAATCACACACGTATAAACGTCCGAGAGGCAGAGCGCCAGCGCTAATCCGGCAAATGCAGCCGAAAACTATGAACGCGAACGCACGCACAAAACAGAGAACTAACTTAAAACACTACCGTATCCAACGGTGCTCGAAACTGCACCGTGCAGAATATGTGCATTAGGGTGGCCCAAAATAACACTTTGTCTGGAAACCTTGGAGCTCACCCTTCAAATATTAGCCAAGGATGCTACAAAAAATTGTTGTATAGTGGAAACACTGAAAAACGAGATTAAGAGGTAGATCGATGAAAATTTCTGAGAATTGAAAAAACAACTGTCATGAAAAGATTAAGCATCAAAGAGGCCATTACAAATTTTTCTCATGTTGTAGGAACCGCAAGGAATGTGGAAACAAATTTAATGGGTTATGTTGCATTGAACGTCGATGCATTACAAATATTTGTTCAGATAAATCGACTTGAAAAAATCTCATCGAAGCTACCTCTAAATCACGTTTTTCAGAGTTGCCGTTTTTTTGTAATATCCTTAGCTATCATTTGAAGGGCGAGCCCTCAGGTTTCCAGACAAATTGTTATTTTGGGCCACTCTAATCTGCACGTGGGATGCTCAGTAACGCTGCCTAGCGACAGAATCCCGAAATTATCTGTCCACTACTCACCCTTCAAGAGTTTGAGGTACAGCAATACATGGTGTGGAGTGCATATGCACCACAGGTTTTTGAAATGGATCATGATTTAAGGTTCCCATTACAGGGTTTAGGAAAGTTCAGATTTGAAGATTTTAGTTGTTCCGACGAAAATTTCAAAACGATTATGAAAATAATCTGGTTCTTTTCTAAAGAATAATTCTAATAAGTATTGAGAAGAACTTCTAAGCGGCACCGGTGGTGTAGTGCCCAACAAACAATTAGAGTTGATTAAAAGCTGGATAAGCAATTTTTCAGCTGAAGAAGCAAATATTTGTCTGAATAAGCTCATATTCAACATTCAATGTTTGTTGGGTGGTCAGCATGATTGTCTCTCACTCCAGCAAGTCTGGGTTCAAAACCAGTCGGTGCCGCTGGGATGTTCTGAGGCATAACATCTCTGATCACGCCTTCCTTTGGAAGGGAAGTAAAGCCGATGGTCCCCGGTTTATGAGTTTATGGGTCGATAGGTAGGGTACAAATGTGGGAGCTGCCTTCTTGGCGTCGCACAGTGGTTTGAATGCTCAATATCACGAACTTTTTTATTTGCGCCTTCAATGTCGGTTTTTTTTCACTATGATGTCTTTAAGAGAGTTTTTGTATAAAATAAGGGGCAAAGACTAGTGATAAGTTTTAGTTCGGAACTCCACCACAGGCGGCGCTGCAAAATCTAACTTTTTAGATATACAAGATAGGTATGTGGTGTTTTGAGCAAAGTTGTAGATAATTTTACTTTAAAAATCTTTGCTGAACACACTAATCCTCTACATTCCTTAGTTTTTGAGATACGTAGCGTTTTATATGACTGTTCAACAAATATTAGTTTTTTTCAGTTTTTATAATATATTTCAAAAACTATAGGTTTTAGAAGACTATAATGTTCCACAAATATTTGTATTTTATCAAAATACAAAACTTTGTTCAAAACGTCCAAAAGGTATTGATTACACAGGCTGAGTTATTCACAAATTTAGTAAAAAAAATTACATACTTTGTGCTCTCACAGACAAAAATCCGGCAAAATCCGGCAGGTGAATCTTGAATAGGATGAAAGCTTGTTCAAAAGTGATCTCAATTTCCATTGAAACATTTGTCCCTTTTAGTATCCTCGTTGATTATTTTGCATTTCAAAAAGGTCTTGACCACGGACATCAGAGTAATTGCCATAATACTCATCACAGTAGTCTACTTGAAAGTAATATATAATTTTGAGTTAGCTATTATTATAGTATAATTAAATGATTTATCGTATTACGTTATACATTATTGTATGAATGTATATATAAATATTTTAAAAATATAAACAAAGGTTACACAATATTGTTATCAAAAACATTTTCATCTTTCTCTTCCACATCAAGCATGTATTTCGCATCGCTACAGAGGTCTTTAATCGGCTTGTCTCGAGATGCTCTAAGGCTGCTGATGAGTGGATCAGACGATTCCAGGAGACGGTGCAGTAGATCTGTGTTTACTACTGTTCTTGAAATTTTTCTAGTGTGGTCCGATCTATATCTATGAAAATAATAATTATTAACACTGATATTCTTTATCAAATTCATCGTACCGTTTTAGGTCCTTGTTACGGCTTTCTTGTGCTTCCTCAGATAGCTGTCCAATAGGTACAAGAAAATGTTGTATAACCCTCGATCCATGAATAAGCACCTTGTGGACCGTTACTGGCATGTAGTACCACGGATATTTTGATGTGAGCAGTCTAGCCGTCTCTAAACAGTACTTCTCAAACTTATGTACATGCACCTGCATCCCCGATGACATTACTGACATTATTGCCCCACATCGTTTTATTAAAACTTCGTCGAGTCCAGTAATTTTAGCAGCTTTTTCAGAGTTTTGGAAAAATCTTCTAGCCGTGTTGCCATCGTTCGAGTTACCTGTCAAAAATGAATGCCGTATAAGACGTTATAAAGAAATAATTTAAATAATTTGATGATTTACCTGCTCCTCCAGAACGTGGTTTATCAACCAGTAGTCCCACTTCGACTTTAAATTTCTGCTGAATGAGTTTCTTTCTTTGTTTTACCGATTCTACTGCATCTCCACGAACTTGCCATTTTTTAACTTCAAGTTTGTACGATAGATGTAAGAAGTATTCGAAAAATCGTATCCAAGCATGGAGTGTGCATAAACCATATTGGCACCGGTCATTGTCCACAGCTCTTGTTCTTACACGGTCAATCTCGTTCATTTGCTTGGGAGTTGCACCGCACAGATAGCAAGATTGTGAGGATTTTGTTTCCGTTAGAGAATTTATAGCTTTGCCGTCGAGCATAGTTAATAGCATGTTGCAGGAAATTTTCAGCGTCCGCCTTTTTTTTTAATGACGATGGGTTGCATCTTGTCGATTTGGTTATCGATATACTTCTTTTCGAACAACGTAACTTCAGTCGTTTCAGAAACATACTGTATTCGCAGCGGTCGACAGTACCGAGTTGAGGAGAGACGTGTGTTCTGGAAAAAAATGTTCCCATTTGATTCCAGTTTGATCGGCACAATGGATGTAACAAACATATTTGCATCGGATTTAGTTCCGTCATCATCGCCAAATGCTTGCTTGTGTTCGCTTAATCCAGTTGTGCCATCAAATCCCCACTTAATCGTTAAAGACATTTTGTCCAATTCGTCATCACTAAACTTTTCCAGCATACACTCATTCGCATCAACAATCCTCATTGCCGTGTGCTCCAAGAGATCCTTTAGTTTCACTTCTGCAGATGTTTCCGAAACTACTAACCCTGTATTGGGATAACAGCACTTTTTAGCTTGCAGCACTTTGTAGTAGGACGGATACAAAGGCACATTCCGATCCAGAGCTCCATTACGAAGCTTTTCGTATTGGTCTTTTGATAAATTAAGATCCAATATTAACGCAAGAGCTTCCGACTCCGAATAGGGTACAAAGCCATTTTTGGATGATTGCATAGCTGAAACCATTTTCACGGCTCTTGTCGGAGTTGTTTGCGTTGCCTGTTTTACAATGAACGCTACATCTTCTTTACCATCCTCACGTAATTTCATTTGGGTTGCAAATGCAAGTTCATCTGTTGGGTAGTTAGACCGCATTGCAGATGTCTTGCGTCTCTTAACAACCTCGCTACTTTCTTCGAACGCCAAAGATTTTCTTCCACGACGGGAAGATCCAGAAGTACAAGGGAAACGATCAACAACTTTCTGTGGTAGTTTGAAGGGGCTATCGAAATAACCACGACTGCTTTCAAGCATGTATGACATGGTCCGGTTGTGGTTTTCCCACAGTTTTTTTTTTAATATTTGCATGTCGCCTTCACAAAATTATTGACTTCAGCTGCCACTTCTGGCATTGAAACATAATCAATGCCGTAACAATCAAAAACTTCTCTGGACACAACGTTTGATTTATCAATGTTGTTTCCCTTAAATTCTTTCCACAGTTTAAAAAGCTTTCACCTGTCGATTTCAACTGAAATTTTATTTGATAACTTATAATTTAAACTATTTTTGAAATTGTCACAAACAAATGACTTCCATAGATAACTCATTTATATCATGAAATGAAAATTAACACTGAATACCTTATTAACTACATGGTTGCACTTACCTTCATTGTTGAAAGACATGCTTTTCTCACTTTTCGGATCTGCTACGGAAATTTTGAAAAAATAACCTTCACTTCACTATAAAAGGATTATTTTCTAACTAATATGCGTTTAATGCAGCAAAACCGCTCAATGAGCGACCACACTTTGCTATATTATCACTGAGCCTACTTTGATTCAGTCTTTGACAAATGCGCGCTGTCACTGAACTACGGAACGGCCTTTTAAAAATACAAAACAATCAACGAGGATACTAAAAGGGACAAATGTTTCAATGGAAATTGAGATCACTTTTGAACAAGCTTTCATCCTATTCAAGATTCACCTGCCGGATTTTGCCGGATTTTTGTCTGTGAGAGCACAAAGTATGTAATTTTTTTTACTAAATTTGTGAATAACTCAGCCTGTGTAATCAATACCTTTTGGACGTTTTGAACAAAGTTTTGTATTTTGATAAAATACAAATATTTGTGGAACATTATAGTCTTCTTAAACCTATAGTTTTTGAAATATATTATAAAAACTGAAAAAAAATAATATTTGTTGAACAGTCATATAAAACGCTACGTATCTCAAAAACTAAGGAATGTAGAGGATTAGTGTGTTCAGCAAAGATTTTTAAAGTAAAATTATCTACAACTTTGCTGAAGACACCACATACCTATCTTGTATATCTAAAAAGTTAGATTTTGCAGCGCCGCCTGTGGTGGAGTTCCGAACTAAAACTTATCACTAGTCTTTGCGCCTTATTTTATACAAAAACTCTCTCAAAGACATCATAGTGAAAAAAAACCGACATTGAAGGCGCAAATAAAAAAGTTCGTGATATTGAGCATTCAAACCACTGTGCGTCGGTAGCATCGACGGAAAAACAAATCAAGGACGACAAGAACTTCTAGAGGATTCTATTAACAATTCCAAAGAAATTCCGAGGGTATTGAATTCTGAGGATGGTTTTGAATTCCAGCATAATTCTAGGGAAATTTCCAAGGAATGATTCCTTTACCATTTGGTATAGTTTTAATGCTAAATTGAGCTTTTATTTGCGAGAAATCGTTGAAATATCTGTTTGTTAACAAAAGCATAACAACGGACGACGTGACGAAACTGCAGGAGTTGACGCTGTCTATGAATTCGTTGGAATTTTGCAACGCTGTGGTGCAGGTGGCACACAGCATGATCCGGCAGCAGTTGCTGGACTTTCTGAACCAAGGTTTTTTGGTACCAGTGCTGGGACTGGCCGTTCTACAGACAAACGTCGAGTTGCAGGTTTCGGCGATGGCCTATCTGGATCTGATCGTACGCTCGTTCACCGAACCATTCATTCAGATCATTGTCAAGTTTCTACTAGACGAGGACAAGTTCGACGGCCAGCAGATATTGGACGTCCTGGTGGGGCGTCTCAACAGCAACGATTCAAGGCTGTGTATGGTCTCGCATTCCCTGTTCGACAAGCGTTTGAGTCTCAACTGCGAGAACATCATGCTGGAACTAATCATGAAATATCTGTTCACCTGTCAGCACGTGTCCATCTCGCATCGATTCAAGGTGAACCGTGGGGATCCGTACAGACTGATGAGTACTTTCTCAACACTTCTCCGGATATTATGAAGAAGGAATCACAACGTAGGGTGCTGATCTATCACTGGACGAAACACCAATGGATCTACTCCAAACAGGGTGACGGCGAAGGATACTTGATAGTCGGGATGAAATAGGACGAAGTAAAAGTCCAGATTAACTGCACTCCGAGAGGCAGCGTGCCTACTCGGAGATTTGAATTCAACTGTGTGTTGCGTTTCACTTTTCATTTGTTTCTATTTACTTTTTAATTATTTTATATAGGTAGTTTGCTCAGTCTGAAATGTCAAATGAAGGGCAAATCTCGTAGATCAATACAATTCCCATGCAGCAGTAGAATAAATGAATACTTGTATGCAAGTTGCTGCTAAAGCCATTTAGTGTTGCATCACAAAAGTATTGTTGCGAGCACTGAAAGTAATTGTGTTCCGTTTTGTAAGATGTAATTATTATTACGATAAAAGACGATTGTTAAGATACAGTATAAAAACCTCAAGGCAAATTGAAAATAAACACAGTTGAATTCAAATCTCCGAATAGACACGCTGCCTCTCGGAGTGCAGTTGATCTGGACTTTAACTTCGTCCTATTTCATCCCGATTATCAAGTATCCGTCGCCGTCACCCTGTTTGGAGTAAATCCATCGAACCGCCAAGGAATCACAACGTAGGGTCCTGATCTACCGCTGGACGTAACAAGCATGTTTGCCGTAATCACGAATCAGTCCGAATCAGTGGCAATAATTTTTACTGAAAAAACTATGTTGAGACGCCACAAAAAAAAAAATGAAACGGTTAGAATAGTAAAATACCGATAAATACCAACCAATTTTTTAGAACCTTCGATACCGATAGGCATAACTTGCAACTCTGGTTCAGATTCTGAGAAAATCGTTGATGGGAACTTTTCTCCACGCTCTATCAGTATCTAGAAGTTAGTTCATTTTGAAGAATAATGTCCATCATAACTAAAACATTAACCCAACAAAGACATGAATCCTCCATCTTGTTTGAATCCAATACAATATACAATGCTGCCCTGTTTTACGGACGCTGGGTAAGTTAAATCTACAGTTAAAAAAAAATTATACATTAGTGACTGAGTATTTAAAAAATTAACCTAACTGCCAGCTCCAGATATGGAAATTGACATTCAAATTCCAATGCCATAATTTCCAAACTATACCCTGTGACGCAGCAGAACCACTCCGGATTACGGCACACCTGCGAATAATACTCGAGTTCATCTCGAAATTAGCCGATCTCTTTGCATTTGGGCCATCGCTTCTTCTTCTCTGTGCCTGCTCCGGTCCAAATATGGCTCAAAATCATTACATACACGCTCGCGGTGCTTCGTAATTTCCAAAATAAATGTTCAAACCATGAATCATCCGGCACCAGTTCTAGTTTTTGGCACGATTGGATAATTTTTCGAAACCGTTCACCGTCGATCATCGTATGCATGCGAGTTCGTGTTCGCATATTTTGGTTATGATTTGGTCGTCACGGACCTTGAATCGAAAAGCCCCAACCAGAACAGAACTGGAATCCGAATCCCCCGCCTAAAAGACGCACTCTCGCGGCAAAGCGTGAACACCATTCAGATGCCGGTCCGAAATTAAAATAATTCGTAAAAATTTCGCGCCAATTACTGCGCTCGCATTCCAACCGGAGTCAGCTCTTGGGATCTGCTTTTTTTTCTGCCCCTTCTGGCGGTCCTAATTGTTTCATCGGTCAACGGTTGGCTTTCAAGTTTTGCATATGAAATCAGACGGTACGACTTCATTTGGTCGTCAGATCTGCTTTGACCGCAAAGTGCTCGATTTGTGTGGATCTCTCCAACGCTTTTTTTTTTTTTCGCGATGGGGCAGAGGAGGGGCACTAGGTGCTACGCAGCTACTTCGCGATGATGGTGTATAATTAAATTTGGAAAATTATGGCAAGAAAATAACAGGTACAATTCTCCGACTGTCGATGGGTTCTGCTCTCGTGCGTCGTCTGTTGGTAGGTTTGTATCACAGAGAGCGAGAGTGCAAGAACCGAAGCCCGCGCACACACACAAACACATAAAGTTCAATCTAAAATGATTGTCTTCTTCTTTGGCTTGGTTACGTCCCTATTGGAACTTTAGGCTGGCCCTGAAAAGAAACCTTGGTGTGTTCTTTGGCACTGCCACAGTTGTTAGTTGAGAGATTTCAAATTGCAAGTACAATCATACTCTGTGCCCAGGTAGGTCAAGAAATTTCTCCGGGAATTGAACCCAGCCGCCTCCACCAGCATGGTCTTGCTTTATAGCAGTGCCTTTACCGACTGAGCTAAGGGAGGCCCGAAATTGATTGTATTAATTCTAAATTATAGAGCGAGAGGCAAACGATCGACCCACCGGAGATTTCAGTTTGATGTTTTCGGATCCAACGAGGATCAACAATCTTTCGGATGTATTTCAAAAATGGAAATCAATTTTGTCAATTTCAGCAAAAGTCAACAAGACTGTGGATAATTTTCTTCATCCCGCTTTTAAGATAATTAATCACTCTTACATTTTATGGAATGACGCACTTTTCCCCTTATTTTTTTTCCCCTTCCAAATCCTGCCTTCAGCCTACCGCGTCATCCTAATGATTCCTTCGATCTCATAAAACGTAAAAACCAGAACAAACGGGATGTTTTCCTTTAAAGCCCAGCTACATCGATCGAATCGTATAAAAAATAAAATAAAAAAAGTCAGACCCAGGATGATCAACGCGGATCGAAACTCCCTTCTCACCACCAGACCAGACGCTCTGTAGCAAATATTCCTCACCTTTCCTCGCTCCCCCTCCACCGGGGGGGCTTCCAACTCCCGTAATGAATGGTGGTTAATATGTACTCATTACGATAATTGGTATTGGTATAATTTTTGCTGATTTTATTAGGTCCGCACAAGGTTTGATTCGCGCCCTTTTTTTTCCTGCCCTCAGCTCGGGGCGGATCTCCTGGCAAGATCGCTCGATCTACCCGATCCGAACATAACTTTTCGAAGTTTGTTGAACTTGTTGCTTTGCTGCACAATTCGCACCGCACCGGTTCTTATCAAGTTCAAACAAGCCATCAGTGCTGTTGCTGCTGCTGCTGGCTGGTTCTGGATGCTGCCTTAAGTCTGAAGATTAATTGATTCAATTCCACACTGACTCGGTGGTTGCTTTCCCGCTAGGACGGACTGCGAAAGTGAGGAAATCGATAAGCGAAGAACTTGCCGGCTGCCCTGCTGTCGAGAACAGATGGGAACGGTCAAAACGAGAGATTCTAAGATTCTACTAATTTGTTATTCCAGTACCACCGCGGCCGCTTCGATCCTAAATCAGTCCGAGATTGGGAAGTTCCGAACGCGTGGAGAAGAGGCTGGGGCCACCCGGTAAACGCTCTATAACGTTAGCACCCTGAGGCCATGTTCCAAGGCTGATGGGTGGAAGGCTCTGGCAGCTTTTCAAAGCAACGCTGATAGTGGTATCGAGATAAGCGTATTAGGACGACTCGCGAAAGAGGCGATGGAAGCGCGATTTCAAGGGCGGGAATATTGCTTTTTAAAGTGGCAGAGTGGAAAAGTTGATGAATTTATGTGGGGCTTGAAAGGGTAGCCAAGTGAGGCCAAGGAGTTTATGATCCCCGTAGAACATGGTCGTGTGCTTCTCTACTTTCTGTGCCGGTCTAAAAATTCTCTGAGAAAAAACGCGTGTATTCTTTTAAGACCTCGACTTATTAGGGTAAACATTTGCTTTGGCCCAATCGGTCATTTTCGGCGTCAACGATTCAATTATACTTATGGTACGATGCTTTAGTTGAATAGCTTAAAAACAAAGCCTTTAAGAGCGCAAAGTACGACCACTTACACCCTCTTATTTTTTGATCAAAAAAACACAAGGCCGAATTCGGAATCAAGGACCAAAGTTTTGTGTTCAACAAAATATAAACAATTTACCAATTTGTGACTCTTCATAAAATCTAACATATGGAAATGTAAATAAATTTAGAAATCATCCGTAGTAGAAACATTTCATTTTATGTTAAAATCTGTACGAAAAATACAGAAAATGGGTGGTTTTTGCTTACACCCAAACGGGGGATGTAAGTTTTGCTTACAATGATGAGGGATCCATCATTGCAGAATGTTAATGGAGACCACATGAACGGATGATGAGATCGAGGGGTAGACCACCCAAGTAACAATTTTGGTTTTATGAGGGTTCTATAGACCATGATTCAGACTTGTAGCATGCTATAAAACCTCTATAAAGCTAGCAATGCTACTTGGGCGCTCATGTATTTTCGTATCATCCAAACGTATTGACGCTTTTTGATGAATTGAAATGCATTAATGCGATTTTGTGTAATTATTAGTATTTAACGTAATCGCGATTATTTATTTGTAGAATATGCACTAGACGTGTAATGAACAATATTTACTCGCATTTTGCGTACTTTTCACTATTCGTGTCGTATTTGTTTCTATTTGTGTATGAATGACATTTGCGAACTACAGGCACCACGAAGGGCTCGAAATTAAATGGAGGGTTTCCTCCACGTAGCGAACTATCTCCCAAGCTATTCGATCACGGAGGATTGTTGATAACCTCATTAATTCGACAGCAACACTCATCATCCTTGTCGGTGTTCGGTTCCTGCATCCAAAAGAACAACCTACGACTGGAACTCTTGAACTTCAACAAGAAAACTCGCCCAGTCTTGACGTTCACAATCTTCTTGAACTCGCAATCATCCGGAAATACGATCAAATCATCTTTAAAATTGCCAGTCGTACGATCCTTCCAGCAGAAATGAATTGAGGAACCTGAATTTATAAAGAGACATGTCAAAATAGGAACAATCGATTATCCGTCAAAGTCATAGGAAAAGTCATTCCAATCGAGCAGAAGACCTGTCAAATGGATAAGATGTCGTCTCTTTATAAATTCAGGATCTTTAAAATGAATCAATCCATGGTTCGCCTGGTACACGTGCAAGCCTTATCCGGATGTACCATTTTGCTGTTTGTATCATCAAAATTATTTGTGGAATAGTTCAATAATTTGGGTTATCATTCGTTTATGGTATTTTTTTTATTAGGGAAGGTTCATCCTTCCGACGTGGAACTCCACCCGATGACGGTTTCGCCCGAAACTACCCCTACTTTGTTACCTGTCTTATAACGAATATACGTTGTATACGAGTACCCCGAATACAACGTATGACTCGTCTAATTTTGCATGGCTTTTGCAATGTAAAATTAGACGAACTATACGTTGTATTCGGAGATTATCAAGTGTACGCACACACTAAAAACGGAACCCCTCGGAAAACGGTTTGTTCGAATCTATCATGTCATTTGATCATCATTCTTTTTCTCAGTTTTGCCATTCTCTTCCTTGCTAGCGGTTTCGGCGCATTCCGAGGATGGCGATTTGCTCTTGTCCGGTTCTTGTCGGTGTTCTTTTTGTGGGCATTCTTCAAAGCTTTGATGAACTGTTCCAAATCACCACGGCTTCCGTATTCAGATGAAATTGCGATACGATTCTATGACAGTTCAAAGCGTATTGGCGTGTATTGAAGTCTCGATTGACGTATTACAAAAGCATTACTGATTTATTGTTGCATTGAGTGGCGTATTTACCTAAAATAAGGTATTTTGTGCATTTAAATAGAATTGAAATTGTATACTGCAATTTAATGTGTGTATTTCAAGATGCATTGTAACTTTTCGAGTATTAACAGATATTTAAGTTTTTTTTTTAAAGAAAACGTATTTTCGATTCAGCACAATCCATAGTGATTGGCCCTTCAGATGAGGTATACCTTGCTGCGGTCCGTCCAATGCTAGAAAATTGAAGATCGAAAAATGTGAAGTGTATTAGTGAGTGAAATTAATCAAGGCGAAAAAAATGTTGCCGGCTGGAATTGAACCACGAACGTTTCAGTTATCAGACCCGTGCTTTCTCCACTGCACTCTCAAAGCTTCGGAATATGGATAGTCTAAAAGCAAATAAGAAGCCCTAATTTCCTCTCATACTCGATTTCGTATGCTTTTACTGCTGAACGGGAATTGGAGAGCATTGAGGCAAGTGTGTGCGTCGTTCTACAATGTTATAAGAAATTAGCTTGCTTGTATAGTCAAAAGCGTAGACAGAACACGAAATGAAAACGATAAAATACCATTGCATCGTCTGCATAGTCAACTTATATCATTCTCAGCGATATTTGCTGCGGAGGATGATAGCAAATGCAACTAACATTCAATTTTTGATGTACGTGTAGTAGGCCGAAAATAAGATCTTAACCCTAGTCTTGACTCTTGCGGAAGCTTGTTGAAGGATTCTTTTAAGATGATTCTTGCAACACTGGCTCTTCAACTTCAAATTATGTATGGGACAAACCTCCGATGCTTCAGGTACATACTTCATGTACGAAATTTCTGCTAAATGTTTGCAACGGGGATTAGGGGCTGTTCATAAACTACGTAGACAATTTAGGGGGGGGGGTGACAATTATCCACGGCCCATACAAATTAAAATTGTATGGACAATTTCTACGCAGGGGAAGGGGGGTTCAAGAATCCCAAAAAACTGTCTACGTAGTTAATGAACAGCCCCTTAGTGATTTTATAGCTTCCCATTACTGCGTAAAAGCCCGGAGCAAATCTATTATTTTCAATAATTTATAAATCAGAGATGCTATGGCCGATTAAAATTATTTATTTTACATCATTTCCGTGAGTGCTTATAACATATTTTGGGTGGTACTTCCCTCAGGACTCTTAATCTTTTTTAGATATCTAAATATACAGTGATATCTTTTTTCACAGTAGTATTTTTTCATAATATATCATAATTATACCGGTTGGACACGAACCAGCCCAGGACTGAAAGTCTCATTAATAAAGATATAAAAATATTTTTACCACCTATCATTTATCTCATGGAACCAGTTTTGCCAGATTTACCGAATAATCGGTATTTATACCGATTTTTGAAGTTGATACCGATGTATAGATAAGGTTTCTCAGATTACCGATTTTTGTGATTTTATGCCGATATATACAGATTTCTACTGCTTTTTTTCTTATCCCGGTAATTACTGGGAATCGAGAAATTCTTATTGGCGTAACTAGAGATAAATCATACAACCAACAGTTGGCGTTTAATTTTGTTGGGTATGGAAAATATGGCGGCTACGAGCAGAGTACTTCCCCCAAATTACGTTCGGATTTTGGGCGTTAACGATAGAAAAAGAGAAATAAATATGAAATTTAAGACGTCTCGGTGACACTCGGTGGGGCCCTTCGACGATAGCGGCGGCGGTTGCTGTTCGTACTGCTTCACGTCGGCGCCAGACGCGGTCTGTGCCGAGCGTCTCCTCTCCTTTACTATTGGCTGCCTAGCATCGGTCCTTCACTTTTAGCGGGGGTATAAGCAAGGCTCCTTTACCGATTCCTCCGGAAAGTTTTTTCGAAACCATAGAGGTAACTCTAAGGCTAGTAGGTCCCGAAGAAACGTATTCAACTGTTTGGCTCAGCTCTGGTACTATCTTCGGTCTAATCGGTGCACCCTTTGAAAAATAGGAAAATCCACGAACTTCTCATTTCATCTGTGAAACGTTCATAGCGAATCAAAACAAACATTGTGTAGTACTAGAATTTTAACTAGAATGGGGTACGTTAAGCGATATGCTTGGGACCAATAGGCTAGTCAATTTAAAATCGTTAGTTTCCACCGGTTGCTTCTACTGGCTTCGCTCGAAAGGTGTTTCCGTTTTCTTCCGTCAGTTTTTTTTCTTTTTCATTTTCAACTTCTCCAGACAGGACATAAAGGTTCCTTCCAGAGTTTTATTTCGGATTCATTAGCTTCAGGATAGCTACAGAAACTTTTAAGAAGTTTTGAAACTTCAGATAAGTCCAGATTTTTCTGATAAATTTAAGACAGTTTTCTTTTTTTTTTGTCGTTTTCTCAGTCTAGGGTAATCCAAACGGTCAGCGGGGCACTGCATAACCCAAGTAACCAACAAGCCCGCTAATTTGCCTTTTTGCAATATGAGGCTAATATGCGGCCAATATAAAGCTTAGCATGCCCTATGTTAGCCGTGCATCAGCCTTATATTTCAAAAAGGTGAATTAGCGGGCTTGTTGGTTACTTGGGAACTGACGGCTTAGATCACCCTATACTGAGAAAGCCATACAAAGAAATCTTTCTACACACCAGTCGAACCACCTACTAAAGCATTAGAGACAGTTTAATTAATTTCTGTTAAAATTTGAGAACGTGGCATTTCAGGAGAGCCATGGAAATTCCTCTCTTAGCTCTGAACAACAGCTGATGGTAGCAACGCTTTGTACATTCCTATCAATGTGCTTGTCGAAGCACTCTCCATTACCATCCATCAAGTTGACGAAAGAAGTAAAAAGCAACTGGTGGATGTCGTCTTCGGTGGTGATCCATCACCGATCTGGTCATTCCCGACAATCACGACACTCATTTGCGCTCATTTTTAAGCAGTTGTTGCTTTGCTTGCTTATGTGAGTGTGTTGGTGAGAGAGCCCAACAGCTTCCGTTTAATTTTGCCAGCTTTGTTTGTAACTCACACAGTCATGCGTGCCGAGACGGACTTGGAACGCGTAGGCATTGTTCTCATTTTCTTCTGTCGTTTCCCTTTTTCTCATCAGCGTACTGCAGAAGTCATCACTGTTTTCGTTATGCTTTATATCATCAACAGCGAGTGTTACATTTTGCCTGTGAGCAGTGACCATTACTGGTGATTGTTGTTTTCCATGGCTCTACCTCTCACTGCTTGACAAAACGTTCTGCCAGCGATAGTCGGTTGATGCGTTGACGAGTGTCGTGTGAGTGTCATGATATTTTGCATCTCTGGTTGCTGTATTCAATTCCCAGTCCGGTCTATAAATTAATCGTGTTGGAAAATTTATCGACTTCCCTGGGCATAGAAGTATGATTGGACTTGCCACACAATTATATCAATGCATAAAAGGTACAGGCATCGATAGCTCTCAATTAATAACTGTGGTAGTGCATCTAGAACATTAAGTTGAGAGCAAGCAATAAGCTTGAAAAACAAAAAAAGAAGAAAGAAGAAGGAAAACTCCAGCGACCCTTACACAGTTAGAAATTATTACCGACTTCGGAAAATATTACCGAACTTTCAACAGAAACTTAGACCATCGTTTCAAATGTTGTTTCACTAAATTTTCATTTCAAACCACTGTCAGCCCTGTTTAAATAATCGAGCCTTGCCATTGCGATGAAGTTTGTCTTGTTCTGAAGCCTTAAACCTAATGAAATAAAATGCCTGATTTCTACCGAACAGTTCAGCTATTGAAAATTTGGTTAAAAATTACCAAAGTCGGTAATCATTTCCAAGTGTGGAAAGAAACATCATACATATTTTGGAAACTACACAAGTTTAAAGAATTTCAGGGAAATTAGTGGTTTTCAGGACAGTTCCATTTGTTTTTGGAGAAATGAGAAGACTTGGGAAGCTCTGAGAACATCAAGACAGATACATTAATTTCAAGGAAATCGCAGAAACTTTAAAGCACTTATGATAATCTCAGGGAATTTTCGAAAACTTCAGCAAAGTTCCGAGAGGTTCATGCAAATGTTGGAAACGTTGAGCATCTGTGGGAGCTTTTAATTTTTAACACCTAAATATGCCATGCGACTTGCTTCATGGTTTTGTATGATCAAGCTTATATACATATATTTGTTTCGGTAAAAACTTACCGGTAGGATCTTCTTGGGACAGTTATTTTCTATCAGGAAAATAAGCCGTGTGGCGTGATTTTGAAGGAGCGTGAACTGTGCCGCATGTCCACATCCGTTCATAGCGAAAAGTAGTCCTTGCAATCGGATATCTGAACGTCTTGAGCATGAGCATGAGCATGATTGACCGCCCACGGTTGCTACTTTGTTATTGCCAGACCAGCAGTAATTACACAGAGAAGCAATAGACGATGCTTTGGACTAGCAATCATCCTCAATGTGTAAAAACTGGTGATCTCAAACGAGGCAATACCAGCGCCGGCCGCGCCTGAACACAGGTCAAGAAAAGAAGAGGTAGGAATGTGTTGACGTGACACTCGCTGTGATGGAAGCCGAGAACACCTCTGCACTTCCACGAGGAATCACTGGGATATTGGGTAATAGGGTTGGGTTTGCAGCAGGGTTCGTTTTGGTAAACGATAAACTGATTTGATGTCCTAACGATCATATAACGCGAAGGAGCTTGGGATTGAACCCACGGACTTCTGCTCGGTAAGCAAAAACGTTTGCCACTAGGCAAACGAGCTCCTTTTTAATCATCGAGTTGCTGTTATTGCAATATAGTCAATAATACGATTGACGAATCTTGAATGTGGATGGGTTGAGATTAGACTCATGATGTTCTGCTCAGTAAGCAAAACCGGTTGCTCTAAGGCCACCGAGCCCCTCATATCACATTATAGCGTTACTCAAGTTTTTATAACAATTCAAACCCGGCACCGACGACAACGAAAAGTTTTACAAAATACACGATAAACAGGCGATCAACCGAAAATGCATGAATTTCACCACACCCAACTTCAAAACACGTTCAGAAGCACTTTTGGTACACTTTCGTTCGAAAACACTTATTTTTTTAAATAGTTGCGAGTGAACCAACATCATCACCGCGTAGATAAACACTAAAATTAAAATTATCACTCGTGAACAAATTTCTGGACCGGGAGAATAAATCAAAAAAACCACGGATATCTGAACATCTTGATACAGTGAACTATCCCTTGGTGAATCTATCTGTAACTCGATGCAATTCCAGACTACTTCGATCACTTATCACATACATATTTCTTTAAATTTCCGCTCCAAGTTGCTGCAACTTTTCTGAAGATATACATATATATATATAGTATATTTAATGGTGCACAATTTATACAAGTTTTAATAAGACTTGAAGAGACCTCTTAAATATCGGGTTTATGTAAATAACTATTTATAGATTGAAATCTCGCAAATGGTTTACTCTTAAAACTTTAAGAGCATTATAAAGCACAAATTTTTGCCAAAAATAATGAAAGTTGCTACCTTCTTTAGTTGAAAATTAAGTAAATATTTTCGTAAAAAGACCATCCTTTTAAAAGTTAATTAAATGTGTTAAAAAGAAATAGTCTTTATTGATGAGTTTTTAAAAATATATCAATGAAAGTACGATCTATCAAATGCATTTAAATATAAACATCTGAAAAAAGCATATTTGTTTTAAAATAAAATGTTTATAATTCTCCATTAGAAAGAGATAGTAATTCAAAAACATGTGCGATTAAAAGTTATTTAAATTTCATGAACAAAACATTGATGAAAAATGAATGTAGGTATAAGAAGTTAATTTAAAAAAAAATGATTTTAGGGGTAATTTAACATTATTGAAACCAGTATAACACACAAAACATTGAATTTTTGCTTCTTAGCATAGTGTGAATGGTTCTACAACTCTGTCGAACTCAATAACTCTAGGAACCACCCTATTTCCACTTTCATCAAAAGATTGGCCATTTACCGAAACGGATTTTGGCCCATCGTACAAACGGGTTTCCCGGAACCGGTTCCGTATATAGGGAAAATGGCCAAATCAGCTTTTTTAGAATTTTTGTTTACTTCGTTCGTCAAATCTAAGCAGGTATTTTATAAATCAAATTTTATTCTCATGCCCAGCCACAGTGATCGAGGAAATTCTAAATATTCCGTCAAATTCAGATATCTGGAACATACTGTGCCCCGTTGTTATATATGGCTGAAAAATGTCAAGCACTTCTGACGACAATGCAAATAAAGTTCAATCTGAATGAATGAGTAATTTGGCTTTTCTGCTTAAATTAAAGAAAGAAAATGGTCTTCTTTTGCTAGGCACCGATTTCCGGTGCCTACTAGGATTCCAGCTGGGCCGCTTCAGAGCAAATCAAAGTAAATTAGTAAAGCTTTCATTTGCAACTAGCCTCATCAAGTTTAGTGAAGAATTGGATTTTTTGACAGGCAAATCAAAACAGGTGTCACCTTTATAGGTGATCTGGTACTGGAGGTCCCCAGCAAAGTTGCCAAGTTTGAACGAATTTGGTTATGATCTGGATTTTCGGGTGGGCTCTATAGTTTTTATGGGAAAATGTATGGAAAACGGAACAAAACTATTCATTTGCTCATTTTTAGTTTTTTTTACAGGCATTTGAACAGTTTTGACCCGTTTCCAATACAAACTTTAAAGCTCTCCCGCATATCGAGATCGTAACCAAATTCGTCAAAATTTGCCCATTTGTTCTTGACCTCAATGTGAATTGAAAGAGCTGTTGGGGGCACCAAAAATTCCCCTTTGGTCACAGATTTTATAAAAGAAGCGCATGTATATCGATACTTCCGCGCCCAGTTAGTTTTGATGAAACAAAAATAGATTACAAATTGGATTTCGGAACTTGTTACTCATGGAGTAATAATGAGTATTCACCACGACATGCCTGTTTCCAACGTGTCAAGGTTTCCATAAACCGGAGGCTTTATACATAGAAATTGATTCGCTCAAGAAAAAGCAACATTCATCGATAGGATTACTAATTTCACCAAACAGCTCAACCGATTCGTCTCTCCTCGGCAAATACACGCTTCGATGAGAACTTTCCAACTCCGCACAAGCAAAACAATCCACTCTCACCCACGCAAATCAACCGTTGCCGGTACGGTTTCCAAGCCGTTGTTGAACCGCTGTTGCTGCTGCTAGCTCGACAGCTTCCTTTCGCTACATTTGTAAACCCCTCGCAGATGATTTTGTTACAGCAAACGTTTCACTACAGCAACAAAAATCGTTACGATTCGCCTACCTTCAGCAGTGATAAGAGAATGCGCAGTGCACCCCATCGAGAAGAGGACCAGGTTTGCGTGCCGAAGCCCACTTAATCCGCCGCTACCACACGATCATCATCATCATCAACATCAACAACAACAACAACAACAACAACAACAAAAACAACAACAGCCAGCAAAAGCGAAACTACCTATGTACTAACTGCTGTCGAAGAAGCTTCTCTGCTAATCATCACCATTATATCTATTGCAGCACCACGACTGAGTTTACAGCAGCAGCAGCAGCAGCAGCAGCAGTAGCGCAACAAATAACCAGGCGCTGGGCAATTAATTGCACCTACCTATTGCAGTTCCAACACGATGAACAATAAACAGCGAGACAAGAAAAAAAAAGTAAAAATATCTGTTCCAAACCTCCAACATCCCGCGCATCCTCCGTCGTCGTCATCCAAATCCGAATTTCCCTTCCTCATAGCGCTTGCTCATGGATGTGGGAGATACATGGATGCTGGAACAATCGCTACTACTGCTGATGCTGCATACCTTTCCGATTAGCGAGAGGGTGGTAAGAAGCAGTACTTTTTGAGGTTGTTGTTGTTGTTGTTATAGTTGCTGACGATCGCATTGTGAAAACAACACCGATACTAAACACTTTCTTCGCTGCTCTGCTGCGACGATCTGTGAGTGCGCTTTGAAGTCTGCAATGATGCACGGCACTAATGGTGGGCGAAATTTCACGCTCATTTCGATCGAAAAATGCTCGCGCTTGAACGGCACTGGAATTCGTAATGAGCAATTTTGAATTTTCGAACCAGACTGTCATGTTTCAAACCGTGCGGCGGAAGACGACCGCGAGCCACCTACGAAGACGTGGTCATAAATATGGAATCGAAACGATCGGTCGTCAGAAGCGACAATGTCACATACACTCAGGGACGAACGGACCACGACGAAGACGAAAAACGAACTAAGTATGTAGTGTCGAAAACTCATGTATTCGGATGACAGCTATCGCTGGTCGTCGATCTTTCAGGAGGTCGTAAATCAACGGAAATGATAGCATGTGGAAGAAGTTGTGTGTTTCGATGATTTATTGGAGAATTTAAGGTTTACAGTTAGCCGGGATCAGCTTCGGTGTTCTTTATCGACAGAATGCAACTGCTGATTTGATCGAGTGGACTAATTTGATCAAATGACTACGGGTTTATGAATGGGGAAACTTGCGGCTATCGATCGGAATTGAATTACCATGTTTTTATTTTGGAAAGTGGATTTTACGGTCGAACTTTTTACGGGAGCGGACCGGAAAGTGTCCTCGTAATCCGAATTTTGATGGGAAATGATTTAAATGATAACTTGCGCTGGTTTAGGGGCTCGACGTCTGTCCATTTTTAACCACCAAACGTATTAGAATTATTACAGACTGTTCCAGAAATTTAATGCGGATATTATCTGCCCTTTAGATCTGCGTGGAATATTACAAAACAATTAAACTAAATAAACTAAATCTGGTAACGACTCCTCATACTTGCGAATTTGAGAATAGAAGTGTTGATATAAATTTTCATCAATATTTTGATCTCAATATTCATAAGCATGAGCATGAGTATGATTGACCGCCCCAAATCAGCTGTAATTTCACAGATAACCAACAGACGTTGCTCGGAACCAGAAATCATCCTCAATGTGTAAATAATGGTGATCTACCAGCGCCGGCCATGCCCGAATGCTGGTCAAGAAAGGAATTGCTAGGATTATGCTGACGTAATACTCGCTTGTATAAAAGCCGAGGACACCTGTGCAGTTTCACAAGAAATCACTGGGATATTGGATACAAGGATTGGGATTACAGCAGGATTTGCTTTGGTAAACAATATGCTGAATTGATGTTCTTACGATTCAATATCGTGTGTAGTATGCAAAATCGGTCGCCACTAGGCCACCAAGCTCCCTATATCACAAAACAATTACTATAAAGTTACCGTTTAGCTTGTTGTTACTAGGTTTTGAACCCGGCGGTGTTCTCATGACAACGACAACAACTGCTCCTGAGAATATTTGATGTGGATTTCCGATCAACTCGTCTTTTCTAAATCTCAAATAATACTTGTTGTACGTACCGGTACGTTTTATACCTTATTATTTAACTGGTATAGCCGATTTAAAGTATAACTTTTTACTGTGCAGGAGCTTGGAATTGAAACCATGAAGCTCGGTAAGAAAAATCGGTCGACTCAAGATCACTGAGCTCCTTATTTCACAGAACAATTACGATCAAGTTCTTGTTGCCTTGTGAATTCCGAATCGTTCAGTCAGTTGCCTGATGTAAGCAGTCTGGTTCAAATTGTACTGCTTTCGTCTCTTCTCGATCTCAATTCCAAGGTAAATATGAACGTCTCCTAGCTAGGTCAACTTGAATTCATCTCCCAAGAACTTCACAATACCGGCGTACTCCTTCTGGCTTTAGCACGCCACCAGCATATCATCTACATAAAGAAGGATATAAGCTGTCTTACCTTCTCGGTGACGAATGTACAGGCATGGGTCCGCATCCAAAGATTTGAATCCCATTTCTTCAAAGTACAGCCGATTCGCTGGTTCTACATTCTTGCCGATTGTTTTAGGCCATCGATACTCCTCTTCAGTAAACACGCTGTTTTTTCTCTTCGGTAGCTTCAGTGCCGGGCATAAATCACATGAGAATATGATGTTTTAACATCAACGTGTTTAACCATCAGATATGAACTTGCCACAATCGTCAATTAAACACGGAGCGTAACTTGTTTCGCTACAGGCGCAACAATTTCGTCGTAGTCTTGACCATACACCTGCGTGTCGCCTCGTGTTACGACACGGACCTTGTACCGAATCAGCTTTCCAAAATCCAGCGACAACCTACTGGCTTTGTACCTGATAGTAGATCATCTTCCTCCCACGTGTCATTTGCCTTGAGGGACGCAAGTTCTTCCGCAATAGTGGCCATCCTATGCTCGCGATCCAGACCACTAACTGAAACGTGATATGACCGACTCTCCTGTATCGATTTTTTCACCGAGCTCTGGAACTTGAACTCTTTCGTGCTTCGATTTGAGCGACGCGCTTCAGTAGTCTCTACCTCCTCCTGCACCACATCATCACTGTCAGGATCATCATCAGATTCGTCTTCTTCTTGAAACTCGTTGGCTTCGTCAAATATCGTAACATTTCCATCGACATCGTCATCATTTTGCTCTTGATTTACATAATTGTCCTTTATGTCAACTTGTCGTGGCACGGGCATCTCTTGTAGTAGAGTTTCTTGAAATTCGTACTCCACAGCTGCTTTCTGTCGAACGAACATCTTTTGCTCCTCCAGTTAAAAAAAAAAAACCGCACATCCTGGCTGATCACGATCTTGTTTGTCTTCAAGTCAATAATCCGGTACCCCTTGTGCTGTGGAGAGTACTCAACGGAAATAATCTTCTTCACTTTTGGCATAAGCTTCGTTCGTTGCTCCTTTGGTACATGCACGTATACTTTCTCACTGCATACGTGCAACTCCGTCAGGTCCGGTTTGCAACCATGAACAGTCTCATACGGAGTCATCTTTCTAGCTCTGGTTGGTAGGATATTCTGCAAAAAATTTGCCGTACTCACCGCTTCTACTTCTTCTACCAGTATATACCAACAACATATTCCTGCGCTCAGGAGTGTAGGCCGTGGTAAATTGCTGCCGTATTCAGTCAGACCGAAACCCCTTTGGAACCTGGTCGAAGCAATCCACTGACTTCTCACGTATGAAATAAATCCGCTGATAGCGGCTGTAGTCGTCGATAATGGTGAGTAAATACCGACAACCGCTGCCGTCTTCGTGTTCATCGGTCCACACAAATCGCTATGCACGAAATACAGGACCGCCTTGGACTTCTGTTTGACTTTCTTGGGAAATAGCCTTCGAGTCATCTTCCCCTCTACGCAGCACTTGCAGATCGCTTCGATTCCACACGGATGCATCTTGATACCTGGCAATAGCCCTCGTTTTTCTGCCTCCAGAATTGCCGCAGGATCACGATGTCTAAGCTTCCTGTGCCACTTATGAATACACTTCTGGTTATGGCTCTTCGTTGCTGCTACCATTGGATTCTGCTCCAGATGAAATTCGTTCACTCTATTCTTGGGAACTACTACGCTGCTACGCTGCCATCGCTTGATATAAAACAACCAGCTGAGTACCTGACTCAGTGTTACTTCCTTCCCCACGGATTCTTTGACACGAAACCTAAGCCTGCCATCAGGAACTACCACTTCCCTGGGAGCTTCTGTCTTTCGTTGTTCCTTCTCCATCAATAACTTTCGGTTCGCACAAATATGCCTCGACGCGCAAGAGTCCACAATCCATTCCCTTACGAAATTGGTAACTACAAACGCAAATGTTCCAGCATCCGAGGTTGGCTTGCGCTGACCTGTGATGCCTTGAATCCTCACTAAAATCCGTACTTACTTCGACGTTGCAATGCTTTTTTTTTGTGGCTAACTTTTTTGCATTTGTGGCACACAATAACACTGTTTCTTCTGTATCCGGTCTTCAACCTTCAACACCTTATATGATGAACTTTCATGCTGTTTAGAGTGCCGGATTGTGTGAGTGGCCTGGGCCGGTTCCGCATGAGTGAATAATTTAAGTTTAACAATATTAATTCATTTGAATGTCAAAAAAATACACTTCAATTTAACACATAATAGTAAATTACATGTAAAAAAAACACACTCCATTCTTTTTCAGCGGTCTTGGTCTTGGGAATTTCTTCTGCAGATGAGTCGTTACTTTTTCTAAATCTTATGATCAGTACTCTGTGTAGGTTGGAATGATCGTCTCGACATTCAGTTGGAAGCGGCTTAAGCGTACTAGAGTTGGTCACTCCACACAAGCTTGGGCACACCTGGGCACAGTCAGTGGCACTGTTTGGCAGCAATTTTTCTGATCTTTAAACTTACTGGCAACACTGAACTTTTTCTGCACCTCCGCAGTGTGCATGTGTCAAAATTTGTTATTGATGGTGCCACAATATATTTTTTTTTTATCCAGAGGAGGAACGTTTTGATTTCAGCGGGAAAATTCGCACTTGCGACGGGTGCCAGTCCTTGGTGGTGAATGCAGTCAACAGCAGATCCTCGGACATACTGGGTGAGCTATTGAAGAAGTGGAGAATCTTGCTCCGAAAAGGAAGTGATTGTTCTTGGAGATGCTGTAGTCTTTGAAGCTGATCGAATTGTCCGGTAGGGTGTAGGGGATGGTGGACTCTGACAAGTAGTTCTGCTAGCAAAATGCTATATGGGTTTTGCTACCATCATTGCCGATTGGAATGTTGTTCAAGTAGACCATGGCGGTACCCACTTTGGGTTCCGAACAGGCAGAACAGATTGAACAGCTTATCGCTGTTGGCTGTGTTGTTATCGAGTCCGTACATTATCATGACTGCGCCCTGTTGCTGTGCCGGTTGAATGAAGTTCGCTGGCCCGTTTCGGGTCAGCGGTGCGTTCTCCATCAGTCCGACGTGAGTTCCGGCCGGTGTTGGTTTCCAGTTTTCCGACGGATGGAACTCGGGCGACCGTGTAGCAACTGGGCTCGTCTGTTGCAGGCATCCTTGGAGACGGCTGCTTACAATGTGTAGTCCTAATTGGAGTTCGTGTCGTTTTTGTAAACATTGAGTTTTTCTGGCTTGGCATAGTCGATCTTCAGTGTGCATCAACCCGAGTAGATGTCACAGTCTTTCAATGCATCTGGTGGCGGATTCAATGCTTCCAAACGCAACCATAGCTTGTACTCCATCTCGGACTCCATTCTTTTTGAATATTGCAATACGTTGCACTTGTCCGTTGGATGAGCAGATGGTATGTAGAACGTCCACTGTAATAGGATACACTGGATTAACACTCCGAATACGATGCCTGCGAAAAACGTGTAACGGCAAGTTTGCAATGGTATTTCTTGATGAATTTCAAAAATTGTGGTACTTCTAGAATTCCTAGGGTCTGTAAATTATTTTGATTGGAAAAAGATTAAAAATATGGAAGTCTTTACTCAAAAATGAAAAGAGTCGATACACGTTTTTTTAAAGGAGTGTTTATGGGTTTTACAAGTGACCTAAGATCCATAAATTAGATTAATAAGTACAAATGTTCATAATTAGCCATAATACAGTCATGGTTTCTATATATGGATCCTGGAGACAACGGAACGGTCCTCTGGAAAATTCGGAACATCCGTAAAATTGACCAATCCATGAAACTGATCCTAGAGCTCCACGGTTTTTTTTTTGAAAGCATTAGGAACTGTGATATATGAAAGAATTTATCTTCATGACATAAACACGGACCCGGATGGCCATATAGGGCGTCCTCATGAAGATTCGAAACATCTGTAAAAGTGGTCTATTCATGAAACTGATCCTAGAGCTCCGTAGTTTTTTCGAAAACACGTGGAACTGTAATATAAGAAAGAATTTGGGGTCGTGACATAAATATGGATCCGGATGGGTATGGAACCGTCCTTCGGAAGATTCGGTGCATCGGTAAAATTGGTTCATCCATGAAACTGATTATAGAGCTCAGTAGTTTTTTTTAATCTATTGGGACTGTGATATAAAAAAACAGGTCATGACGTAAACATGGGCCTGGATGGGCATGAGACCGTCCTCCGGAAGATCCGAAAGATCCTTAAAAGTGGTCCATCCATGAAACTGATCCTAGAGCTCCGCAGTTTTTTCCGAAACACGTGGAACTGTGATATAAGAAAAATTTTTGAGTTGTGACATAAAAATGAACCTGGATGGCCATGGAATCATCCTCCGAAAGATCTGGAACATCCGTAAAAACGATTCATCTATGAAACTGGTTCAATAGCTCCGCGGTTTTTTTCGAAATCACTAGCAACTTTGAAGCCCTAGGATCAGTTTCATGGATGGACTACTTTTAAGGATCTTTTGGATCTTCCGGGTCCATATTTATGTCATGACCCAAATTCTTTATTAAATCACAGTTTCAAATGCTTCCGAAAATACCGTAGAGCTCTAGGATCAGTTTCATGAATTGACAACTTTCACGGATGTTCCGGATCTTTCGGAAGACAGTCTCATGGCTGTCACGACTCCAAATCCATTATATCATCACAGCTCCTAGTGTTTTTTTTTTCTAAAACTGCGGAGCTCTTGGATCAGTTTCATGGATTGACCATTTTTAAGAATGTTCCAGATCTTCCGGAGGACGGTCTCATGGCCTTCTTGGTACATGTACATGTCATGACTCCTAATTAATTTACATATGACAGTCCCAAGTGTTTTCGAAAAAAAAAAGTGGAGCTCTAGTATCAGTTTCATAGATTAAACACTTTCACGGATGTTCCGGATCTTTCGAGGACCGTTCCGTTATCTCTAGGTTCCATATTTAGGAACCATGACTGTATTCTGGCTAATTATGAACATTTGTGCCCATTAATCTAAATTATGGATCTTAAACCACTTGCTAATCCCAAAAACACACCTTTAAAAAAACGTGTATCGACTCTTGTCGCTTTTGAAAAAAAGTAGACGACCCTATTTTCAATCTTTCTGCAATTAAAATAATCTTCAGAGCCTAGGAGTTTTAGAGGTACCACGGTTTTTGAAATTCATCACGAAATGGCTAAGTCATATCATTGCAAACTTACTGTTACACGATTTTCGGAGGCTTCGTAGTCGGCGTAAAGTATTTTACCCACCGTATTCGAAGTGTTAATGATGATGAACAGCAGGATATGGTTGGGCCGGGTTGCTACCTCGCGCTTTCGCTGAGGCTCATCTGTAATGTTGATGTTGTTGTTGTTCCGGCTATTGAGCGGAACTGTCTCGATCATCTCCTGGCCGATACAGAGGCGCTTGTTGTGCGGCCCGTCCTGGCCACCACCGGCACCGTTTCCGTTAAACGTTATGATCATTGAAGTTGAGCTTTATTTACTAGCACACACGGGCAAGCAAAAAGGAGGGAAGGGTTGAGAAAACTTCGCGACACCTCACTATGCTTTACTTATCACTCGGGACAGCCTACGATAAAAACCGCTGTTGAAAAACCTGGATTTTTTCTTCACTCAACGTCAGGCCAGTGACAAGGCCTATACCAACAGCAGCGTTTGACAGTAGGCAGCATGTCCCGGGCTCAAATCATTTATTTTGCTGTGCTGGGCCCGCTGTCACTGTATAACATGTTGCCTACGCACCTACCACTGGGCTGCTCAACGTAGACTCGTACTAGGTGAAACTCCACCCGCAAGGTCCGTATCTCGGAACGGAAATGTTGTTCCTACTGCCGGGTCATCTCAGGTTTCGAAAAACAAAACAAGCGCTATTAAAATGCCGGGTTGCCAAACAAGGCATTATTCACAAGCAAACAAAAGTCAGTTCAATGACTTCTCAGCACTGCCGGCACAGCTGTGGCACATTGAGGTACAATGAGAGAACAAATTGGCGCAAAATATGTGTGTAGAGTGACCACCCCTTGGCAAGCGCAGAAATAGTTTATTGATGTCAATAGCTTTAAAGATCAGAAAAATTGTAACAGTGGGTGCCAAACAGTGCCAATGACTGTGATAAAGTGTGCCCAAGCTGGTTTCTGACACACTGTGTGAAGTGACTAACCCCTTGATGCAGATTTATTAACTTATTTATTTGTGATCCATCTGACATTTAAGTCAACCTGAATAAAATTTACTGTACACTTTTATGCGACTTCTAAATACTTTCACTGAATTTTCATGCCGAGCAATGTTCTCTTCTCTTAGAGCAGATCCCCGTCAACATCAACAAAACCACTTTCGATCAGTTTTCATGCTTTTGTTTTGGCTTGACTCGTGTTCATTTCTTCTTTGCATTGAAGCGAAGCTGTTCGATCCAAATTCGCGCAGTTTTTATGACTTTTGTTGATTGTTCACTCGTATGCGTATGTGCATAGATCTGTGCACGTGGCTGTCAAATTTATCATTGTCGGATGGTTTGTCTACCCATATGGGTGATTTTTTTAATCGGGTGACGTCTAGAGATCGAAAATCAATATGCGAAGCCATTGAGAAATCCAAGATGGCGGCTTCCTATTTCAGAACAAATGGGAAATATTGTAAAATACCCATCGATATAGTCATTTTTGGAATCGGGATGGCGTCTAGAGGCCGGAAATCGATATTTGACGTCATTTTGAAATCCAAGACGGGGACTTCCGATTTGCGGAAAAGTGTGAAATACCCTTAAATATGATTATTTTCAGAATGTCACACCGTCTTTAAATCCAAGATGACGACTTTGGTTCAGAAAAACTGTGAAATACTGTAAAATACCGATCAATGTGGGTTTTTTTTGTATCAGGCTGACATCTAGAAGCCAGAAATCGATGTCAGACACCAGCTTGAAATTGATCTCAACATCTATGCGTCGTGGGAATCGGAAAGGTCCCCGTTCCGAATAATACCCTGATATTAGGGTATTTGACACTTTTTATGAAACCTGATGGCTGCCATATTGGATTCCAAACTGGCATCGGATATCGATTTTCGGCATCTACACGTTGTCCCCGTTACGAAAATACCCATATTGTAGGGTTTTTGACGCTTTCTGAACCCTGATGGCCGCCATATTGGATTCCAAAATGGTATATGATACCGATTTTCGGCATCTACACGTTGTCCCCGTTCGGCTTTCGGCTTCTACGCTTCGTCCCCGTTTCGAAAATACCCATATTGTAGGGTATTTGACACTTTCTGAATACTGGATTCCAACATAGCGTCGGATATCAATTTTTGACATCTACGCTTTGTTCCCGTTCCTAAAATACCCATATCTTAGTGTATTTGACACTTCTGAAAACCAATTGCCACTATTTTGAATTCCAACATGGCGTCGGGTATCGATTTTCAGCATCTACGTGCCATCATCGTTCGGAAAATATCGAGGAAAATATCCTATTGTAGGGTACTAGATACTTTTTCTGAAACCCGCTGGCCGCCATTTTGGATTACAAACTGGCGTCGGATATCGATTTTCGGCACATTCGCGTCGTCCCCGTTCCGAAAATACCCATATTGTAGGGTATTTTAGACGTTTCCTAATCCCGATGGTCGCCATCTTGGATTAAAGAATGGCCTCGTTAATTTAATCATCCCTATCGGCAACCGATATTGTGCGGATACTAAATTTTTATGCTTGACGACGCGATGCGTGACAAGTCGATTGAGCCCGAATTGAAGTGAAAGTGGAAAAAAACGAAGGAAGCTGTTTTCGAATAATTAATTCATTGCGTCAATTGAAACAAGTCTTTGCTTCAAATGAAATGAACTGAAGCACTTGACGAACGAAACAAACGATGGAATGTTCATCGTGACTCGATAACAAGAAACACAATGACGTACACGAAAATGATATTGCTCGAAATGAAGCTATTCTGCGGAGAGTTCATTTTCTTTTCTTTGTTTCGAAAATGCATGGCCCTGGTTCTGATGCATATCATATCTGATCACGCCTTCCTTCGGAAGGGAAGTAAAGCCGTTGACCCCCGGTTCATGAGTTGATGGGTCGATAGGTAGGGTCCAGATGTGGGAGCTGCTTCCTTGTCGTCGGTAGCATTGGTGCTCAGCACGGAAAACAAGATCGAAGGAAAACAAATCAAGGGAAAACAATTGGAGTTAAACGAGCCTTAACTGTTTGTACTGATCAATCCACCTATTAGCACAATTTATTCCCACGAGTACTAGAATTACTTTTATTTGATTTATTTAATTACTTAATTGTCTGGTTGGCCATTAATAATGATTGTCAAAGTATTTTTCCTGAATAACATATGACTCAGGGTGATGTCTCAAGATCCAGAAACTTGTGGTTTCAGATTATTCAAAACAATTGACACCGTCTTCAACCAGAGGTTGCACATACTGAACACTTAACACTAGACACCAGACAACGTACAACACCTAGTAGACCAGTAGGGAAATTTCCGAGTTGCGAAAAGTTCCACCAGCTGGTACAAGAATCGCACCATTACTTCGTGGCACTCAAAATACGCCTGAACGACGGGTGACGCCGCTAATCGCATTACCACTAGACAGATGCAGCGCTCAAACGGTTCCAAATCGGGTCCTGACTGCTAACTTGGCACAAACAATTGGAAGTTCATATGGAAATTACTATGAGAAAACCAATCGTTTTGATCACTGTCTGCTAGCCTTTTCCCTATTGTACTGTTAAGTAGTTATATATGTAGTTATTCTTATGGGAAATTTTCTCAGCTACAATTAAGCAGAAACCGTTTTTCAGCTGAAAGTAAAATTAAATAGTTAATAATTGTTTAAGAGATTGATAATATTATCACAAGATCAAGCAGCTATTTTGTGGACAACACTGCATTCTGCAGTGTGACATAGTACCCATGATTTGTATGCTCTATTCTATGCGCCAGAAACAGCAATGTTGCCAGCTAAACAGTTGATTAAGCATAATTATAAGGCATCAGTGACTTTATTCATTAATAACTTTTGTTCCTTACATTTGATCGAAAAGTGATTTCCAACAAAGTTGTAGCTGAGTAAATTTCCTACATGCACAGCTTTCATTTTTGGAAGCAAAGCGATATGGTGAATTGTTAGATAGATATGAACAAATTAGTTTGGTTCTCCCATAGCAATTTCCATATAAACATCAAATGGTTTGTGTCTAATCAGGTTCTTACTAAATGAGCTCAAATTTTGGGAGGCTTATCAGAATCCAATTTGGAACCGTTCGAGCACTGTGGAACGAAAAATTCAAATTTTGCATCAGTCTAAATAATGACCACGAAACTCACATTTGGAACCACATTAGTTGACATTTTATACGTATCAGTTGTGTACAAAGATACTATTTGTTTTTTCGAGTTTCTGCCAACTACAAACTGCATTTCACTGTAAAATTGGCAAAACATTCTGAGCTGAAAAGGCTCGTTGATGCTCGTAAATTCACTCCTAAAGGTTCGGCTCCAGCCCAGCAGACCCATCATTAAGAACCAATCCCTGTTTCCAAGTCCTCAACAGCTCGAACAGCTCTTCTGGGAGGAAGGAAGATGCCCTTGGCATAGATTGCAAGTTATGCGCCTCCTTTTTTTCATTCTCGAATCCTACGCTCCCATCCAAGAAGGAAGAAACACTAAGATCTACTTCTTTGCGCGCTAATTGGACTGTAGCCGTACAGTGTGGCAGCGGCGGGGGCCTGCTCTGGATTAACCCGAACAACGAGAAAATAAATAAACTTGTAGCACATGTTCCGCCGAGGCCGGAGTCGGAGGCGAATCGCTTTGGCACCGCGCGAGAAGCTCATGAGATTATCACGCGCTTTTCCCTTTCGTAGGTTCCCCTGCGCCTCCCCCCCCCCTCAGAGCATAAGGAATTGAGTCTGGTACGGCAAAGACATAATCTTGCACTTTATGGGCTTGGGCCCGGGTGTTGTACTTATGAAAAATGACATATGACTGCTGGCTATTGTGCGCCGAGTTGGGTCTTGCACCTCTCGTCGGGGAGGATAAATTTAATTAAGGAAAGAATCAAGCCGGTATCTTACTCGTTCTTCATGCACGCCAGTCGGATGGGATGCTGCTGCTGCTGCTGCTGCCGTCGTCGGTTCGGGTTGATTTAGATGTCATGTTTACTATTTTTATTGCCACTTGCACAAGAACGGGTAATGGTCTACAACTGTCGTGTCGGAGCGAATTTAATTGCACCATCCCGAGGTTCATAACTTTTAATTAGAATCACTTATCACTCGACTGCGTTTGCGCCCTCTCCGCCGCAGCACCGCAGTCGAATTATAGGAATTGATTTTCTACGTTCTGTCGATTCTCGCCCGAGAAGGGGTCATATTTTTCCCCCCGAAAGCGTGACTTCAAATCCATGTTCGAACATGGAAAGTGAAAAAGTTGCTTCTGCGCATTCGGACCTGTCTGCACGACGGATCGCTCTTGGGAGTAGGCGGAGTGCTTCCTTTCCGCGCAGCTCAGACAGAACACATGATCCTTCCTACTCGATCCGGGCATTGCAGGTTGTGGGCCGAACGTATCAGCAGCATTGTTGTCGAGACAGGGAGGGATCGCCCACTGAAAAAAAAAACAAGCCGGGGAAGTCAACAATGGCAAATTTATAGTTTCATCCATGCAGTTGCCAGCAGTTTCGTTGCATTGCAGCAAGAAGCAGCACGTATTATCACTTGTTGGAAAACAAATAGTTCTTTTCCCCCAGTTCGTTCGCAGAGTTGCTTCTCCCGTGTTGCCTCAATCGTGTGAAGCTTTTACACTTCTGTAGTGTTTTTTTTTTGTGACTAGCTGGTTATCTTTATCTTTCATGCTGTTTTTTTTTTTGCTCTGGAACAATTAACATGTACCGATGGTTGTGTTTTGGCAGTTCATTAAATGGTCATGCAAGAACACTTTCAACACGGATAAAATGCATTTCTTTTTAGGGGTCGACCTCATCAACCCTGATACGGGACAGGGCGTGACAAGGGGTTCATTTCTAAAAGTGCATTTATGGTACTTTAATGTAGATGGGAAAATCTCGCATTTTAGAAGTGATGGTTGAGGAATCTTGTTGCGCAATCAGAAGGCTGGCTCAGGTGGCACGTCACCCTACCTACGGAAGTGAGAATTATGTTTCGCCTTCTAACAGGCTTTTTCATCATTTAGCTGACGCACAGTGGGGCAGTAGCATGGTCAAAACCTTTAGCACGGTGAAACCAAGTGGTTTCTGTTTTTTGGCTTCTGCTCGCTTCATAAGGGCTTCCCGTTCGCGGGCGATTTGGTTTCTCAGCTCTTCCGGAATGGAATTGTTTATGACGGTTATAGTGTCGCTGAATTTGTGGGCATGTAGGATTTCTGCAAAATGATAGGATACATTTCGGTTAGCCTTTGACGAGTCATATGCGAGGCCAGATCTTGCGGAGCTTGCTTAGTCCAGCCGTTGATTTCGCTTCGGTACGCCGTTAGGGCGTACTCCATTTCCATAATGTCGTTCAGGTTGGGGGAATCCTCGATGGTCATTTTGAACAAAACGGGATACTTTTTCTTCGCTTCCATTTGCTGTGCCAATCGAGCATCTTTTTTCATAAAATCTTATTTTCCCCCTGCAGCTGTACATGGAATCCAAAAACGACAAATGCAACTGTTCTGCCATTTCGGTAGCCATGAAAATCTTTGTTCGTTCATTGGTTAGTTCGTCTAAGGAGATGGCACCCGAGCCATGCTTATCCTTGAAAGTGGCGTGTAGCTGGCTCATGAGATTAATACCCAACGTCACTTCCAGCACTTAGGAATCGTTTTGCAAATCTTCCGCTATGTCTTTTCTTTTCGTTGTGTTCCGGGGTGATTTCGAGCTGACGGTAGACTGATCGATTTCGTATCTATGCCCTGAAATTCCCGGCGGCACCGACTGGGATCTTACCCAGGCCCTTCGGGGTAAGAGGCAATCACGCTCTTTTCTCAGAACTATAAAATGCACAACTTTGAGGAACAAACCATCCTTGTAGGACGCTCCATTCAAAAGATAGATTTGAGTGGTGCCACCAATGCGGCAGGAATGCGAACTAATCAGAAACAACCAGAAGGTGGCTATTTATAAACTGAACAACTTTGTCGAAGACTGCAAATCTGTAGGATACATACACTAGACTGATGCAAAATTTGACTTTTTCGCTCCACAGTGCTTAAATGGTTTCAAATCGGGTCCTTATTAGCCTCCCAAAGTTACAACTCATTTGGTTAGAAACAGACTTCGCACAAGCCATTTGAAGTTTACATGTAAATTGCTTTGGAAAATCTCAACTTTTTGTTCATTGCCTTCTAGTCTTTTTCCATATATAGCTGCGAAACCGTTCGATAGCCATTATTATAGAAAATTTTCTCATCTACAACTTTGCTGAAGATCGTTTCTATGTAAAACGAGACAGGAAAAAGTTATTTATTATTTAAGAGATTTCTAAACTTATGACATGATCAAGCAGCTGCTCTGTAGGCAACACTGTATTTTGCAGTGTGACATAGTAGCCATGATGTTTGTGTCCTATTCAACGCCCCAGAAACAGCAATGTTGCCTGCTGAGCAGTTGATTGAGCATAATCATAAGACATCAGCGCATTGAACCATTCATAACTTTCGATTATTGCATTTAATCAAAAAGTGGTCTTGAGCAAAGTTATAGCTGGGAAAATTTCCTACAAGAACAGTTGAAAGCTTTTGAAGCAGACCGATATGGTGAATTATTAGATAGACATGAACAAAAATCTTGGTTTTACCATAGTAATTCCCATACAAACTTCAAATGGTTTGTGCCATCTCAGTTTCTCACCAAATGGGTTCAAATTTTGAGAGGTTAATCAAGATCCGATTTGGAATCGTTTAAGTATTGTGGAACGAAAATTTCGAATTTTGCATCTCTCTAACATACACCCTACGACATAGTCATGTGAATTTCAGTGCCTTGAGACAGACACATGCAAGCGGCCCATTTGACATAAGAATCAGTTGAAAAGGACGAGAAAATCAATTCAATCAAACGCACTTTTTTTCGAGTTGCATTTGTTTCAGTTTCAGCACACTTAATTTTACATGACATGTTTGTTTACTTTTCATAGTTTACGTCAAAGCTGAATTACGTCTCGTATAAAAATAGTAATTTCTAAGTGTGTACCCACGGCAGAAGAGGTTTTGTCCATGCTACTGGGATCGTTGCCTCATTTTGTGACGAAAACGGTAGGAATAGGAATAGGAATGGGAAGGGATTTGGAAAGGAGGGAGAGAAGGTGGAGATATCGTATCTTCTAAAAGGAGTATCGCATCGCATAAGCGTACACGAGACTTAAGTTTTTTAATAATTTGGATTAAAAACAGTAATATGTCCTTAAGGCTTAGTTTTTTTTTTAAATTAAACTCTCTTACTAAGTGTGATACAGCAGGGCAATTACATAGGAGAAAAGTTGGCTTCGGCAATACCTTAACCTATTATCGTCAGGGGGTAAACAAAGTCCCAGAGCACTCAAATTTGGCCAATAGTTGCTCTGAAACACAATGTATCCACATGCCAAAATTGAGCTCTCAAAGGCGTTGTTTACCCCCCTGACGATAATAGGTTAAGGTATTGCCGAAGCCCACTTTTCCCCTATAAAATGTTAAGACTTTCCAAAGTCGGATTCACAGGAACTAATGAAAAAGTACTAATTAAGATTTTTCAAAGAATCAGACCGTCTCCCAATACGTTCTGTCGTTCTGAACAATTTATCCATAGACAACAACAGTGCAGGGAAAAATCCAAAAATCCAAAAAATCCAAAATCAGGAATGGCTAAAAATCACTACTGATCTTGAGATCATTGCGGCCTCCGCGGACAGCGTATATGCATCTAAACCCATGCAATGTGGGTATCTTTGTAATGGGTTCGATGAGTAGAAGTGGAAAATCAACATCCACCGCCATTTTGAAATCCAAGATGGCGGTCCAACATCCAATATGGCGGCCTCCGGACAGCGTAAATGCATCTAAACCCATGCAATATGAGTATCTATGGAATGGGCTCGATGAATAGAAGTGTAAATTTGACATCTGCTGCCATTTTTGAATCCAATATGGTAGACCAAAATCCAATATGGCGGCCTCCTGACAGCGTATATGTATCTAAACCTATGCAATATGGGTATCTATGGAATGGGCTCGATGAGTATAAGTGGAAAATTGACATCCGTTGCCATTTTGGAATTCAAGATGGCGGACCAAAATCCAATATGGCGGCCTCCGGATAGCGTACATATATCTAAACCCATGTAATATGGGTATATATGGAATGGGCTCGATGAGTATAAGTAGAAAATCGTCATTCGCTGCCATTTTGAAATCCAAGATGGCGGTCCAACATCCAATATGGTGGCCTCCGGACAGCGTAAATGCATCTAGACCTATGCAATATGGGTATCTATGGAATGGGCTCGATGAGTAGAAGTGTAAATTTGACATCTGCTGCCATTTTTGAATCCAATATGGCGGACCAAAATCCAATATGGCGGCCTCCTGACAGCGTACATGCATCTAAACCTATTCAATATGGGTATCTACGGAATGGACTCGATGAGTATAAGTGGAAAATTGACATCCGTTGTCATTTTGGAATTCAAGATGGCGGACCAAAATCCAATATGGCGGCCTCCGGATAGCGTACATGTATCTAAACCCATGTAATATGGGTATCTATGGAATGGGCTCGATGAGTATAAGTAGAAAATCGTCATACGCCACCATTTTGTAATCCAAGATGGTGGACCAAAATCCAATATGGCGGCCTCTAAGCAGCGTATATGCATCTTAAACTATGCAATATGGGTATCTACGGAATAATCTGTTCTGTTAAGGTCTCTTCCCTTGTCATTTGAAATTGTAAGAGGACGTAAATCAATTTGAAATATTGCTGACTGATTGAATCCTATAAAAAATAAGATGGGAAAGTGATGGAAATTATGCAGCAAATATAGCAAGTCATTTTTTTTTGTAATGTATCGGTCTGTTTTATTTTTTCGTTAATTTCTCCGAAAATCACGATTCCTAATTTAAGAGTAGCTAGTTCAACTTCCTAGGAAACAGCGGAAAAAAATATGCAAAATAAATATTTCCACTGAAGATAGCCTACACCAACCATGAAACCATGCTTGGAAAATTTACCAGGTGCGCAATACTTCCGACACTATGTATGATGAAGAAAAGATGAAATTGACTGTCAACTAGCTTAAAGTTGAGAGCAATCGTAAAGGTTCAGTTGAGAGTGAAAACCCAAAATAAGAACTTCTGCTACACTGCATTTTTAATGATTTTGGTGGTTTTCTCGCTTTGTGGGAAGTTTTCCGAATCGAGAAGGAAACTTGATTCATCGTGTTTGCAAGCATCTGAAGAGATGTCACTATCTGCGTACTTGTTTTATTTTCTTCGCGTGTGTTCCCGGACCAGAAATTTGTGGCATAGTAAAGCGATCGATGCCTGCGTCGGAGGTGTTGGGTTTTTAAACGTTCTATGATGATGTTGGTGATCAGATGCACTGAAGAGTCTGCGCATTCTGCTGTGAATCCTGCGGTTTGCTTCCAATACAGGAACGCAGGCGAAAGAGTGGTGAATGGTCTCAATGCTTCGGTGTGAAAAGAAAATGCCTGCTGGAAAGTATTGGCAAGGATGATGCATGACACAGCTTCGAAAACATGGAAAGACAGGATTATTGCAGATAGTTTTGGTGAGATCTTGCCTTTTGGATTTATTTAATTTTGTTTACATTTTCACATAGTCTTTACTTTATATTGCCGAATAGAGATTCCTAAATATATTCCATTTCCTACTAACACAAATGTTCCCTCCCGTGGCATCTATGAAGGTAGCATGGGTTCCCTGCACCTTCTTAAGTAGATGTTGGACTAATTTTCCTTCCTAACCCCTGCGATTCTAAGGATGTGGCCAGGTGTATAATGCGATGCTTGATTTACAGATTGTGATGTGTTGGAAAATCACTAGTTCCAAGTGTTTTTTTTTTTCACGGCAACACACGATATTTCCTGCAAAATGTATTGGTTTACCATTATATAGCCCACCACGATTTGTGCAATCGCTTATGCTGTGCTATGCTATGCTATGCTATTTGTCGTTATTTTAACTTGACTGCCTCTCACTCCAAAGGGCCTGGGTTCAATCCCAGTCGGCGCCGCTGGGTCTGAGGCATAAAATCTCTGATCACGCTTTCCTTCGGAAGAGTAAAAACGTTGGTTTCCGGTCCATGAGTTAATGTTGGATAGGTAGAGTCCAGGTGTGGGAGCTACCTCCCTGGTGTCGGTAGCATTGGTACTCAGCACGGAAAACAAAATCGATGGAAAACAAATTAACTTAAAGGCTGACTAAAAGTAAATTGGTACGCACAAAAAGACCTGTAATTCGTGATTCAATAAGTTTAAAAAGTCAACTAATGATTGCTTTACAGTACTTTTATTAAAACTTCAAAGTTATAGCATCAGATGGTTACTAGGGGCATCCCACTCTAAACTTTGTGTTTTTCCTCATATACAAATAAAGTTCTTAGTTATATTTAAGATACCTGAAAATACCTAAAAATACTTAAGAAATACCTAGCGTTAGTTTATTTGCTTGGGTGCTTGGTACCGATTTAATTTGTTTGTTTATCCACTGTCAGAAGGTTTGTGTGGATATTGGTGAATTTGTTATTGAATTAGCATTAATTTTATTGAGAGAGTGAGCAGAGCAGCTGTATGTCACGAACCGTTTCCGGTGTAATCTGTTCGATCGGAACCAGAAAGAGTTCATTCTGATCTGAAAGACATGGGGACCTATTGTTGGTTGCTCGTTCGGTTAGATTTCTATCATTTGTATTCATTATCTCCATGTGATTATTGTGTTATAATCGGGGATATAATTGTACTTTTCATCCGCTAGGTTCTTGCCCGTCCAACGATAACTACGGGTAGAAGGTGAGAAGCTACCATAGGTTTTGGTGTGAAAGGTTTTACCACTTCCGATTTTGATTAGGCTATATGCCTAATCAAAATCGGAAGTGGTAAAACCTTTCACACCAAAACCTATGGTAGCTTCTCACCTTCTAAATGTAGAACATGTTTATTACAGCAGATAAAAAATCATCAAGGCTGCCATCATCGAAGTAAGATATTTTCTTTGAACCAAAGATGGAGCGTATTTGAAACTAATTTTCAGCACAGCTCTCTTTTTAACTTTCCAGGAGGATATGATTTTTATCCTATATCGATTTTGAACTCTATACTATCGTTGCATGATCTGGTGATTAACTAATTAAAGAGCAATTCAAAGCAATAGTTCGAGTATTATGGTCCAACAATAACATGAAACAGTTATGGGAATGATTAAAATAGTCGGATTTAACTTTTAAGATTTCCTACGTATAATAGAAACAAGCAATACAATGTTTAAATGTAATAGGTATTAGAAATTTAATAACACATTTTTGTTAATTGAGAAACTCGATCGATTGATAAACTTTATGTTTGCTTTCGATCAGACGTTTTGACCCTCCTGACTCATTCCTCCACTACCCATTCGCTTGGTCATCTTGGTTTCCTTAGGAATATTATGTGTCACGATTTTCTCGGCATCTTGAGCTTACTTTTAGTTCCTCAACTGTACTGCACAAAAACTACTAAGTCAGATGATTCGCTGCTAGGAAGGTAGGGGTAGTATCCATTTATGGAAATATATATTCATCAGTAGGATCTTTGTCCACCGAAAGGGTTTATGTGAGCCAATGAACAATCTGTGTTCTCTCGATCATTAGACACCTCATAATTTATACTCGGGTGCATCTCATGCAAACGATTGCAAAACATCGTTTATTGTAGCTACGTCGACCTTGACTTTACATTTTAACATTTTGAATGGCTGATAAATAGAAATTAGTAATACTATTTCATAGACATAATAAAAATATCCACCCATTAACATGAGTTTTCATATGAATTTGAATTAATACACGGCGAACGACTCGATATAACAAACAAAAAAAGTCAACAACAAACCTCAACGCTAGCAACACGTCATAAAAACAAGTGTTACTACGATTACTACGATGAAAATATAATCTTAGTTTAAAATACTTAAAAATACTTAAAAATACTTACGATACTTACGAGGAGTTTAAATAAATATTTAATTGATATTAGATCTAAAGTTTAGAGTGAGATACCCCTAGGATGGTTACGTTTCTCCAGTTCGAACGAAATCTCGAATCTTCCTCTTGATGGAGCCCATCAGCGCCCGCACAGTGGAAACGGACACGGAATCTGCACATTTCTTCCAGTCACTGTTTTGAAATTGACCAGTATTTTTCCGGGTAACTCGGAGGATTCATTAGCTTGGGGACAAAATCGATCTTGTTAGCAGCATACCACTTCAGAACCATCTTGGAGTAGTGGCAGCTGGCCAAAAGATGACTTTGCCCCTATGCTTGCGGATGAACGGCAATACGGTTTTTCAGGCATTCTTCGATGTAAACTTGGGATGTCATCGTCGAGGATGTGACGAATGGCTTCGTTTTCGGGCCACAACTGCAAATCGCTTGCCAAATCATGGCCTTTTTTGCGAACTTGTCGGCAAATGCGAACTTGAATCAGTCACAATGTAAAACTTTTGACCGGGAAGCTTGACGTATGTTTCGTCATCGATCAAAAATCAGCCCTTGCGTTTTGTCAAAACACGGTCATACAAGAGCCTTGCTCACTTTTTGACCACGGAATTCTGCTTCATGTGCCGGTTCAGATGTTTACTGGCTTTGTACAACTTGTATCAACAACTTGTATTGTTGGAGTTGTGCCTTTTGACCACATCTCGGATCGAAAGACCGGGGTTGGCTTTAACGCACCTTGCTGCGCAGCTGACGATCCCTGGTTCCAGTTATTTCGTAGGTCCGCTAATTCCTTTCCACACTCAAGGTTTCCTTGTAGGTTTTGAGCACTCGACAAACTGTTGTTTTCGGCATCTTCAGCACTTAGCCAGCTTGGAACCTTTTTTTAGAGTTCCATTTGACGTTATTTCTACTTTGATCAAACTTACACCAGTTGTTCTCTATAGAAGTGTAAACAAACCACTGTCAAATATTTTCAACACTAGAGGCATACTAGCGGCGTGCGAGGGGCGTACCAATTTACTTTTAGTCAGCCTTAATGCATCTATTTGTCTACATCGCTGTAAGGAAGTTGCACCGTTTCTGTTAGTATCTTCCAGTCTATATTCGTATGCATATTCTCATCTTTCTTAAACACTCCGATCCGTTATATCCAGCAATTATTTTCAAAGTTCTAACCAGAAGCTGAGAGTATCCTCAAAGTTGTCAAATCAAGTCCGACCGGACAGCTTCGTCTCAATCGAGCACCCAATTTACGTGCTTCAACGAAACTCAAAAGGGCTCTTTCCACTTCTCGCCCAAATTGAACACAAGTGCAATTCACCTCACCTCATCAGACCGTCTTCCGAGAGCACACACACGCAGGTGTGAAATATTATTGAACAATCCACATGTGAGTCTAAATGCGAAGCAGCTCAATGTACACAGAGAGAATCGAACCTTATGGTCGGATCCGCTCTGGGTAGGAAGGTCGGTCATTTACATCTAACGTCAGATCTAGATGGAATGGAACAGAAGCAAGGTAGACAACCTTAGCCGAATAAAAATCTCGCAGCGTAGAAATCCGGGATAATTAGACATGCAAGGGTGCTGCTGCTGCTGTTGGTGGCGGGACGTGGCTAGATCAATTGATAATGGTAGCAGCATGTGGGGATTTGGAGCGTCGCTCAAGAACCAACCCGTGTTTGGAGGAAGCAGAGAATTGAATAAGAGGCCTCCTATGGAGTGAGCGTGGTGAAACATGGTAATTTTCGGGTTCGGTAGCTGCTGGCAAGTGTCGTCTAGAAGTTGATTGAGAAATTATGCGAGGCAACCGCATTAACTTAACTTTGTGTGAAGTTTCATTAAAACTGAAACCACTGCAGGCTACTACGTAACATCAAACAATGCAAATCAGAGTATTTCCACACTTCCTCTCTCAGTCAGTGCGGCGGTTCTTTGTGAATTCGAAATCATATCTTGCGGGGGTAACAAACAAAAGTGAAACTGTCTGTCGGCTTGAGCAAGCCACATGTGCACGTGTGAACCAGATTAACCAGCCTGAAACAAAGCGATTCGTTAATGCAATCGAGATAGGAATGAACTCCGGTGGAAGCAAAACTCCGGCACAGCAGCAAGCCTGCCTTCTTACTCAAGGTTCAACTGTCACCCGGCAACCAACCAACGGGCTAAGAACAGTGGCTGCTGCTGCTGCTGCTGGCGTGATTCTAGCAAGATTTCCAATGTAATTCCTCGGCACCCTCGCTCTCCATCGGCAACAAGCAAGCAAAAGAAAAAAAAAGGCGACAAGAGCTGGCATTTCCTCACGATCGCATCGCACCCTTTGGTATCGGCGCGGTGGCCTGTTCCGTGTATGGGGCACCAGAGTTAAGCAAGCGATAACGATTACCTTCGGGACGCGCTAGATCGGAATCAGCCGATATGAGCACCCTCGCCGCCTACCGCACCACGGCTTCCCTGAACAAGCCGAGGGTCGTTGGTTGTCTCGGGACACATAAATATCGATGCTACATAAATAGACAAAACCCACTGCAGCAGCAGCACCAGCAGTGGCTCGCGACGCAACGGGAGAATGCGAAAACGTGCAAGCATAATAGGGATCCCCGAGGAAAGTAAAATAACAGCCTGATGTCTTCGAAATAGCAAGACTTGTTATTCTGGATATCGGTTTTGTTTTCAATTGTTATCGCATTTCTAATTTAGTTATTAACCTTGAATAATTTAGTTGTCAGTTGTTGTCATGAAAAGTACTATTTGTTTACGAAAGATGCAAGATTGGATCAAAACTCTAAATATTATCTGTATGGTAAAACAAATGGAGCTTTTCGTCACTAATCACATTTCAGTTATTAGCGTAAGGTGTTCATATCAAATCGATAACATAATTTTAAATTGGTTGAAGAAATTTGCATAGCTCACAACATTCTTATCTATTGCCAATCTATCAAAAAGTAGACAAACGGAATATCGTTTTTTTTTAACTCTTTATTTGTTTCAAATTCAAAATAAATTACATTTCATTTTTAACCTAGGTGCTCCAGTTACTGCAGTAACGTACCAGCCTTAATTGTTATGATATATATCTAAGTGTTTTTACATTGTTCCTGTCTTGGCAATTCAGTATTTTAAGCAGGTTTTTTAACCTGCATGTCAGTATAACAATTGATATTTTAAAACTAAAAACTAAAACTAAATCTTATCTAAGTATAAAGGGAATTAATCGTTGCAATTGAGGATTGCTACGATTTTTGCCTGAAATTATTAATTATTTTGTTGGACATTTGTGCTAAAGTCTCAACATTCGAAATTCTATGTACCTCTGTAATACCATAGAGGTAATTCTAAGACCAGAAAGTCCCGAAATAACGTGATCAACTTTTTGGCTCAGCTCTGGTACTCCCTTCGGTCCCAAGCTAATCGATTCACCCCTCGAAACATAGGAAAAACCAATAACCCCTCATTTTATCTGTCAAACTTTCATAGCGAATCAAAACAAACATTGCATAGTACTAGAATTTCCACTAGAATGGGATACGTTGATCGTTGGCTTGGGACCAATCGGCTAGTCAAGTAGTGAGCCAATTTAAAATCGTTAGTTTCGTATTGATTGTTGGTAATACTGTACCAGGGAGGCAACTTCAAAATCATCTTCAGAACTTTGTTCTGAATCCTTTGAAGTGCTTTTTTCCTGGTAGTGCAACAACTAGACCATATTGGCACAGCGTAAAGCATGGCCGGTCTAAAAACTTGTTTAAATATTAGAAGTTTATTCGTAAGGCAAAGTTTGGATTTCCTGTTTATAAGAGGATACAAACATTTTATATATTTGTTACATTTAGCTTGAAAGTAATTTTGATAATTTACCTGCAGAGTTCTGTCAGTTAAATAATTTTGAACTAATTTCATAATGTAAAGGGGAAAATTAAACTTTTTCAATTTAGCAATCAAACCTTCATGCCAAACACTGTCGAATACTTTTTCTATGTCTAGAAGAGGAACTCCAGTTGAGCAGCCTTCAGATTTGTTTGAACGAATTGAATTGGTAACTCTTAAGAGTTGATGAGTAGTTGAATGCCCATGGCGAAATCCAAACTGCTCATCTGCAAAAATTGAGTTCGTATTGATGTGAAGCATTATTCTATTCAAAATTATCTTTTCAAAAAGTTTACTTATTGAAGAAAGCAAACTTATTGGACGGTAGCTAGAAGCTTCAGCTCGATTTTTATCCGGCTTCAAAATTGGAACAACTTTTGCATTTTTCCATTTATCAGGAAAGTATGCCAAATGGAAACATCTGTTAAATAATTTTACCAAGAAAGACAAGGTACTCTCTGGGAGTTTTTTGATGAGGATATAGAAAATTCCATTATCACCTGGAGCTTTCATATTTTGAAACTTTTTAGTTATAGACCTTACTTCGTCCAAATCAGTCCCCCAGGAATCATCAAAAATATTTTCCCGAGAGAAAATATTCAGAAAATCCCGAGCAACCTGATTCTCAATAGGACTAGTAAGACCCAAACTGAAGTTATGGGAACTCTCGGATTGCTTGGCAAGTTTCTGAGCTTTTTCCAAATTTGTAATCAGCATTTTACCACCTTCTTTAAGCGCTGGAATTGGCTTTTGAGGTTTTTTCAAAATTTTTGTGAGTTTCAAAGGGTTTGGAACTCGGGTCTAATTTAGAAACATTATTTTCAAAAGTTTTGTTCCTAAGGGCAGATAATCGCTTTTTTATTTGTTTTTGCAAATCCCGCCGGATAACTTTCATGGCAGGATCGCGTGTTCTTTGATATTGTCTCCTACGGACATTTTTAAGACGGATCAAGAGCTGAAGATCATCGTCTATTATGATTGAATCGAATTTAACCTCGCATTTTGGTACCGAGGCAGCTCTTGCTTCAACTATAGAAGTAGTCAAAGATTCAAGAGCATAATTAATTTCATCTTTGGTTTGCAAAGGAATGTTTGGATCGAAGTTATATTCCATAAATGTTCGATATTGCTCCCAATCAGCTCGATGGTAATTGAAAATAGAGCTGTTGGGATTAGAAATTATTTCTTGGGATATTTCAAAAGTTACTGGAAGGTGATCAGAACCGAAGTCAGCATGGGTAACCAATTGGCTACAAAGTTGACATGAATCAGTTAAGACCAAATCAATAGTTGAGGGATTTCTTACAGAAGAAAAGCATGTTGGGCTGTTTGGATATTGAATAGTGTTATAATCTGCAGAACAATCATCAAACAGAATATTACCATTGGAATTGCTTTGAGAATTACTCCATGAGCGGTGTTTTGCATTAAAATCACCAATAATGAAGAATTTAGACCTATGACGGGTAAGTTTCTGGAGGTCACCCTTGAGAAAATTCTTTTGCTGGCCTACGCATTGGAATGGCAAATAGGCAGCTATAAACGTAAGTTGTCCAAATTTTGTTTCAACAGAAACTCCCAAAGTTTCAAAAACTTTGGTTTCAAATGAAGAAAGAATTTTATGTTTGATTCGTCTATGAATAATGATGGCAACGCCACCACAGGGTCCATCAAGACGATCATTTCTATAAATCAAGTAATTTGCGTCCTTCTTAACCTTATGGGCAGGTTTAAGGAACGTTTCAGTTATAACGGCAATATGCACGTTATGAACTCACAAAAAGTTAAATAGCTCGTCTTCATTATCTTTAAGAGATCTAGCATTCCAATTTACAATATTTAATGCTTTAAAATCCATTACTGAATTTTAAAGTCATGATAATATTATTAGCAAATTTTACTCCAGTTTGAATAGCATCAAACATATTTAATAGGAGACATTTGATGTTGATCCCTTCTTAAAACAGCTGTAACTTTTCCGGATGTAGTCCGATGTAGACAACTCTGGCATGATTTTGCAGCATTTTTATTGTACTTTCAAATGTAAGTTGTTTGATCTGCTGCCATTTGCCACCTTATGAAATATTTGAGTTCAAAAATAGGCCAATTTTATTGAAAAATCCCAAATATCTCCAAGTATATAGGAAATAGCGAGAAACAATGTTCAACAAAAACATGTATTTTAACAATACAAAGAAGTCCTTAGAACATTGCAAACCTGTAAAAATTACATAGAAAAAGTTATGGTAAAAAGTATGATTTAAGAGGCACGTCCATAAAAAACACTTTATAGATCAATTGAGAAAAAAGATAGAAGGTTTATGTATTCAGCAAAGTTGTTTGTATTGGCATAATCTACAACTTTGCCAAATGCACAAACCTTCTATCTCAAGTTAAAAAAAATGAATGTTGGATCCCACTTTTAGGGGGATTGATCACAAAATGGCTGCCGTCAAAAGATGGCGCCAATTATGCCTTAAAACTTCTCTCAAGACACTATATACCTAAAGTCAAAGGATTTTGCGTAATCTCACACAATCACGTTTTTCGTCGTTTGGACCACTGTGCGCCGGTGGTGTAGTGGTAAGCGTGACTGCTTTCAAACACCCCAATGGGTCTGGGTTCAATCCCAGTCGAGGTCGGTGGGATTTTTCTGAGGCATAAAAATCTCTGGTCACGTCTTCTTTCGGAAGGGAAGTAAAGCCGTTGGTCCCGGTCCATGTGTGTTGAATGGGTGTGATATCCTGCGCAGGTGTGGAAGCTGCCTTCCTGCACATTCGATTGCCGTCAATGGATGGCAAACGATGTCCGTCGGTGATTGGCACTAGATTGCGGAACAGAGACCGACGTTAAATAAAGGAAAGAAAAAAAAATAGTTTGTCATCCAAGTGTATCTGAGGCATTACTGTCACTTATTTTTGTAATATCCATCGAGCAATTTTTGTTATAGTTTTTGATATGTTGCCTCCGCCATAATGATGACATATATATATTCACTTATCGAACCTTGTTAACCGGGTATCAGAACTTTTTACCAGTTTGTTACAAACCTTTGCTCGGGGAGTCGGTCGTGAAGCGTACCTTCAAAGGATGGTGTTCTACAACATTCAGCGGACTACAACCTGTCTGGAAGAGGATGAGAGTTGTACACGGTTGTCCCCAGTGGCCATGAACTAACAACAAGAGAACAGCGAGTAGTACGGCGGCGGCGGTCGGTGGCGGCGTCTCAACCACCAGTGAACCAACGAACGTGGCAAGTATTTTTCACCCAAGGAGACGTAATCAATATTTAATTTATTTAATTTATAAAATAAATACAACTGATTTAGCGCTGATTGTGGGAAATGGGACCGTCCCCCGGTACGAGGCAACGGTGACAAAGGTGAGGGGATCCCCTATTTGGGATCTACGCGGCGTACTACCTGTCGTTTGGGCATGTTTCGTGAGGCACAGTAGTATGGGGATAATTTATGGACTGCCGGTTTTGGTTCGGCAATCGATGCGATGTGTGACGGTGAGTAATTTCTTGTGTTCAATTAGGGGGTTTTGTAGGATCAGTGTCAATGCATGTAAATTCTTGGAATTCTTTTGATTGTGATTCTTTGTTGTCGTTGGTTCATTAGAGCGAAGGTTTGCGTTTCGAATGTTTTTTTTTTTTTTAGTCTTGACAAAATTAAAATTAAGCATCTTTGGTTGGGCTCTCAAGAATCCACTGTGGTCCTAATGAATAATTTGGCTGATTTTAAAAACGGTGTGACCAATGATAAGTGCAGGAACTTTAAAAAATTCGGATACATTCAGGGTTGTTCAGAATAAATCAGGGAAGTTTAGAGCTCTTTAGAGCAATTTCGAACCAAAATATCCAGAGAAGGTTCAAAAACTTAAATGGAAGTTCCAAAGACTAAAAGAAAGTCCAAAAGTTAGATGAAGTTTGAAGACCTTGAAGGGTAAGTTTCGAGAGCTTTAGAGCAGTTCCCAGAGTTGCCAGATATCGGTTTTTGAACTTGATAAGAGTCCTCGGAATTTTATGAGATTTTATATCAACTTATACCGATTTTTTAAATAATTAAAACTATTATTGTCTGCCTGTGCTCAAATGTCAGAGAAAACTATTGTGAAATACCGTAAGACGGGGTGACATTAAGCCTAGGGGTGACATTAGACCAAAGTTAAAAATGTTTATTGTTGTAAATATCTAGAATTCACAGAAAGGACTACTGGAATATGTTTCTTGAACGCCTGGAGTAAAGTGTAGATAACATTAACTAGTTGTTTTATTAAAATTGTGCTGTAAAGTTTAATGTCATAAATAGATGCAAAAACGAAGAAATCGGTATGAAAAAGGAGGTTTGTTTTCTTTGTCGCGTTTGAAAATTTGGAAAAATTTAAAATTAATAATTTATGTGAGATAGTTTGTCTCGTAATTGGAGCACATTTTCCACCATTCGAAATTCCAGTGATGACCTGTGTTATATTTATACTTGGGTGCTGATCCAGTCAACAACTTCCATAGATGAACCTGGATTAGATTGCCCGGTTCTGGATCGCCACCAAACCGAGATTCAAGATGTTATTTTCACGAGCAGCTAAACTCCTGGCGCAATTGGCCAATCATCAGCAATGGAAGATCTTCCATTCGGAACACCGCGAGTGCACGTACATCGTGGGTCTGCAGGACCTACAATATCCCCTATGTTCCTGGGGCCACTGTCAAGCCAGCAAATCCCGAACGTCCCATCGTTCACTGCGATCATGTTGCCGAGGTAGGACTTTCAAGTACCAGAGAGAAGCTTACAGCTGACAAACGACAAATGGAAATCGGGAATTTGGTTAACATTGGAGGCATTTGGTGAGATCCTTCCATTACACTGTATTTTATATACAATTAATTACATTGCATATTACTGTTACATTCACTCATAACCTAGCTCGGAGCGTTTGGTACGGTATGTCCACGCATCCTTCCACCCCTGAAGATTCACGAAATGCATCGCTGTTTAGATATACCATGCCAGCACCATATTTGACGCGTTCCTAATGATGACGCACTCGTCTATTTTGACAAGATATATTTTTTTAAACCTTGTAACACCCTCCCTAGGGCACTGAAACTGATATTTGCAGAAGCAACATTTCAAAAATAATTATTTTAAAAAGTCGAACATTATGGAGTGCTTCGATTTAGAAACAGATTCAAATATGGTGCCTCCTCGGTTTATTAGAGCTCGAATCCTTTCACAGAATCATCTTTGCGAAAAATGCAACCCAGCCAGGCCGTTTTGATGTTTGTGTCATATCTCAGATATGCTGTAAATATCAATTTTGGCGAGAAAAATGATTAGGTCTTATCTAATCTAATGATTTTCCAGGATGCTTTCTTGTACTGGCTGCGAGTGAATTAGATTAGATAAATAGATGCATAAACACATTTTTTTTAAATGTCCACAGGCAAACAAAAGTTTGAATACACTTTTATGTGTATTGACAAGCTTTACATGCGATGTTCAGCCATACATACGAAGCACATTATAATCATAACATTATATGTTACATTTATATATTTTAAGATATTTTAACCAAATATATGTTTTAGTCCAATATCACCCCAGCACCTTCGCAAAATTTCGCCCTAAGCGTGAAATATCGCTAGAGAAAACGTAGTGTCGTGTTTCATTTAATTTCAAGGACGAAATAATGAAAAATGTTCAAGATCCAAAATGGCAGAATTTAAGCAAAAAATTATTATTAATTTCCATTTCCACTACCTTATTTGCTTATTCTGACACATACACGTATTTCGTCTACAATGTGCAGACTTCTTCAGTGTATTGTACTTCAAGTCGAGGATTGGTACAAGACACTGAAGAAGTCTGGACATTGTAGACGAAATTCGCGTATCTGTCAGGGTCAGGATAAGCAAATAGGGTAGTGGAATTAAATGAAAATTACTAATTCTTCTCTCTTTCACAGACGCCCACATTTATCAGGATTAAAAAAATTATACAAATCGAAGAAGGTTGAGTTCTTCCGATTCGTCATTTGGCGTGGAACTGCTCGAAAGTTGATTTCATTTTGTTTCAGTTTTATTAGGATATGCTTAATGACTTATTTTGGAAAGTGTTCCCGACTTCTCCTGCAAGTTTCTTCTGACTTACTATGGAAGATTCTTTGAAGGTTTATTCCGGCATCCCCCAGAAGTGATTCTGGCTACCTCCTGATGTTTCTTGCGACATCATTTGGTAGTTTAAACCAGGCTTGATTTGGAAGATTCTTCCGACTGACAACATTTTTCCGGGAAGTTTCTTCCGACTCCTGACTTATCTCGGAAGTGTCTGCCGACTATGGAAGCTTATTTAAACTTTTTTTTTCGAAAGTTTCCTTCGAGAATCTATGACAAAAGGTCGAAAGACAAAAGATTAAAACACAAAAGGTCGAACGGCAAAATTTCGAAGAACAGAAGGTCGAAAGGCAAAAGTTCGAAACACTAAAGGTCGAAGGACAAAAGTTCGAAGAACCTAAGGTCAAAAGACGAAGTACACAAGGTCGAAGGACAAAAGATCGAAGGATAAAAGGTTGAAGGACAAAAGGTCGAAGGACAAAAGGTTGAAGGACAAATGGTCGAACGACAAATGGTCGAAGGGCAAAAGGTTGAAGGACAAAAGGTCGAAGGACAAAAGGTCGAAGGACAAATGATTGAAGAACAAAAGGTCGAAGGACAAATTTTCTAATGGACAAAAGGTCCAGTTGATCTTAGAAGAGCAAATCTCGAATTGACAAAAGGTCGAATGAACAAAAGGTTCAATGGAAAAAATATAGAATCGAACTTAGAGGGACAAAAGCTCCTATGGGCAGAGGTCGATTTGAACTTAAAGCGAAAAAAGGTCGTATAAACATAAGGTTGAATGCAAAAGGTCTAATGAACAAAATGTCGAATGAACATAAGGTTGAATGAACAAAATGTCTAATTGATCTTAGAGGGACAACATATCGAATGGACAAAAGGTCGAATGGAGTAAAGATCGAATGATCAAAATGATTAAAAGAGCCAAGGGGTGTTCAACTCTGCACATCTCAATCTGTGCCGAGTACTTTATCTGTGTCGAAAGCTACACTCTTAGAAATAATTAATTTTACACGTGACGGAATCCATGTTTGACATAAAGGATCAGACGTAAACAAATATGTAATGTAAAATTAAGTGCTCCGAGACTTAAATGTTCGTTGCTCGTCGAAAAGTACGTTTGATTGAATTGAATTGCGCGTCTGCTTTGACTTAATTTTATGTCAAAACTGACGCTCGTATATGTCAGTCTCAGAACACCTAAATTTACATTATTTTTTCTAAGGCTGTGAACCATTTGCGGAGTTTAATTTAACTCGTGGTTAAAAGTAACATTTCGAAAGTTATTTTCTATGTTCGAAAATCCCCGTGCTGTCGATCGACCGGTTTTCGAGCCACGGTTGTCAAAATTTAACTTCTTGTCTGTCAGATATAACCATGCTCGGATAGCAGGGTTAATCGATAACTTTTCATCTGTCAAATTTTAACCAAAAGTTAAAATAATCCACCAAATGGTTCAGAGCCTAAGTGTGTAGGACAAGCGTTGTTCCAAACGTGCCGAAGTGTGGAAATCGGGCTATCAGTCTTAGTAACCCATGAGTTTGGCAAGCCTGCACTTATGAGTTTTGAGATTGTGTGTTTACATTTTCAAGTCAAGGACGGAAAAAAGTCGTAAAACTTAATTCCAATAAAATAATCAACGAGCTGGTTGCCGGTCATCCGCTTCAAGAAAATGGCACTCGGAGATTAGTCTGATGGCAGAAGCTCATCCAGGAGAACACAATTCTCTACCGTGCGTCATTCTTACAGACGTTTTCCGAAACCAAGTACCCAACCGGCAAGTGGAAAATGAATCTTGTCTGCAATCACTTGGACAATTTGAAAAATAGGAAGGACTCGACCTAAAATGCCCACGGCGGTAGTAGTAGCAGCAATAGACCTGCAGTAGCTTCCAAGTGTTGGCAGTTGTGGTTAGGCACTAAATTCGTCTGCCTGCCCCCGCCCCCACGCCCATGGTTTATCCAAATTTTGGTCCAGAATCTCGATACTGGTTGCAGTCGTTTGATGACTACCTCCTCCTTGTATCTGCCTGTTTTTTTGTTCATTAATTTATTTGATAAGGCTTAACCGAATTAACTTTACAGAGGCGAGGATTCTTGGTCACTATACAATACATCTTAAAACTATAGTCAAAAGGTACAACGCAATAAACGCAATCTATCAGAACTGGAGCCGCTTCTAGTGGTTTCATTGTATGGCAGTTACGCCATCGTGGGGCAAAGCGCTTCCATTGCAGGAACGGACGCAAAACGTGGTCAACACTCACACACTCATCACGAAACGGTTGCTTTTCAAAGTCGACGATGCATCGTTCGAAAGAACTGCTGATGAAGAACAATGAGGAGGACTACACAATGGTTGCTGCCGAGAAAACAGACGATGGCGTGGCACACATCGAGAGTGGCCTGCTTTTGTCGACAACCGAGGGAACACTGAGTATCTGCCTGTTGTTCCTTCATATTTTTCATCGTTGGTCATGCCAGAATCGCATATTGATCTCCCTGAAACTGCTGCCGGTTCCGATTGCGTTCATTATGACCGCGATTCAGATTCGCTCTGTTATCCCCGGTGTGGTTACCTTCACTATTCTGTTAGCACTTAGCAGCATCTTTATTAATGTTGCTGTTGCCGTCGGTGATACGCACAGTTGCAAAAGAGCGTCCAGAGACCTCCACAGTGGAATCCGAGTTCAGTTCATATGAGCTGTACTGCTGACTGATTGGTGAACCATCAATCGTACCGGGGTGTTCTGCGGGAGAAATAGCTGCGATTGCAGATACAAGAATGGAAGGAACGTTCGGCACCAGGGCGTTGTTGACACCATTATCGCATTATCGCTGCAATGCTCCTTACCCATACAATTAACTCTTGGTCCGGATCCTATGGCCATCTAGTTAATACTCAATTCTAGTTAATTCTGGCCTAATCTGTGGGGCGTGCTGACTCTGACTAGCTCGTTTTGACTTCCCTGAAACTATGGACATCTCTCAAAAGCCGTGTGTAGAGGTTCATCCCCTAGAAGGCATAAGGACAAAGCGCGTCTCGTCAATTATAAAATCTCTTATTATGATTGGGAACAATTTTCGTTGGTAAATGGCACAAACACAACAATCAGGCTAAGGCCTTGTTGTCCTCTGCTGTCCGAAGAAGTCGTCTCCACTCTACTCGATCCATGGCCACAGTTCGCCAGCCTCGTAGTCTGCGAAGGGTCCGCAGGTCACCTTCTACTTGGTCGATCCACCTTGCCCGCTGCGCGCCTCTTCTTCTTGTTCCTGTTGGGTCGCTTTCTAGAACCATTTTCACTGGGTCGTCGTGCGGCATTCTTACGACGTGCCCAGCCCACCGTAGTCGCCCAATTTTTGCAATGTGGACGATGGATGGTTCTCCCAGCAGCTGGTGCAATTCGTGGTTCATTCGCCTCCTCCACGTTCCGTCATCCATCTGCACTCCACCGTAGATGGTACGCAACACCTTCCGTTCGAAAACACCAAGGGCGCGTTGGTCCTCCACGAGCATAGTCCAGGTCTCGTGGCCGTAAAGGACCACCGGTCTAATCAGCGTCTTGTAGACAGTCAACTTCGTGCGGCGGCGAATTTTATTCGACCGGAGCGTCCTCCGGAGTCCAAAGTAGGCACGATTCCCTGCCATAATGCGTCTTTGAATTTCTCTGCTGGTATCATTTTCGGCGGTCACCAGTGAGCCCAAATACACGAACTCATCGACCACCTCGATTTCGTCACCGTCAATCTGAACTCGGGGTGGGAGGCTAACATTGTCTTCCCTAGAACCTCTTGCTTTCATATATTTTGTCTTTGATGCGTTGATGGCAAGTCCAATCCGTCTAGCTTCAGCCTTCAGTCTGATGTACGTTTCCGCCATCATCTCAAAGTTCCGTGCCATAATGTCAATGTCATCGGCGAAACCAAGGAGCTGGATGGACTTCCTGAATATCGTGCCACTCGTGTCTATCCCAGCTCTTCTGATCACACCTTCTAACGCGATGTTGAACAGCAGACACGAAAGTCCATCACCCTGCCGTAACCCCCTTCGAGATTCAAAGGGACTCGAGAGTGTCCCCGATACTCGAACAACGCACGTCACTCGATCCATCGTCGCCTTGACCAATCGCGTCAGTTTATCCGGAAATCCGTACTCGTGCATAATCTGCCATAGCTGATCTCGATCGATTGTGTCGTATGCGGATTTGAAATCGATGAACAAATGATGTGTGGGCACGTTGTATTCGCGGCATTTCTGCAGAACCTGCCGAATCGCGAAAATTTGGTCCGTGGTAGCGCGGGCACCCATGAATCCCGCCTGGTATTGCCCCACGAACTCTCTTGCATATGGTGACAGACGGCGGCATAGAATTTGGGAGAGTACCTTGTAGGCGGCGCTCAGCAGTGTGATCGCGCGGTAGTTGCAGCAATCCAACTTGTCGCCCTTTTTGTAGATTGGGCATACGACACCTTCCATCCACTCCTCTGGTAATATCTCCTCCTCCCAAATCTTGGCAATTACCCAGTGCAGCGCTCTAGCCAGTGCTTCACCACCGTATTTCAATAGCTCACTTGGTAGTTGATCTACACCAGTTGCTTTGTTGTTCTTCAGCCGACCGATCTCCTCCTCAACTTCTTGAAGATCAGGGGCCGGTAGCCTGTCGTCTTCTGCGCGTGCTCCAAGGTCTGTTGCCGTGTCACCTTCGTTTTCTGCTGCTTCACCGTTGAGGTGCTCGTCATAGTACTGCTTCCACCTCTCAATCACCTCACACTCGTTCGTGAGAAGGTTACCGTCCAAGTCCTTGCACATATCGGCTTGCGGCACGTAGCCTTTGCGCGAACTATTTAGCTTCTCGTAGAACTTCCGTGTGTCGTTTACGCGGTACAGATTTTCCATCGCCTCGCGATCTCGATCTTCCTGCTGACGCTTCTTCCTTCGGAAAACCGAGTTTTGTCTGTTCCGCGCTTGTCTGTATCGCTCCACATTCAATCTCGTGCGGTGTTGCAGCATTCTCGCCCGTGCTGCATTCTTCTCCTCTACTAACAGTTTGCATTCGCCGTCAAACCAGTCATTTCTTCGGTCCGGGATTGCAGTACCTAGTGCCGCTACAGCAGTACTACCTATGGCTGAACGGATGTCCCTCCAGCCATCTTCAAGAGAAGCTGCGCCAAGCTGCTCTTCCGTGGGTAGTGCAACTTCCAGCTGCTGCGCGTAGTCCTGGGCAACTCCGGTGTCCCGTAGTTGCTCAATGTTGGGTCGCGGCGTTCGACTTCGACGTGTGTTATGCACCGTCGAGAGTTTTGAGCGCATGCATACTGCAACTAGGTAGTGGTCCGAATCTATGTTCGCACTGCGGTACGTGCGGACGTTGATAATGTCGGAGAAGAATTTCCCATCGATTAGAACGTGATCGATTTGGTTTTCTGTGTGTTGGTCAGGTGATCTCCAGGTGGCTTTGTGGATATCCTTGCGGGGGAAAAAGGTACTTCGAACTACCATACCCCGGGAGGCTGCAAAGTTCACGCATCGTTGGCCGTTGTCGTTCGATACGGCATGCAGGCTGTTTGGCCCGCTTGCCGGTCTATACATTGACTCCCGTCCTACCTGAGCGTTCATGTCGCCGATGACGATTTTGACGTCCCGTTGCGAACAGCCGTCGTACACCTGCTCCAGCTGCGCATAGAACGCTTCTTTCTCGTCGTCGGGTCTCCCTTCGTGTGGGCAGTGCACGTTGATGATGCTGTAGTTGAAGAAACGGCCCTTAATCCTCAACTTGCACATCCTCGCGTTGATCGGCTGCCAACCAATCACGCGTTGGCGCATCTTACCCAGCACTACAAAGCCGGTTCCCAGCTCGTTGGTGGTGCCACAGCTCTGGTAGAAAGTAGCCGCTCGATGCCCGCTTTTCCATACCTTTTGTCCCGTCCAGCAAAGTTCCTGCAGTGCTACGACTTCGAAGTTGCGTGGTTGAAGTTCGTCATAGATTAACCTATCGCAACCCGGGAAGCCGAGCGATTTGCAGTTCCATGTTCCGAGTTTCCAATCGTAGTCCTTATTTCGTCGCGTAGGTCTGTGCCGATTGTTCCGATCCGTATTTCTTTCTTCGGTATTTGCAACTTTGTTTTTTTCCAGGGCGGCTTGTTGGGCCTGCCCCAACCCCCTGTCTCGCCGGGGGACCATCGTGCACAGCTCTGTTTAGAGTCCCACGCTGGCACTAGGACGGTGATCAGCCGCTCCTAACATGGAGAACAGACGCCGTTTTGAGCCGCACCTCCATGGTGAGCAGACGCTCAGGTTTGGTGAAGCATTTCCTCTATCACCGTACTATGGTTACCGCGCCAGTGTTCGCGTCGCACCTCTTCACTTTGCTATTGCCGGACTGGCAACATTGCCCAGGCTACGCCAACCAGCTGTGTCCATGTTTCAGCTGGTAGTCTTTTGTTATCATATGACTCGAGGAGGCGTGAAGTAGGAACTTGTGAGGACCAGGGCTAGGTATTCCGCTCCTTCCACCCCTTCCTGGTAAATGGCATTGACAAGAAATATCCCTTTCCCCTTTACTTTGAAGTCAACGAAGAAGTAAACCTTAGCAACGATTGGCAAAATGTCAACACAAAACTGTGATGCCATTTTATATTATCTTTTGTGTCATACTTGCCATCGTGTGCTATGACCCACCGATCAGTGTGCCACGATGTGTTTCGGCACAATGTGCAGAGTTGATTACCCCTTGAAAAGAGGTTTGAAAAATACTATGTAAATACTCGCAATGAACTGCTCGTGATTTCATGAAGGAATATATTCCAGAGAAAGGATGTGTTTTGTCCATTAAATTACTGTGACACACAGTAACTAATTATCCAAGAACTGCTCATGATTTAATGACGGAAAAATATTTGAGATTAAGCCACCTATTTTATGCTCCATCAATTTGACTAGTTTATCCATTTCGACCTTTTGTCCATTTTGACCTTTTGTCCATTTTGACCTTTTGTCCCTTCAACCTTTTGTTCCTTCGACCTTTCGTCCTTTCGACCTGATGTCCTTCTACCTTTTGTCCTACAACCTCCTTCGACTTGCCTCAAACGATCTTTCAGACTCGCCCAGAAGTTTCATCCAACCTTTTCCAAGATGTTTTTTTTTTCTGGCTCCAAAAAGTTTCATTCAGCTTCCACTGGAAATGATCTCTCAATCTATTGATAACTCTACAAAACGTTGATTTCCTTGGATTGGTTTCCTGGTCGGTGCGGTTCTTTTTTTAGTGAAAATCTATATCTAACATGCTTTTCTTTCTCTGTTTCCTAGGAAATTAACATTCAAACTAGCTACCCTTAATTGAAGAAGTTCCCAGCAATTATTGAAAATTCCAAGAATTTTAGGAATGTTCCAAAAACTTCAGGAATATTGCAGGGTCTTAAGGGAAGTCCCATGAATATCAGGCAAACTTTTGAAACGAGAACTTCTTGAAAATGTAGGGAACATTGTCATTGAGTAACGAAAACTTCTGGCAGGTCTAGACAAGTTCTGGGAAGTTTAGAGATTTAATGGGGAGTCCCATGACCTTTCGATAACTTTCCAAAAACTGCAGCAACCTCTGGATTGATCAAATAATTTCAGGGTAGTTCAACTAACTTCAGGAAATTTGCGGGAACTATAAAAATTCTCTGAGAAATTCAAAGAAGTCTTGCGAACTGTTTTGAAGTTTATGGGGGAGTTTGAATACAGTAATGGCCCGATTTTGACAGCCCCATTTTTGAAAATATTTTCCAATGTTCTACGAAACCCAGACGCCTTTTTCAGTGGTCTTATTGCACCAAAGTATACCTTAAACATCCTTCTTGAAGATGAATGACAAAGATTAGAAATTACGGTTACGTGAAATTATTGAAACATAAAAGTCTGATGCGCAGAGGGGCTTACAAAATCGGGTCATTACTGTATATTCAGAGATGCACCGGAAACTTCAGAAAAGTTTAGACTTTTAAAGATTTTGAATAATTATTAATTTTATTCTGGTAAAACAGTCTTAAAAAAAATGCTGATTACAATTGTATCATCTCGAACGTTTAGATCCAGGGGTAGGAATCTTCATCAGTTGTCGATTATAAAAATGAATGCGCTGAACGAAAGACAGCATCCCATGACGAAGGTAAAGTCCAAAGACTAAAAAGTCAGACTAACACTTCGTAGCTTTTTTTTCTTCAATCTATTTATTTGGAAGGCTCAATCGTGTTAGCTTTACGGAGCCAATTGTTATCGTTTTTAATTATTAGCGTGATTTTTTCCATTAGGGTAATTCAGCACGGAAATGTTATCGTAGCGTTTTTAAACACAGTTCAACTTAAAATACAATACCCGAAAGCATTTTTAAGTTTTACCGATTTCAAATAAGTTTTACCCGTGCTCTAGTTTTAGATAAAAGGAATTGTGTGTACTTATCTTAGTTACAATCCTGGACGCTCTTTAAACGAAGCGCATGGATTTGAGGAAGGCAGGGGCTCACATCTGCAAAATCAGTGATTAATCACCTCTTAATTTACCATGACATCACTGGGTTCAGCATATCTTCTGCTTTCAGTTATTGATTTATTATACACTTTTGAGTCTCTTGTTAAGAAGATGGATCGCAAGTTGTAAGTAAGAATGGTGTTTGCATACAGTATTTTAAATATTCAATGACACATTATATTTTCTGGCTTACATGATCTACTTGTTTGTAAATTTTCGTTTTTGATGTATTCACTGCTTTTCATGGACATCCTCATGAAAAACAGTGAATACATCAAAAACGAAAATTTACAAACAAGTAGATCATGTAAGTCAAAAAATATAATATGTCATGAAATATTTAAAATACTGTATGCAAGCACCATTCTTACTTAAAACTTGCAATCCACCTTCTTAACAAGAGACTCAAAAGTGTATAATAAATCACATACATAATAACGCTGAGTATAATTATCATCTCATTCTCCAATCTGAACCGTGTCTCAGCAACAGACAAGTCCACTGTTAACACATCCATAGGGCTACCGCATTACTCCCGTCAGAATGCCATCGCTCTCAAAAAGCCCAACTCTTACCACACTGACGGGCACAATCGATTCTTTATCGGTTTCAATTTGACTTTCAAATAAGCCCCTGAAGGGTCCATCCAGCTCATAGCGCAACACTTCCCTAGGAGCTTGCCTCCCGTGTCCGCGATGTCGTGTGGACAATCGTAAATTGTGCCCACAACTGCATATTTATTATTTATTAGAACTAGGCAGAAGAACCGAGTCCCCCACGGGAATCCCTCCCGGTAGCCGGCCGGAGATCTCCCATCGTTTATTGGCAGCATGTTGCCATATTAGGAGTTGATTAGAGTTATTTATAGGTTGATAATATTTATCGAATTCACTGTTGTTTTCATTATACAGTGTATCACCAACCGCCAAGAACATCAGGAGGAGTTTCTCTCCTCCACTGTTCCCTCTTTGGGAGAGGGCAGGGACAAGCAGGAATGACAAGTGAACCCTTCTCGGTTGTTCTCAAGAGCATGGAAGCGGGAGTGTTTGTACTGTCACATTGTCGGGCTTCTGTACTGGAAGCCAAGAGGAGAACATAAGGTAGAAAGGGTGCTAACTTCAATTAATTCGATTTGTGCTTAAGGTTCGCAATCGAACTTCCATATTTGAATGCTGCTGGAGTGTCGGAGAAGTGAAGATGGGGGTGGAAATCTGTGAAACTTGCCACCAAATGTGTTGGGGCAGCATTCTTGCCAGTGGCTGGCAGCACCTTCTGGACCGATGGGTATGGTTGGTTACAGTGGTGCTTTGGTTTAGTTGGTGCTGATCTGGCCGGGTTCGTCGCTTGGAATTCTTGAAATCTTCTGCCTTTGCTATGCGCATTCAGTGATTTGTTTTTGCGGAACGTTGTGTGAAAATCTAAGTATTACCTTAACATTCGAAATCAAAATCTTAAATCAAATTCTGGCTTTTCTCTCTTTTGAATTATTTCAGTTGACGAAAAATACATTATTTTTGATAGATTGATAGATGGATACGATGTGGCTGCGAAGCATTTAGTGACTATCGTGGCAGACCACGTGAACTTTGGAACGATTTATGATACAGTTAAATGCAAGTCAGATAACGTTTAGTTTATCGAGGCTGTAATGCATTATACACGTCTAAATCATAAACAGCAAAAAATTAATTTTGATATCACATCAAAGTGGATGCCCTTCAACCGTGGCAAAAATATGGTTGTAATATTACTTGCCAAAAATGACAAAATCATCATTAGTACAGTGAATGAACGGACATTACGCTGCTTTTGCTGCATTTGTTTATTTGAGATGAGATATTCGACATGATTGAAGTGCATCCTCTTGGATGTAATATTGAAATGTATTTTTTGCTGTGTAGTCTACAGAACCCTGATTAAACCAGCTGGCAAAAAGAGCTGCGAACAGATCAGAACTGTCCAATTGGTGTTTATGGGATCAAAAATATTTAGATTTTTTTCAACTCTGTGATCTAGACACTCAAGTCCGTTATCTTCAAAATTTGTTCGGAACAGATTTTGTAAAACATATATTATTTTTTCCTGTGATCTCGAAATAGTCATAGACGATTATAATTCTGGTTCCAGTATGCTGGATTTTTTACTACTTATGTATTGACACATTATATATTGACGTCAATATTTAGATATTGACAATATTTTTGTATTCACATCATCAATATTATTATCAATAATTTGGGCTCACTTTGGATTTCGAAAAATGGTCAAGGAAAATTTTCATTCTCTAGACAATTTTGAAAAATCTTTGAAGCTCGGTACCGTTACTATTTGTACATTGTGATAAAATTATGTCTCAGAATCTTCAATTATTTTCTTAGTTCATTAAATTGTATTGCTATCTGGAATGAAATAAAATCCACAGCCAGGTTTATGTAAATAAAAATCCATGTCCAAGATCATAAAATGTTGTTTACATTTCAGACGCATTTAAATATTTCTAAAGTGAACTTAGATTCTATATATTCAAATTACGAACACTGGCCCTTTATTTTCCAAAATTTGTTTGTATTAGCGATTTCGAATTTTTTAGTACTTACATTGGAAAATTAGTCTACATCTTTTATTTTCTTTCGAGATTTACATGCAATGTTCGTGATCTTTCCATCTTGTAAAACTTTCATCGTTACAGAATTTATTTTTTTCTTATACCAACTAGAAAATCTGTGTAGGTTCCAGTGTTACAAAACTTTCTTTGCCCGGGATCTTTAAAATTGATGGTCTAAAAATTGTCTAAATTTGCCTTAGTTCGTGATTTTGAACATTTTCTTCTGGGCTTCAATTTTTCGCTCTAAATCGCGATCTGAGTATAAAATCTTCATAGTAAATTGTTTGTTGTCATCAGGGCGTCACAATATCAGCTTCAAACGACCAAATCAATGCGACGATGAGACTGCTGGCTTTCTTTTTCTGTTAAAGTCGAACAGCTTCGCAGCATTCTAGAACCTCAGTCGGCATGCACAAACAAATGTTCAATCGCTTGTCTCTCTTTCTCCCGTCGCTCCATTGGTCTTCAAGCTTCGTCGAAACGGATGAGCGAAAGAGCGCTCGACTTTGATAGTTTTCTCTTTCATGAAACACATCAACAGAGGTTTCATGACGTATATGACGGAAAATGAAATAACACATTTAAAGCATTTCTCACGTCAAAACACTTGAAGATTACACGTAATATTTTTAATTTATCTTCCATCCATATATTTATCTAAAAAAATGATCGAAAACGGGACATAACGCATTTTGAACAAATTGAAAGAGCGGTGATAGAGTGTTCGTGAAAGGGGATTGAAAGCCATAATGAGGTTTCGTTTAACTAGAAAATCGACATTACTTACATTGAAAGCGATGAGCAAAGCAACGACGAGAAGATCCACAGCCAGCGTTTCCTTCTATCCGTGCTTCTTTTTCATTATCATTTCTTGCTGATAGTCTAGCTAGGCGTTATAGAAATGAAGCGTTGAACACGTTTGTATGAGAGAAACAAAACTCTAGTTCATTTTAGAGCTTCTAAAGTGTAGAGCCCTGGTTGTCATTAATCGGGTCCGAGCAATGAGCACATAGTGAAGAAATTGATAGTCAAAGGCATCCTAAGGACCATACTATACCATCCTGACTGGTGACTCATTGCATAGTTGAAGATTTTATTTGAATTGTTGCATAGATGAAGATTTTCATAACAAAACTTGATCAATAAGAAGTCTAGAAAACAAAGATCTCTGATCATCTAATGGTGTTTGGAATATGTTCGGAGCCACCTTGCCTCATGAGAGAATTTCCGAGAGATGTTATTTGAATTGATGAACAGTTTGAGATATTAAGTACAATAGTTCCTGATCAACCTGTAGTCTTGAAAAAATAACCACGCGGCTCTATAGAGACCTTAAAACACATGCAGGACTTTGGATGATTTCTTAGCTGCCGAGTATTATGTGATAAAAAATATGAGAGATGTGACATGGATTATGGAATACTTGGATATCTTTAGATAGATAGCTGATCAATGAAAAAACATCCTGAGGTTTTCAAGGCGATCGTTGTGTTATTTCAAATAATTCCTGGGCAACCTGGAATCCTTGAGAATATCTTGAAGATGTCATTTGATTTGTTGGGCACATGAAGATCTTCAGAGTGATACCTGATCAATTACAAATATTTTAAGGATATTTTGGAAATCTATGATCACTTGGAGGTTTTTCGAATAATTTCTGAGCAACCTGATGTCTTCAAAAAGGCATGGGAAATATAATTTGAATTCATGGGCAGTGGAGTTGTGGAGATCTATGATCTACTGGAAGTTAATGCAATACTTTATCAGCAACCTGATGTGGTTTCAATTGTTGACCAGTTGAAGATCTTCGGAATGATACCTGAACAAACTGAAGTCTGAAACAAATATCTTTAGGATTTTTTTGGGAATGTTTTATCCCCTGGAGGTCCTTTGAATAATTTCTGAGCAACTTAGTAACATCTTGGAAAATGCCTGGGAGATGTAAGTTGAATTGCTGGGCAGATGAAAGATATCAGTATGATGATACCTGATCAGTCTTAAACACATATCTTAAGGAGTTTTTTGGAGATCTGATCACCTACATTGTCAAATTAAACTTTTGAAAAACTATCCTAAGGAGTTTACGGAGATTATATGATCACTTGGAGGTAATTGGAATCATTTCTGAACATCCTGGTATTTTAAAGAATGTATGGGAGATGTGATTTGAATTTTTGGGTATTTGTAGATTTTCAAAATGATGCCTGATCAAGCTGAAGTCTAAAACAAGTATCTTGTACGAATACCTGGAGAATATCTAAGAGATATGATTTGGATTGTTGTACAGTTGAAGTCTTGAGCAAATATTTGAGGAATTTTGGAGATTCTTGATCTTCTGGAGGCCTTTTGAATAGTTTTCGAGCAACCTGCTGTTTGGGAGCTTATCTGAGAGATTTTATTTGAAATGTTGGGCAGATAAAGATCTTCAAAATACTCTTTACGTGATAATGATAGCACCATTGAGCAATGTCAAAATTAAAAAAATTCTCAAAAATTTCGTTTTCGAGTTTTTTTTTATTTATTCAAAGGGGGGTGTTTCTCGGAGTCTTAAACTATGTTAATTCAGGGTGTCGACTCAAAGTCGAAAATAAAATTCCCTGACTTTCCCTGACTTTCCAGTCAGTTTTCAGAAAAATTCCAGTCATCAAAACTTCGTTATTTTAACAGGGTGTCTACTACCTGTAAAAACCTGAAACACCGGGAATTTACAGGAAATTTTATTTTTTCTGGAAAAACCTGGAACATTCAGGGAATTTTGGTTCCACTCAGGGAATTTTCCAATTATCACTTCATTCGTAAATCAAAAGAAGTTTTTCGTTCAGTTTCTCGAAACGTTTCTTAAGGACACTGAACTTGACAAGCATCTGACAGCTAAGAAAACGTGTGCGAACGAGACAAGTTCATTCAGAGAGTCTTGTCACGCTCGCTCTTCGCTGATTTGTATGTGGAGGATCAAAATCGTCGTAAAAAGGAAACAGTCGAAAAAGAGAGACTGGCAACCGTCAAAAGGAAGCATACGAAGCATGTATTGTATAAGAATAAGCATGCCAGACAGCAGGTCTGAGACCCAACATAGAATTTTTTTTGAGCTTCAGAGAGGGTTGGAGATCTACTGAGAAATTTGTTGAGCCTCAGGGTAGTTCGTAGATCTTGAGAACAGAACTACAAACAAATTAAAAGTTATTAACAGAAATTCATAAAAACAAAATCACAAGAGAGGTCGTAGATCTTCAGATAAATGTTCAAAGAAATTTTCAAAACTTCAAGCAAGCAAAAATAATTTCAAATCAATTTGTAAAACTATAAGCGAAATTTTACAAATCTTCAGGGAAATTCGCATAACTTCAGACAAGTCCAAGAATCTACAGTGAAATATAAAGTATTTCACAGAAGTTTGAAGATCCTCGAAACATTATTCAACATCAGAAAAGTTCGTACATCATCAGAACAAAACTACATAACTTTGAAAAAAATTACAGGACTTCAGAAAAAATCACACGAATCTCAGAAATGTTAATGGATGTGCAGTAAAAATTGCAGAACTTCAGGGATTAAAAAAACATATTTACACGATTTCAGGAAAATTTGTAGATCTTGAGAGAGACATTTAAAACTTCAAAGAAGCTCAAATATTTTCAGATAAATTTTTGACAACTTTAGGTTAGTCTTTAAGGAAATTTTCAAATCTTCAGGGTAACCCTAGAGGAATTTACAAAACATCAGAGAAGTTTGCAGATCTACTGAGAAATTTATTGAGCCTCAAGTTTTTTTTTTGTAGATCTTGGGAATAGAGCTACGGAGCTTAAGAAAACTTTACAGAACTTTAAAAAAATTTGCAGGAATTTGACAGAAAGTTTCACAGTTTCACACAAATGTGAGATCTTCAGAAAAATTCGTTAAATGTCAGAAAAGCACCTCAATTCCAAAAACAAATCGCAGCTAAGTACAAAAGTACAATATTTTGCAGAACTCCATGGAAGTCGAAAATAGATTCATCTAAAGAACTTCAGAGAAGTCCGTAGACCTTAAGAGAAGTCTGTAGAACGTCAGAAAGTTCGTACGTTTTTAGAAAAATTTGCAAAACTTCAGCAAAACTCACAGATCTTCGGGAAAGTTCGCCGATCTTTAGATCAAGAATCCACAAAGAAATTTAAAGAACGTTAGAAAAGTTCGAAGATCTACTGTAAAATTTATTGAACTTCAGGACAGTTCGTAGATCTTTAGAGCAGAAATACAGTACTTCAGAAAACTTTACAGAATTTGAAATGAATTTTAGGAACCTCAGAAAAGTTCAAAGGGTAGGTCGTAAATCTACTCAAAAATTAGCAGATGTTTAAATAAATTTTCAGAATTTTACTGCGGTTCTTGGATTTTGAAAGACATTTACAGAACTTCAGGTAAGTTCGCTGATCTTTAGAGATATTTGCAAAGCTTCAGAAAAATTAGGAAATCTTCAGAATACTTCCTAAAACTTCAGGAAAGCTCAAAAATTTCTAGATTATCTTTTAATTCTTTACAAAATTGTATAGATGTTCAGAGATATTTGCAGATATTCATTGAATCATAAAAATCTGCAGAGAAAATTACAGAACTTTTGAGAAGTTTGTAGATTATTTGAAATTTTGTGAACATCAGAGATTATTGTTGATCTTCAGGGATTCAGGAACTTTGTAGGTTTTTAGGAAAATTTGCTGAACTTCTGAAGAACACACAGAACTTCAAAGAAATCTGTAGAACTACCGAGACATTTGCAGATTGTCAGGAAAGATTGTTTATCTTTAAAGAAATTTTACCGAAGAACAGAAACAAAACTTCAGGGACGTCAAAAGGTTTGAAGACCTTGCAGAATTGAGTGTTAACAGAAATTTTCAGAACTCAAGGAATCATGTATATCTAGTGAGAACTTTTCCCACTAGCTTATCTAAAGTTGGTACCGACATCCTGGCGAAGTTTTGAAATTCATTTTCATCTTCATATCGCAGCTCTTGATGGACAAGATGAGCCAAATCCCTGCCGGTGTTCCTCCTGAGCAACCATTTCCTACTCCACAAAGTTCACCTTCTCTTTCTCATTTTATTTAAAATAATAAAAGCAAATACGTCTGCCGAAACTAGAGCAATTTTCCGGTAATTCATGATGGAAGTATTTACTTTTGATTCCTGATACAGTTTTGTTTTGATATCTAAATTGACAGTTCTTTCGACATGTGCAAGCAGTGTGAACACCAGCAAACAGGGGGGTTCGATAAGATAATAATGTCTATAATTTGTATGCACCTGGAATTTTTTTCATCCGACCTGGAAAAACCTGGAAAACTCAGGAAATTTGATTCCTTGGATTGAGTAGACACCCTGTTTAACCTAAAAAGCTACAACGTGATGTGCTTTATTATACCATAGTGTAAATTAAGGTTAGTTTAAAATGAGCAGCAGGGTAAGCTTTCGAAAATATCAAGAATAGCATACTCATGGCATGTACAACAGAACTTGATACTAATACAATTTTTACAGAACATATGACCGACTACCTACGAAGGATGTAAATAGGCCTAGGGCTATAAATACAAACTATAATATAATAATGAATAACTACTGCTCACAACTAGGCTCACTATTCACTACTTAGTAATAATAGGAATATTTAATCAATGTCGCCAAGCTCTCAATTTGTGTTCATAATTTCACAGCCAAATAAAAATCAACCCGTAGACGATCCTTTCCCTTAACATATAAATTATTGTAAAATAGCAGAGCAGTGATTATTCTTGCTTTGGCAACCGAACCTGAGGATGCACTGCTCATGCATTAGTCAGTTTCGTACTCTCTGGAACTCCATATGACAACCGCAGACATGGCAAAATAATTTAAGTTTAATTATCATTAAAATTTTATTCTCTCAGTGAGTTCACATTACAACGAGAAATTGCAAGTTGAATATGTGTTTATTTTCGGATTACTTTTTAAAATGTTTATCATTTGAGCAGAACAATTTTCTCCTGCAAACTCTCGGCTTCTTTTTGAGCATCTTGATCTCTCGGAATCGAGAGCTTCTTTCATACGAAGATCCTTGTCTACATGGAAAGCGGATGCGATTTTTCGAAGTCGCTGAATAAGTTCATTCAAAATTTGTAAGTTTTACAACCCACCTGCATGAGATCTGGCGTCGCGCTACGACTGAAGGCCCAAACGCAATGTGGGCGGAAGCGGAACGGAAACGGCAAGTTTGACAATTGTCACAAATGACATCAAGATGCCGAACCGCAGTCGATTTGATTCTAACTAGTTTTCAATCCGGCAAATAGGCTACTCAGATCGGGTTTTTCCGCTACCACTGCCGTTCCGCTTTAATTGCGCTTGGGCCTTGACTCTTCCCTCATGTTTTCACAAAGATATTCTGCATTTACCGAAAAACCTTTCTCTGTATTGGCGTTGCCATGCGATAAGCAGCAAATCATTTTCACAACCAACAATAGTTCTGAATACGCCGACCAATAACCTGTGCCAAAAAACGTCCAGTTGTTCCTTTTTGCGATCATATTGATCAAATGTGCATTTACCTGTGCAATATTGTTCAGATGATCAATATTTATGAACCTTTCCATAATGCCTCTAACAATTTGAGACATCGCGTTGTACAAAAAAGGCACCATAGGGTTGTCCGTCTGAAATTCGCATAGAAATGGCTCAACTTCGACAGCAACTGATTTGAAGAAAGCTAGCTTAATACCACTACAGAGTTATAACATGTTTAAACGGTTGTCAAATAATTGCAACACAGAAACCACCATCAAGATAGTGCTATAACATGTTATAAATCTGTAGTCTGAACATACTATTAGCCATCAGCAGCGAGAAATTTTTTGACATCTTGGTAGGAAGCTGACGTTGGTTCGGTTTTGTCTTTCTGGACGCCTTGAATACATTTTCGTATTTGCGGAGTAATTTTGATTGCCTTCTGAACAGCAGCACTATTTTCCAACCATTGGTGACCGCAAAACTTTAACGGGAATATGGTAGATCCAGAATACATCGTGATAAACGGCTCGTCTTGCTGGTACATCTTTGAAGATATTGTAGATACCACTCAAATATTTGACAACATCCCAACTGATACTGCGAACACTATCCTTGAATGCATTATGCAAAATATACAGCCCACAGCGTCCTAGATCTATCAGCTAATCGCCATATTTTTGTACCTCTAGCTTCAATTCACATTGGGCCTATTCATGGACACTTGCAGCAACTTGTTCGAAGAGATACCGGTAAGGGCGTCCATAAACGCAGCGAGTAGATCTGATGCCCGGGATTTTCCCAAAAACTTTGTCGTCATGCACTGATAAAATTTCAAAGATTTTTTTATGTGTCCCACACATGATTTTTTGCAATGTGATCAACATATTTTTTTCCCTGACCTACACTAACATTCCCTGACATTCCCTGACTTTCCAGATCATAAATAGAATTCCCTGACATTCCCTGACTTTCCAGGTTTTTCCAGGTAGTCGACACCCTGTAATTATCGATCGAGTTTCCACTTGCTGCAATTACGGCCTCCACACGCCTCTGGAATGCACGGCAGGTTCTAATAATGTAGTCTGGATCCATTTCTCTCCAGGTACGGGTCAATGTTTGTCTGAGGCTTGCTGTACTCGGGTGGCGTTGAGAACAGGTCTTGGCTTTCATGACACGTCATATTGAGTAATCCAGCGGATTAAAATCGGGGCTGGATGGCGGCCACATATCCTTCGCTCAGAACGGAAGATGTTCCTGCAACCACTTCTGAGTGCGGTTCAAGGTGTGGCACGGAGCCCCATCTTGTTGAAATACAACATTTGGCTTCGGATCGTACTGTTCTTTGATCCACGGAAGAACATACTTACTTAAAATCCCGATGTAGACCTCCGTGTTGACCTTGTCACCTTCTGGAATGAACACCGGGTCCATTTTTTTTTGCCATCGGAAGCCACCAATCCAAACACCATAACGCTAGCAGGATGCTTGGTCAGATACAGGTTCTTGTGCTCGTCGGCCACGTCTTTTACCGGAAGAGAACTAATATACCGGTTGGTGAACAGGATTACCGGATTTTTTTGCTTAAGGAAGTTCAAGATTTTCTTGCATCGTTCGAATCTTCCTTTTGATAGCAGCGATAACCCTCGGAACCCGAGCTGACCTCGGGCAACCTGTGGCCACCTTCGCGGATAATTGTCCTTTCTTTTCTCAGTCTAAAATTATTTTGACGGTTCACCGGGACACTCCCACGGCGATTGAAATGTCTTTTTGCAACAATTGCGTGTGGGACAAATCACGAATACGCTGCCACTTCGTCATGGTGCAACTGTCAAACTAAGTAAATCATTTTCTTTTATGCACAGCCTACTACGGTATGAGCTATACGTTACGTGCATGCAAAGAAAACCAAGGCATTGAATGCACAGGTGAAACGGGAACCTTATTTGTACGATAGTGCAAACATTATCACGCATACGGTAGCTGTTCAAAGATCGAAGTTTCGGATTATATGCCAAAAATCACATTTTCTGCCAACACTGCCGGTGTACCAATGAAAGTCAGATTCCAATCTGAAATAATTTCGGAGCTAGTTCAATCTAATAGGCGTAGAGACAAGGGTCTTACTGTCTCCCTTCTGCTCCCTCAATTAAACCAATGACAGTAAAGTTACTGACTGAAATAGTCATTTCTGACAGTGCTGATTCCTTTTCAAAATTTCGACCGACTTCATGCGAAAACCGGCAAACAAGTGGAGAAATGATACAGTTTATTTCAATACAAAAAAAAAAAACGAGTTGCTTCTTTGAAGGTTGTCAACGATGCGAGTGAAAGAGGGGTGAAGTTAATTTCCAACTTCAACAAGAAATCCACCCGAGACGCAGCTGAAAAGCAAATTTTGCTTAAGGTGATCGAACAGCATTTTTTTAATAGCCCATCCGAACTTTACTTTCAGTGATGTAAGTGAGCTGCTGGAGGAGATACAGTAAGCCCCCATTCAGCTTCACCAATTGGATTGAGTAAATATTTTTGAATAACATTTCTGAACATACGACTGACAAGTTGAGACATACCGAAGTTATTTCAGTTTGAAGCTTTACTTGCAGTGATATGAGTGAGGTATCCCGAGCAAAGCTGGAGATCAAATTGAACTCAAAATTTGCTGTTCTGATGTAACTTTTTTTGAATACTCCAGTTAATCTCGTTTTGGTTGAATTAACGGTTAAAACATCAAAAATTAGAGCAAACTTTTACTCTGTTGAATCAAACGGAAAATTAGTCCTGCTTTCAAAGAAATCAATTTGATTTCTGATGTTGTATTCATAATGTTTGACTGAATACGGGCCTGGAGTAAATCTTTAGCATCCATGCTTCTCACGCTGAACGGCTTGAGCTCAAATCTTACCCCGGGCAATTAACGAATCATCTAAAATGTGTTAAACAAAACAAATAAACAATAATCATTAGTTCAACGACAGATGAGCTTAAATTTTATTGTAAACAAGAAGTTATCAGCAGAACTTTAAATTAAGTTGCTTTCATTTAAAAAGTTTTGACTGCATGATGAAAGCACAATATGATATCAGGCTAATTTCGTGGCAATTGAAATCAAAATGAGTTTTCATTCAGATAGGAACTGCAAACTTTAATATCGATTTGATTTCATTTTGATAACTGACTTTGCTTGGGATGCCCCCCTTTTCTCACTGCGCCTATGAGATAGAGCAACTGTTTTTGAATTATTCATCTGAACATACCAAATCGATAAGATAAGACATAATAAGATAAATTATTTCAGTTTGGAATCTGACTTCGATTGATACACCGGCAGTGTTGGCAGAAAATGTGATTTTTGGCAATTCATTTAAACCATAAATATTTGAAAAGATCAAACTTTTTTTAACAGACACTCTAGAACCGTTCTTACTTGGTAAAAGTTATTTAACGCTTACATTTGTTGTTGCACGATTCAACCAAAATTGATGTATATAGAGATGAAAATTCATGAAAGTAGGTTTTCACCCTACTAATTTTCATACAAATTTCAAACGTAATGCGGAAAACTGGGCTACAATCAATCTTCCCCAAATTATGTACAGTTGTTTGGGACCCCAAATGGAACCAAAAAACTGTTGTTCTCGCTTGAAAAGGTCTAGTTTCCGTTGACCCACCCTAATACTCATTCAATCAAAATTGAGCTATTCTTGAATTTTTGGCAACTGTCTGAACAGTTTTGTTCTATTTTCCATACATTTTCACATACAAATTTTGGAGCTCTCCCGCTAATTCATATCTTAACCAAATTCGATCAAATTCTGCACAGCTGTGAGAATCAGGCGATTGTTAAGTTGAGCCTACCCAGTGCTCATAGATCTACTGGATAATTGCCCTTATTACCGATGTCACTTCACGGTGAAGTGACAACTTATCACTCACGGTGAAGTGATTCCCATTTGATTTACACGGCAATCACTTCACCGTGTGTGACAACTGATCACTTCACTTCGTTTTCACCGTGAAGTGACACCCGTAATAAGGGCCAATATGGGTGGCTTCAAAGCGTCAGATGAGCGCATGGAGTTTTCATGAATCCACTCAAAATTGTGGGTGGCTTCAGCCATTGTTGAAGAAAGTGAGATGAAAATTGATCGCCAAAAATCTGATCGAAAATTGTGGTGATCATCATCATAAAAATGGAATAACCAAGGGGTAAGTCACTCAGCACATTGTGCCAACATTAGATTCGGCACACCTTGGGCACATCCATCGGTACACCTTCAGCATACCTTCGACACAATTTCGTACGCATTGGATTGTTGTAAATAAAATGGGAACATAAAATATGCAACTGTCATTGAAGTTGTTCACAACATTACGTGCTGTTTGACTGTATATTCAGGAACATCCTCTAATTTAATATACCAGAGGAACTCAGACCAGCAGTTCACTTATAGATCTAAATACGGAATGTAGATCCTAGAGTAGGCCAAGAGAGAGAGGCAGTTAATCAGACCCCATTAGTACCTTTAATTCAAAGAATGCTGCAACTCACACAAAACAAACTACAGAAGTCTATTCATCATCCTCTATAGTCGGTCTTCAATAATGTTCCCCACCGGTTCCAACTCAATCCGGTCGCTGATAGACCGTTGCTTTCGCATCACGAAAGGCTAGGTTTCTGGTCTGCCTTTGAGGACATTATAAAATCCTAAAACGCAGGCTTTTATTATTTTGAGAACACAAAACACCAAAGTTTCGCGCACCCGCCACTTCCCGCGTCATCCTCAAGCCAATTTATCATTGCGATTTCAAACCAAAACATTCAAGTCAGAAACATCGGGTTGCCGGGATGGGTATTTTACAACCAATCGCAGCTTGCTCTATGACCGGCACATCTGCGGCACACTGACAAAAAAGATGACCCAAGATTGGTGTGCGGAGTTACCTACCCCTTGGGAATAACATACTTTTAAAACGATCAATTTGGGCACATCATCCCAATGCAATTAATTGTCATCATGATAAGTGGCAACGAAAGTTCGATGATCCGGGCAATTGGATTATCTGGAGTGAATTCTTTTTTCAAGCCACCTTATCGAGTCCGACCTGTACAAGTAACTTCAACGAACATCCAATAACCTCACCACCAGAATTGGACACGTTTACCAAAGCGGGGTGAGCACCATCCGCCGATTGGCCATAATTGTTTTGATAACTTAACTTTTCTCCCCGTGCGCAACCATTCCAAGCAAATCAAAAACCTTGAATACCGGTTCGCTTTCCTATCAAGCGAGCAGATCCGGCGATAATTACACCAACAGCTGCTAACCGATGATGCCCATCCTCTCTAACCCATTCCAGTTGTTACTAGCAGCAGTCAGCAGAAGAAATTGCAACCATTTAGACCATTCTAATTGCCAATTAGAACGCAAATTGAGTCGAATAAAATCTACTACCGCAGCAGCATCAGCTTGACAAACGGAAACCACCCGCAGAGCTCCTGTTGGGGAGGATTCCTTCTGTTCTGAAACGCATCGGTACGTCCAAAACCGACCAACGCACTTCTGCTGCTACTGCTGCTGCTGCTACTGATGCGGCTGCTGGGCACCCGTGAAGGGAGGAAGCAATAACTTCAATATTTATTAATTAATTTACCTGCGTGAGCAGATCCACACCGGCATCGTCACGCTCCGAGGCTGCCGTCCTAGCCTATGAGAAGTTAGAATCTCGTTATGGTTCCTCGCCGCCGCCGCGGCCGCCGCCGCCGTCGAAGACGACGACAACGACGTTGGAGTTCCGTTTCTTTTCCGCCTCTTCCCCAGCTGCATCGCCATTGCAGAAAAAGAAACTGTTTAATTAATGAAAACAAACTACTAATGCTATGGGGTGGGGGATGAGAGAACGGGGGAGTTCTCCCATCGACTAGAATTAAATTTGTTCTCCTCATATACCATCACTATAATTTCATTCGGAGGTTCCGCCACAAGCCAAGCTGGGCTGGAACTGGAACGATGAGAACGATCCACCGGCACTGACTGGCAGCAGCATGTGATGGAGAATGGGGAGTTAGATGGAAACGGAGGAAGGCCGATGAATTGTATCATTTTCTATGATTTGCTACTTGAGTCAGCTTTCGTAGTATGGAAGAGGAAATTTGTAGGTTCTAGTTTTCACGATGCAGATTCGAATGGGTAGAACGCACCCCGGCTGGATCGTGTGATTAGTCTGGGCGGTGCGGCTGTGGAGGTGTGGGGAGGATAACAGTTCTGTTTGTAACTGTTTTCTTGTTTTCACCTATGTTGGGGAAGATAAAAAAGAAGCAGAGCAGTGCTGGCAGTTTGGTGCTGTATAGGAGAGTAGCTGTTCTGGATGGACCGAACAGTGTTGGGATTGATGCAAATTTATTGATTGTTACCAAGCTCAAAATACCCGTTCAATAGTGCTGGCAACACTGCCTTCGTAGTCGTTTACTTCTTTACTTTGTTTTTCATTGTTTCAGTTTTTATGCTGCAATTATGTGATATATCATAAAACTCATTCGCTCTTCCGGTGTGACCTAGATAATGAATTTGTTCACACTTTGATGCGGTTTTTTATTTTCATTTGGAATGTTACATCAAGCGTGTTCCTACAGTTTATAACTGTTATCAACATTCATTCTATACATAAGTGGGGTGTTGTGCCCCAAGTAAATTAATTGAATTTGAAAAGCATTCTTCATTTACTGATTACGAATCCAAAACATGGTTTTCATTCTCCGTCGCAATACAAAAAACCCCAACCAGACCAGAACTTCCCCAGTATTGAACTCTCCGGAAAGCTTATTTGGGTCGTACCGCTATGACTCCACCCCAAATATGTTGCTCCGACTGACCAATCTGTTTGGCCTGGTCGGTCTCTATCGTTTTCATCATATGATCCGATAATGATTGGATCCCACGAACGCGAAGCGTCATTATAAGCAACGATTATTAGATTAAAACCGAATTATTCAAATCGAATGCGCACTCCTTCACAGCAATCAATGGCCTGCCCAAGCTCGCGTTCCGGATGACACACAAACACGGAAATTCCACTCCGCCCGCGAGTGCGAGTGAAATCTAATTGCTGTGAGAAAATTACTAAAAATTTCGATTCGAGTTCGATTCAGTTCAGTTCATTGGTGCAACATTGTTGCACTCGATCGGAAATTACCCATTCCGCTTTCGGAATGGAACGAGAATCCTCGCCGATCCGCTGCTCAGCCACGTAAGAAACGGGTGACGGCGCGGCTCGCGGTTCGCGCCAAGCCAATAAATATTTAATAGGATCAATTTATTGAAATCTTATTCCCACTTGACTGCTTGTTATCACCTCTTTCCTGCTCCGTCCTCGTCCGGCGTCGTCACGTCGTCGCTTCAATTGATCGATGCAATTCGATCGGCGGGCGGCTGGCGGTCAGTTGTAGTTGATCCTTCCAACCCTTAAAAGGCTTATATTACCTGCCTATCTTTTGCCAGAGAACTCCACCCAGCAGAGTCTAGAATGCACTCACTGCGTTTAAAGAGATCCATCAAAAAACCGCAAACCAGAAAACTTGCTTTCAATATTCTTGCTTACCCTTTCCACCTTCACGCCGGAGATTGAAGAGAGGACTGGTCGGTTGTGCAGGGGGAGGGGGGTGGGAGTTTGGTTTTATAGTTCTGTTCGGCGCGCTTGATTGACGAGGAGCAGGAGCAGGAGGAGGAGGAGGAACATTGAAGAGCTCACTCCTCCAAGGGCTGTTAATCAAATGCAATTCTCTTCATTAAATCGATGATTTTCAGTAGGTATGTGCTGCGAGTGGAGGGTTATTGAAGTTGAGTGTTGGTTGCGATTACGAACCACTCTGGTGTTTCGATTGGTGGTTTTTGTCTAGATGGACGAGTACGGGCACTTTGGGAAATGGTGAGCTGATTTGATGATGCCATTTCTGATGATGGTGGTCCCACCACAGTGGTTGGGATTTCTGGAACTCTTGGTTACTAACCTGGGGAGCTATTTGGGCTTCTTCCGTTCGTTCTAAAGATATGCCATAGAGGTCCATTTGTAATTTCAAAGACTTGAAGACCATGAACATTTAGGAATTGTTCGGAATAGCTTTAAGACTGCAGAGACCTGTGACCTTTTCCGGAGGATTTCTCAACTTAATTTGGAGAAATTTAATGTTTCATTGGAATTTCCTTAACATATATATTAGACTGATGTACAATTTGAAATTTTCGCTCCACAGTGCTCAAACGGTTTCATATCGTGTCCTGATTAGCCTCCGAAAGTTTAAACTCATTTGATAAGAAACTAACTTGGCACAAACCGTTTAAAGTTTATATAGAAATTTCTATGGGAAAACAAAACTTTTTGTTCACTGTCTTCTAGCCTTTTTACATATTGTACTGTTAACAAATTCAATTGCCATTCTTATGGGAACATTTATAAGCTACAACTTTGCAGAACATCATTTTTCAGCCAAACGTCATATTAAATAGTTATTAATTGTTTCAGAGATTGATAATCTTACGACATGATTAAGCAACTGTATTGTGAGCAACACTGTATTCTGCAGTGCGACATAGTAGCCATGATTTGTGTCCTCTATTCTACGCACCATAAACACCAATGTTGCCTGCTGAACAGTTGATTGAGCATAATCATAAGACATCAGTGACTTGAATCATTAATAAATTTTGTTCCTTAAATTTGATCGAAAAGTGGTAATGAACAAAGTTGTAGCTGAGAAAATTTTCATCAATCTCAGCTATCATTTTCTAAAGTAGAGTGAACCAGTGAATTTTGAGATGGATATGAACCGAAATTATGGTTTCTACATAGTAATTCCCATATTGACATCAAATTGTTTGTGCCAAGTCAGTTTCTCACTAAATGAGTTCAAATTTTGGGAGACTAATTAGGGCCCAATTTGAAACCGTTTGGGAACTGTGGAGCGAAAATTACAAATTTTGGATCAGCCTAATATATACGTACAATTTCTTTTGGCGCCTCTCTTAGTTAAAAATAAAGCAGCCTCCCTTAGCTCAGTCAGTAAAGGCGCATCTACACAGCAAGACCATGCTGGTGGTGACTGGGTTAGATTCCCTCGACTTCCCTGGGCATAGTGTATGATGGTACAGGCATCAAAAGCTCTCAATTAAAGCTTGTTCGTCACACAATCTGGACACCCCTAAACACATATATATCCTGAAATATCTCATCATCGAATCACATATTTTGCAGAGTGGTGGACGTATTTTGTTTTAAACAGCTCAATTATTGTTTATTAATTTATTTGATAAGGCTCAATTGAATTAACTTTACACAGCCGAGGATTCTTGGTCACTATACAATACATCTTAAAACTATAGTCAAAAGGTACAACACAATAAACACTTTATCTTCCACTATCCAAAAAGCCTCCTCCATCAGAACGAGAGCCGCTTCCAGTTGTTTCATTGTATGGCAGTATTGCCAACGGGAGCCAGAGCGCTTCCATTGCATCAATGGACGCAAAACGTGGTCAGCACTCACACACTACCCAAGTAACAATTTGGGTTTTATGAGGGTACTGTAGACCATGATTTAGACTTGTAGAGTGCTTTAAAACCTTAATAAAACTTACAATGTTACTTGGGTCATCACTAAACGGTTGCTTTTCACCAAACGCATCGACCGAAAGAACTACTGATGAAGAACAATGAGGAGGACCACACAATGGTTGCTGCCGAGAAAACAGACGATCGAGTGGCACACATCGAGAGTGGCCTGTTTTTGGCGACAGCCGAGTGAGCACCAGGGCTCTACAATTTCGAAGCTCTAAAATGAACTCGTGTTTTGTTTCTCGCATACATACGTGTTCGACGCTTCATTTCTATAACGCCTAGCTAGACTATCAGCAAGAAACGAAAATAAAAAAGAAGGACGCTTAGAAGGAAAGGCTGGCTGTGGAACTTCTCGTCGTTGCTTTGCTCATAGCTTTCAATGTAACTAACGTCGATTTTCTAGTTAAACGAACTTCATTATGGCTTTCAATCCCCTTTCACGAACACTCTATCACCGCTCTTTCAATTTGTTTAAAATGCGTTAGGTCCCGTTTTCGATCATTTTTTTTAGATAAATATATGGATGGAAGATAAATTAGAAATATGACGTGTAATCTTCAAGTGTTTTGACGTGAGAAATGCTTTAAATGTGTTATTTCATTTTCCGTCATATACGTCATGAAACCTCTGTTGATGTGTTTCATGAAAGAGAAAACTATCAAACTCGAGCGTTCTTTCGCTCATCCATTTCGACGAAGCTTGAAAGGAAGACCAATGGAGCGACGGGAGAAAGAGAGACAAGCGATTGAACATTTGTTTGTGCACGCCGACTGAGGTTCTAGAATGCTGCGAAGCTGTTCGACTTTAACAGAAAAAGAAAGCCAGCAGTCTCTTCGTCGCATCTATTTGGTCGATTGAAGCTGATATTGTGACGCCCTGGTGAGCACTGAGTGGTGGACGTATGTCCGTTCTTTCTATAAATTCAACCTTTGTTTACATTAGAAGAGCTTAGTCGAAAATTACGTGTGTCCCAGTCTTATTATCCGCCTGCATCTGTGCTACTTGCCCCTGCCCAGCTAGCATTTAGTCAACCGTTCGAGAGTAGTATCTGAAGGAGGCTTCGGAAACCTTTTTCCTTCCTGGCTCCTTCCAATCGAAATTGAACATGATCCCAAAAGATTTTTAAAAATAAGCCCATATTAATGATCCAAGAATGTTAAAGTGACTATGATTAAAAAACACACATTTCGTTGTCCATCATTTGGAATATTTCTATCAGTTTTGGTTTTTGAAAACCTCTCATGTTCCAACATTTTGTAAATTCCTTCATGCCCTGAATATTGAGTTCTCAATAGAACTTATTAAATCCTGCCTGAGAAAAAAAATCAGTTGCTCAGAATTTTAAAATAGGTTTGAATCCTCCTTCTATTTTCCTGTGTCCAGTAAAAAATAGGGTTAATTATCCCATTTCCGGCCTATAAACCACAGCCCGCACTTAGTATTTCTTAATCTAACGTAGTTTAGCACCAAACCAAATTTTATTATTTCTGATGGTTTCCAAATTTATTTACCTTTCCGTAAGTAAGATTTGATAAAGAGAAACAAATTGTTGAGATATTGTCAAAAGTCTAACACTGCTTCTTGGCTCCAAGCTTGGCCTACGGATTCTAAGCTCAGCCTAACGCATTGAAACGCCATTGAAACGCCAATGAATTTACTTTGGCCTATCGGATGAAGTTAAAAATTCATTCGATCGGAGCGCTTCATTTGAATTTGAGAATATTGGGTGCAAACATTTATGTCACGCGTTCTTATTGACTTTGTTCAGTAGCGTTTGAACTACAGTATCGTACCAAACGAATAATTTACCTGTTAACGCCCAAATCATGGATTTATTTGATGTTTTCTGCTTGATAGGCCCAAAATGGGCGCTTAGGCTGAAATAGTTTTCTTCCCCTATTAGATGTTTGAATCATTTTGACACCCTTGGATCTCTGCAGGATTTCTGTAGCATATCCTGAAAAAAAATAAAATGTATAGAATCATCTCAGAACATCCTCATGCTAGATCACTAGCGTGCACAGGAATATTGCTAAGGAGGGCCAATTTTATTTTCTATGGTGCATTTAATCTGGAGATTGGGAGTACTCCAAAGTGCGTGGGAGATTGTGCTGTCCATCCACCACTGTTTCCCTACTGTTTAATTTAGCTAATTTTATTTATTTTTTGCTCCGGTGGTGGTTCATCTTCTTCACTGCATTCTGCTTTCAGACAGCTAATGGAAATTGACAATTTAATCCCATCGACGATGTCGATGATGAACCGTTCCAAAGTACCGCCAGTCGGAGTGACAGAAAGTTATGCCGAACATTCAACATGTTTTAAAGGTGATATAAAGGACAAACCCGAATTTATTGAAACGCACATAATCAGCTGTAACTTTTTAACCACGGTAACAAATGACTTGAAATTTTCAGAGAAGATTCTTAGACAATATTTTATTTCTTTTCGAAATTTTTAGAACTCTATGAGCTCTTTTGAAATTCTTTTTAGAAGTCCTCTGGAATTATTTTTAGAACTCTTCTTGACTTTGAATCGGAAGCTTTTCTCAAGTTATTCAGGGATTCTGAACTTTTCCATAGTGATTCCAAACTTTCCTAATGTAATATAATGTCAGTATAGACAGATCTCGTTTTTGGAAACGTAACTACAGTGCACTCTTTACAACTCAAGTTATAGAATTATCAAGCTATAGAATAACAATCCCATACAAATTCGCAATCGCAGTAGCCATGACACTCATTTTTATTATGGGTATATAACTCGATATCGAGTTACTGGATGTCGAGTTGTGGAGAGTTGACTGTGCTTCATTTATGTTGCCAAAATCGAGACCTTTTTCGATGTGTCACAATTGAGTGACTTAGCGATAAGAATCAATACTCCCTTAAGGGAATACCCTTGAAAAACTATTAAAAAAAAATCGTGGAAGTGATCCTCCTCTCGATTTTTGACGGTCTAATTGATCTACATTTGGAAGCGGACAGCACTGTTATTGCCTATCGTAAAATATGATATCACCAGTTATTACACATTGCAGATCCATGCTAGTCCAACGCATCGTCTGTTGCTTCTCTGTCAGGTGAACTGGTAGTAACGGAGTAGCAACCGCGAGCAGTTAATCATTCTCATGCTCAATTATGTCTGTACTATCTGAACTGATTCAGCACTTTCTGAAGTTTTTCTGCAGTAATTCATTACTTTTCAAACTTATTCCGAGATTTTTTAAAGTGTTTCAATACTTTCAGAAGAGATTTTGAACCTTTTTTTTTAAATGATTTTGTGCTCCCCAAAGTGATTCTGATTTTCCTGAAGTAATTAAATATTTTCTAAACGAATTCCAAACTTATCTGAAGTGATTAAGTTATTACAAAGTGATTCAGCTCCTGAAAAAGTGATTGTAAACTTCAGAGAATTGAAGTACTTTCTGAAGTTTTGTGAAGTCGTTCAGTTCTTTCCGGAATTATGTAGTTAAGTCATTCAATACTATCCGAAGAATTTCAGAGCTTTTCTGAAGTGATTCATTACTTTCAGAGTTGATTTCAAACTGTTAAAAAGTTATTCAATTCTTTCTGTTCAGTACTTTCTGAAGTGAATGGAATTAGTCAGTACTGTTTTGGCGTGATTCCTTACATTTCTGAAGTGATTCAGTACTTTCAGGAATGATTCAGTGCTTTCCGAAGTGATTATGGGCATTCTGAAGCGATTCAATACTTCCAAAGTGATTCCGAACGTTCCTGAAGTGATTCAGTGCTTTTCTTAGTGATTCAATTATTTTCGAAGTGAAGTTTCCGCAATGTTTTAGTGCTTTCCAAAGTTATTTAGAATATTTATTAATTGTTTCCGGTCTTTTCTGAAGTAATTCAGTACTGAGTCCAAACTTTTCTGAAGTGATTTTGAGCTTTCTATAAGTTATTCAGTGCTCTCCTATTCTAATTTCTAATTCTTCTAATTTTTATGAAGCGATTCAGTACTTTTTAAAGTGATTCCAAGCTATTCTCAAGTGATTCAGTACTTTCCGAAGTGATGTCGATCTTTTTTATATGATTCCAAATATAAAGAGAGAGAGAGAGAGAAGGATTAATTTCCATTTAATTTCACTGCCTTATTTGCTAATCCTGGACAGATACGCGTATTTCGTCTACAATGTGCAGATTTCTTCAGTGTATTGTACTAATACTCGATTTTAGGTAGTTCAACTAAATGCAAATTTATAATCCTTCTCTCTCTCTCTCTTCATAGAGATATTCCACTAAGACGCCCACATTCATCAGGATATGATACCAAACTTCCCTCCCATACCTCACCGTGAAAGAATTTTGAAAGCATTATCATGTCAACATTTCTATCTTACGCCACTAAGTAGCGCCAACTTTTGTCCGCCAATCACCGATAGTGGTTAACCTCAATCAAATGAACTTTTTAACAGTTCAGTGGTATTATTTAACTTTTTTTTATATTTCCTTGATCAGGGGAGCCCCTGGCCACTTTAATTTTACCATTTTTGATTGATTGTTTCCTTAAAATGGTTATCAAGGGCGCTAGCCATTTCAAATTTAAGATTTTGTGGATTTTTCAACGAACAAGTTTTACCTACACCATTTCAAATTTAACTATTTTTTTTAATTTCTTCCTGAACGTAACTACTAACTACTTCAAATTGAAAGATTTTTATCAACGTTAAAAAAAATCCTGAACATGTATACCAAGGGCACAAGCATTATACATTTTTTTTTATTTTTCCAAGGGGCGCGAGCCATTTAAAATATAACATTATTTTTCAATTTCATGTTTACCAGAAGCGCAAGATATTTTAAATTTTATTGATTTTTCAATTTTTCCATAAACTTGTCTCTAGGGACACTCCCATTTCACATTTATATATGCTTTCAAATGTAATTCTGATCATTTTCAGCAGGGGCGCAAATCACTTCAAATTTAACTATTATGATTAATCTTTACCTGCACATGTTTACCCGAGATGCAAGCTATTTCATATTTTTCATATTTGTAATATTTTTTTCTGAAGCGTAAGCAATTTTCAATTTGAATTTTTTTATCGAATTCCCTGAACCAAATTTAATATTTTTTTCATTTTTTTTTTTCAGGCGCAATCTATTTCAAATTTAAAGATTTTGTATCCCTGATCATGTATATCAGGGGCGCAGGTTATTTCAAATTTCAACCTGAACATTTTTATCAAGTGCATTAGCTATTTCTTATTTTCACCCGAACTTGTCTACCAGCGGCGAAAGTCACTTGAAATTTGACATTTTTCAATGATTACCACAACTTGTCTACCAGGGGCGCTAGCTATTTGAAATTTTCTATTTTTTTAAAGATATAAAAGATATAGCATTTATTTTTATTTTTCCTTGAACTTGTATGTTGGGGGCGCTATCCACTTTAAATTGAACGATTTTAATCATTTTAATCATGCTTACCAGGGACGCAAGTCATTTAATATGTATCATTTTTCCAGAACCAAAACATTTCAAATTTTACGATTTTGATAATTTTTCTCTGAACTTGTCTACTAGGGGCGCTTGCCATTTCAAATTTACTGATTTTTAAATTTACCTGAATTGTATGTATGTATATCATGACACTAGTTATTTCAAATTTAATATTTTTACCTTTTCGTCGAAGGGACTGACTTGGGTGCAGTGTATTTTTTAATATTTTGCTCCCATTGTATTGCTGTATTTACTTATTTTGCAAACATTTTTTTCGGTTTGCAGCTAAGTTTTTGTTGACTACCCCCAACTACCCACAACCACAGCACTGCTCAGAATTCGATACCCTTGAGGCTCTCCTCGGAAGTCAAGTTTAAGTTGCCCGCCCATTCACCAAAACGTTGTAGTTTCTCTACCAGAAATGTTCAGTAAAGCTTTTCCCCCCATTCACCAGAACTGTGCAATTTTTACATCAGGATCAATTCAGCTTGCCTCACCATGCGGCAGATTGTTGAAAATCTTACACCAGATATGTTCAATATAAACTTGTGCTCATAAAATTTTACACCAGAATATTCAAATTGATCAGAACGATGCAAATTTTTCCCCGTAATGTTCAATAAAAATTGCTTCTCCAATCTTCTGATTGATGCAGATTTCCTTTTTTCCATTTTACACCAGGCATCTTCATTATAGCTTGCTTCTCCTATCATCAGAATGTTGCAGGTTTTCCACCAAATAAAGCTTGCCCCTATTTTCAGATTTTTCATCATAAATTTTCAGTTAAGCAGCTTCCCTCCAATCATCTGAACGGTGAAGATTTTCTACCAGAAATTATTATTAAGCTTTGTTTCTCTATTCAGCACAAGGATGCAAATTTAAGACCAAAATTTTTCCTAAAAGCTTGCCCACCCGTTCACCAGAACGGGGCAGAATTTCCACCTGAAATTTGCATTAAAGCTCAATTTTAAATAAAGTTAGTGCCTTCATTTACCAGACCAGTGAAAGTTTTCCACCAGAAATTTTCCGTTCATTTCATTTAGCAGAGCGATGCAAATTTTGGTACCCGAAATTTTCAACAAAGCATGCTCCTCCATTCACCAGAACGGTGCACCAAAATTTTTCAGGGAAGTTTGTTTCACCATGCACCTTTGTGTTACAATTATCAGGCTTTGCCTCTTCATTTATTTATTTATTTATTTCGTCAACCAACGTAGACTAGTACATATTCGAATACAGTTTTGTTTTCTTAAATTTATTTATTTATTTCCTCAACTTTGGAAAAGAGGTTAAAAGTATAATTTTGTCTTTAATAAAAATTAAGCAGTGTCAGCTTTCCTATTTTTTTATGAGTTATAATCATGCTTGGCATGCACAGTTGTACACACCAACTGCTCATTTGGTAATAACTTTTCACTCAGATATTGAAATTTATTTTTCTTTAAAGTTATTGATAGATTAGGCTCATAGTTTACTATATATATGCGAAGCTTAGGTAAAGCTTAACATTTGAATCAACACTAATCAATTTAACGCTTAAATTCCGAGATGTGTAGTGAGCATTTCTCACCTCATTTTTACAACGCAAAAACAAATACAGTTTACTACTAGCATTATATCTATAACAAGCTTACACTCTATTCTAGCTTTTGCTTCAATAAGAACTATGTTCCGTCAACTGTGTGCAAAGATATTAGCAAATGAGCAGTTTGTGACAAAAAAATGTGCATGACAAGCATGGTTATAATGCCTTATGGAGTAAAAATATTGTTTTAGTTTATGCCGAGACATTGTACAGTCAATGGTTTCGCAGTATTGATTGTAAGAGGCCATCATGCGGTTTAATGGCCCATATTTTGCATAATTTGTGTGATGATGTTTTATGGCAAATAAATTTCGATTTCAGAGTTGCCGAGTAAGTGCATGGAAATTTAATTTTGATAAAAGTTCTGTGGAGTCAATGCGCTGCGAAACGATATCGTTTACTAATAAAACCACGATATATATATTCACGACGCTCTTTTAATGTTTGTATGTTAATAAGCCTGCAGTGTGCTTCATATGATGGAAGAGAACCAACCTAATTTACGAAGAGCGTATAAAAGAAATTGCTTTTGTACGGATTCTAATCTTTCTTCGTGCGTGATTGAAAATGGAAACCATACAATGCTGCAATATTCCAGAATTGACCTCACATAGGCGATATATAGTGTTTTAATTGTGTATGGGTCCTGAAAGTTATAGCAAAAGCGCTGGAATGTTATTTGCTCTGTGAATAATTGTGTTGTAATGGTCTATGAAAGTTAGTTTAGAGCCTAAGATAATTCCTAAATCCCTAACTCTTTCACATTTTTCTACATTTTGATTTCCTAGTGCAATTGAAATATGCCAAATTTTATGCGTGTAGCATAAAAAGAAGAGGTCCCAAATGAGAGCCTTGGGAACGCCTGAAGTGACTTGAATTGGACTCGATTTCTTTCCGTTGAATTTAGTTATTTGTTAACGGTTAGTTAAATATGATTCAAGCCATTTTAGGAGCCCAGACTGAATTCCAATTTTTTGCAATTCAAAAAGTAGCTCTCATGCACCACAATGCTGTAAATTTTCCATCATGAATTTTCAAGCCATCAGAATGATGCAAATTATCAACCGTTCGCAGTGGAAAACTCAAACTCAATTTTCCTGGAAAGGGAAGCTACTCCAAATTTGAAATATTCACCGCACTCAAATGCAAAACGCATTTCCTTCAGTGCAGTTCAACACTGCCACCCGCCCTTAACAGGTTTCCTGCAGAAATCAACCTTGCATTGATCGTTCTCGTTGAACGCACTCGTCAGTTCATCTTACCACCCTCCCTCCATTCCACAACCACCTTCCGTCGGTTTTTGGCTGATGCTCATGTTTCATATTATCGCAATTAATTTATTCGAATGATTTTCGAATTAATTGCCTACGATTATTCAAATCAGTTTCAATTAATAATGTCCGATGGATGGTTTGAGGTAAGGCAAACGAAAGCGCGGCAAGATAAGCGTTGTTGGTCGACTTTGACTAATGGGGCTACGATCGAATTAGTCGGTTGGCAGCTGCGCTGCAGTTCGTCCACCTTCGGTCGGTTCGATTTCGGCTTCGGCAATTTGCCACTGGATAGATGGGAGATTTATTTGTATCGGTGTCAGAAAGTAGAATAGACTGATGATGGAACTCTTCTCGCATGATAACGGGATCATATCGTATGGTAATGGAATTCTGCTCTGGGAACTTGCGCGACGCATTCGAACGAGATTTATTGCCATACATTAGAATAGATTAAGTTGAGTTGAGAACATGATTTTTTATTCATACAATCTCGGGTTGGCTTTGTTTGCTGCTTCCCCTGCGAAGACTGGATGCTGATTTATTAATAACAAATTGTTGTCAGGTAGACAATTCATTAACATTTTATCGTTAAGCTGCGTTTCTTTTGGTTTGGTTTTTTTTTTCAGCTGAAGTCACCGCTACTTTGTAAATAGCTTGATGAATATTGATGTTTGATCAAGAATGTAAACTAGGTCAATCGGATGCATGGTTGAGAAAATTTAGCAGCATTTTGCATTAAAATAAAATCTGGAATTAGAAACTTTTTCTTAAACTGGGACTTAGTCGAGCTTATTTTCATTTTGTTTTTCATTATTTCGGAATTCAGTCAAACTTTCTTGGAACCAAGTTTTCAACAGTAACGTGTCCAGGAAGTTTCCTAAGCCTCTTTGAGATTCACCGAATCTCCTGAAAATCTCTGTGGTTTGTTTTCTGACGTTCCATACATTACCTTGAAGTACTCGGAGTTTTTTTTTAAGGTCGTTGATCGTGTCTGAAGTTCATTACACTTCGCTAATGTTTCCCATTCTCCAAAGATTTTCAAAATTATTTGAGATAACCTGAGCTTTTTCAGAACTGCTTTGAAGTACTCTGGGCTTTTTAGAGGTTCTCTAAAATGTATCAAACTTTCAAATTGTTCCTTATTCATGTTACAAGTTGTGCAAGGTGTTAAAGCGTTCTACACGTCTAAATCATGACCTAAAGAACCTCCATAGAACCCAAATTTTTACTTGCGAGGTTCCTCTGGGAATTTTTGAACTTTTTCATCGTTCCATAGCATTTCTAAGCTTATTTGATCTTTTCTCATGCAAGTGTTTGTTTAAGGTGAATTACTGTGACATCCTTATTCTTGAAACCACTTCGAAACTTTAAGTACACAAATATGAGCTTCTACGACACGTGCAACTTTCAAATGGTTTATCTACGTTTGCTGCACTGCAGCTTGAGCTTGAGCTTGATTGACCGCCCACAGTTGCTACTCTGTTACTGCCAGATCAGCTGTAATTACACAGAGAACCAATAGACGATGCTTGGGACTAGCAATCATCCTCAATGTGTAAAAACTGGTGATCTTAAATTAGGCAATACCAGCGCCGGCCGCGCCCGAACACAGGTCAAGAAAGCAATGGGAAGGATTGTGTTGACATGACACTCGCTTTGATGGAAGCCGAGAACACCTCTGCACTTCCACGAGGAATCACTGGGATGTTGGATAAGAGGGTTGGGTTTGCAGCAGGGTTCGTTTTGGTAAACGATAAGCTGAATTAATGTCCTAACGATCATACAACGCGAAGGAGCTTGGGACTAAACCCACGGTCTTCTGCTCAGTAAGCAAAAACGTTTGCCACTAGGCAGACGAGCACCTTTTTAATCACCGAGTTGCTGTTATTACCATGTAGTCATATTAACAAATAAAACGATTGACGAATCTTGAATGTGGATGGGCCTGAGATTGGACTCATGATGTTCTGCTCAGTAAGCAAAAACGGTTGCTCTAAGGCCACCGAGCCCCTCATATCACATAATACCGTTGCTCAAATTTGTGTATCCATTCAAACCCGGAACCAACGACAACAACGTGTTTCGCAGAATACACGATACACAAGAGATTTTACCATAAACCTCTTTGATATGTAAGGACCTGGGACAGCGTTTTTCTGCTCAGTAAGCAGGCCACTGTAACCGACGATCTTTCAAATCCGAAAACTAAAAACTACGAAAAAGTACTTAGGCCTTCATTAAGTTCCACTTTCACGCGACGTTCAATGACAGGGTCCTATCCAGGATTACATCTGAAAAATCCAAATCTGGCCAACGCCCACCTAAACCTGTTCTAATCCACCTGAAATGACTAACGAATGGAAGACTTTGACTACCCAGCCATGCAATAGTCTCATTCTGTGCCTTATGGCAACTTGATGATTCTATTGCGCTCATCTTTTGGCACCACCCAGGGGAGACTTGGTCCTGTACCCAATGCTTAACTTATCTCCATTCCACTCAGCTACTCGCAATTTCTTGTGATATAGTGGGCGGAATATTATTATATGAGACAATTCAATGCAGACGTCTTTCCAAATTTGGCAGATCGACAGGTAATCGGTGAGTTACCACGATACTTGCTATTCAACAACTCGACAACGTCCCATCGTCAACGCCTGCTACGAGAATTTCCCATTGCATACGTCAACGAAATTACGTCATCGAGCTATCGATCAACTACCCTGGTTATCGCCTGGTACCTTATAGCACGATGCTAGGAGGCGAACCGGAAGAATCGATGAGCTACCTCTCCCCCTCTACGTTTGCTGCACTGCAGCATACATAAAGTAACAATTTCAGGTGAAATTGGGCAATGATTTCCTAGATTTGTGTAATTGCAAATTCGAAGGGGAAGTGCATGTATAGCTTACGTAGCGGCCATTTGTGGACTCTACAAGGAATCACCTTAAGCACTTAGATTTTTCAGAAGTAATCGTTCAGATTACTTCCGAAATATCTAAGTGATTAAGGTGATTCCTTGTAGAGTCCACAAATGGCCGCTTCATACTGTGATGTTTCCTGCAGCTGATTTTCATCGAAGAGGTAAACTTAGGTAGGAGAAATGTCGGCTTCGGCAATACCTTAACCGATTATCGTCAGGGGGTAAACAAAGTCCTAGAGCATTAAAATTTGGCCAATAGATGCTCTGAAACACATTGTATCCACATGCTAAAATTGAGCTCTCAAGGATATTGTTTACCCAGCGGACGATAACAGAATAAGGTATTTCCGAAGCCATCATTTACCCTATATGCAGAAATTTATGTTTCTTCGATGAAACTTATGCCCGAAATGCAGCTGCTGATTTTGTTAAAAGTTTATCGAGTTTCTCTGAGGATCTCCAAACTTTTCCAAAGAATTCTTTAGCTCTGCAAAGTACCTTCAACTTCTTTGAAAGTCCCCTGACCTTCTGCGATTCATGGTAGAATGTGCTGTGAATCTTATCTAAAATTCGTCGAAGTTTTATGCCTCCTTCTGAAGTTGATCAATGACCAGTTGGACAATCGACCCACCAATGGGAAGCTCCAGATTTGGTAAAGAGAGCCTAGATTATGCTGGAGGTAGCCTGCCCCCCTAGGCACTCTCCAACAGCTATGGCAATGTGACTCAGTAACATTCAGTACGTTACGGGTAGCAGCGAACGTTTTTACTTGGATAGTAGTGGCAAGAAGTTCAAACGGCCAGCAGGCCAGTGGGGTTATCCATTGGCAAGAAAAAATCGCGAGGACGGCAACGCTTTCTTGGTCGTTTATTAAATTCTTAAACCATCTGCAAACTTCAAGTCCGTTTGGAACGTGCTTCGAGCTCCTCAACAGATTAACGAAAAATTGTTTCTGAAATGCTCACGTGTTCAGCAGGTTCCCGTCCTAATCTACGGTAATTTGCGCCGACGATAAACCCGCACTGAATTTCCTCACCCGGACAACAGAAACTGTTACCTAAGCGAGTCGAATTGGGTTGCCATCGTCGTCGTCGTCGATCCCGCTAATTCACGGCACGCTGCGTTTCAAGACCCATGCCTTCGTATTTATGCGGAGAAAAGTGAAATAACAGAGAAGATCTGCGAGCCAAGGGGGGAAATAGAAGCCCCTGAAGAACGGGTTCGCCGTCTATCGCAATCTTTCTCGCTCGCTCGAGCTAGAATATGTTCGAGCCGGTAGATGAAAATGAGAGCGGTGAATCGTATCTTCCTCTACTTTGTACTAATGGCATAACGTTTTTCCCGTATGCATACATATGTGTTTGTGTGTGTGTGTGTGTGGTTGCTTCCTACCCACATGCATCGTGTGAAGTTTAGATTTGAAGCAAAATTCGTAGGAAAGGTAGCCGGTGAAGATTGACACCGGCTGGAGTGGGTGGCGATAATTTGTTTCGGTTTCGTCTTGGTCGCTCTTTCGGAGGGGCTGATCATGGAACGTCCGAAATGTGGGTCAGTAGGATCGCTGATTTCGGGGCACAGTGTGGGGAATTATCAAGGTTACGGTTGAAACATTTCTCCCCGGCCGGGGGCTCTGCTTGATGGACTCGGTGGGTCAGGGTCGTTAATTACGTGCGCTGTTTGCATTCAGGCAGTGCACAGACTGGGAGAAGTTGGCACTGGAACAGGACTAGATGATGTTTGATGCTGTGAAGTAGCTAAATTTGGGATTCCCTATTGCTGGAAATCAATTTTTAGCGGTGAGCTTCTATGAACTTTTATAAGAATAAATTAAATTTTCTAAAGTACCCTGTACTACTCTGATGCTGTTTGAATTTTCAACTTTTCTCAGCAATTTTGTAACATCTTCTAAGTATCTGATGGAAACGTTCGCTCGAGCATATGTGAAGTATCTCAAACTTCTCTTAGTTTCTTGTGTTGTTCTTCGAAGTTCTCATAAAATTATGGTCATGCAGATGGAAAATATCGTCATGCAGATGGACAAAATGTCTTCAGATGTCTTCAGCGCAACTCTCAAATTTGAGATGGGGGTTGTTCAGGTTTATAAAATTGAATCTTTCTAGAAGTTCATGGAAGTTAAGAGAAAATCATTTGATCTCAGTGAACTTCATAGCAGTTCACATGCATCACCGCGATGGAGGATAAGGCACAAGTCAACGTCATATATACTGATCTAAAAACCACATTCGACAAAATCGACCAGAAGGTTTTGTTATGCAAGCTTTCCCACTAGGAGCGTCTGAGAAACTTTGGTCGTGGTTACGTTCCTACTTGACTGGACGAACTCTTCGAGTACGACTAGAATCTTGTGTCTCTTCTACGTTTAACAGCACCTCTCTGGAGTACCTCAGGGAAGTAAATTGGGTCCACTTTTGTTTACGTTATTCTTCAACGATGTAGCAGCTTTGTTGGGAGTTAAATGCAAGCTCGTTTATGCAGATGATCTTAAGCTATACGTCATAGTTCACTCGATTTAGGATTGTCATCGTCTTTAAGCTCTGCTAGATTTGTTTGTGGATTGGTGCCGTCGCAATAAGCTCATCATCAGCGTGCATCAGTGTGCAGTGATGCCGTTTCACCACTCTAAGTGTTCAATCCTTTACGACTACTGCATTGACAATGTAACGCTTCGCAGAATAGAACGTATGACTGATCTTGGTGTTCTTTTGGACCTCCAATCTTCACTATTCCTCGATCATCTCCAAGGCGAATCGTCAACTGGGATTTATCTCGAAGATTGCACTAGATTTCAAAGACCCTCACTGCTTGAAGGCACTATATTGCGTTTTAGTTCAGCCCATTCTTGAGAATGCATCTGTCGTCTGCTCTCCATATGAGCTAGAGTGGAACCTCCGAATAGAATGTGTTCAGAAAAGATTTTTGAGGTTGGCTTTTAAATGGCGCTGAGGACTGCCCTCAACTGCTTTCACAAGTAAACTTCCGTGTTCCTCAAAGGATGTTGAGGCAACTATCCTTACTACAACCAAGATTCCATCGGACTGCATATGGATACCGTGAGCCAATGTCTGCGATGATTCTAGCATTCTCCGCTGTAGAAGAAGCATGTGAATTTGGAGAAACATCAAACCTATTTCGAAACCGATTGAGAAGATTGTGATTATTGTTGTAATCTGTTTATCTGTTGTTTTTTTGTGTATTAAATATCTAAGTTTTATTCATTAAGACAACTACTGTCAGATGAATTACAATAAATAAATAAATAAAGAACTTCGTGAAAGTTCAGGGAACGTTGTAGAACTTCAAGAAGCTTTGTAGATTTTTATTAAACTTCGTTGAAATTATGAAGTTCAAGAAACTGCGTAGAAGTTCAGGTAACTGCTTTCTAGAACAGTTGCAAATTTTGTAAAAGTTCAACTAACCTCGTAGGAGCTCAACGAACTTTGAAGCTCTTATGTAAATAAACTTTGTAGGAGTGAAGAGAATTTTGTAAAAGCTCAGCGAAATATGTACTTAGAAGTATAGTGATCTTTGTAGAACTTTATAAAACTTCGTAGAAATTAAGCGTGCTTTAGATAAATTCTCTCTGAAGTTGATGTTCAGGGATTTCTCTTCAACATCAGAGACTTTTTAGAAGTTCAGGAAACATTGTAGAGGTTTAGGAAGCTTCGTTAAGTTCTGGGAACTTCTTACGGCTTCAGAGAACTTTGTAGAAATTCAGGACTTTTATCAAACATTCAGGATATTGCGTAAGAGCGGATACTTAATACATGTTTGAGAAGCTCCGTAGAAGTTAACTCATTATTGTTTAACTCATGGGAACTTCATAAATGGTTGGGAACATCAATCCACTTCGTTGAAGTATAAAGGACTTGGAATAGTTCACGGAATTACTTAAAAGCTCAGAACACTTTGACGATCTTAACGGAAAATCAACAATAAACGTCAGTCGTCAGTCCTTTTTCCACAGAGATGGCGCTGTTCCGCTGATAGAAAGTGATAAAAATTCCCATTTAGAAATTGAGAGAAGTGGGAATAATTCGCTTTCGGTGCATATTTAGGTCGAAAAAATTGAACGAAAACCTAAAGAAATCAGTCAGGGACTTGGTCGCTCAGTTTTTTTTCCGGATATTTTTGTTGAACAAGCTTCAAGTAAATAAAAATTATTTTATCCCATACAGTTTTACCCGTTTCACTACCAGTCCCCAGAGCGCCAAATTTGAGAGAGAAAATTCGCTCTCACGAGCTCAATCTCTCAACATGCCATGTATTTTGATGACACTCGATCTGTGATTTCCCTTTCACAGATTACAAAATAGGGTACCTGACACTGCTTAACATGTCTGGTACCTCTATACATGCATTTCGATTAACATTCGAAGTCCCTCCTTTTTATCATATTCTGCACAAAAGATACTTTCTGCCGCACCCCATACATACAAATCGGCGTGAAATTCTATGAGGGGTGAGCTATTTTGAGAGCATAATATGTAACAAAGGAGGGACTTTGGATGTTTATCTAAGTGCTTATATAGCGGTACCATACATGTTTTCACCGCACTGCCATCTGTTAACAATTAACGGAAGTAAGTGTATGCGTATTTTCTGATTGAGGTCACCATTAAGAACAGCAGTGACATCTGAAGGAAAATTGACGCAGAAGCATGGTAACACGATTAATTAGAAAGCATTTCGAGAAACTGCGTAACATTTAGCAGAAGTTCAGAAATTTTGAATAAAATGGGGAATTTCTTAGAAGATCAAACAATTTCGGAAAAAAATTGAAAACCTCTAAGAACTTCAGAGATCTTCGCTTCTGTTTAGGAAGTCTGGAAGTTTTTGGAATTTTGTTTAATTTTAAGGAACTTCCCAGGTGTTTGGAAATATTTCTAAAAAAGGACGAAAGTTTTTTTTTGATGTACAGAACAGTACATATTTGAAGAACATCTTGGTAGAGTTAAGAGAGCTTAAAAAAACGAATCTTGGAAGAAGCTCAGATATCTTCAGATAAGTTGAGGAATTTTTCTAGAACTTATGAAATTGTGTAGATGTTCAGGGAACGTTGTAGAAGCTATGGGATATTCTTTCAGGTAGTCTACGTTGATGGCATGTATTCCAAGAAGTGTTCAAAAGATCTCCAGATAGACGAAAACTACAGTGAAGTACTTTGGATATTTGTTCAAGACCGTAGGTCAATCAAGTATTAGTATGACAACCGGAGTCTAGGAGGGAATAAGCACTATCATTTTCATTATCCTATCGATCCTATAGGAAGCTTATTGGGTATTGCAAATTGCGCTATCCAATTTGTTGGATCATATCGTTGGAAGGAGTTTCTTAAATTCCCGTGGAACTCCGTTTTTGACCGTTCATGCAGCGATATTGTGAATTCAGATCGGTAGCTCAAATTGATCTTGTTATTACGTACATAGAGCTGCATACAAGACAAGATCTTCGAAGGGATGGTGTCAATCTTACAAGCATTCCATAGGTTAATCAAGTATTATTGTTAAGATCTACAACTTTTCAAAAATTAAAATGACGTCTCTCAGCAGTTCCGTTTCAAATGACGAAGATATTAATTCAAGACGACAGGTTTACCTGAAAGTATATAAGTATTGAAGACTCTAGACTGATCAAGTGAATTATTCTGAAATTCTCAGATATTCTTTAGGAACAATTCAAAAGATCTCCAGGTATTAGAAGATTTCAGTAAAACCCTGTAAATATTTTGCAAAGACATTATTTGCCTTATTCATAAACAACATCAAGAAGGAGCTAAAAATTGTAAGTCATGATCTTCATTTCTATAGGAAATTCTAAACACGTCTGCTTTAACTCCAAAATGCCTTTCGATGCCTTCTCCAATTTAAACATGTCTTAAAAAATCATCACCAATCATGAAAGTTCTTCAAAATTTCGACTGAAAAAAAAGGAATTCACAGAATTTCAAATATTTTCAAAACTGAGACAAATCTACAAATCTGGAATCCCTGGCTGTAGCACAAACGGTCAAAGGACAAATGGTTGAAGGACAACATTTTGAAAGGACAAAAGGCCGAAAGGGACAAAAGGTTGAAGGGAAAATAGGTCAAATGGACAAACGATTGAATTGAACATAGATGGACAAAAGGTCGAAGGACATAAGGTTGAAGGACAAGATGTAGAATGGACAAACAATTTAAGGGACGAAAGGTCGAATGGACAAAATGTCGAATGGACAAAATGTCGAATGGACAAAAGGTTGAATGGACATAAAGTCGAATGGACAAAAGGTTGAATGGACAAAAGTTCGTTCGTCCTTTTTCCCTTCGACTTTTTGTCCATATATGTTCAATCCGACCTTTCTTCCATTCTGCCTTTTGTCCTTTTAAATTCAATTTGACCTTTTTTCTATTCGACCTTTTGTCCATTAGATCTTTTGTCCATTCGACTTTTTGTCCCTTCGACCTTTTGTTTTTTCGAACTTTTGTCACTCTAAGTTCAATTCGACCTTTTATACATTTGACCTTTTGTTTATTCATCCTTTAGTATCTCTAAGTTCAATTCGATCTTTGGACCATTCGACTTTTTTTCATTCGACCTTTTGTCCCTCTAAATTTGACAAAAAATCAAATGGACAAAACGTCAAAGTGGACAAAAGTTCAAAATGAACGAAAGTTCATTCGTCAATTTGTTCCTTCGACCTTGTGTACCTCATAGTTCAATTCAACCATGTGTCCATTCGACTTTTTGTCCCTCTAAATTCAATTTGATCTTTGGGCATTCGACCTTTTGTCACTATAAGTTTAATTCGTTGTTTTATTCATTTAACCTTTTGTCCATTCGATCTATTTTACATCTTTTACCTACCTTTAATATTCTATATATTGCATTTATTTAGATCATCACATATCATGAAATGTTTTCAAGGTTGAATGGACATAAAGTCGAATGGACAAAAGGTCAAATGGATAAAAGGTCAAATTTAACTTAGAGTGACAAAAGGCCGAATGGACAAAAGGTCAAACTGAATTTAGAAGGACAAAAAGTTGAATGGACAAAAGGTTGAATGGACAAAACGTCGAATGGACAAAACGTCGAATGGACAAAGCGTCGTTCGTTCGTCCGTTTTTCCCTTCGACCTTTTGTCCATCTAAATTCAGTTTGACCTTTTGTCCATTCGAACTTTTGTCGATCTAAGTTGAATTCGATTTTTTATCCATTTGACCTTTATTCATTCGTTCTTTTGTATCTCTAAGTTCAATTCGATCTTTTGACCATTAGAACTTTTGTTCATTAGACCTTTTGTCTTTTGACCAGCGAATCCAAACACATAAAGCAACCAACGATACAGACAAAACGGTTGCTACGACTACCATGACAAACTCGCTCTGTAACAAAGCTCGATCCGAGTGGTAGAAGGATAATGATATATTGCTTGCCTGCTTTGTTGCAATATACACGGATGAGGACATAGCTTGATATGAATCGGGAAAAGACATAACAAAAAAATTCCCATTAACACACGTGTATCATCTTCGGCTTTACTTCGTGAAGCAGCTTGCCAACAATTTGCTCGTTTCCTTCTACCGCCCCGAATGAGTTGGGTCGCACGAGCTGCTTGTCATGAAAAAGAACGGTGAAGATTATATCATTATTGTTTTCCACTTCTGACATAGCGTTATTATTCGGTTCGTTGATCGCTTGTTATTTTGTCATTTGGAGATATTTTTGATTCCTTGCTTTTGACCTTTTGTCCCTCTAAATTGAAAAAAAAAAATAGTTAAATGGACAAAACGTCGAAGTGGAAAAAAGTTGAAAATTGACGAAAGTTTATTCGTCAATTTGTCCCTTCGACCTTTTGTACCTCTTAGTTCAATTCGACCTTTTGTCCATTCGACTTGTTGTCCCTCTAAATTCAATTTGACCTTTTGTGATTCTAAGTTTAATTCGACCTTTTTTTCCAGTTGAACTTTTGTCCATTCGACCTTTTGTACATCTTTTATCTACCGATTGAGCATTGATTTGATATTGCATTTATTTAGATCATCAAAAATCATGAAATGTCTTCAGGGTTGAATGAACATAAAGTTTAATGGACAAAATGTCGAAGGAACAAAAGATCGAATTGAACTTAGAGGTACAAAAGGTCGAATGAATAAAAGGTCAAATGGATAATAGGTCGAATTCAACTTAGAGTGACAAAAGGTTGAATAGACAAAAGGTCAAACTGCCGGCGCCGGTGGTGTAATGGTAAGCCTGACTGCTTTCTAACACCCCAATGGGTCTGGGTTCAATCCCAGCCGAGGTCGGTGGGATTTTTCTGAGGCATAATAATCTCTGGTCACGTCTTCCTTCGGAAGGGAAGTAAAGCCGTTGGTCCCGGCTCATGTGTGTTGAATGGGTGCGATATCTTACGCAGGTGTGGAAGCTGCCTTCCTTGCACATTCGATTGCCGTCAATGGATGGCAATCGATGTCCGTCGGTGAATGGCACTAGATTGCGGAACAGAGACCGACGTTAAATAAAGGAAAGAAGAAGAAAAAAAAAAGAAAAGGTCAAACTGAATTTAGAGGGACAAAACGTCGAAGTGGACAAAAGTTCAAAATTTGACCTTTGGCCAATTGACCTTTTGTCCCTTCGACCTTTTGTATATCTTTTATCTACCGATTGAAAAACACCAATTTTACTAAATATTTTATTTATTTAGGTTTCAAGCATTTTGTGGCGGAAAAACTACAAGGGACAGCCCTATGGGGTTGTACGCATTGGTGACGTAGGACTACGTGGTCTTATGTAATAAATTTTATTTGTTAGCTGCAGCAGGAGCTTGTGTTTTGTGTAGGAGTAGGAATTTGAGCAGGGTTCTCTCTGACGCGCTTGGCGTATGGCCCACAGCAACTCACGAAGAGCTACTGATTCCGATCTATAGCGGTGTGGCTTCTTCCTCCTTATATGGATGCTCATGTGGGCTGCCCCTCACTGCTTGCAGGCAGCCCTTCGTTGTGTATTTGATAACACCATCACTCACCACTTGGTGATTGAATAAACACCTTTTGGTAAGACCGGAAGGAATTCAACTTTGAAATCTGTTTTAGGCAAATCGCTTTTTGCAGGCCATCGGTGATAATTTTAATTATCATAGCAACAGTTGCACATTCGTGCATATTTCAATAGTGACATTTTGAAAAATGATAAAGTCTTAAATTAAACATACGCTTAGGAATATATCTGATCGATTGACGATAAAACTGTTGAAATTGGTCCAGAGGCAGCTGAGTAATTAACGTTCAAAATCTTTCATAATTTTGTTACATGTTCCATTTTCGGTTTTCATATTGGAGTTTCGAACCCCTTCGGATACGGTTGTGTCTAAAGTTTGCTTTCTGTTTTGTGCGTGCTTTCGCTTTCCTAGTTTTCGGCTTCATTTGCCGGATTAGCGCTGGCACTCTGCCTCCCGGACGGTTATACGTGTGTGGTGGATTGGTGATTTTCTCGCTTTTCGAGAATTTTTAGAATCGAGAAAGAAAACATGATTCATCATGTTTGCAAAATTGCAAGCATCAGAAGATTTGGCGCTATCTGCGTGGTTTGATTTCTTCTCCCGGACCAGAAATTTGTGGCATCGCGAGTGAAAATTTTAATTTCAGTTTATTTACGCGGTGTTGAGAACGGCGCTGATCTATTGTTAAGCTGGGTTTAGACAGGGCAAGTCAATTGATCAAGTCAGTTGAATTCAACTGACTTGAACGCGAATTGAACGTGTAAACCATGCCATTCAACTGACTTGATCAACTCACTTGCCTAGTCTAAACCCAGCTTTAGGGTTTTGCGATGTGCATTGCTTTTGAGCACGAAGTGACTTGAAAAAGAAAAGCGAAGAAAAATGATATTAGGTTGTTGTGTAGTTGGAGTCGCTGGAGGAGGAATTGTGTAGTGATTTGGTGAGTACGTTCCAGTTGAAGCTTGTTGAAAAGTGTAATTGTGGTGATGCAAATTATTGGTTTAGATGACGCATGGCTTCAAACATTTTGTGTATCCAAATAAAACAAATTACATACTAAATACGCACAGGGCATCGTCTTCTGACCATTGCCGCGGTTATATCGTGGGAGTCCCAGGTACCCGGTTCAAGCTTTAGTTGGCGGCGGTGGCTCTTCTTGACCTTCTACCCCCTGAGTAGTTAGTGTGAATAAGGGCGTCTATGTGATGTTTATCTGTACCTGTTGTGGACATCTAGTGCATCCTGTTCCCTTAACTTGTTGAGGACACCCTGTCTTGCCTCAAAAGTTACCCTTTTTGAAGTACTAGTCTTCACAACATAAAGGGCACCATTACGGAGCATGAGATTTGATCAAATTATTCGCAGTTCTACTTGTCCAACACCCCCGGCTGGGTGAGGGATAGATGATGACACTAACAACAACAACAAACAATGTTCCATTTTCGGTTTTCACAAAGTGTATCCCCATATAGAAATCACAGACGTAGTCCTACGTCAAAAAGTGATTTCCCTATCACAGATATCAGATTTCAGTACCTCGCACAGAACAAACAGGGACTAGAAGAGCAATCATAAAAATGGCGTAAAATCATGTTACGGGCCCGTGCTTAGAAAGTATATTTTGTTCCTAGTATGTAAACAAGGAGGGATTTACTATTTGAACCTTAAAGCATAAATAGAAATACCGTCCGGTTTTTCAATACTACGTCTAGGTACTGAAATCTGAAATATGTGATATGGAAATTACTTTTTTCCATCTCAGAAACGCCCCGTTTTCCTATGTAAAATGATGGATGTGCGTTTTGTGGGTCTACGATCATCCGATCGGTCTGTGATCTACCCATTTTTTTAGTCAATTGGTTTATAAAAGATTTAGAAGAAATGATCTAAGATTGGGCCCAACGCTAAAAATCTGCTATTTATCAATTTTATCTAGATGAACGCCAATGAAAGTACTAATGAATATCTTTGGTGGCTGTTGAATTTATGTATGGGTCCAAAACTTAGGCCGACATTACATCCATTTCCCCCATGTAGATAAGATGATCGCTCGATTATTCAATACCGATTAAATCGATGGATTGATTCTAGTGCCGTAAGATCGATCGTTTTCCTTAAAATCGCACACCACATGGACCGACCTCTATGACGAACTAAAGCCATAATCTCACACATTTCGGGACTACCGTTTCCCTCATCCGTTGCAACGCAAAGCTACCTTCAACCAGGCATTGTTTCCAGAAATGATTTCAGTTCTAAAAATAAACCGGTGACTAGACTGGGCGGGGAACCTGAACAACCGACCCATCATCATCAGCAGCACACCGTCAGCAGTTGAAGGTTCGCTTCATCGGCTTCATGATCATTATCGGTGCGGTAAGATCCACCAGACATAAATCCCCTGAGCAAAACTGTCAATCAAAAACTGCTCATTTCTTATCAAGATAAACGCTTTACGATGCATCGTGATGCGCACACACATACATACATACACACACACACGTTCGCACGTTCCTCATTCAGAACCACCGAAGAGATCGATGACGCAGAGCCGGATCATCGGACCAGCACCCGCAATCCGGTTTGGCTTGTTGCATTCTCGGCGATCCTTTCCCATCGCCTCGCAGGTTCGGGTTCAATCAAAGCACCGACCGCTCCGTGCCGCAAAAAGGATCCCTGCTCATAAAACATTGCATCGTTTTCTCGATCATCTCTTCAATACCTGCCGACCGACGACCGATCGAGGTGTTTTTGTACTATTTATCCGATACGTTTTAATGAGCCTCGATTGGTTCGTGCCGTGCCGTGTCGGTTCCGTAGAATCATGTATGTACCTACAATGCGGGAACTCTTTGGTCAAGATTGATTTGACTGATATGAACTGAACTTGATGGTCATTTGATGTGTGTCCGCGGCCGGCAGTTCATCGAGCCGACCGGCATTGATCTCTATGTGTGTGTGTGTGTTTGTGTGGATGACGATCGTGAGACTATGGGAATCCGATGGTGGCACAGCTTCAGACGTCTGCGAGGTACCGAGAATCTCACACTAGGCAGCGAAGAATCGAAGAAAGCGAGAGTTTTGGATCTTGTTGAGCACTTTAACCCTCTAGCTATGTTATTACAGCTCATTACCCGGCGTAATGACCATGGTGTGTCAAGTGTTTGCTGTTGCCGTGGGTTTAATGATCCCCAAATGTCATTTACATTCCAGTAAAGTGATGTTCTACTAGCACAAGGTTCAGCTGACCCCATTTTGCGAACAAGTAGCTCATCTTGTTGAATGACGGCGGCGATGGCCTTCCATTACACAACCTGTAGTAGAGTGTCTTGCAATTTCTCCGCAAAACCTGTCTGGATTGGCGCGTGCACAACACACCATTCAGTGCAATAATGGCTACAAGCGTTCGCCGGAGTTGACTGGAGGGAACGGACCGGGACACGGGGCTGGTTGAACAACCGGATTAAACAGTTTTTCATCCCAAATTCATTCGAGTCATTCTGAAGCAGCATATCAACATCAACACACGTGCTGGGCTGTGCCACGGTTGTGTTGTGATCGTTGCTGGGGTGCCACTGCCGGTGATCCAGATTGGAGCCAAACTTGTTGTTACTGCGGATTCGGAGGTAGGTAGGTGGCTCACCTGACTGAGTCATACGAGGGGGTAGTTCAGTTTGTTGTTTCTCGATTCCGCGAGGCTGGGAATTTGTGTTTTGACGTGAGCCCAGACACCCTTTGTGTATGGGCAATGGTTTATGAGTGACCTATTTCCTGCGGTCACACAAAGTAAAATGACGTAACGAAGGGTTGCGTAGCTGTAATTTATACCAGTTTAGGTGGAACATGATTCATGCTGATTATACTGAGGAATTTAATCACTTTTTGGTTTTTAATCGATGAATTTTCCACAAAGGTAACCTAATTTCGCGGAAACAGTTTTTTGGTTTCTTCTTCATAAGTAAAGATGCGATCATCATGCAACTCTGAGGTGTGCTGTCCCGAGTGGCTCTCATCTATCATCATTACCACGTATGATCATCCTTCATTTGCCTTCCAATCACAGTCGGTTGATCTGAGAGGAGTCCATTACGGATATTGAATTCGTTAAAAGAAGGCACATTTCTTGGGTCGATTCAAGGTAAAAAAGCGTCTCTTTAAATTACACACCTTTTTATTCGAGAAAGGCTTTTCCATGCTGCGATACACTCCCGATCATAGGCATATGAACATTGCATTGAAGGAAAAAGTGATCATCATTATTATGGTCTTCAGTGGTGAAAAAAAAAGCGATTTCACTCACGGTGCTTGTGTATAAAAACAAAGCACACGATTTGTTCGGTGACCTTAATTTGAGTGACTTCGGCTTTCGGAAGGTGCGTTATATCCTATCGGAGGGTTCAACATAGTGGAAAATGATGGATATTGGAGAGATTCAAATTATCAATTATGCTCCACACAACGCTCCCGATACCAAATTAGGTCCTGGTCTTCCCTCAGAAATTTTTGCTCATCTGACTGCCACCTTCAATTGCACTGACAGACCCTCTGAAATTTATATGTTTGATAGTGGTTGAGTACTTTCTCGTATTTTTTTCATTATTGAGAAAATCCACATCGTTTGAGCAATTCTCGCTGAACTCGGCCACTGTTTGTTCGAGGTTCTTAAAAGTCACCTCTTTCGTACTTTTTCGACAGCTTTAGTTATGGAAATCGTTCTACAGTATGTTGAATCATCGTTAACTAGGGGCTTGGACTGTTGAAGAAAAAGAACATTGTGGATCTTGGATGATTTGATTGATTGATTTATCTTTATAAAGGAGGCTTTCAGCCTGAGGCTGGTTCGCCTCCAAATTTGATGATCTCTACTCGTCATAATTTGATATGCATATTAAAGGAAAAGTCTCAGTATTCAAATGCCGTGTTTAGTTTGTAAGTTGGAGAGAGGTTAGCTTGAACGGTGTTACGTTAGAATATTTCAATGTGATGTTTTATTTATTTATTTATTTATTCATTTGAGAGGGAAAAGCCCACTTCAGAAGGATTAAACTTGCCCCTTTTCAAGTAGGCGGAAAACCTCTTCTTTTCGTATCAACAGATAACATAAAATCCTACAGATACATACCGTGCCGATTCAAATTTCGGACACTTAAACTCGAATTTCGGACACTTTTAAAAGTTGATTATTTCGGTCGAATATGATCCACATGTCTTGTAAATTTTAAATTTTTTTGACTAGTGCCCTCCACGATCATCTAACATTATTACTTTGTTTCTAACTGGATGTAATATTTAATTAAAAATGAAAGTGCCCGAAATTTGAATCGGAACGGTATATACTTAAACTTAATCAGGAAACGTTTACCTTTACTTAATCAGGATGATAAAACATTATAAAATAAATACTTAAGGCTAGCACGGGAAGCATTGGAGTCAAAAAAGTTATAACATTTATTGAAAATTTTACACATGCTAGTAATTGGTTCGTTTGCACCATAGTTTGTGCGAGAACTCGGGATTGTAAAGAAAGAGTGGGTTCGCAAATTAGCTCGTCTTAACTCGGCTTAACATTAAAGCTGTTGCAAAAGTGGACTACAGTCAATGTCCGAACGCAGGAGATCGGCGATGAAGACAGCCTTAGTGACGTCACGGCGAGCACTGAGAAGTTATAGGCTCAGCAAGTTACAACGACTTTCATAATTAGGGAGGTTTACAGGGTCTCTCCAGGGTAGCCAACGAAGAGCATAGCGAACAAATCTCCTCTGAATAGACTCAAGTCGATTCGTGGCATTGTTGTAAAACGGCGCCCAAACTACTGCTGAGAAGATGCTTTACTGGCGACATATGACACATGCTCCTTGAAGGTTAGTTGACAATCTAACATGACTCCTAAGTCTTTGACTGTAGTCTCCCGATTCAGTGTCTGACCATGAAGGCTGTACGTAAAGCAGGTGGGTGATTTTTTTCTGCAGAAAGTGATGTTGGAACATTTGGAAGCATTCAATACCATCCTATTCTTGTGACACCAAGTAGCAAAAACGTCCAGCTGTTGTTGAAGAAAAACTGAATCACTACGATCCTTTACGACAAAATACAATTTAAAATCATCCGCGTAAGATAGCTTCGGACACCTGATTGAAGTGAATGTCATTCAAAGCAGAAATACGAACGGCCCAATATGACTACCTTGGGGTACACTAGAAGAAACCGGAAACGACTGAGAATTACGGTCACCTATTTTCACTGACATTTGACGACCGGTGAAGTAAAAACGAAGCCAATTAAGAAGGGGACCATGCAAGCCTAATCGCTCTAATTTGGCAACAGCATTCTTGTGGTTCATTTTATCAAACGCAGCAGAGAGATCCGTGTAGATAGCATCAACTTGTTCGCCTTTTTCAAGCTCGCGAATTATAAAAGATGTGTATTGCACGAGATTTGATGCAGTGGATCTCTTCTGCATAAATCCATGTTGTTCGGAGGCAACGTAACTGGAGCAAGTGTGTTTAAAATAATTCAAAACTATCAGCTCAAAAAGTTTTGAAACTGCGCACAGAGCCGCAATGCTTCGATAGTTGATTACTGACTGTTTATCGCCTTTCTTGAAGACAGGAAAAACAAAAGAATTCTTCCAGCCATCAGGGAAGATTCCAGAATTCAACGAGAGGTTGAATATAAATGCTAGTGGTGCGCTCAAGGCTCCTATACAGTTTTTAATCACCACAGATGGAATTCCATCCGGGCCAATACTGGAAGAATTCTTTAAGCGAAGGCCTGCTGTTTGAACGTCATCTCTCGATAAAGGTGGATGAGATTCAACGACTGAAAGTATGGGAGCCTCACTTGCTGCATCTGAAACGTGTTCGTCAGAGAGCTCCTCGTTGACGAAAACACTGTAGAAATGTGATCTGAATAGATCCGCGATACCATCCACATTAGACATTTCTCGATCCCCGTTGAACATCGTAGAGGGCAGACCCGATTCCTTTCGTTGATCTTTCACGTGATTCCAGAAGCTTTTAGGATTAGTTTTGAGCTTATTTTGTAGTTGACGCTGGTGTTCTAGGTAGAGTTGCTTGTTGAGCTGCTTGTACTGCTTGTTAATGCGTATGTTTTTCTTTCTCGACACGTCAGTTTGCAGTTTGCAAAACTTTTTCAAGGAAGCCCATTTCGATGATTTAAGACGTTTCAAACGAGGGTTGGTATGACTGGAGTTTTTTTTTCGGTACGAACTCATCGATTGCATAAACAACAATATTCGTAAAAATAGTCGAGGAAATATTTACGTCATGATCACGCAGTTCTTCATCCCAGTTTACGCGCTAGAAAAAGGCAGTCATTCCATCGAAGTCAGCCTTCCAGTAGTCATATGAAATGCTATCCATAGTGTTACGAAAAGAAAATGCCTGGTTAAATTTCAATGATATCTGCAGAGGTGGATGATGCCTACAACGCTTTACTAGTGGCTCAGGCTTCTCATAAATCGAGCAACTAGAAGCAACCTCATGGCTAAGAAAACATAAATCAAGCAATCTATCATTCTCATTGGAAACACTATTTAGACGACCTAGCAAAGTTAGGTTCCAATTCACAGTTTTTTGGAATATCATACTGTACGGTAAAAATGGAACTCAAATTGCTGGGAAGAGCAAAGGGTGATGGCCAATTGGATGACTGTCACAAACTGCAACCAGTCGAAAAGATTTATAACTCCTAATATAACATACACCAAAAAGCTCTTAAAGCTCAATAAAAGAGCTCTTAGTATATACACTGGCCTAGTAACTGGGCACTGGGCACATAAAAGGAAAACATTTTTCGATAAGGGTTTAATACAGCCCTCAGAAGTATGGATGACTAATCCCAGTAAGGCAATAAAGTTCATTCGTTCTATAATACCTTACTGGGACAATGCCTATAGTCAGCTAGTGGAAATCACTCAAACAAATAGTGATACAACACCCTGATGTGGCATACATTAAACCAGGGCTCGCTACAATAGATCAAATAACTGGTCGCAGTGGAAAAATGTACCCAACAAAGAAAAAAAAAAAAAAAAAAAAAAAAACTGGGCACTGTCCCAGTAGATATCACATGAAGAACATTGGTCGGGTTCAGAGTGATATCTGTCGTTTCTGTAATTTGGAACGTGAAACCTCGGAATATCTTCAATGCAGTTGTGGTGCATTACGAAGCGTATATCTAAATTTCTTAGAAGTATTAGCTTACAACCTAGTGAAATTTGGTCTGCAAATCCTGAAAAGGTAGTTGGTTTTATAAACCATATTATACCGGACTGGGAAAAGATGTGTCCAGGCAATCAGCCGTCCACTCGTTAAATAGTGGTCGGTTTGCATGATACAAACAGCAAATAGGGGTACCACAAAAGTTCTAATAATGGACGCAGTGGTTTTACTCCTATCAAAAAATAATAATAATAATCTTAGAATTTATATTAGATGTTAAGCAAACTCTAGATAAGTACTGACAGCTTCATAGAAGTCAGGCACATTGCCATTGCACATTTTCGATAATTTTCCTGAATTTCAAAAACGATCCGCGGTCTTCAGAGCAAGGCAGTAGAATTTGTAAAAGCACAAAGAACTGCCGTTAAGAAAACCTCAGAAAGACTCAGAAAACACCTAAAAGATGCTTTGGTGAATATTGGGAGAGTTTAGTCGGGGAAATTTTAGAGAAACGTCCTGAGTTTTAAATCATGAACTTCTAAGAAAATCAGCCTAGAAACGACTCTTCCAAAATGGTCAAATGATCTTCAGGGAAGCAAACAAAAAAAAAAAAAAAATTGAAAACTTGAAATTGTTTTCCTAATTGCTATGAAGATCTATGAAAATTATAGGATATTTATGGACATTCAGTACCTTAAATATGACTAGATCACCAACATAAAGTTCAAGGAAATTTGAAATTTCTTCGGAAGCATAATTAGTTTATTTTTTAAACCTAGATTGAAGTCTTATAATTAGGTCATGAAACCAATTAATGTTCGGGTACAGGTGTTCAAAACAATTCACTCAATATTATACTATTGATAGCAGTAAGCTAATAGTAGGCTACGACTTTAGATTCGTAAGCTCGGGTAGAATAAATGGGATTACTCTTCCAGATAATCCGATTCCGTTAAGTGAATTCTAAGTTGGTTCCTGTTGATCTAGTTAAAAACCATCAAATAAGTGCAACTATGCATTCAATTCAACATCAATTTTGTTAAATGCAGTCAACTCTCCACAACTCGATATTCTATAACTCGATATTTTCTATAACTATGTGGTCCCATGTACAATATTTCCACAAATCAATGCCTCCTTTGGTCGATTTTCTAGATAGTACTGTTTTGAATCTATAACTCGATAAGTCAAAGGCAGAGCTTGCGAATTCTGTGATTTTGATGTTAAAATCAAAGACACTTTGGCAACATGATAACTGGCCCAACCCATTGGCCACATCAGGACATGTTTTTGGTGTCCTTGGAAAATTGGTCCGTATCCGTATCCGTAATATTCATACCCAAAATCTATCATGAGGCAAATCTAGCTTGATTTCTCAGGGCAGGGGTGCCAGGTGTTGTGAGAAAAAGTCTTCAACAAGATCAATTATATGTTCACTGCTTCTGTTCAAGTTGGAGAGTGAGGGGGAGAGGGTGTGGTGTGAGGGCTTTCAATGTATGTATATATATATTTTTAGATTGATATCATTATCATAAAATCAGATAACAGGGATAAAGTGATAACGCTACCCCTAAATCAGTAACTTAATAAATTTTCAGATTTTTTTTTAAAACTTCGGAAGTAGAGGAAACTTTCAACGTTTTATAATGTTGGGTACTACTGGAATTTTATTTTTGCTTAAAGTGTGCGATCTCACAAGCTTTTCAAAGCTTCTGATAATTAAATTTAATATAAATTGTTCAAAGTCTGTGGACGCTACTGGGATAAACACGAATTTTGCTAATGGTATCAATAAAGATTTGAAAATGTTTTACCCATTTTGAATTTAAATTAATTTAGATCCGAAACAAATTTTTAAAATTTGAAGACCTTGAGATTTATTGCAAATTTTAAAATCATGTGTCAGATTCCTCAGATTAAAAAAAAATATATAACTATAGAAAATTTTCAATTCTTGGAGCTTGAAAAAAAAATCCAATCTTATAGAATTTTTCAAAACTCTGAAACCATGATTCATATTTTGCATCTTGAAATATCAATGTTGATATTAAAAAATACTCAAAGTTCTTGATTTTGAAGACAATATTAATGGTTCCGGAATTTTATGGAATTACCTTGAGCACTTCTGAAGAATTTTGAGGCGAACTTAAAGGGAAATCTCAGGAGTATTCTAAGAGAGTTCTAACTTGAATTTAATTTTAGTTTCAAGGAGAACTTCAAGCGAAATCTACGCAGTGCTACCAAGCTTATTCTGAGGATCTTTTGATTTCTGATCAATGCTCAGAAGTTTTCCAAGGGAGAACAATTCAAACGAGAAAAGCTTCAATTTGATTCTTCAAGGAGGAAACTTAAAAGATTATTCAAGCATAATTACTAAGCAAATACGAAAATATATCCAAGTGAGTTCTGAGGAGAAATTCAACGGGAATTGAATCATGATTCCACAAGAGAAGAGGTGAAAACTTAATTAATGCCGTTGAATACTGGCTAGGAATTGTGAGGAGAGCTACAGGTCAATTTAAGGTGGATTTTAAAATAATTCTGAAGAGAATTCCAAGGGAGTTCTGGCTATAATTTCAGAAGAATTCAATGTAAGTTCTGAGGATAAATCCAAATTAAATTTAATGTGTATTCCAAAGGGAATCTGAATAGATTTTCAATGAAATTCTTAGCAGAGCATCAAAGGAATTCCATGGAGTATTTCAATGCAATTCCTATGAGAATTTTATGGAAATTAAAAGTGAAATTCCATGTGAACCCTGAAGCATATTATTAGGAATTCCTGAGCAGATTTCAAAAATAATTTAAGAAATACTTCGTTCCAAACCTACGACTGGATGCCTTCCTTCAGATAACAACTTAAGTGCGGTAAAAATCGATAGAACTGTTTCAAACACATCGTCGGTACTTGAGCGTGTCGGTGATCATCTCTTTTTGCCAGTGGTGGCGGGTTGAATACCCCTCACCATCCCTCTCCAACGGATGCGCCAGATGACAAAAGTCATCTGCCAGAACTCAGATTTGCCCTGTAAGCTCTTTGTTCAACCCTACAGCAGAATCCATCTCCAAGGATGTCCAAACCATTCAACAAACTTCCTATCCAACTTTAAGAATTCAGTTCTGTTTCACTGAATTGAAATTCAATGTATAGTGTTTGAAAGTAATCGAAACCCGTTTTATTTCTCGTGCAATAAAATCATGAATTTATATTATATTTGATTTTCAAAGCCTATTTTGGTGGGTTTAACTTTGCATGGTAGGTAAAGAGAAAAAATCCTTTTCCTACTTCCTCCTAATGTGTGACGTCATTCAGTAAGTGTGGTCCCTTTACGTGAGTCATCCTACTGTCAAAATCCCCTCCTTTCTTCCCCTACTAATATAAAGTTTGTCCCTACTTGTACTGGACGTAATGTGTGTTCGCACTTGTTAACGAGCCGGCGGAACGCCGACTGCAGCGATCTAACGCTCTGTACTACACCACGAAGGGGATTACAGCGAGGAGGCAGATGTGCACTGGAAGGCTGGGCTCTAATCGGGACTGGTAGTTGTTTAACCGGGACGTGAGTCTGGGCGATTCGCTCTGGCAGTGGCAAGCTTTTCCCAGACAGACAACTCGCGGAAAGTTTAAAAAAAATAGATGAATTTTCAAAATATGCCTCCAACAGGTACTAAGACCGTTGATTTAAAATAATTTACGTTGACGCCAACAGTCTTTATCACAGAATTAAAAATTGATGATTATTTGGTCTAGGGAAACAAATACGATAGCTATGGATTCTCCTCACTGTTAAAATTGATCAAGCTTAATAACCTCAGATTGTCATCAGCAAATCGCTGTATGAAGGGCCAAAAACAAATAGATCGATTGATAGGCAATTTGCCAATTCATTTCCTTGGGACAGTTAAGAATCTCCTTCCAACAACTTGATCAGCCAATTGGTCAGAAAACAAGCCATCCAACAGGAAGATGCCCCAATTAATGGGGAGAAGAGTCCACCCCTTAATCACGAAATGGGGTAGTTGACATCTTTACTCTCCCCATCCAAATCGCTTCAATTTTGTGCCCTGATGGCCCCTCATCATACTGAATTTTGGTGTAATATAATAATCAGATAATCTGAAACACAATATCTACAAAAATATGCGAGTCACCTGAAATCTGCCGAAAATAAATTTGGGCTAAATTGATTCTTAATATAGAAGCGTAGATACATAGCTGAAGGATAAGAGAAAGAGAGTTAAACGTGTTGATATGCAGAATTAGAAGTCGTGCGCATTCAATACATGTTTAAATATCGGTGATCCAGTTAGCTGACATATAAATTTGCATTTAATCTAGTTATAATTATTGTCAATAATACTTACATTTCGATGAAGATGGTGTTACCAATTTTAACTTTCATGTGATACCAATCATCACAGGAGCCAACCTTAAATCGTAGACCAGGTCCATTAACAAAACACTCGTTCCGAGAAGGGGCTCTATGGTACCACTCATACTGTATAGTCATCTTCTTCTTCTTCAGTTTCGCTCACCACCCGGAATTAACGCTTGGTTCATCATAGATTTGATATGGTTAGTAATATCAAATAGTGTTACATACAAGCGAAAAGAGATACAACCCGGATTAGTTTTTTTTTTGAAGTGATAGTTTCATCTGAATCCCCAACTAACCATATCGTATCTCAGTGGCATTGTCTCACTCTGATCCTACATTTAAAGTTATTTTGTGATTATATGGTTACTTCGATACTCACATAAATGTTGTGCAAGTACCATAAGTTCAACAACGCCCAGCTATGGACAGTAGGGTGCTTCATTCTGAAAAAAGTGATGAATTTCTGATGGGCCACCCTCCAGTTCGATTCATAGCCCCAAAATATGAACCTGTGCAAAAATTGGTAAAGATTGATGAAGGTTTAGAGGTCGCGCCAATGATTTGAAATTTGTATGGGAATTACTATGGAAGAATTTAAAAAATCGCTTATATCGCTATAACTTTGCTTCTACTTGTCCAAATGCCGAATAAATTTAGTATGTTATTGCTATGGCAATAAACAAAAAGCCTACAGTTGCTACGCTCAGTTTTGCAGCGTATCAAGAATTATAAAAATGTGAAAAAATGGCAAAATAGGGTAAATTGACAGATGAATATGTACAAGGCAACAACGCCAATTTCATCGCAACAACAACAGGCTTGTTGATCATTGTCATGACAACCACATATTTTTTTTTTCAACGTTTGGACAACTACAACCAAAGTTAGAGCAATGTAAACGAAAATCAATAATTTCCCATACTAATTCACCAAAATCTCCATACAAAATCCAAATCATTGGCGCGACCTCTAAACCTTCATCAATCTTTACCATTTTTTGCACAGGTTCATATTTTGGGGCTATGAATCGAACTGGAGGGTGGCCTATCAAAAATTCATCACTTTTTTCAAAATGAAACACCCTAATGGACAGCTAATGTTTATCCCATTTATTCTTTGAATCAGCGAACACCAACATGATTATCTACTAGAAAACGTTGTAGAGATAAAGCTCAAAAATCTAGTTTTAACTGATAGTACTTTATAAACCTCAAGCTAACCCATATTGAACCCTGACAACCCACGACGCCTGCACGGTAATGTGGGCCATCAGAATGGTTCATCGGTTACATTTCTTAATGTTTCAACTTTATCCTAACGTAAACTTAACATGATCACCCATATACCCGTCCACACCCGAAATCCATCCCCACACAAAATCAAATAAAAAGGTTTATGTATGGCAAACACACCTGGATAAAAACGAGAATATGGGTATACATCTTCACTGTCGCAACTCCGGGTAACCGTCGAAAATACTTGCATTTTACTCAGGCACTGTTGAGATGTCAATCTATCTAGCAGGCCACTTTTTACTAAGTTGATAGAATTATGTTTTTCGTAGTGTACCAACAGCGTACCATAGCGTACCTTCAACGATTTCGAACGTACCTAGCAAATTCCTTGTTTTAGAGTATCCTGCTAAATAGACGGGTGATTTTTCGAAAATCTTCGTTAAACCTTCCAAAACCTTCACCAATGTAGTGTACCAATAGCGTACCTACCGAATCTAAGGTTCTGTTTTAACGTACCGTAATTTACCGTACTTACTTATATAAAACTCTTTAAAATGCATTATATGTTATATTTGATTACGGATTTGGATTTATCAGAAAATTTTAACCCTGTTTGATCTAAAAAACATATTACTTAAGTGTATTCTACGCTACTTAATGACCAAAAACGTGATTTTAAAACAAGTATATCGAAATACCCTTGAATATCTTTACCATCTAGCTAAACATTCTGTTTACCCCTCAAAGCAGATAACCAACATGGGAGATGGCATTTTTTAATATCTCTAAAACAAACATTATCAATCTGTATGGGTACAGGTTGAACGTACCTCAAGGCAACTCAAGTTTATATGGATGGGATGGGATTTTCTAAGCAAAATTGATCTTTTATGATTATTTAAGAAAATACGTAGCCGGTGGGGATTTTTCTGAGGCATAAAAAAGGGGAGTAAAGCCATTGGTCTCGGCCCATGTGTGAAGAATGGATGCGATATACTATGCAGGTGTGGAAGCTGCCTTCCTGCACATTCGATTGCCGTCAATGGATGGTCGGTGATTGGCACTAGATTGCGCAGCAGAGTCCGACGTTAAATAAAGGAATAAAGAAGATCCACATAAACTTGAGTTGCCTTGAAGTACGTTCAACCTGTACCGATGCACATTGTTTCTAGAACTGCCATTTAGAATGCCATCTCCCATGTTTGTTGGTTATCTATTTTCAGAGGTAAACAGAATGTTTAGCTAGATGGTAAAGATATTCAAGGGTATTTCGATGTACTTGTTTTAAAATCACGTTTTTGGTCATTAAGAAGCGTAGAATACACTTAAGTAATATGTTTTTTGAGTCAAATCGGGCTAAAATTTTCCGAGAAACCCAAATCCATAGTCAGATTTTACATATAATACAATTTGAAGGAGTTAAACATAAGTAAATATGGTAAATTTTGAGCAACGTTAAAAATCAACCTTAGATTCGGAAGGTACGCTAATGTTACACAACATTGGTGAAGGTTTTGGAAGGTTTAATGATGATTTTCGAAAAATCACCCGTCTATTCAGCAGAATACTCTAAAACAAGGGATTTGCGAGGTACGTTCAAAATCCATGAAGGTACGCTTTGGTACGCTGGTGGTACTCTACGAAAAACATAATTTTATCAACTTTTGCTAAAAGTAGCTTGCTGGTTAGATTGACATCTCAAAAGTGCCTGAGTAAAGTGCTGGATAGATTTACATACTTTTGAGCAACCCAGCAAACAATTTGAGCTGATTAAAAGCTGAATAAGCTGTTCTTTAGCTGAAGAAGCATAATTGTACCTGTATAAGCTCTTATTCAGTTATCAATGTGTGTAAGAAAACTGCAATCACCCTCTCAGACTCGAAATGTGCCACGACCAACCTGACACAACGATGCCCTATATGCTCTCTGATCAAAGCGCAGGGTATGACAGAATTAAAAATTGACGCCAATATCCATCAAGGCTAATGATTTGAAACCATTCGTCTTGGTGCCAACAGTTCTTTCCTTGATTTGTTTTCCGTCGATCTTGATTTCCGTGGATCTTGTTTTCCGTGCTGAGCACCAATGCTACCGACGCCAGGGAGGCAGCTTCTGCACCTTTACCTCATTAACCGTTATTCATTACTTCATTAACCGGGGACCAACGGCTTTACTTCCCTTCCGACGGATGACGTGATCAGAGATGTTATGCCTCAGAACATCCCGGCGGCACCGACTGGGATTGAAACCAGGCCTGCTGGGGGTAAAAGGTAATCACGGTTATCACTACAGCACCGGTGCCGCTAGTGCCAACAGTTAATAGAACCAATTTTGAAAACTTGTTATCTTGATAATTTTGAAGTCGGAGCCAACACTCATCCAAACTATTTCTCAAAACAATTGTAAATGATACAGAAGTTACGGTGATCTTGAACAATTCAATTTGGTGTCATGAACGATTTACAAAAATGAACATCAATTAAGACCAATGATCCAAAATAATTTGCGTTGGCAGCAACAATCAATATAATCGATTTTCAAACAATTCAACAACGTCAATAGCTATCAAGACCAATGATAATAACCAATTCGAGTTGGCACCAACAGTCAATATGACCGATAAAAAAAAATTGACGATAATTCGAGTTGGCGCCAACGATCAATTTTCATAATGAGGGATCTATATTCTCTACAAGTTAGCGCCAACATTCATTTAACTTCTTCTCATAAATTTACGTCAACTTTTAGTGGCATAGCCGTTCCAAAATAAATTTGCGCTAACAGGCAATATTTTAATAGTTGAGAGCTAAGCAGTCAATGCCTATCCTCAACTGCAGCAAGGCAAACTATTTTCAATTATTTTGAATCAATAATTCAATTCAATAAATTCCAATCAAAATATTCAGGCATTTTAGGAAAAACACAAAAAATATATACTAAAGATTTCAAAAGCATAAAGTTTTGGTTTGCAATATGATGAGGTTTGTTAGATCTAAATCAACAGTAAATCTGGATTTATACGGTTCACGTTAGTTTTCATAATAGGCATTTAAATTCAATCAAATTGATCCTTAATAAAGATATAAAAAAATAATCATGAGCCAAAAAACGTGCTCATACACACACAATCTAGCTCGGTGAAATCTCCAACAGCCGATAACCTTGGCATTTACTTTTGCTGATACGTCTGCAAAATATCTGTTTGTTAGCCACGATCTAAAAAAAAATGTTAGCTGTTGTTTTACTTAATCGCAGCAAAATAAATTGCAGAACTATTCAGCTGTTGAAATTTTGGCAAACAAGATTAGTGGTTTGGACCAACTTTTGGGATGATCTAGATTGAATTATTTATTTTTCTTTTAATTATCATTAAAGTCGGAGTCGGTACTTTTTTTCGACTTCGACTCCAACTCCACGACTCCGACTTCTTTGCCACAGTCAGCACATGGGTCATCATTTGTAGCAATTGTAGAACTTACATATCTCTCTTCTTCTTTTTCACATTTCAAGCTGATTGCATATCGCATATTAGCTTATTGCGTGCTCTCAACTTAGTGTTCTAGATGCACTTTCACAATTATTAACTGAGAGCTTTCGATGCCTGTACCATTTTTGCATTGGTATAATTGTGTGGCAGTCCAATCATACTTCTATGCCCAGGGAAGTCGAGAAATTTTCCAACCCGAAAAATTCCTAGACCGGACCGGGAATCGAACCCAGCCACCTCCAGTATGGTCTTGCTTTGTAGCTGCGCCTTTACCGACTGAGCTAAGGGAGGCCCCACTTACATATCTCACTTATCCCAAAACATGTACACAGTTAAAAAAAAGTAGTGTAAATTTCCGGTAATATGATGCATATAATTGGAGCGTCATATATCATATATTCTCAATCGTTCAAATTTACGAGACATTTAATTCATTATTCCAAATATTGTATGCAACCGTCCATCTTCGTAAGCATTTCTTACAAGTTGCTAGTTTGCGTGAAAAGGAAGTTAACATACATGGAAATTCACCTCACCAGTAAAATTGAGATTTTTTTTCTGTGTACTCATTGACTGCCACTATACAACAGTCAAGTCGTGAGGTGTCATAAATTAATACCTAATTCACATCACCCGACCACCACCACAGCCGCCAGAGTCAACCGAGAAGCCCCATATTGAAAAGGAAGACTCCTGGTCCCCGTATCTCGCGTCGTCGTCGTCGTCGTCGTCATGTTCCCTCTCTGAATCCATCTCACTCGCTGAAACACGGTTCAATGCCCTTCTGATGGATTGCTCCAAGGGCTTATCGCTTTACCATTTGTTTACCTTGTCCCATTCAGTCGTTGTCATCGTCGTCGTCGCTTGCCTTTCACGCCTCGCCGCGGATCCATTGATTTATTTGGCAATTGAAAAGAAAAAAAAAAGTTTTCCCAGCTAGTCGTTCGAGAACGCGGAAGGCGAATAAATCACCTTCTGTTTGGATTACACAATCGGATAATTTTCTTTCCCTGGATGGGAGAAATTTGAGGAATGTGAGCGTGACGGAAGATTGCGCAAGAGCGTAGGAAATACGATCGCTCCCGAGATGTGAAGAATTCCAATTCGGACGAAACCAATTTGTGATAATTTATTCAGATCCCAGATTGGGTGCTTTGATTGATAGATGGATGGTCGATCGGTGGGTTTTGGTTGGAAGGAATTTGGAACGAATGTTTCCAGGGATTTAGGATGGTCACTTGATCTACCGGGTCGCGGCACGTGAGATTCGGCGCAACGGTACTTGACGTGGCTGTTCTGATCTACTTTTGATTCGGGTTTGTCAAGAAATACCAGTTTCAATGAACGGATGTTTGAATATTTAAAAGACCTAATGATGTGTTTCTGATGTTGATCCATTCATCATTTCGTGGTTGTCGAAAGCAAACATCTATTTAGCATCAAATCGAATCAGCTCGTTGTGTTTGTAAGCAAAGCACTTTGTCTGGCAACCAAGTACGATAACATTCATAACTAAATATGATGTACGTTATGACAACGGTTTCACCACTTAATTAAACGTGACTTCGTAAACTTTGGACAATCATTCTAAAGCTCACATTTAACCTTATCCAACCTTGACTTCCAAGAAAAGAGTCAAAACGCTGGTCGAAAAACATTGCTTTGGCACGTGACAGTCACGCCCGAAAATGTGCGAACCTTTATCACCCACCAATACGCCCATATAAAGAACACCCTAACCTAGCTCTCGTTTCAGTTCCTTTTCAATTCCACCGAAACGATGACGTGCTTGCCGCTAATCCTGTCACTCAAACTTCTACTGCTGGCAAACGAAGTTTCCTCGGCCATCCACAGTGCCGCCGTAAAAACTCCTGCAACCTTGCACTACGAATGCACTCAATATCTCCAACCGGACGACAATGGCAACTGTACCCCATATTGCATAGCATTAGCGGCTCGCTTCTGGGATGACGACCGAGACCGCCCATCTCGCACCATCAGCCGATTCTACCTCCCCGACTCTAACGACTGCAACTACTGGAACCGCACGGAGAAGTGTCTTCAAGAAACACTTGGAAATCTCCCATCTTGGAAAAGCTGTCAACGGGCGACCTGCGCCCTCATGTGTCACGATGATCAGTATGGGGAGCTGATCACCGAGCAGCCGTCCTTCATTCCCTTTACCGAGCTGCAGCATCGGCGAATCGTTCGGCAGTGTGTGGATATTCTGCAAATCGCGCCAGCAGCAAGGCAAGCGATTCTGGAGCAGGGTTTGCTAGCAGTACCGGAAGGCAGATGCCTGCTGCGATGTGTTATGCTACGAGAGGATCTGTACAACGATCGTGAAGGACCGAGGCTCAGCTGGCTGTGGATTCAGACCGAGGGGTTCGAAGATCGGTTCTACGATACGGCGCAGAAGTGCTACCCTATGTTGAAGCTGGAAACGTCGGAACCATGCCTCTTGGCAGCCAGGTTCGCCGCGGAGTGTCTGCCGTCCAGGATACCGATCGTGGACACGGTGTACCGGGCGTTGTGTATTTTGGGGAATAAACAACCTTCTTGTGAGGACCCATGTGATGATTAGATGATTTGTTTTTTTTTTTTTTTGCTGTAATGGAAGTATTCTGGAGTTATTTGAGCTCATCTAGTCACTAAGATCTAGGATGTGTGAACGTGGAATAGTTTCTCAATGGTTCGGTCGAAATTGGTGATGGAAACATGGATTTGGATCAGGAAAACTAGTTAGGGTGCTGCTGCGATAACGGAGCCTTGAGGGACTCCGGTCTCCTCGCTGAAACTTTTCGACCGCTTGTTCCCCACCAATACACGGAATGACCGGTCGGTCAAGAAGTTTCGTATGAAATACACCATACGCCCCTTCAAGCCCCAGTTTTTAAGTTTTTCCAGGACGGCTGGCGTCCACGTCCGGTTGAAGGTCTTAGAGATGTCCAATGAGATGATTTCAACGTGGTGTTCCTGGTCGTAAGCTTCATTGAGGACGTCCCCTAAAGTGGGAAAGTACGTGGACGTTCCGAATCCTTGTCGAAAGGCATGTTGTCGGTGGTCGAGCATGCTGTTGGTCTCAAGGAACATCTTGAGTCGACGGTTCACCATTCGTTTGAATACCTTGGCCATGCAGGATGTGAGAGCGATCGGCCGGAACTTAGATGTGCCCCTGTCTTTTTTGTTTGCCTTCGGGATGGGCACGACGAGATCCCTCCTCACAGCGTCGGGTAGGTATCCGAAACCCAGAGTTGGTTGAGCATCTCAAGTATGCAACATTTGCCCTCAAGAGGCAGCTTTTTTAAAAGTGGATACCCGAGAACGTCGGGTACCGCAGATTTTCCGTTGCTGCGGCTTAGTGCGTGCAGGAGTTCTTCCCAGGAGAAAGGCTCGTTGATCTCGAGGTTGTCCGTGTCGGGTGGGATGCTGAACTCAGCAACTGATGTACGGGTAGGTTTTACCAACCGCTGAAAGTGGCTCATGGTTTTTGAGATGTTGAGGTATCTCACTCCTTTATACCGTAGAGGCATGGCAGACTACCCAACGATGGTAAATGTGCTAAGTAGAGGTCAGAGTTCGATCAACACTATTTTGTCCACGCTTTGAATCAGCCTTGCGTTGAAGGAACGCAGCCTACGTTAGATCACGTTCGACTCCCACAAATCAAGTTGCAGACCTTTGATGGTAGCATTGATGAGTGGCTGAGCTTCCGTGATTTGTGTACTTCGTTGATTCACTGGAAACCCGATCCGCCCGATGTCGATAAGTTTCACTACCTGAAAGGGTCACTGGTCACTGATCAAGCTTGATCCGCTTTCCATCACAAAGGCGAATTATCAAGTGGTTTGGGAAACATTAGCGAAACGATACAGCGACAGTAAATTAATCAAGCGCCACCAGGTCCAAGCGTTGTTCAAGCTTCCAACGTTGGGTAAGGAGTTAGCGTCCAAGCTTCAGTCCTTGTTGGAAGGATTTGAGGGTACTCTTCAGAATCTGGATCAGCTTGTCCAACCGCAGGACTACAAGGATTTGCTGCTATTGGACATTCTTGGTTCTCGACTGTCACGCGCCGAGGATGGGAAGAATATGCAGTCTCCAAGGGTCAATATTCCGTTAAGGATCTAACTGAATTTCTCCAAAAACGGATTTGAGTTTTTAGTTCGCTTCCATCCAAATCTGTTGAACAAGTCACAACGTGGCGCAAGCATCTGGTGGTCAATGCGTGGCTTGTTCAGAAGTTCATCTCCTATACCAACGTCCGTCCTTTCAACGTTTAACGGTGTCCGCTTGAGATGAGCTGCTTCGATATCATGCGCTCTGCAGCAACTGCTTCAGACGTGGACATCAGGCTTATTGCAGAACTTTCACAGTGACAAACTACAATAATTAAACCGATAATAAAACGGTTCCAAGACCGATACTGTCGACGATCTTTATCCACCGAATTTCTTTAATCGATTCACTTTCTTCTTCATTGTGATCATACCACTTGTCTGTCCTTCATGTTATCAACGTCGAATGGAATTTCTTGATTCTCTTCTTCGTCCTTTTGTTTATCAGGCCTATCATCATTATACAAATTAAAGTCTTCATCAGGTTTATCCTTCTGCTTCGCGTTCTCTTGATGCTGTTGCTTCTTCGTCTGCTCTTGCGTCGAATTAGCATCCTTTACGTGCTGATACTCTTCCGATTCTTCTTCTTTATCGGCATCCTCTTTGATATCATAGTCATGACTCATATCAATCCCGTTCTTCACCCTGCAAAAACTGATTACATTTTTTTTACATTAAATTTATTTTTATTCAGTTGTTTTGTTTTACCATATTTTTACATTGTAAGTGATCAACATTTGTTATTCATTCTTTACTAAAATTACTGAAAGCCATTGCACAGTGGTCCAGAATGCAGATTTAGGTGGAATGATATGTTTTGAGCCTGAAATTGAAACTTTAGACTAAAAGTCTCTTCTACAAAGTTGTTCCTTATAGTTAGGCCCTCATTTTTATGACAATGATTTCTAGGGTGGTTCCTATTATCATTAAAATCAAAAATCTAACTTTTTTGATTGAATAAATTAAGGTATACATTCTTCATCAAAGTTATAGCTGAGCTAATTTCAAGCAACTTTGTTGAAAATAACTTTTTTGTATCTCTTACATTGGCCGATTAAGAGCTATTTTCTTGAATTGAGTTAGGGTGGCTCTTAAAAAAAACAGTTATTTTGCTCTAGTTTTCTTATTTCGAATTTCTCAGCAAAAAACCTTTTTTTTTTGTTTATCTCAACCAGAGATATTAACATTTGAAAAATGCATATTTTTAGTATAAAAACGTCAATAACTCTTTGCGTCTTCTTAAGATCTAAAAGTTATTTCAAGACACCTTTGCTGAGAAATTAGAAATAAGAAAACTAGAGCAAAGCAACTGTTTTTAAGAGCCACCCTAATTAAATTCAAGAAAATAGCTCTAAATCGGCCAATTTAAGAGATACAAAAAAGTTATTCCCAACAAAGTTGCTTGAAATTAGCTCAGCTATAACTTTGCCCAAGAATGTATACCTTAATTTATTCAAACTAAAAAGTTAGATTTTTTATTTTAATGATAATAGGAACCACCCTAGAATTCATTGTCATAAAAATGAGGGCCTAACTATAAGGAACAACTTTGTAGAAGAGACTTTTAAACTAAAGTTGTAATTTCAGGCTCAAAACATATTATTCCACCTAAATCTGCATTCTGGACCACTGTGCATTGGCTAATTTTTACTAATTGGTATTTATCATTTTACAGTGTGAACATTTGTTCTATTTTAAATTTTTAAATTTTTAATTTCCTATCTAACTACATTAAATCCTAACTAAGCCTACTATTTACAAAATTATGGGTAAAGATTTCTAATTCTTTCGTACTCTGAATTTAGAGTCCTAGTTTGGTGCCAACTGACGAGCGCAGTCATTCTCTGGTCGATTTGATCGAGATTTGCCAGCCAATGAACGTCGGCTATCCGTGTGCGCGGAAGCAGATTCAAAATCATCTTCAGGAACTTGTTCTGCAGGACTTGGAACTTCTTCCGATTTGTTTTAACACAACCCTTCCATACCGGAGACCCATACTCCAGCATAGGCGCAACAATCTGCCTGTAGACAGCCAGCTTGTTGACGGTGGATGCTCTCGAGCGACGACGGTTGATGATCGGATACCGACGTTTCAGCATGATGGTGCCTTTTTTGACTCGGTCTTCCACGAGCGACCGAAAGAGGAGCTTACTGTCGAGAATCAAGCCAAGGTAGCGTACCTCGGGTGACCACTCAGTTTCAGCGTTCATAACCTTTATCTTTCACGACGGTTTGAGCCGGTCGGTGTTGCTATGCGGAAACACAATGGTTTGCGTTTTGGCCGCGTTCACACATATCTTCCAGTCGGTGAGATATATGGTGTAGGCATCCAATCCGTTTTGGAGCTTCGATACGAGAGTGCGCATTACTCGTCCCTTGTAGCTGATTGCCGAATCGTCAGCAAACAGCGACAGTGTTCCACCTTGCGGCAGTGTCGGTATGTCCGATGTGTACAGATTGTACAATATGAGTCCCAGGATGCTTCCTTGAGGGATACCAGCGGGTACATCATACGGTTCCGAGAGAGCACTGCCTATGCATACTTGAGACGTCCTGCCGTCGAGGTAGTCCGAAATGATCTTCACCAGGTAGCTGGGGAAACGAAATTGCAGAAGCTTGTGCACCAGCCGTCGTGCCACACGTTATTGAATGCCTTTTCGATGTCCAGTATCGCCATGACCGTTGTCTTCAAGACCGACTTCGCCTGATTGATGAGGTTTGAGACCCGCTTGAGTTGGTCCACCGTCGAGTGACCTCGTCGGAATCCAAATTGCTCGTCCAGTAGGTTGTCGTTTGCCTCGGTGTGCTCGAGGAGTCTGGCGTAAATAAGTTTTTCGAACAACTTGCTAAGCGAGGAAAGCAAACTGATCGGACGGTAGCTTGACGGGTTGGTAGGATCCTGTTGTTTTCCTCAATACAAAAACTACCAGTCTCACTGCCAACACTCCTATACTCGGTTTTGAGGACGGCAAGTAGCACAAAATATCATGAGCGCAGAACAACGAGCAAACCCAATATCGACCAACAATCAGCTGACGAAATAAAATTGACTTCACACTTATTTTGCTATTTAATTACAAGTGGACAGACAAATTCACTTCACTACATTACAAGATGAGAATTTCACCATCTCGTTTCGATCTTCAGTGTCAACAATAACAAATTGCGATGGCTGATCCCACTGCGCGATCAGCTGCATGCGCATGTATGTGTGCCATTCATTTTGGTCATCTTCATCAGCCGTCGAGAACTGTCAGTGGACGGGTGCGTTCACGGTATTCGCCCATTCGCAACTGGGTGTTCACTTTCACCGACCGCAACCCTTTCGCAACCGGGTGCTCGTTTTTACCAACGGTAACATTCCCCCACCCGTAAACCCTGTCGCTGATTCACTCGGGAACAGTACGGGGATTACTATTTTCCACTTCAATCTCCAAAACGGCTAACTTCGATACTGGTCGCAGCTTCTCACCCCGGCTGGTCTGCACGGACGCTGAGCGGATTCTCCCATCACTGCCAACGAACACTTGCGTCACCAGGCCTCGCTCCCAGGTATTCCGCTTTTCGCCATCAGCCACAAACACCAGATCTCCTATCACCACTTTTCGATGATCCAAGTACCACTTCGACCGTCTGTTCAGGGTCGGCAGATACTCCCGCTGCCAACGATCCCAAAATCCATCCGCTAACTGCTGCGCTTGACTATAGCTGCTCCGCAACGTATCAGCCAAATCCACCGGAATCCTCGACGGTAGACATTCGGCCGACGATCGACCACGCAGGAAGTGATTTGGTGTTAGCGCTTCTTTGTCTTCCTTCACGTTGATTGACACGTACGGAAGTGGACGTGAGTTGACCAGGTTCTTAGCCTCGATCAGTGCAGTCTGCAGGATCTCATCCGTCAGCTTCCAGCCATCCGTGAAGACATGCAGTGCCTCTTTCACCGAGCGTACCATTCTCTCCCAAGCGCCTCCCATATGTGGCGCTGAAGGTGGGTTAAACGTCCAACGGGTCCTTGCACCAGTGAACGTGTCCGCACAGGCAACGTTGATCTCCTTCACCAGATCTCGATTGGCACCGACGAAATTCGTACCGTTGTCCGAGAAGATCTCAATCGGACTGCCACGTCGCTTCACAAATCTCCTAATCGCCATTTTGCATTACTCCGTCGTCAGGCTGTGCGCCACCTCCAAGTGCACCGCTCTGACAGTTAAGCACGTGAACAGTGCCACCCATCTTTTCTCCTTCTGAACTCCTAATGTAAGTTGTTTGTTATTAATGATAAGTGCATCTGTGATTAATGTTTGTTGTATTAAAATTTTAGTTTGATTATCGCCGAGAGCATACTTTGTAAAATAGTTTTCTATGCTCGATCTGAAGGACTGCGAGCAACAGATCCTTTCCCGGCTTCGGTATCGGTACAACCTTGAACCGTTTCCAGGTAGCTGGGAAGTATCCAAGCTCCAGACAGCGATTGAAGACGTTCACAAGAAGAGTATGTCCTTTCGGTCCCAAATTCTTCAGGACAATGGTGAACAGTCCGTCGAAACCCGGTGCCTTCATGTTCGTCGTCGACTTGATGGTGTTCACCAGCTCATCAAGTGTGATTTTCCGGTCCGCCGGAAGCTCTCTAAGCTCAGTAGCTAGCTGGTAGACGCTCTCAAGCACCGGACCCTCCATCGGGCTGACAATATCTCGACCCAGATTATGCGAAGCCATAAAATGTTGAGAAATGGAGCTCGCCTTTTCGACGGTTGTTATGTGAACCTCATTATCAAGTCTAAGAGGTGGCATGGGCTTTGGTTTGTTTTTAAGCACCGTTTTTCCGCTTCGCCTATGTCATCGGAGAGCGCTTGCAGCACGCTATCGATTTCTTCCGTCGTCGTTAATGCAGGATTTTTGACCAATCGATCCTCGATTAACCGCTGGAGTTGAGGCCAGTTCGCTCGATCATAGTTTCGCCTACAATGCTGCTGACGTTGGTCGGATGACAGATCGGTAATGACACGGAGCTCAGAGCAACCATCCGCCATGTTGGTGAGAATGATGTCGAGGGTGGACCCGACACCGGCTGGTGAGTAGAAGGTAGGCGAGTCCGGATGGAGGACCACGTAGTGTCGAGCACTGCTCCGTTCTTGTTACTTCTTGCATTGCCCCACAGCGAGTGGCGTGCGTTGAGATCACCGGCGAGGATAAACTTACCCTTCCAACGAGTCAACTTCTGGGTGTCATTCTTGAGACGATCGATTGTTCCATCCGATTCCTTACATTGGGCATGGCAGTAGATGGCAATGAGTGTGATGAGACCATCCGGCTATGCCAGCTCGACTCCAATGGCTTCCACGAACGATAGACGAAAATCAGGTAGCATCCTGTACTCCAGTCCTCTCATAATGGCAATGGCAACACCCTCTGTGCTCGAACTCAGTCCAGTCTAGCAATTGTGTGATTTGGCAGGCTAAAGTTGACCTCCGGCTTGAGATACGTCTCGGTTAGAAACGCGACAATGTTGGCGCAGGAAATCTACGATTTCCAGCTGTTTTCTCGCCACTGAATGGGCTTTCCAATTAAGGGCGTTGATGGTGAACGTGAAAGTTCGTCATGAAGTGCATCATTTGCACCATCATTTTTTGCATTTCACTGACAAGCGTTGTCAGATGACTGATTACCTGCGTCAGACCATCGGTTGGAGGGACCAACGGTACAGCACCAGGCAGGGTTCCCCAGAATCCTGGACGAGTGCTGCTTGGTTCGGCTTGCGTCGAATTCCTATACTGCCTTCTGGGCAGGGGAAGGGGAGGAAGGTTTGGTACGCGTCCTTCGATTGGAGGAAGCGGTGGAAAATCATTTTCCAGCTCGATTCCGGGTAGTTGCTTCTTTTTCTGCTGTCTCGGCTGGCTTGCTTTCTTCCGTAGTGCGATGAATTCGGCCCGCTTGGGACACGATCGACTAGTCGATGTGTGGGCATTCCCGCAGTTGGCACAGGTTGGCTGCTTGTCCTTCATGTCCACGATGCATTGGGCAGTGACAGGTTGTTGGCCGCATTTGGAGCAACGCGATTTCATATGGCAGTTGTGCGCGCCATGTCCGAAATTCAAGCAGCTGGTACACTGCGTCACTTCACGGTGGACCGGCTTGTACCGCTCCCACTCGACGACGGTACTGAGCAGCGTTCGGATGCATTGAAGCTGCCTCATGTTTGTGGATCCGCCAACCAAATGCAGCAGGTACAGTTGGTCGCGATACTTGATACCCTCGTTGTGGCGTTTGATCACGAAAACCTTCCTTCCACAACCTTGAAGGGCTTCGTCGACGGCACGTCGTGGGTGAAATATCCCACCTTCTAGAGTTGCAGTGTTTCCGCCACGGATTTATAATGTTCCGCCGAGGAGACGGTGATTTTCACGCCATCAGCGCAGAGACGGAATTCGGCCCGTAGCCCTTTACGGACTAGCACATTCAGATTGTCAAGCAGCTCGCGTGGCTGTCCCTTGACCAGCGAATCCAAACACATAAAGCAACCATCGATACAGACAAAACGCTTGCTACGACTACCATGACAAACTCTGACTACAACACAGCTCGATCGGAGTGCTAGAATGATAATGATATATTGCTTGCCTGCTTTGTTGCAATATACACGGATAAGGACATACCGTTCCGATTCAAATTTCGGACGATTCAAATTTCGGACGATTCAAATTTCGGACACTTTCATTTTTAATTAAATATTACATTCAGTTAGAAACAAAGTAATAATGTTAGATGATCGTGGAGGGCACTAGTCAAAAAAATTTAAAATTTACAAGACATGTGGATCATATTTGACCGAGATAATCAACTTTTAAAAGTGTCCGAAATTCGAGTTTAAGTGTCCGAAATTTGAATCGGCACGGTAGCTTGATCTGAATCGAGAAAAGACATAACAAAAAAAATCCAATTAACACACGTGTATCATCTTCGGCTTTACTTCGTGAAACAGCTTGTCAACAATTTGCTCGTTTCCTTCTACCGCCCCGAATGAGCTGTGTCGCACGGGCTGCTTGTCATGAAAAAGAAGGAAGAAGATTATATCATTATAGCTTTCCACTTCTGACATAGCATTATCATTCGGTTCGTTGATCGCTTGTCATTTTGTCATTTGGAGATATTTTTGATTCCTTGCCCTTGACGTAGAAAGGAGGCAACTTCTCCTTTTTCTCAACGCTTTCACGCCTTTCGCCATCAGCGTCCTGGAGCAGCGAGAACTGGTTGAGGGCTAGCACCCACTTCGTATGTAAGGCATCGACATTGTTATCCGCCGGCCGCTTGCCGCCTTGCTTCTGGCTACCACTTGGGCTCGGTTTACCCATGCTTGGGTTGAACGAAAATCCGTTCGACAACGCTGTCGTATTTCGCCATTTCGGGATGAAATCAAATAACGTTTTACGCGTTTTGTAAACCCGAGCAAAATCGCGACTGCTCTAGGCAAATATCGATCACTGAATGACGCCGTTTTTTATTCTCAAAGCTTCCAGTCTTGCCGGTGAACCTGAGCTAAGGGCGAAGCTTTGGGTTTTTTTTTATTTAGCGTTTGAATTCTTCCGTTCCATCTCAGAGCTTTTCAAAAATTCTCAACTGCTAAATTACCCCAGTGCATCTTGCTAGAATTTATTGAAAGCTTTCGCTTGAAATATTTCACCAGGAATAGCTGTCAAAGTAGAATATGGTTCAGTGGAAGTTTTATTACTTATTTACTTTAGTCGTGTCATAGCAACTGTTATTTACTTCACAGTGACCCACTGACCTACTTTCACTTTTATTCTACGCGTACCTAGTGCCCTAAATTTTCATTCGGCTGTGCTAGTGTCTTATTTACTACACACGCGCGAGATAAAAAAACTTGCGAAAACACGGGAGAAAAGAATACTTGCGTTCGACCACACTGTGTGCTGATCGTAGTCCTGAGAGTGAAAAAAAAAACTGATTGAATATTCAAAGTTTTTTATGTTACTTCATATGCGAAATTTGCGATTTTCAGAGTTGGTTGGAAATGCTATCTAACATGAAGCTTTAGTGTGATAATTTATTAGCTATAGAATGGTCTTTAGGAGACGGTTCCGTTAGAGTACGGCAGTATGAAAATTGAATAGAAGTTGAAAATGAGCGAAGGGCCATTAATGTGACAGTACAAAGTCAAACGCACACCTTTTGCCTAACCCGTACGATGTAGGCGGAGATTTGAAGTGTGTCTTCAAATCTACAGATAGATAGATAGCATTTCCAACCAACTCTGATTACAAATGTTTACGATTTTATCCAGGTCCACAAATTCCTCTTCGCCGATTCCGCCTCTGGAGTGATTGCAGTTTTCACGTCCAGAATGTATGCGTGCTAAGAACTACCCAGATGCTTCAACAGGCGCAACGTGTCTAGATTGAGTGAATGAACACTCGCTACTTAGTCGTAGTTAACCGAAGAATTACCGGTCAAAGATTTCAGCAGGAACTATTCGTACAGCGGCATCATTTCCACCGGGAAGTCGTGGTTGTACTCCTCGGGAGTTTCAATGACTGCTGCAAACTTGCGATATTCATTCATCTGTTCGGTTGAGGGCGAAAACCTCTTAAATGGAGGCGAGTTGAAGTTGTGCTTGTAGAAGCTGGTACACCGTTTAGAAGCCCTTTTTCAGCCATATGCCACACACCAGAAAATTCTGAATTTTACTGGCGATGTAAACATCCATGCATGCAAACATTCATGCATGTAAACATCCTTTTCACGTAAATTAGCAACTTGCAAGAAATGTTGCAAACAAAAGTGGACAGTTGCATACAATATATGGAATATTGCATGACATGTCTCATAAATTTACACGATCTATTATCTAAATTTGTATGATATAGGGTTAACTACCCCATTTCCGGCCTACCAAGCAATACCCAGCACTTAGTCGTTCTTAATTTAGCGTATTTTAGCAGCAAACGGAATGTTATTATAACTGATGGCTTACAAATTTATTTACCTTTCCATACGTACCGTAAGATTTGATAAAGATAAACCAATCGTTGAGATATTGTCAAAAGTCTAACACTGCTTCTTGACGCCAAACTCGGCCTACGGATTCTAAACTCGGCCTAATGCATTACAACGCCATTGAAACGCCTATGAATTCACTTCGGCCTATTGGATGAAGATAAAAATTGATTCGGTCGGAGCGCTTCTTTTGTTTTTGGGAATAATGGGTGCAAACCTTCATATCACGCGTTCTCATTGACTTCGTTCCGTAGAGCTTATTAACTAAAGTATCGTACCAAACGCATAATTGACTTGTTAACTCTGAAATCAAGGATTTGTTTGAAGTTTTCTGCTCGATAGGCCCAAAATGGGCGATTAGGCCGAAGTAGTTCTCTACCCTATGACGCTCCATTTATGTGCATCATAGTAACGGAAATTTACACTACTTTTTTTTAGCTGTGCAACCTTATATTGCTAAAACTTAATTTAGAGAGCCTATTGGTTATCTCCCCAAGCAACACACATCCATCAAAATAGGTTGCTGCAACTTGATTGTGACTGAAATAGGGTGCATACAAGTAACCACAACAGTTGAATGACAAGTGTGCTGCTAGGGTCAACAGGGAGGTACGAACAAAATGGTTGATTGCTACATAATGCAAAACATGATTCAATCAACGTTTGTTTGTTTTGAGTGACTAGCTGAATAAATTATCCAATATCCTCCCCTAAGTTGACTGAACTTCAAATAAATACAGCAATGTTTAGCTCCACCCCAGCCGTGGCAGTTGAATATTTATTACAGCAGCTAACAACCCAGCTCGTCAAAAACCGATTCGTAACTTAGCAGCCTCAGTCTTAGAGGTTGAGTTGGCGGTTGAGTTGGGATTAAATTTTTGTTTTCCCCCTCAGCGCTTGAATGATTTTTGGAAACAGTGGAAAAAGTGAAATCATTTCCCGTAGACCAACACAGCTCAACCCGATCGACCCAATGTGAGCAAACAATACGAAAATTTCTCGTTGGGATCGGAAGAAAGCTGCACCACCCACTGCGGATAAAAGAGTAATAATTAAGCGATCTTTTTTTCCAAAAGTAATAAATCGAAAAACGAACACCTTTTCACCTTGGATTGGATAACGTTAGGTCGTTTTTTTTTCTTACCAGTGAATTTGACGGCAGCACCACCGTTACAATTCCAGCTCAGCTGACTTCACTCGAGCGCGCTTCGTTTGGAGCAAGTTCCGAGTGAATGCAGCGATTAATTACTCCAGAGTGGCGGCAGCCTCTTTCCTCCGGTAGAGTTAACGATTGACGACAAATTCGACACAGCAATCGACACCGCTTTCGATGGTTGAGTTGAAACAACTGAGCAGTGAAAAAGTGAAACTCCTTTCGCGAATTCAGAGCAAATTGGTGACACCGATGAGCGGTGAGCGATAAGCCTAATAACATATCAGATGCAATCTTAGCTACCCGAACTGTTTCGAAGAAATCAGATATCCGTAAGTGATATTCTATTTCCCAAAGAACCGTTCGGCGGCTTCTACTGCTCCCACGACTACGAAGCATTGTGATCAACGAGCATGAAGAATCAAATTTTGAAAGGGCGCGTAGCGCCACCACCGCCGTTCCCTTGTCCCACATTTCACACATCTGCGATCTGAGATCAACTCCCCTCAAAAGAAAAAAAAAAAAAAAGCGTCATTAGAACGGTTTCGGGCCCGGTTCCGAGGGAATCAAGTTTTTCGACTCACACACGATGCGGAGTTGGACGGAAAATGAAACCAACTGCCGACCGGGCTGCCGGCCGGTTGACACATATTTTGGTGCTGCGTGGTGATCATGATCGCCCAGACGAGACGAGGACCCAGTTGATGGTCCGCTTTTGATGGCCGCATCAGCACCAATTAAAAGAAAGCCACACCAGCCAAGCTGGACGTCCCACAGAGGGACGGACGGCCTTCGTTTCGCTTTTATCGTACCCTTTACGGTGTTGTCCCTCCCCGGTGCGTATAATTTTAAACTTGTTATAAATCCATTGCCAAAGTGCCGAATAGAAGGGATGAGGAGGGGTGGTGGGTGGGGGCAGTTCTTGCGGGACTTTCGTTCATATGGAGTGGATAGACGTGAAGGGAAAAAAATCGAGCTCGCCTCAAATTGGTACAGATTTGAATCTGGATCGAATCAGTTCAGTTGATCAGGTTTTCCTTGGATTGTTGGATTATTTTCATGTTTAAAGTTTGGAGGAATACCATGTGGAAACATCTCCCGGGGACTACCGAGCGATATTTCTGCGCCCAGTATACATTTATTAATAGGTTTTTGGATCTTACCATATGCACCCATGCAGAAAAAACCTTCGTTTTTTTGACGTAGGATTACGTCTTTCGGCAACAAATTGGAGGTACAATTTCAAAAAAAAAAACAAAATCGACCGCGTTACGAAAAGTGGTCAGGTTTTGACCACTTATAACTCTGTCAATAGCTGATGGATTTTAATTCTAAACAAGCTAACCGATTGGAAACTTTTCTATGAATCTGAACACTTTATCAATTTGCAATAGGTCGCTATTGAAAATCATACCAATGCACACTTAGAAAAAATCATGTAAATGTAGGTGCTCTGAGAGTGACATATACGAGCGTCAATTTTGACATAAATTTGAGTCATAAAAGACGCGAATTATAGCTCAATCAAACGTACTTTTCGTTGAGCAACGAACTTTTCGGTCTCGGAGCACTTAATATTACATGACATGTTTGTTTACGTCTCATCGTTTATGTCAAAGACGGATTCCGTCACATGTAAAATTAGTTATTTATGAGTGTGTGTGTCCAACTGTTGCAATGGTGATCAAAATTATCACCGGTTGCCTACAAAAAGTGCTTTCCCCAACAGAGATTTCAAAATCGCATTCCATCCGGTCTCACCGAACGGTGCTTATTTAATCAGCGTGCTTGATGGTGTCCGGTTGGTCGTCATCATCATCAGCAGCAGCAGCAGTGCTTTCCGCGCGTGGCGTTTAACATTGTTCTCCAGTACACAGCGAAAGGCTGGAAGGAGGAAGAAGCCGCACCGCTACTGATCGGATTCAGTTGCTCGTCGTGATCTGCTGTGGAACATCTATGCCAAGCGCGTCATCCTCGTTCCAAACTACATACAGCTTGCCAGCCTCATCCATGTTGAACACCCTAATAGCTCAGCATTACTCCAACTATCATGACAAAACGCTCGCCTTGCTGCCAGCCATACATCCCCCCCCCCCAATGTTTTTTTTGATAATGTACCCAGTGACCAAGCGTTTGTGGTCAAATGCGTAACAGTTTTGGAGTGGTACATCAAAATTCTCGAAAAGACCGAATGACCTTGTAAATTCACCACATACACTTCGAATTGAGGTAAGGTTTCTCCAGGATGCTAGGAAAAATCAAAAATATCTTGCGATCGGAAAATTTTAGCGAGAAATTACTCCAATTAATTTTTGCTTTTTTTTTATTATTATCTATTGAATAAACCAATGGATCACAAAATTCGAGCAGTTTAAAATGACGTTTCCTACCACTCGAACTTTTACGTGGAACAATATTTTGATATTTTTTCTTCTACAACCTCAAGAAAATAGGGTCTTATTTGTAATATGCTGGAAAGATCTGGAATTTATTGTTTCATTTTCGTAAACTCGCTGGTAGAAGGTCGTTCCAAAACTGCTCGACAATTTGATTAATTCCGTCAGTTTTGTGCACGAAAATGCGTAATTTTTACATCAGAGAACGAGGCGTTTCTGTGATGGAAAAAAGTTGTTTCCCTAGCACAGTCGCCGACTGTTGATACCGAGCATGTAAGCCTAAGTCAAATCTACGGTCGTGTCTTGGATACAACCTCATACTTTTTAGAAATAGCAATTTCTATATGATCTAAAGAGAATCCAGCAGACTTCAACTGAAAGTGGACGAGTTTTTTCCCTATCTGTAATTTGTTGCAAGAAATCTGAACGCATACTTCCGCCCAAATCCACATTGTTATTTGTTTTGTGAAAGCATATTGCTGACGGATTCTTGACAAAATGTGAGCATAATTATATTCAAATATTTTTATTTTATTTCGTGAATCACAAGTTTACTTTTTGAACTGTTCTCTGTTCTGGGATCCAGGGAAATACGTTTTACTTTTCCCAATTCTCGGGCAATTGAAACCCCATTCTCAAATAAAACCCGAGCTTCGATTTTCAATGTTTGTTATTTACCTGAATTCTTGGAAATTATTTCTAGTTCCAGAATGCTTTTGAAATCTTTAAGTTTGATATTGGATTTTTTTTCTCTGTTGAGACTGGTTTGTACAAAAATTCTCCCAAAAAAATAAATTCCTAGAATTGAAAAAAAAAATGTTGTAAGCTAAGAACTTACTTACTTACTTAACGATCCTGCGCACCTCCAGATGTGCAAAGGGCCTTTGTGAAAGATTTCCATCCTGGGCGGTTACTAGCTTTGGCCTTGACCTGTGCCCAAGTCAAATTTCGGTCATCGTTCTTAACCCTCCGTTACTCGCGCTGTTGTACTTTGTACAACACACATGAGTTTTCCATTGTCATTTTGCAGCCAAGCTACCAATCGATCTGAAATCCACGAGTATTCCTCAAAAAACTTGTTTTGATCTGAACAAGCTGAATGTTGATAACAGTAAACACCTAAAAATTGCGGGTAATAGGGAAAATGTAAATGGAATACTACGTGGGATTTGACTGAATTGATTACAACATGCAATATATCGAGATCCTGACCAGATAGAAAGTTACTGTCTCCGACAAAGTTGTTCAGAATGGGGCGACCCCGACGTAGTGGTTAGCATCCATACCTCTCACGCCAAAGTCACGAGTTCAAATCTCACCTCCGGACAAGTCACGAATGACCCAAAATTTTAAAGTGACTATAATGAAAAAAAAAAAAAGTTGTTCAGAAGATCATAGCCTTGTCGTGCTGGTGGCCATTAGTTCAGAATTGTATCACTACGTAGCGCTAGTATACATGTGAAATTCTTGCATGTGATATGTCTCGAGATCCTGACCAGATAGAAAGTTACTGTCTTTCACAAAGTTTTTCAGGAGGTCAAAGCCTATTGCTTGGTGCTCAATAGTTCAGAATTTGCTCACTACGTGACGCTAGTATACACGTGTAACTCTCATATAAAATATCTCGAGTTCCCAATCAGATAGAAAGGTACTGTCTTCGGCATAGTTGTTCAGGAGATCAAGGCCTTTCCCCATGTGGACGGTAGTTCAGAGTTTTCTCACTTCGCGGCGCTACTATACATGTGAAATTCTCGCATATAAAATATCTCTAGGTCCAGATAGAAAGTAAATGTATTTGGCATAGTTTTTCAGAAAGTCAAGATCTTTTTGCTGGGTGACAATAGTTCAGAAGTTTCTCACTATGCGGCGCTAGTACATACGTGCTTTCTTGCATATTCAGCTCGAGATCTCGATCAGCTAGAAAGTTGCTGTCTTTTTCAAAGTTGTTTAGAGGGTCAAGACTTTTTGGCTGGTAGACAGTAGTTAAGAATTTTCTCACCACGTGGCAAGTTTGGCAAGTGTAGGTACATCCAAAGTCATAAAGAAAAGGCCTGATAATATGAAATTATCATCTCATTTATTATACCGCTATTCCTACGCTGCTGGGAGTGTGACGTCGAATTTATCGTTAAATACGCCTTATCCTAAATCCAATCGAGAAGAATCTACTCGGTTCGTCTAAAATGTGTAATGTAATGTAAAATGTATAAAATATATACACACGAGTTAGCCAGTCGAGCCATAGGACTATCTCAGTCGTGAGATTGTTTTACTCAGTTGTCTGGAGAAATTTCCAAAAGCGTAGTTCACTCAGCGCTGAGTAACCTACACTCCCGATCATAAGCTTAAATACACCCCCAAAATACATGCAAATGTGTTTTGTTCAAAGCTCTCTCAGTTTGCGTCCAAGTTTTGATCTCCTTAGGTTATTTGAATGGTAAGCATAAGGGTTCTACTACTACTTTTAATTTCAAATATTTTTTTCAACTCAATTCTGAGAAAATCAATCATGATTCTTCGGAGTAATTTTTGAAAAATAGTGAAACTTTGGGTGAACCTTTGGTAAACAAAATTTGAAAATTATATTGAGCAATTTGCCTCTTCGTATTTCCATTCAAAATTTTTCAAATGTTCTAAAAAGAACAAAAATTGAACGTAAAATAAAAAAGATATGAACATAACACATTTGAATTTTTTTTGGGTGTCCTTAAACCTATATTCGGGAGTGTACGGTTTTATAAATTTCTCCATTCAACTGAGCAAAAGTGCCTCACTCTCTGAGTTAGTCTCGTTATCCGTGCACACGTAAATACAGGGATTTTTGACGTAGGACTACGTCACTTTGTGAAAACCGAAAATGGAACATGTAACAAATCAAGAAAGATTTTGAACGTTAATAACTCAGCTGCCCCTGGTCCAATTACAATAATTTTATCACCAATCGATCAGAAATATGGCTACACATCGATAACAATGCTCTCGAATGTTGATTTTCAACTAGAAACTATTGAAAAACTGGTAAATGTCCAGCATTGTCCAAAAGCGTCGAATTAACTAACAAATCCACCAATTACCTACATGCATATGCTGTTTCCCCAGCACAGTCGTCAGAGAGTAGTAAGTAGACGAAACAAGTCGAAGTGGCATTCGCCTCCGAACCTCGGGTGCTTGCGAATAGGGAGGATGGAATTGCGTAATATTTTGCACACTCATCGCCATACTCAGAACCACACGCTCCCAACGACCACACCACTGTGTGGTGGTGTTCAGTCGTCGAAATTAGTAGCAGCAGTAGCAGGGCTTTCGGCGTGTGGCGTTGGAAATTGTTCTCCAGTAACAACGAAAGGCTGCCTGCAAGCAGCGCGCTGCAGAGCCCACATAAGCAACCATCAAAGGAGGAAGAAGCTGCACCACTATGCTATGGATCGGAATCAGTAGTTCTTCGTGAGTCGCTGCGGGTCGGTCATCTATGCCAAGCGTGTCACCCTCGCTCCAAATGACATACAGCTCGACAGCCTCATACGTTTTGAATACCCAGCTTAGAATTACTCAACCATCACTTCAAAACGCTCCTTTTCAGGACCACCATAAATTTGTTAAGAGTATTATTTGGACATTTGTCAAGGTCATCAGTTCCCGCAAGCAGCTAGCTATCAAGGCTCAACCTGGTCTCTATAGAAGGTGTGGAATTGTAGGCCCGAATGTATTGGTGAGATTAATCATCGTCCGACCATTTTCCAGAACACGCTGGTAAGAAGTGTTAAAAGTCCATATAGAATTAGAGAGAAGTGGGAATAATTCGCATTTCAGTCCCCAGAAAGCCAATAAAATAAAATTTGTGAGAAAATTAGCTCTCACGAGTTCAATCCCTCGAAGTTCCTCCTTTTTTAAATATTCTGCAGAAACGATACTTTCCGCCCCGCCCCATTGATATAATTCGGAAGGAAATCCTGTGAGGGGTGAATTGAATACACTTTAATACCAAAATTCACAAAACTTAAAAATTCATAAATAACCAAAAAATCTAAATACACCTTTTAAAGTCGGGTAGATGAATCGAAAATACTCAAGTTGACAGTCCTTTGGATTCTCTTCATCAACTTTCTCTTTGAAATAAATACTACAAACTTGATACGATTAAAAATATAAAACGGAAAGAGTTAAGATAATTGATGATTGATCAATTAAAAGAACTATATGTTCACATTTGTTCCGTCGACTAGCGGTCCTACGTCAAGCTTCTGTTCGTGCCCCTAGGCACAGACCCTCCTACTTTTTTTTGTTCTAGACCCCATCGATAAGACATTTTTAAATTACCCTAAAATGAAAGGGAGACTCTAAACATTCATTTGGTGGAAGTTTCAGCGATATTGATCTTTAAAGATAATGTTTTCCATCTGAGATACGTGTTACCACTAATTTATCAGAGGTCTACAAGTGGAACGAATCACCCCAATTTATGTATCCACAAATCTGCATGAAAATCTTCACCAGTAAAAGAAATCCAGAATATAGTTGTCTTATCTCACTTAGGCTGATGTAAATTGTTTTTTTATGATATTTGATATGCGAGAATTGCCCGCCAAGTTTTAAGAAACTTCTGGACTACTTTTCATCAGCGAAAAGATCTTTATCTGCTTAACAGCTTTGCCAAAAACAGTAAATTTCTAGCTGTTCAGGATCTCGAGATATATATATGTGAAGATTTCACGTATATCCTAGCGCCGCGTAGTGAGAAAATTCTGTACTGTCGACCAACGACAGTTTAGCAGGTCTTGAAATATATCTAATGCGAGAATTGCACGTGTATACAAGCGCAATTGAATTTCTGTACACCAGCCAAAAGGCCTTGGTCCCCTGAACAACTTTGCCCAAGACAGTAACATTCTATTTGGTCAGGACCTCGTGATATTTTGAGGTGAAAATTTCACGTGTCTACTAGCGCCACTAAGGAAATTCTCAACTATTATGCACCAAGCAATAGGCTTTGACCTCCTGAACAACTTTGTCGAAGACAGTAACTTTCTATCTGGTCAGGATCTAGAAACAAACCACATGCGAGAATTTCACATGTATACTAGCACTACGTAGTGAAACAATTTTGAACTACTTTGCACTAGCGAAAAAGTTATGACCTCTTGAACAACTTTGTCGCCGACAGTAACTTTCTATCTGATCAGAATCTCGAGATATTTTACATGCGAGAATTTTGCGTATATACTAACGCCGCGTAGTGTGGAAATTCTGAACTATTGTGCACCAAGCAGTAGGCAATAGACATTGAACAACTTTTTCGAAGACAGTTATTTTTTACCTGTTCAGGATCTCGAGCTATAGCATACGCGAGAATTGTTCTCGTTTACTAGTGCCACATGGTGAGAAAATTCTGGGCTAAATACTGTTCACCATCCAAAAAGTCTTGACCCCCTGAACAAGTTTGCCCAAAACAATAACTTTCTATCTGCTCAGGATCTCGAACTATTGTATATGCGGGAATTGCATGTGGATACTAGCACCGCGTAGTGAGAAAATTCTGAACAACTTTCCACCAACGAAAAGATCTTGACTTCCTGAACAACTTTGCCAAAGACATTTACGCCCTATCTGGTCAGGATGTGTCACATGCGAGAACTTAACATGTATATGAGCGCTACCTAGTGAGAAGATTCTGAACTACTGTTTACCAAAAAAAAAGTTTATGATCTCCTGAACAGCTTTGCCAAACACAGTAACTTTCTATCTGGTCAGGATCTCGAGATATTAAATATGAGAATTTCATGTGTCCACTAGCGCCGCGTATTGAGAAAATTCTGAACAACTGTCTACCTGCAAAAAGGCCTTGACCTCCTGAACAACTATGCCGAAGACAGTACCTTTCTATCTGGTTGGGAACTCGAGCTATTGTATATGCGAAAATTGCACGAATATACTAGCGCCACATAGTGAGAATTTTCTGAACTACTCTCCACCAGCAAAAAGATTATGATCTCTAAAACAACTTTGCCGGAGACAGTATGTTTTTATCTGGTCAGGATCCTGAGATTTCCCATGTTGTAGCCAATTAAGTCAAATCCCACGTAGTACGGACACCGTTTACGCGATTTTCATTTACATTTTCTCTATTATCCGCATTGCTTGGGGGTTAACTGTGATAAAAATTTAGCTTGTTTAGTTAAAAACAAGTTCAGGATCTCGAGCTATAGCATACTAGCGCCACATGGTGAGAAAATTCTGGGCTACTGTCCACCATTCAAATAGTCTTGACCCCCTGAACAAGTTTGCCCAAAACAGTAACTTTGTATCTGCTCAGGATCTCGAGCTATTGTATATGCGGGAATTGCATGTGTATACTAGCACTGCGTAGTGAGAAAATTCTGAACAACTATCCACGAACGAAAAGATCTTGACTTCCTGAATAACTTTGTCAACGACATTTACTCTCTATCTGGTCAGGATGTATCACATGCGAGAGCTTAATATGTATATGAGTGCTACCTAGTGAGAAGATTCTGAACTACTGTTCACCAGCATACAGTTTATGATCTCCTGAACAGCTTTGCCAAATACAGTAACTTTCTATCTGGTCAGGATCTAGAGATATTAAATATGAGAATTTCATGTGTGCACTAGCGCCGCGTAGTGAGAAAATTCTGAACAACTGTCTACCTGCGAAAAGGCTTTGACCTCCTGAACAACTATGCCAAAGACAGTACCTTTCTATCTGGTTGGGAACTCGAGCTACTGTATATGCGAAAATTGCATGAATATACTAGCGCCACGTAGTGAGAATTTTCTGAACTACTATCTACCAGCAAAAAGGTTATCTATCTTATCTCTAGAACAACTTTGCCGAAAATAGTATGTTTTTATCTGGTCAGGATCCCGAGATTTCCCATGTTGTAAGCAATTAAGTCAAATCCCACGTAGAACGGACACCGTTTACGCGATTTCCATTTACATTTTCTCTATTATCCGCATTATTTGGGGGTTAACTGTGATATAAGTCTAGCTTGTTTAGTTAAAAACAAGTTTTTTAAGGAATACCCGTTGGTTTCATATCGAATGGTAGCTCGGCTGCAAAATGGCAATGGAAAACTCACACCGTTGTACAAAGTACAACGCGCGAGTACTCGTGTTGCAAAAGTTGGCGCGAGTAACGGAGGGTTAATTTCACTGTTTAGGCTCCGCCGCCACGAACCTCTGGGTCTGCCTCTGCTGCGATGTCCTGCTGGATTCCAGTCCAGTGCTTGCTTGCAGATTTCGTTTCCCCTCCTTCTTAGTGTGTGGCCGACCCACCTCCACTTCCGTTCACGAATTTCTGTCTCTATCGGCCCTTCTGATGGCACAAACGATGAAGCTCGGAATTTGAGATCCAATTGTGGGACCACCCGGCACGAATTATGTACCGCAGGCATCGGTTGATAAACATCTGCAGTTTCTGAGCGTTCTCCGCTGATACACAGCATGTTTCACTGGCGTATAACAGCACAGACTTCACGTTCGAGTTAAAAATTCGGATTTTGGTGCGTTGACTGATCTGATTCGCTCTCCATACATTTCGCAAACTGGCAAAAGCCCGTCTTCTTAATCCGTGCACCTATGTGGTGCCACCGTCCGACGCAATCTGGCTGCCAAGATATTGGAAGCTTTTGACTTTCTCCACTGCCTGCCCAGCTACCATGAAATTGGGACGGTTTTCCTTGTTGACATCCAACGATTTGGTCTTGTTGACGTTGATGGTTAGACCTGCTTCAGATGAGCGTTCCACAAGGTCGTCGAGCCTACTCTGCATGTCAGAGCGCCGTTGTGCTAATAACGCAACACCATCAACCAAATCGAAGTCGTTGAGATGCTCCATAGTAATAGGCTGCCACAGCAAGCCACGGTTCGGTACACGATCAACGGCTCCAACCATGATCTCGTCGATTACGATGAGGAACAGTAGCGGTGATAATATACATTCTTGCCTCACACCCGCGATTACCCGAATTGGGTCAGACAAAAAGCTCCGTTGTGCAACACTCTGCATGAGAAAGCCTCGTACTGCGCTTAGATGAGGTTGACGATCTTTCAGGGACTCCCTTGCGTCTCAGAGCGCCCCACAAGTTTTCGTGGTTTAGTCGGTCGAAAGCTTTTTCGAAGTCAATGAATACCAAGTACAGGGACTCTTGGAACTCATTGACCTGCTCGACGATGATGCGGAGCGTGACAATACAGGATCTTCCAGCACGGAATCCTGCCTTCTATAGTTGGAGAGTCGCGTCGATCTTCTCCTGTATCCGATTGAGGATAACTTTACACAGAACTTTGATAACAATACACAGTAAGATGATGCCTCGCCAGTTATCGCATACAGTTGGATCCTTCTTCTTGGGGACTTTTACCAAGACGCCCTGCATCCAGTCGGCCGGAAAAGTCGCGGTGTCCCAGATATTGACGAATAGTTGATGCAACATTTGTGAGGATAGCATGGGGTCTGCTTTGAGCATCTCTGCTGATATGCGATCGACCCCCGGGGCTTTGTTGGACTTCATACTCCGGATGGCTGCTTCTATCTCCTGCAATGATGGAGCTTCAGTGTTGACGCGAGTAGCGCGCCTGACCTTTGGTGGATCATGCCGAGATGTTGATGGTTGGTTGACCGTTGAAACTTCGAGGAGTTGTTCAAAGTGCTCAAACCAAAGTTTCAACTGGTCAGTGGGGTCGGTGAGCAACTGTCCAGTCGCGTCTTTCACAGGCATCCTTGGATTCATCCTTGCCCCGCTCAGGCGTCGTGAAACATCATAGAGGAGGCGGATATCGCCAGTTGCTGCGACTTTCTCCCCTTCATCAGCCAGGGAGTCCACCCAAGCTTGCTTGTCCCGTATACAGGAACGCTTAACTCCGCTCATTGAAGCGTTTAAAAAAATCCAGTATCCTTTATATATTCCTAAATCCAAAAACTAAAAATTCACAGGTTTCAGCATTTTCAATCAAGCACTTCATATTAACTCAATCCCCACACCCCTACCTGTGTGCCAATCACCAAAATTTCACCGTTCGACCTCTCGGAGGCATCACGAGCCTTGGCCACAAAAACAATAAAATGCCGTAAATGCTTTCCACAACCGCAAACCGGCCGCCATCAATTACCTCAAGGCTGTTTGCCCCATTCTGCCAAAGGTTAGCTGGGCCCTTGCTCTCTTTCCCGTACACACGCATTTCACACAGCAAATTCGGAAAATTGTTCCGAATCAGTTCACCACTGAAATGCCAAACAAATCAACCCAATCTCAGAAGAATCTCCGACCTACACGTAGGAAGCCAAATGAAGAGAACAAAATTTAAAATTGGCCCCCGAAAAAACAACCAAAATTGGACAGCTCGCACACGTTGCCGCCTCCAGACAGAGCAGTTGCGGATTGACGATCATGCTTTCGACTCTGACTGACTGACTGACTGACTGACGGTAATTTGAGCATCTTTTCATTTGTTTCCACGATATCTGTTTATTTTTTTTTCTTTTTCGTAGTGGAATGTGCCTCGAAGCGCTACCGTGAAAGAGCGCTCACAGAAAATCTGGTGTTTTCCACCACCACCAACACCCCCTCGCTCCATCGCAACTAATTTTCCACGACTTCCAAACGCTTTCATGATGTTCTACGCTGCTCGTTTTTCGCTCAAGCCACAGCAAAATGAGCTGCGGGGAAAAGAGAGTGAGTGTTAAATCAGCGAGCGATACATGCCTAAATCTACCCGCCTGATAATAATTGTTTTCCACTCTAGTTACGACGGTGAGCAGCAACCGACTCCCAAGCTCGCCGCGCCGTTTGAAATATCTTTATGTTTACCCATAATCCACACCTTTGCTGGGGCCGGTGGTGGTGTTGGAAGAATTCAACCGCGGGGTGAGTGGAGGATGGGAAATTTCTTCTCGGGAAAAGCGAAGTAGAAAATAATTGAAAGAGATAACCAAATTGGCGCGAGCAGGCCAATTTCGAGGGGGATCGATCTCTGCTAGTCGGGTTCCAGTCGAGTGGGTACGGAGTATTTGGAATTTGTTTAGCCTGGACGTGCCGGATCCAAGTGGAAGCCGCTTGTGGCGGGTGTTCATGATTGGCCGCAATAAATATTCATACAAATGGGTGATTTATGGAAACGATCGACGGTCTTGATGGTTTGATACATTGTTGTTTGCCGTTTTATTAATAGATTCATTGAACTTTTTCGAGAGAAGGCAATTTGTTTTACTAACTATGTACAACTACAAAACAGTGATTGAGTGGCTCGTACGGGCACTTGCTCAAGGGTTCGTCGTTGAGTGGTGTTGAAGTCTTTTTGGGTATGATGAGTGCGATGGTTTGCTGTATGATTGATCGGCTTGTAGCATGATCATTATTTCAATTTATGTTCCACGAGGAAATCCAAAGAAATTCCTCAAGCAACTATCATTGATGTTGCGGCATCAGTCATAAAATTCCCGAATCTCCTTCAAGATTCCCGTTATTTTTCTACATAAAAAAATGAGTAATGTTGTTTTTAAAGATTTTCCCTGAAGTTCTTGAATTGTTTTAAACTTTCTCAAATATCTAGAATTTCCTGGGTTTTTCGATGCCTCTCCAAAGCTTACTTTTTTATACTACCCTGAATTTCTCAGAAATTTTTAAAAGTCCCATAAATGTTCTGAAGTTAATTGAACTATCTTGAAGTCTTTTAATCTTCCATGAAGTTCCCAAAATTATCCTGATGTTATTGACATTCTTTTGAAGCTCACTGTACGCTAGACTGATGCAAAATTTGAAATTTACGCTTCACAGTGCTCAAAAGATTTCAAATCGAATGCTGATTAAGCTTCCTAAATTTGCACTAATTGTTTGAGAAACTGACAAGGCACAAACCATTTAAAGTTTCTGTGGCAATTACTATAGGAAAAACAAACTTTTTATTATTTTTTTCTAGCCTTTTCCCATTTTGCACTGTCAAAAAATTTTATAACTATTCTTATAGCAAATTAACTCAGTTGTAGCTGTTGAAGTTTTTCAGTCAAACGTCAAATTAATTAGTCATCAATTGTTTAAGAGATTGATAATCTTATGGCATGATCAAGCCGCTGTTTTATGAGCTGTACTGTACTCAGAGTTAAAATATTTGCAGTGAGTAAATTTGAGTTACTCATATTTACTCAAAAACAAACAAAGCAGTCTAATATTTTTCATCAAATAATGTTCAAACAATCCCCGTCTGACAGAATGTTCTGATTTCAAGATTAAGTTTTCATTCATTGAAAGATCCAAGTTAGATGGCTCTTGTCTAGGCCAGGGGATGTTTAGGTCTCTTTTGCTTTCTAGGATGGGCTAAAGTGTAATGTCTTTGAAGTTTTTTGTGATGAGGTGTTGTTAGTGTTTCCATATCCCAGCCATTTCTAATTACCCGGGAATCTTAAAATAGCTGAAGACTCTTCCCGGGAATCGGGAAATTTTTTCGGTAGTTATTTATTAAAACTTGAACTTCGTCTGGATTTCCCCCGGAAGATTTCTTCCAACATCCCCTTGAAGATTTCGACCAGCTTCTTCGGAAGGATTCTTATGATTTCTCTGGGAGGTTTCGTCTGACTTTGCACGAAAGTTTCTTCCAAAATCTCCTGGAAGTATTTTTTAACTTGCCCTGGAAGAATCTTCCACCTTCTCCCGCAAATTTCGTCGATTGTTCAACGGAAGTTTCATCATCTTTTCATTCCAGCAGTATCAGATTACAATCAGAAGTCTTACCACTGGAAGAATAAACTATTTCCAATTTCATCCGGACTTCCCACGGAAAACTTTTCTGAATTATTCTGAAAGTTTCATCCGGCTGCCTAAATTTGCATGGAAGTCTCTTCTAACTTCGCCCGGGAGTTTCACACATATTGTGTCAGAAGTGTCTACTGGTTTCGTTTGAAAGATTCTTCGCCAGGAAGTTTTCCTGACTTCGCACTAAATATTTGTCAAACTTTCTCCGGAAATTTCTATCAATTTTCCCCAAAACTTGTGTGGTCGTTTTTGATATAAAATATGTGGTGATACTCTAAGGAAGCCTTAGCGTGAAACTTTAAAGGCACAAATGTCAGCTTCCACAAAACATACAAATTTGAAATTGCTACTCCTTGTTTGCTGGGCTACTACAAGCAGAGAGTAGCAATTTCAAATGTGTTTGTTTTATGGAAGCTTACATTTGTGCCTTTGAAGTTTCACGCTAAGGCTTCCTTAGAGTATCACCTTAACATGGTTTTCGTACAAAAAAAAAACAGCTTCTCGGGAAGTCAAACTAGTTTTTTGGGTATAGGGAAATGATAATTCTGGTAAATTGCCCGGGCAGGAAATGGTGTGATTTCAAGACTAAGGAAGTAAGAATTTGGCCAAATGTTTTCAGAAGTTTAATTTAGCTCATGAAAATTAATACTCAATCTCACAAAATCGGTCAAAGAGGTTTCATATTATGTTGCACTACATGCCTGAAATGAGGAAACTCATAATTAATAATTATTATTAATAATTTCGGTTTTTCGTGATAAGCAACATTTTATTTACCAGCATTCAATAAGGAAGAAGGATTAAATTCCCTGAGAATATTTAGCAGGAAAATGTCAGAGTTAGGGTCAACTCTCTCCAGAAGCGTTCGTTGTTTCCCCTGATACTCCTGCAAAAAGACATCAATAGACAAGAGTTGAAAAAGGTTGAACAGGAACAGGTTGAATTTTCATCGTCTGGTGTTATTGTGTTGATCGATATTTAGCACAAAAGGAGCATTGTTGAATGCGGTCTTTTATTTAACTGTTCATATGGCCAACTTCATAGTTGATTCTATTCTGAAACTTATATGAAGTTTGCCAATGAGCGACCGTTGAAGGGATGTAGGAACCACCACATACCATTTTTTTCATACTGGGATTGTCCAGAATCTACCTTTGGATTGAATGCATTATTTGGAATCCCCCCTGGACAGTCATGAATTCCCCTCAATATTGAGTGAAATTCTTCCTATGATTTTCCGGAATCCTCCCTAGGATAGTTCATATTCTTTCTTTGGATTTTCCGAAGTTACCTTTGATATTGTTGGGAAGCCGAACTGGGATTGTCTGAAATTCCCCCTAGACATGTTCGGAATATCTACTGAGACTGTCATAAATCCCCTTTGCGATTGACTGGAACCCTCCTAGAGATTGTACAAAATCCCCCTGTAATAGAACGTCATCGGTATGGCAGTAAAGCAAGACAGCTCTGACTGTTCCGTAAGGTCACCATAAAAATCTTCCATCGATTTTGAGGGGGCAGCTTGTAGTTCCTTTCATACACGTGCAATTGTCCTTTCATTGCTGAAAGATCTTCCCAGTAAAGCATTGCAAGCGCACCGTTTAAAATGTTGTTGCTTTGCTTTGCTTGCGAGTTTCTCAGAGTACTCAAAATTAACTTCGATTTTACTCATGATCATAAGCTGCCTTGCCTCAAGGGCAACACTATATTCTGCAGTGCGGCATAGTAGCCATGATTTTTGTGCTCTATTCTACGCGCCAAAAACACCAATGTTGCCTGCTGAACAATTGATTGTTCAAAGTCATAAGACATCAGTTACTTAAATCATTAATAACTTTTGTTCCTTACATTTTAACGAAAAGTGGTCTTGAACAAAGTTGTAGCCAAGGAAATTTCCTACAAGCACAGTTATCATTTTTTATAGATGGATATGAACAAAGAACTTGGATTCCCCATAGTAATTTCCATATAAACTTCAAGTGGTTTGTGCCATGTCAGTTTCTTACTAAATAAGTTCAAATTTTAGGAGGCTAATCAGGACCCGATTTGGAACCGTTTGAGCACTGTGGAGCAAACAATTTTTAATTTTACATCAGTCTACTGAACGCCTTTCAAAATCTCTAAACTTTCTAACAGACAATTAGGCAGGCTGAAAACTTAATAAATACAGACTTATGCAGTTGCTCAATTTGTTAATGTACTGTTGCTCAAATTTTTGGGTTGTAAAAAAAATAAGACCTAAGAACTGAAGTTGTTTATGCTTCCCAGAAGTTCCCTTCGTTTCTAAGAGGTTCACGGAGCTTCCATAATGGTATGGTAATATTTCTTATATTTATGGAACTTCTTGATATTTTTTACAATCTTCCTGAAGTTAATGAACGTGCTCTAAAGTTCTTTCATATTGCTCGAAGAACTCGAAAGTTATCTGAACAAAAAGAAACTGCTTAAAAAATCTATAAACTACTCTGAAGTTTTCTGGACTTCCCTTAAGATCTTAAGACTGAAGCTCCCAAAATGTGACTAAAGTTCTCGAAACTGCCATGAAGTTATTTGATCTTCCCTATGAATGTTACTGAATTTCCCGAAGTTCGTGAAACATTCCTGAAGATTCCACAATTTCCGTGGACCTCTCGGAACTTTGCTAAAATTTTAGAAAATTTCCTGGCTTGCTCAGAAAGTTTTTAAACGCATTATAATTTGATTGAGGTTTATTGAGCTGTCCTGAGGTTCTATGATCATCTTTGATGGTCTCGGAACTTTTCCCTGATTTTTCTTCGCAATTTATCTGATTTAAATGAACATGTCCGAAAAACCTTTAAACATCACTGAAGTTCTCCGGGTTTCCCAGAAGATCCCTGAAATTCTAGGAATTTCTTAAAGGAAAGCTAAATATACTTAAATTTGTCCTGATATTTTACAAACTTCCTCAAAAGTTTGGAGTTTTCCAAAATTCTCGAAATATGCTCTAAGTTATTGGAACTGTCCTTAGAACCTTTGATCTTCCCTGTAGATCTCTAAACTTAGTTTCCCTGACCTTCTTGGAACTTCTTTAAAGTGTTTACATTTTTTCCGAACATCTCTGAAGGTTTATTTCCTGGCAGTTCTCGGGACGTTTTGAAAGTTGCTTTAGTTTTCGTGATGCTAATTGAACTATCTCCCAATACTTCAAGCTTTCTAGAAGAGCCCAAAACTTTTCCAGAAGTCTGTCATCTTCTCACAATCTGTTCAAGATCAGGAACTTTCTTGAATATTTTGGAATATCTTTTAAGTTCCTGAATATTCTCTAATCTTTGTTCAAGTACTCATATTTCTCCTGATAATGTTCCTGGAACTTCACTGAAATTAATGTAACTGTTCTAAATATTTCTGAACATCCCTGAATTTTTCGGAACTTCTTGAAGGTTCCTCTGTTTTCCTGATATTAAAAAAAAACTATCTTAATGTTATTTAAAATTATCTAACATTCTTGGATTTTCCCTGAAGCTCCCGTTTTTTGACGTAGGACTACGTCTGTGATTTTTATATGGGGGTACACTTTGTGAAAACCGAAAACGGAATATATAACAAAATAATGAAAGATTTTGAACGTTAATAACTCAGCTGCCCCTGGATCAATTTCAATAACTTTATCACCAATCGATCAGATATATTTCTACGCATCTGTTAAATTTAAGACTTCATTTTTCAAAATGTCACTATTGAACATTGCACGAACGTGCAACTATTGCTATAATAATTAAAATTATCACCGATTGCCTGGGTAAAGCGATTTACCTAACACAGATTTCAAAGTTGAATTCCATCCGGTCTCTCCAAACGGTGTTTATTGACATAGGACTACATCTGTGATTTCTACATGGAGATCCTCTTTGTGAAAACCAAAAAAGGAACATGTAACAAAATTATGAAAGATTTTGAACGTTAACAACTCAGCTGCCCCTGGACCAATTTCCATAATTTTATCACCAATTGATCAGAAATAATTCTACGCATCTGTTCAATTCAAAACTTTGCCATTTTTCAAAATGCCACAATCAAAAATTTGCCCGGATATGCAACTGTTGCTATGATATTTAAAATTATCACCGATTGCCTGTGAAAAGCGATTTCCCAAACACAGATTTCAAAGTTGAACTCCATCATGTTTTTTTTTCAATCACCGCGTAGTGAGTGGTGGTGTTCTCCAGTACACAACGAAAGGATCCCCGCAAGCAGCTAGCTATCCAGGCTGACCTCAACCGCTGATCGGATTCAGTTCCAATCACCGTATGTCGTGGTGTCCGATCGCAGCAGCAGCAGTGCTTTCGGCGCGTGGAGTTGAACATTGTTCTCCATTACACAACAAAAGGCTGCGGGCAAGCAGCAAGCTGCAGCCCACACGAGTATCCATAGAACGTGGAAGAATCCACACCGCTATTGATCGGAATCAGTAGTTCTTCGTGAGTCGCTGTGGGCCATCGATGCCAACCCAATCAACTCAGCTTGTCATAAATTGGTTTACATAACTTATATATGACAATCTCAGCTGTGACAATTTACATCTAGTCACTTATATTCGACTAATTTATAGTAAAAAAAGTGCGAGAGGTGGGATCTATATATATATAACATATGTCAAGTTATATATGATTGACTTGCGCAACTAATGTATGACTATAACGCAACTGGCATTTGTTCATTTTTCCATCATCTTTATTAATTTTATTGTGCGAATAAAGTGTAAACACTGATATTCCGTACTCAAAAACTTTTGTGCGGTTGAAAATTAATGGTGAATCTTTACATTCTCCTTCTAAAAAACTCATTGACTCTTAGAAAAAACTTTTTGCAATAAATTGAATTTCACAAAAAATAAAATCTGTATAAATTCCCCAATTTCAAAAACATCACATTTTTAGCAAAACAAATAGAATTTCAACCTTTTTTGATTATCATACTTGTCTCTTGAAAGCACAACTGAAAGTTTTTTTTCCATTCTATAATTTACTTCATCGGTCAGCCATATTGCAGAGCAATTTGTAGAAAACATCTACAACTGAAATAATTGTAATCAAGACATGTTTATAACACGAAAAACAAGAACATTACTTGTATCATATATTTGAGTTATAATTCGGTATTGCAACTCTCAATTACTTGTTTATAACAAATTTATAACTGATTGTAATTGATGAAAACTTCCTAGCCTTATATACAACATGTTTTCATGTGTTATTTTTGGAAGCATGAGTAGAACTGATATATAGCTTATTAATAACATGTTATAAATAAGTTACAGTCAAGATGTATTCATGTTTGCTCATGGTTCTAAAACTGACATATGAAAACATGTTGTATATAAGGCTAGCAAGTTTTCGCCAAATACAATCGGTTATGAATGTGTTATAAACAGGTAATTGAGCCATACAATATCGAATTATAACTTCAAGATACCAAAAGCCTTTCAGAAAGGTTGAATACTTCACAATCAACAATACACCGGGTTTAAAACCAGATGTTTTCTAAGCAATCAATATACAACTTATTTACAACTGGGATTTGTTACATTTTCCATGAACGATGTTGCAAGTGTTACTGGGAAGCGCGTCACCCTCATTCCAAACAACATACAGCTCACCAGCCTCATCTGTGTTGAACAGCCTAATAGCTCAGCGTTACTCAACCACAACGACAAAACGGTCATTTTTAGGACCACCATAAATTTGAAAAAGAGAATTTGGAATTAGGTAGTAACAGCTTTTGTAAACAATGACTTATTTCGATGATGTCTGGAAAGTCAAGGCTTGCCAACGTAAATCACCAGCAGGTAGGGTAAGACTTCCTCTACCCGACGGTAATGATGGGGGTGCGACTTCAAAAACAAAAGCCGTTCGCGGCATGAAGGTGGTCTGATTTTGATCCAAAGATGATGGATTTTAATTCTTAATACGGCAATCGATAGGATTTTTTCTAAAAATCTGTTAAAATTAAGACTTTATCATTTTTCAAAGTATCACTATTGAAAATTGCACGGATGTGTAACTTTTACTATGAGAATAAAAATTATCGAGGATTGCCTGCGAAAAGCAACTGTCCCTAGCGCAGATTTCAAGGTGGAATTCTATCCGGTCTCACCAATCGGTGTTTATTCAATCATCGCGTGGTGAGCTGCAAGCCCAGCAAGCTGCAGCCTACATGAGCATCCATAGGAGGAAGAAGCCGCACCGCTATTGATCTGAATGTGATTCATTCGCCTCCTCCACGTTCCGTCATCCATCTGTAGTCCACCGTAGATGGTACGCAACACCTTTCGTTCGAAAACACCACCTCCACGAGCATAGTCCAGGTCTTGTGGTCGTAGATGACCACCGGTCTATTCAGCGTATTGTGGATTCAACCGGAGCGTCCTCCGGAGCCCAAAGTAGGCACGATTCCCTGCCATAATGCGTCTATGAATGTCTCTGATGGTACCATTTTCGGCGGTCACCAGTGAGCCCAAACTCATCGACCACCTCAATTTCGTCACCGTCAATCTGAACTCGGGGTGGGAGGTTAACATTGTCTTTGCTAGAATCTCTTCCTCTCATGTACTTCGTCTTCGATGCGTTCATGGCAAGTCCAATCCGCCTAGCTTCAGCCTTCAGTCTGATGTACGTTTCCGCCATCGTCTCAAAGTTCCGTGCCATAATTTCGATGTCATCGGTGAAGCCAAGAAGCTGGATGGACTCCCTGAAGATCGTGCCACTTGTGTCCATCACCTTGCCGTAACCCCCTTCAAGATTCAAAGGGACTCGAGAGTCCGCGATACTCGAACAAAACACATCACTCGATCTATCGTCGCCTTGACCAATCGCGTCAGTGTATCCGGAAATCTGTACTCGTGCATAATCTGTCAAAGTTGATTTCGATCGATTGTGTCATATGCGGATTTGAAATTGATGAAAAAATGATGTGTGGGCACGTTGTAGTCGCGGCATTTCAGCAGAACCTGCCGAATCGCGAGAAATTGGTCCGTGGTAGCGTGGGCACCCATGGATCCCGCCTGGTATTGCCCCACGAACTCTCTTGCAAATGGTGTCAGGCAGTGGCATAGAATTTGGGAGAATACCTTGTAGGCGGCGCTCAGCAGTGCGATTGTCGCCCTTTTTGTAGATTGGGAATACGTCACCTCCTCCTCCCAAATCTTGGCAATTACCCAGTGCAGCGCTCTAGCCAGTGCTTCACCACCGTATTTTACTACCTCACTTGGTAGTTGATCTACATCAGTTGCTTTGTTGTTCTTCAGCCGACCGAGCTCCTCCTCAACTTCTTGAAGATCAGGGGCCGGTAGCCTGTCGTCTTCTGCGCGTGCTTCAAGGTCTGCTGCCGTGCCAACTTCGTTTTCTTTCGTACATCACCGTTGCGGTGCTCGTCATAGTACTGCTTCCACCTCTCAATCACCTCACAATCGTTCGTGAGAAGGTTACTGTCCAAGCCCTTGAACATATTGGCTTGCGGCACGTAGCCTTTGCGCGAACTATTTAGCTTCTCGTAGAATTTCCGTGTGCCGTTTACGCGGTACCGATTTGCCATCTCCTCGCGACCTTGGTCTTCCAGCTGATGCTTGTTCTATCGAAAAACCAAGTTTTGTCTGTTCCGCGCTTTTCTGTATCGCTCCACATTGGTATGATTGGTTTTGGTTGTCAAGCAGTTTACTCAACACAATTCTATGAATTTGTGTCCCTTAGGCAGCAGGCTGTTTTACTCGATTTCCCGAGCGTTCATGTCGCCGAAGACGATTTTGACGTCCCGTTGCGAACACGTGCTCCAGCTGCGCATAGAATGCTTCTTTCTCGTCGTCGGGTCTCCCTTCGTGTGGGCAGTGCACGTTGTTGATGCTGTAGTTGAAGAAACGGCCCTTAATCCTCAACTTGCACATCCTCGCGTTGATTGGTTGCCAACCAATAACGCGTTGGGGCATCCTACCCAGCACCACAAAGCCGGTTCCCAGCCCGTTGGTGATGCCACAGCTCTGGTAGAAAGTAGCCGCTCGATGCCCACTTTTCCATACCTTTTGTCCCGTCCAGCAAAGTTCCATGGTGAACAGACGCTCTGGTTTGGTCAAGCATTTCCTCTATCACCGTACTTTGGTTATCGCGCCAGTGTTCGCGTCGCACCTCTTCACTTTGCTATTGCCAGACTGGCAACATTGCACACGCTACGCCACCCAGCTGTGTCCATGTTTCAGCTGGTAGTCTTTTGTTAGCATATGACTCGGGGAGGCGTGAGGTAGGAACTTGTGAGGACAAGAGCTTGGCATTCCGCTCCTTCCAGGTTGTCAACTCATCATTTTTTAGCCCTAAGAACGATATTTTTTGAAAACTAATCTGCGTCCCCTCCCATGTGAAAATTCATGTTTTATTATAGTTTTACATCAACAGGCTGGATGAAGCCGCAATGATGTTAACCTTATCAACTACATATAGCAAAAAAAAACATTCAAGCATGGTCACGGGAGAGATGAAAGTCGAAAACAGATGCAACTCTGTTGAATGTTCTCTGCAGTATGCAAATCACACCGTATGCTCCATAATTTGTGCGACGTAGAGGCAGTCTTAGCATAAGGTTATTACGAAGCGGTCGGGGTTGAACATTCAGGTCAATTTGCCCAAGGATAGCCTCGCAATCTGTCCTTCCTTGCAGGATATCGGCCATGGTTAGGGCTCTGCTTGTGTCTCTTCTAATCCGGAGAAGTTTTAGGTCGATAAGTTGACAACGGATCATTCCAAGGCAATCTACGCAACGCAAAACGAAGAAAGCGACGTTGAACAGATTCAATTCTCTCGGCACCGCTGACCAAAACTTTTTTATCTAGTTCATTTATTTGTAAGGCTCATCGCGTTAGCTTTACGTAGCCGATGATTCATTGCTCTTTGCTTGTAACAAAATTCACTTTATTCTATGTCTAGTAGGAGTTGGGCCGAATACTCGCGTTTTACCCGAGGTTAGAGGAGTACATTGTCGAAGGATAGAAAAAGAGGAGGAGCTTGGGGGTAGGGTTTCGTTGTCTCGTCAGAGCGATGTCGTCAGCTGAAAAATACTAAACGACGCTAAAGTTTTTGACGCCTTATCGACAACAAATGCAATGTGTTGCTTGAATGAAAGCTGCAAATCCAAGATCACACCCAAGTCTTTCACCTGATTCACGCGTTCGATTGTCGAGCCAAGCAGGTCATAGCTAAATAATATCGTTTGTTGTTTTCGTGAGAACGTAATAGCGGAGCATTTGGCTGGGTTCACTACCATTCTGTTAAAACTGCACCAACTAGCGAATACATTCAGCTGACGTTAAAGCAAGTAACAGTCAGCAATGGAGCAGATTCGTAGGATGATTTTGAGTTCATCTGCATATTTATGATAACCGAAGAGCTTCGATGACCAGATGCACGCCGTTGAAGTACAATATGAAAATCAACGGTCCCATGTGGCTTCCCTGAGGTATACCTGATGTGGTGAAGAAGCTAGCTGATCTTCAATCTCATATGGCATCCTTTAGTTGGCGACCGGTAAGATATGACCAAAACCAACTCAGAAGATTACCGCATACACCGAGCCTGCCGAGTTTTGCAATCGCAATAGCATGGTTAAACTTGTCGAATGCTGCGGATAGGTCTGAATAAATAACGTCCGTTTGAACCCGATCCGACATGTTTCCGGTTATATACGATGTGAGACACAGCATATTTGTGGTTGTAGAGCGGCCGACCCATGTTGATCAGCACTCAAATACTGCTTGCAATAGGACAGCAACGGTTCCATAATCACTAGCTCGAATAGCTTCGAAACGGCACTTGACGATGTAATTCCTCGATAGTTATCCACAGTTTTTTCCTTCCTTTTGACGTAGGACTACGTCTGTGATTTCTTTATGGGGGTACACTTTGTGAAAACCGAAAATGGAACATGTAACGAAATTATGAAAGATTTTGAACGTTAATAACTCAGCTGCCCCTAGACCAATTTCAATAATATTATCATGAATCGATCAGAAATATTTCTACGCAGCGATGCTTCCGACTGTTGATTTTCAAAAAAAAACTATTGAAAAAATGGAAAATGTCTAACATTGTTCAAAAGCGTCGAAATAACTAACAAATCCACCAATTACGTACATGCATATGCTGCTTCCCCAACCCAGTCATCAGAGACTCGTTTCTAGACGAAACATGTCGATGTAGCAACACTGTCATCAGCGAGTCGTTAGTAGCCGAAACAAGTCGAATTGGCATTCGCCTCCGATCTCCGGGCGTGTGCGAATAAGGAGGATGCAATTGCGTAAAATTTTGCACACTCATCGCCATATTCAGAGCCACATTCCCCAACCGCCTCACAAAATGCTCTCCAGAGTTGTAATCTTGTAACCAAGCTTCGAAGCAGGGGTGTAAGTGACCTTGATCGATTCTCTTCTTCGACTTTCTGTGTCGTTAATAAATCAACGGCAAACACATTAGTTGATACTTTTATTGTTCTGGATGATAGTGCGAAATAGGTTAGTGAAGCCATGGTCATCAAAAGAGGAAATCGATTAAGAGAATTGACTTTCACCCCTCTGTTTCTAAGCCCCCTAATTCAGTCGTCGTCATTGGAATGAAAACTAGCATCGCACCGCTTTTGGTTCTTGGGTTACACTTGCTGGTTGCAATTCTGCTTTTCGACATTTTCGAAGGACCACAAAAAACATGAAACTACATTATTTGCTAGGGGTGCCTTAAAGTCCAATTGTTAGATTAACAATTAATCGTAAAGATTTTTCCAGCTATTCGATTAAATATTTATCGAATTTTCAATTATTCGAGCGCGTAACCGACATCCCTTCGTAGTTCTATTTATTTGATTTAGCGCAGTAGAGAAAATAAATAAAAGTACTTATTCATCTGAACATGCATAGAGAAGAACCATGACGTGAAACAGGATCATAAATTCACTGAAGAAAGTGTTAAGCGTCTTTCTGCTAAAGGCTAAGATTTACCAACTTGTTGTTGCGTACAACCCCATAGGGCCGTCACTTGTAGTTTTTTGTGGACGGGAAACATGTGCGCAAATTTCCAGCAAGATGGAAATATGCCACTGGAGAGAGACATTCGGAACAGGTGATGAAGCGGAATTAACAAGCTCGCAATATGTCTTTTCAAAAATACAGGATTGACGGATGGCTTGAGCAACATAAATTGCACCCAGCGTTTGAGCATTTACTGGAACTTTCCTGGCAGCCTGGCGGCATATATCCTGAACGGTTGCAGCAACTTCTCCGTTGAATTCCATAGTTACAAAAGGATTTCGGGTGTAGCTTAAGTTTGCGCTGGATGCTTCGTTGGAAACTTACAAAGCATTCACGACTGACTCGCTGGTACATGTGATTCAGCCTCACATAATTTAGTTTCAGAGGAAGCGTGCGATACTATTGACTCTTGATTGGCTTCAACCTACGACTTGAAGATTGCTTTAAGCCCCTAATAAAACTTAACATTGTTGAAAATACACTTGTTACACTTATTCTAACTCTCCGAAATTGTAAACTAAGATTGATTGCTAATTGCAAGCCTCATTTATTAATATAAATAATTATTTAAAATCTTTAGCGTATTTCAACCCCATGGCTATTCGACCTCATTTCTTTCGTCTTAATGGCCAAAGCTCTGTAACATTCAGAAAAAAATCACTTTTACCATGCATTTCCATGTCACATTCCAACAAAACAATCATACGTCCTCACAAATGTATCGCGCTCCCAAACTGTTCCAAATACTGACTGATCCCATTTCACTACCCGAGTAACAGTATCAACCCGGTCGATTACATAAATTCGTTCAATAATCGCTATTATTCTACCTTCCCGACCGGATTTTTATTCGAAAAACGTGCCCGATCGCACCATTCCGTTTTGTCAGTTTGCCAATCCGTTTACCGGTACTGTTTGGTTGTTTGTTTTGTTTGCAGGTCAGTGAGGTATTTTATTACTGCATTCAACCAACTCCTGCTCCGGAAGAACTCCCCGCGCCCAGCTCCACGATTGCCATTTATGATAGCACGCGCCCCCTCGGAACATCGTTTTCGTGCCCTGTCGTCGTCGTCGTTGATTTCCGTTTTCGGGTCGAAGATACCAGTTGAGTTGCAATATCTGAAGACCATGAAGACCACCCAACGAACGCCACGCTGCTCGGTTGGATTGTGCAATGTCCCATGATGGCTCGTTACACGGTGTGAAAATAATTTATTAATGACATCCAGCGGCATTTAGCGCTTCCGCGAATGGGACAAGCTATGCATTTGAATGGAGAGATTAGTCAAATTAGTGCGCTGTAAACTACAGCGACCGTTCAAAACTTACGTGAGCAACTTTCATGGAAGATTTATTGCCGGCTGGGAAATGGTTTGTAGCAGCATGGTAATTGGGCTGCAAATTAGTTATCCTGGGGAAATTATGCAACAATCATCCTCCATTCCAAGATCAGACTCGAGTGGGTCCCGTTACCATGACCTTCTGCCGGAAAGCCCCAGCCCGTCGACTCCGTTAACCTTCGAGCGCAAGTCCCGAAAACCGTTTAAACACCCTCACCCCTCACCCCCAAAACGCCTAGACACGCTGCCAAACTCGAACGTGTCCCATTTGGCACAGTTCTCCCCGACGATGTCGCGCGCCCGAGGCCAAAACGAAACATAAAATATCGACAGAAAAATAAAATACAACACCACATAAGTACTATAATTGACTACAATCCGAGCGAGCAAGCGCAAGCGAGCTCCGGCGTCGATAATCGATAATCATGATGATTATCGCCATCGCAGCTAGAATTCTGCTCCTCCGGGACCATCACAGCACACAACTCCTGGCCTAGAACTTGCCAACAACCGACGACGATGCTGGCGAGTGTTGCTTCAAATTATCCGACTAATGGCGTGACGTGATCTGTGTGTGATCTGAAGAGGGAAAGAGAGTGCCATTCTGACTTTTTATTCCGCAACGTGGCTCGTGCCCACCTTGATTGCTCGGAAAGCTTTATGAAATGTATGAATAGCAGTGAAATCTGTTTTTAGCAGAACGCCCACCCAAACTCCGAAGGCAACATGATTTATGTGGATTAACTAATTGTCAATGCCTAAATGTTCGCGGTGCAACATTGTAAGCTGTCTATAGTTGATCACTTCGCACATACTATAGGTTCCTTCAGTCGTGGAGGAATTCTATGCCCTCGGGTCAGGCACACGACTTGCCCGTTGCTACATACTCGGTTGACAGCTGGGAAGTAAAGTTGATTGGTTGACTCACACGCAGCCAACAACAACAACAACAACAGGGATTAAACGTGGGATGTGTATGATCGGCGTAGAATGAATCCCGGGAGGGTTGGAGCAACAATCGATCGATAATTGCTGCTTGCACTGATAGAAATGGCTTCTGACGTGACAGGAATGGTAATTAGCTGGGATTGAGTGGTGAAGAGCGCGTGCGTGCCGATACTTTGTTGCTCGGGAAATGTGACTGGGGTGTAACTGCTAGGTAGACTACGTCAAATGGTTCTGACGTTTTAATTACTACGGTGATATGACCCCACCACATATAAAGATGTTTTCGAAGGGTTTAAAGATTATTTTTCTTCGACTGGACAGTGCTATACCAGAGCAGATATTTTCAATCAGGGAAGATCAATCAGGTAGCCATCAGTAGTTTAGGGCTGGTAGACATTTTGAATGATGTTATTGTGTCGTCAGCATATGTGGATGTCTTTAGTGGGATTGACGCTGAGGAATACTGTACGTTGTAGTCGAAATACGTATCTGTCATGGATACAAAAATTAATTAAGTGGAATTAAATGGAAGATATCAGTGGCGCCGGTGGTGTAGTGGTAAGCGTGATTACCTCTCACCCCAGTAGGCCTGGGTTCAATCCCAGTCGGCGCCGCCGGGATGTTTTGAGGCATAACATCTCATAACGGTTCATGAGTTGATGGGTCGATAGGTAGGGTCCAGGTGTGAAGACTGCCTCCCTGGCGTCGGTAGCATTGGTAATCAGCACGGATAGGGTTACCATATGGTATCCTAAAGGAGGACATGTCCTCCTTTTTCAATAATTTTTCTGCATCCTCCTTTTGCCCGAAAATGTCTTCTTTTATAATCCTTGCATTTTTTCCAGTAACACATTTATAAAATTGTTTTCAAAGAGCGTTGTTTGCAGAGCTTATTTGTTTAACCTCATCTTATCTAGCAAATGCCATTCGATGGTGAGACTAGGAGTATTCTACAGCTGTCAACCTCCGCACATTTAGGCTGCGACCCATTTGGTAAACTTTCACTTAAATTTGACAGATGGCAAGTTTTCAAATAAACTTGCTTATTTCAGGCAGACCAGGAATCAATTTTGACAAATAATTTCTCGAAAGTTAGACAATGAACAACAGAGGGATCTTCAAACATTATAATTTATTTTCTAAGTATCAGTGAAAATTCATCAAATGTAACACTGCGTTCCAATTTTTTCTGAATTTTTACTTAAATTTGACATTTTGAAAATAAATTATATTCTTCGAAAATCTCTCTATTGTTGATTGTGTGACTTCCGCAAAGGTGTTTGCCAAAATTAATTCCTGGTCTGTCAGAAATAAGTCTGGTAAAATAGCATGTTTATTTGAAAATTTTCTATCTGTCAAATTTAAGTTAAAATTCACCAAATGGATCACAACTACATAGATTGAGTTGCTTCAGTACCGCGGGCGCCCATGTACGGGTGAAAGCCTTCAACCGTACGGACGCCCACGGTGCTGAAGCAACTCATCAGCTGGGGCCTTAGTGGCCATATAATCCATTTCGTCCAAAATTTCCTGACTGGCTGATCCTTCCGAGCCTCGGTAGGTAATACCAAATCCCGCACTTTCTCCCAGGAAACTGGCGTTCCCCAAGGTTCAGTGATCGCTGTCACTTTGTTCCTGGTAGCCATGATCAGTGTCTTCGGGCGGTTACCAGCGAACATCTGCATTTTCGTGTACGCAGACGACGATCTAATCGTAGCCACCGGTCATACTCCGGGACGAACGAGGATTAGAGCCGTAGCCAGATGGGCCGCTCCGAAAGGTTTTCAGCTGTCTGCTGAAAAGAGCGCTAGGTGCCACGTTTGCCAGTACCGACATCGGGTCTGCGGACCTTCCATAAAGATCGGTAATCAAGCTATCCCATTGAAGAAAACTGTGAAACTGCTGGGGGTTGTAATTGATCGGTCGCTCAGTTTTGACCACCACCTTCAAGGGGTCAAGGCCAGCTGTCGCAGCAGGATCATCATCATCCGCACAATCTCCCGTACCCACCGGTCCAACAACAGAGACGTACGTTTCCGTGTTGCCTGGCCCATCGTAGACAGCCGGCTGATGTATGGACTCGAGCTGACCTGCATCGCCACCGACAAGGCAATACAAATACTCTATCCGGTGTACAATAGCTACACGCGCATCATCTCCGGTCTCCTATCCTCGACGCCAGCCGATGCCAGCTGTGTCGAAGCCAACATTCTCCCTTTCCGGTACCGCATCTATGCAGCCATTGCCAACAAGGCCGCTGCATTTTCAGCAAATACCGCCGGAAACGACAGAATCTGCCTCCTTAGCGAGAAGGAAAGAGTTCTCCGTACAATCGCGAACGCAGAGCTCCGTCCAGTGGCTAAGATTCACTGGTACGGAGATAAGAGTTGGCAATCTCCCGCACCAAACATCGACAGCCGGATAAAGGAGAAGTTCATTTGTGTCCCTTAGGAGATCGGTAGAAGAGCTGACCGGATTGTACCCAAACTACATGCATCGTTACACGGATGGGTCAAGATCGAGAGCTGGAGTCGGAATGGGAATCGCTGGTGACATTTCCTCAACGAGTAGAAGTCTGCCAAAATTGGAGGCGAACCAGCCTAAGGCTGAAAGCCTCCTAAATAAAGCTAAATAATAATAATAATAAGTCTGCCAAAACAATGTTCGGTGTTCTCGGCAGAAGCAGCGGCTATTCTTCAAGCCGTCACGTTTCCTGCGGATCGCCCAATCCTGATCCTGTCCGACTCCCACAGTGTTATTCAGGCCCTTTCGTTGGAGGTCCCGGTCCACCTATGGATCCAGGGCATCCTGAAGGTTACGCCACCAAACACTACCTACACATGGATTCCCGGACACTGCGGGATCCCAGTGAACATCGAGGCGAACAACCTATCCGGGTCAGGCCCATCTGGTCCTCGGTACTCGCACAAGGTACCGTTGCAGGACGTGAAGAGGTGGATCACTTGCACAGCGCGGACGTGTGGGCAACGGAATGGTCCAGTGCCAGACTTCTGTTTATTAGAAAAATTAAATTAAATAAAAAAAAAAACAACAACAAATTGAATCCAACATGTTCGATTTTGACGTTCTGGTTCTATGAGATTTTAGGTATTCCAAGCATAAATATTCAAATCGACGTATCTGATTTTACAAACAGTCGCTTCGGGTTCAATCAGCGATGACGTGTATCTTGATTTTTGTACATTATAAAATTTCAGATGGTTTTAAGGATGTAAAGCTGTAGTTTTCATGCAAATAAGCTGGACTAGATCACGTATCAAAAATAAATCGTGAGGGCTAGTTTGGTGCATTTTTCAGAAGATGAATTGAATGAATAACGACTACAAGTTATGAACAATCTCAATTGAACCTTTGCAAATCATGAATTTTGTGATAGCGCACATATTATTAAATCGTTTGATAAAAACTCATTGTTCTCCTTTAATGTTAAGAAAAGAAATAATTGTCCTCCTTAATCTCCAAACCTCAAATGAAATGTCCTCCTTTTCAAGTTTTTGATATGGTAACCCTAAGCACGGGAAACAAGATCAACGGAAAACAAACCAAGGAAACAAAATGGAAGCGACGCCTTTTTGCTGTTTTTTGACGTAAGACTATGTCCGTGATTTCTATTTGGAGGTATACTTTGTGAAAACCGATTATGGAACATGTAACGAAATTATGAAAGATTTTGAACGTTCATAACTCAGCTGCCTCTAAACCAATTTAAATAATTTCACCTCTAATAGATCAGAAATATTTTTACGCATCGATAGCAAAGCTGTCCAACTGTTGATTTTCAACAAAAAACTATTGAAGAATTGTTAAAAGTCAAGCATTGTCCAAAAGCGTCAAAATAACTAACTAATCCACCAAATACGTTTATGCATATGCTGCATCCCCAACAAATTAACAAAAAAAAGTAATAAGCGTCTTTCTACTAAAGGCTAAGATTTACCAACTTGTTGGGAAAAGAAGTTTAACGAGAAAAATTAAAAAGAGGAGGAGCTTTAGCTGGGTGGACACTGATATTCTGTGACCTTCCAACCTGTCGCAGACACCAGTTTAACCCCTGTCCAGCAGCAGACGGTCCGGGACTCTTGCGAGTGCCCAATCATTGAAACGAAGAATATGGGATTTGCTGATTTAGCTGCTTACACGTCATCATCATCTTCCAAAGGTCTGTACTACCATCGACCCTTTTCAGGGTCACCAAGATTTTCCAAACGAGTTTAACCTCTGAACCTGAACAATACGCAAGCTCCTGCTGCTGTTAACAAATAACATTTATTATATAAGACCACGTAGTCCTACGTCACCATTGTATACAACCCCATAGGGCTGTCCCTCGTATTTTTTTTTCTAAAAAATCCACTAACAACCCAATTTCAGACTTCCAGACGCTCGACTTCAATCTTACATCCAACATTACTTCTGACCTTTGAGCCAGCGATGCCAGATGATTTGTTTAAAGTCTGCGATAAAACATTAAATTGTCTGAAAATTATCAAAAATGTCTGCGTAATCCTGGTACAGGTATACCTTGATGCAACGTAACTGTCACTTTTGACTTCCATCGTCGATTTCCTGCAAATTTTTATTCAAACAAGCAAAGTAGTATCACCATCGGACAGATCTAGATAGAGCTGGAATTAGGGCGTAACAGCTTTTGTAAACAATGACTTCTATCGATGATTTCTCAAAAGACATGACTCTCCCTGGCAAATCAACATTACCATCGAATAGGGGAAGACTTCCCCTACCCGATGGATATGTTGGTTTGTGTAGGCGTGCCTTGAGTTGCTAGAAATCAACGAGAGCAGTCATTGTTTACAAAAGCTGTTAGGCCCTAATTCCAGCTCTATCTAGAGATGAGATAATTCTCCATTTATTGGTAATACTAATTTGTATGATTCAATTGTTATTTGCGAGATATTGACAATGGAAGTCAAAAGTGACAGTTACGTTATATAGAGGTATCCCTGTATTGGTATAAGAATTTATTCTCCCGAGCCACAAGTCTTATTTTTTCTGTATCTAGGATCTCGAAAAAAATTCTGTTTGTATCATGGCTTTGACATTCTTCACAAGATTGATGTTAGAATTTTCTCAAGAATTTCCGCAAAATCAGAAAGTGTTCAGCTTAGTAAATCGGCACAAATATGCTTATAAAGTTTGCGACATAGTACTCAGAAAATCCTCTGCAGAATACTCTTTGAATTCACATTGAAATTCTCTTCACCTTTGTAATACAGTCGAAGCTCTTTATAGCGACATCGCAGGGGACTGTCGTTATGAAAGCTAATCGTTATATATTATTTCAATGTCGTTATAAAGTGAGAGAGAGAGAGTATATTTTTAGATGATCGATTTTTAACAATACAATAAATATTCTTTAAGATTAAACCAAAACAAATATCCATACATTCGTCCCCTAAAACTTGCTTTCTTAATTCAAAAAATTTGCAGAGACTGCCATTTGGCAGATCTTCCGTAGTTAATAAACCAGCATGTATTGTTTGGAAAGCATCTGAAAGTTGATTTTTATAAGGCGCGCTGGCTAGCTCATTGTCAACAGTTTCATCAATCGCTGAGTGATTTTGATCATCGATACTGCGTTCAGGTGGTCAAAATTCAGTTTAAATGTAGGCAAATTGAGTATATGTTTAATATCTATTGTTGACACATGGACAGGGATGGAAAATCATTTACATTCATTTCGTGCATTCATTTGCATTCATATGCCTCTAACTTTTTTCATCAACAAAATTCCGTAAAATAGTGTTTGAAGCTTTTGTAGGCTTTTATGTAAGCTACATCTATTGTAAACAACTCAAATCTTTATCTCTTATGCGTGACGAATCAGACCGATTAGAATCCACCATTGTTTTTCAGTGAATGTAAATTGCATTCACTGAAAAACAATAACATGTTCTGCCAGCTCTATTTCATCATGCATAAGAGATTCATATTTTAGTTATTAACAAAAGTTGTAGTTAATATCAAAAGCTACAAAAGCTTCATACATCATTTAACGGTATTCTGTTGATAAAAAAGTTAGAGGCAAATGAATGTAAATGAATGCACGAAATGAATGCACGAAATGAATGTAAATGATTTTCCATCCCTGCACATGGATTCCAAACGGTAGGAGTTTAAGTAAAATAAACAACACCAAAAACTACGAACAAAAAAATTTTTTTAATTAAACCTTCAAATTTAATATTGTCTACGGCTATAAAACCACTCTGAGATGCAAATAGTACCTTCATGATACCATAGAGGTAACTCTAAGACCACTGGGTCCCGAAGAAAATCATTATTATTTTTGGCTCACTCAGTACCAGAACAACGGTCCCAAGCAGTCCCAAGCTATTTCACTCACCCCTGCATGTTCTGCATGAATCCACACACCCCTGATGTTATCTGTCAAACTTTCATAGCGAATCAAAACAAACATAGTGTAGTAATAGAATTTCAACTAGAATAGGGTACGTTAATCGTTTGCTTGGGACCAATAGGCTACTAAAGTGGTGAGCCAATTTAAAATCGTTAGTTTCGTATTGATTGTTGATGATACTGAAGAATGTCGCAATCTAGGGGAAGGACAGCTGCAAGTATCAGCATCAATACCGATGGTGGAAATATTAAATATTTTAATATGTTTGATATTTGCGAATCTTATACTTACACAGCAAAAAAATAATTTTGATATCACGTCAAAGTGGATGCACTACAATCATGTCTAAAATATGGTGTAATATTACTTGCTAAAAAGGACAAAATTATCATTAATACAATGCATGAACTGACATTACGCTGCTTTTACTGCATTTGTTTATTTATGTGGTCATAAAAATTACATGAAATTTTCGACATGATTGTAGTGCATCCACTTTGATGTGATATCAAAATTATTTTTTTGCTGTGTAGTCTGACAGTTGTTTTTGTTTTGCCTTTGACTATTTTTGGTTTTAAGTGTACATTTGCCACTCGTGGCAAAATGGATTTCACACGAGAATCGTCATTCCTTGATGATCTTGCTGGCCACCGCTACCGAAATCCGCTCCTTGTTCTCATAAATTCGGCATTCTTTGGTAGCTGATCTCAGTGCACATAATCGGCCGCACTTCCGTTCCCAGGAAATAGCCATTAATTTCCTCGAATTCTTCATCGTCTGCAAACCAATAGTCCATTCTATACGCACACGCAGTCTGACAGTGAGGATAACAATAACAAACCAACATTTTTGGCTGGAGCGAAAGTGAGGATTTCGCACTTGAAAATGGGAATACGCAAGTGTGCGAGTTATACACGTCAGAAAGGTCAATGTGCTGTCCTCTGATAGAACGGAAATCGACTAACGGAGTCCCAGAAGCATGGTTACGTGGCCGTATTGCGCTCGATTTGCCATGAGAGTGCTATTTGAAGAGATTTGTTGCTACGGGAACGTCCAGTGCGTTTTTATCATCAAAATCGGAAGCCGAAACCACTCAGAGCTATTGAAACCGAAAATCTAGGCAAAAATTATGACAAACAAAAAGCTGCAGTAAACATAAACAACAACGGTGAAACGTCATTGAGTGTATGCGTTAAAGTTACACTGTTATTTTTTTACTCTGTAGCTTTCCGCTTGACAGTTAATATCATTAGTATTTATACTAAAATCTATAATAACTACAAATTTGAGCAATTTTTACACCAAATATTACGTCAGATCAAACTGTACTTCCCCTAGGTCGCAATAGAGAATGACAAATATCGGTAAGAAGCAACGATGGTGTGTCATTATGGAGAAAGGTCGTTATAGCAAAATGTCGCAATACAGAAGAGGATTTCAATTATAATTTGAAGGGACCTGTGGAAACGTCGTTATAGAGAGATTTGTCACTATACAGATGGTCGTTATAAGGAGCTTCTACTGTAATTTTAACCGTTTTTCCCAACGGGATGGTCACTCCACACAGTGTGCCAAAAACAAGCTTGGGCACATCTGTACACAGTCATTGGCACTGTTTGGCAGCAATGGCTACACTTTTTGTAATCTTTAAAGTTACTGGCAACACTAGTGTGCATGTGTCAAAATTTGTTATTGATGTTGCCACAATATAATCAAATTATTTTCAAAACACAACCTGAAGCTACACCAAGTCTCGCCATTGATTCTCCATAATCGAATTGTCAGCGCACATCCTGATGCCTGTCCGAAGAACTAGGTACATTATTTCGCACCGTACAATCATTCCGACCACCCAGCATGAAGAAATCAGAAAGCTGCTTTTTTCAAAATCGTTACACCTGTGACGGCAGCCGTGTCCACATTTCCTCTTAGATGAAGAACAGCCGACAGCGGTATCTTGACCTGATCGAGGTTTCCGGCCACGGCTACACACAAACTAGCGATACAGCTCCTACGGCTGCGGCTGCTTCCGATGCTGCTTCCAATGCTCCGTCCAATGCTACTGCTGCTGCTGCTGCTGGTGGTGGTCCGTCTCCTACAACATTATTTTGACGAATTTTAGAGGAGACGGACCAGCAGCAGCATTGGAAGCAGCCGCAGCCGTGGGAGCTGCATCGCTAATTCGTGTAGCCGTGGCCGACGCTGGAAATCTCGGTCCGGTCACGACAAGCGGTGCTTGAGTTTAAATCGGAAAGTCAACAACCAAACAAAAACTATACCATCGGACCATTCGAACTGGTCGAATACATCCATGGCGGTGGCTGTTACACCAACCATTCCATCGTCCAACATATAATGTTGCAGGACCGTCTTGGAAAAATCTCACAGCGACTCACGAAGAGCTACTGATTCTGATCAATAGCTGTGCAGCTTCTTCCTTCTTCTATCAATGGTCATGTGGGCTGCAGCTCGCTGCTTGCAGGCAGCCTTTCGTTGAGTACTGGAGAACACCACCACTTACCACGCGGTGAGACCGGATGGAATTCAACTTTGAAATCTGTGTTAGGGAAATCACTTTTCGCAGGCAATCGGTGATTATTTTAATTATCATAGCAACAATTGCACATTCGTGTAATTTTCAATAGTGACATTTTGGCACAAAAGTTGGCCCAAAATAAGTGTGTATAGTGACAACCCCTTGAGTTTTTCTCTAGAATTCCCTGAAGAATTCACCTGAAATTTACCTTGGAATAATTTATCTTCGTGGAAATGCTCCTAAAAATCCCCTTTAAAGTATCCCTGAACTTAATTAAACTGTCTTGAAGTTCTTTTGTAGCATCATCATGGTGATGCTCACAATAGGGTTTTTGATCTAATTTCCGTCCTACTGAGCACAACCCGCGCTTTACCTCTCTTTTCTGAACCGGTTGAATATGACCTAAGCAAAGTTAAACATATGAACGTTGAGGACTAAAAAAGATTTCAATATATCAGCACTTATGTATGGCGGACGTCACAAAAGGTAGTCACTCAACACACGCATTTTGCACCAACTTCTTCTCAGTCTGCCTCAACTGTGCCGCAGCTGTGCGAACAGTGCCCTGACATCGAGATGGTTTTGCTTGTTTGTTTGGCAACCCGATATTTTGACAACTCGATTGTTTTCATTTGTAACAAATCAAATTCCCAGCTAGAACCGTTAATGGTTTTCACTCCTCCACAAATTGTAACAAATTGTAGCCCTGTCTCAGTTCCGGAAGGCTCTTTTCGTTCCGGCGGCAACGGTGGAGGCCTGCTCACTGAACGACGTTTGAGCCGTTTTCCTTTTTTTAATCAGTTGGATTAGTCGGAAAGCGAGAATAACCGTTCGATAGCTCTGCTAGGAATGTGACGAGTGACTACGAAACGCAGACTGGAGGTCCTCGCTGACGTGTTTACTGTAAGTTCTCAATAGCGGCGGTGTTTTCAGGGACAATAATGCTTTCCCTGATTTGTCGATCAGTTTGGTGTTTTAATCCTGGCAGCGAAGCTGTGTGACGGCATATCATAGATAGTAAGAATCGAACATGAAAGCCGCAGTTATGGTGAACAGCTTTAGAATTTTCCAACGGATGCGAACTTCTGAATGTCATCCAAAAACGGGAGCAGCGCTAAGCTACTACTCAGTAGCAGTGCACTCCTTAATAAATTGAGAATGATATCAGGTTGAGCTCTACTCGATCTCTTTAATAAAAGACAACCCTAAACCAAAGCATGAGTTATGCGATCCAATTATCTCGAAACATTCCATTCAAAATACCCTGACAGTCTGGTAGTATATCTCAAATTCACAGGTGATATATCCAACACTTCCTGGAACCCAATTTGTGTCTTCATCAAATGCATCCGCAAACCCTCCTTCTGAGGTTCAAGGCACTCTGAATCTTACAGGCTGCTTCCAGATGCTCACTTATCTTCCGGACCGTACGCTCAGCCTGTCAATGGTCTGATCTGCTTGTACCTTCCACCGTTGGCTCTACACAAAGATGTACTTCTTTTTGGTGTGCGTGAAGTATTTCACTGCAAAGGTCTGGTTACTCATCTCGCTAATACACGGTCCGCAGGTCTGCTCCAACATGCAATCCAACCGCTGCTGACCGGACATCTCACTGAAGAAGTAGTTGATGAAGTGCAACGCCAAATCCGCTTACATATAGTGTCCGTTAGCATTCGGTACTTGTCCTTCGGCATTTTCTTGAAGCAGCAAGCAAAAATGATATGCTACATTTGAGCTAAGTTTTAGGAAATTTGATGATGCGAAAGATGTAAACAATGGGTTAACTGACACTTATGCACAGAGGCAGTGCAGTGTTGCCGGTAACTTTAGAGATGCTGAAAAATATAACCATGGGTGCCAAACAGTGCCAAGAAGTGTGCCCAACTGTGTGTTTAACACACTGTGCTGAGTGACCAACCCCATGGAACGTCACTTATGTAAAGAACCAGTGAATTTTTTGCACTGATTCTCCGAAAATGTATGGCTAACGTCACATTGTAAAGTTGCTTCAAAATGAAATTTTGTGAAAGTGTTAAATTTGTTTTTGTTGATGTCATTAAGGGTATAAAACTCGAATATGATGAAAAATGAAAAGTGGATATCGGGGCGCTTACAACACTTTCTAATCTCACAGATCATTTAACAGTTCTCTGAAGTTCTCGATGTTTTTATATTAACGTTATTTCTCTATACTGCCGCTCTTAGCATGTGAGCCCCATAGCAAAAAACAGCAACCCTAATAAAAAATACCATATCCGAACGATAACCCAAATGATAGAACCATTCCACAAATTGTTAAGCAAAATAACCAAAGAAATTTTTATTAGGAAAGCCAGGAAAATCGAATTTTATGTTTGATTCATACCATTGGTCCTTATGTGATGGGACAACCAATTTGGCTGTCTTACCAAACTTTTTCAGAACAAGGTTGTTGAGTTTATCCAGTATCAGATTCGTACCATTTGCATTGAAACAATCAGTTTTGACAACAACATCAATGAGACTGACATGCGAAGAGTGGCAGTATAGACTATGAAACTGCCTGGGATTATCTGTTCTTTCCTGAATTCAAAAAACTGTCTAACATTTTTGCAGTTCTCGTGTAATTTATTGTTCTGCCATTAATTTAATTAAACTAGCCTAAACATTTCTGAGCATCACTGAACTTGTGGGAAGAACGTAATTTGTTTTTAACATCTCTGAAGTTCTATAAAAATCTGGCGAAATTGCCTAACAATTTGGAGTTTTCTAAAAAAAATCCCGCCAATTCCCTAAAAATCATGGATCTTTCCTGGAGTTCCAGAATTTTTGGAGCATACGAAACTTCATTGAAATGTACCCACATTTTCTTAAAGTTCATTAAACGATTGTGGAGCTCTTGGATCTTCCCTAACGTTCTATGGACTCCTTTGAAGTTCTCGTAAATTTTTTTCTGAAGATCTTTGAATTTCTGAATCTTTTTTAAGTTCCCTCATTTTTTATGGAATCAAAACAAAATAAATAATAAAGATTTATGTTGTTTCCTTGATTTGTGTTAAGTGGATTTTGTTTTCCGTAGTTTCAATGCTATCGACGCCAGGGAGGCAGCTCCCAAACCTGGACCCTACCTATCGACCCATCAACCCATGGACCGGGGACCAGAGATTTTATTTCTCAGAAAATCCCGGCGGCGCCTACTAGGATTGAACCCAGGCCTTTTTTGGGGTGAGAGGAAATCCCACTTACCACTACACCACTGATGCCGCTAATAATATAGATCTATGATTTTCAATGAAGTACTTTTATGGATCACCATGTTCCACTCGCTATCTGGAGTGTGGCCTGTGCACTTGAGACTTAGCCTTCATAAGACCCCCTTCTGTCTCGCAAACTAAACTAATTCCACTGACGTTCTCGGATTAACCTGATGTTCATGGAACTGCCCTTAAATTATATACTCTAATTCTTAACTTTTCCAACAGCCAACTTTTCTGCTGTTATTAAAACTGTCCAAAAAATTTATGAATTTCCTCAAAGTTCTCAGTATTTTTATAAGTACCCGCAATTTTTCTGAAGTTAATTGAATTACCTTTAATTTTCCTGAACCTGCCTCATGTTTTGTAAACTGCATAAACGCTCACGGGACTTTGCCTTAAATCTCTGAATATGATGAATTCCCTGACGCTTATGAAGTTTTCAGATCATTCATCAGAATTCTAGGAATATCCCTTAATTCCTTTTGTATATCTTTGCTAGCTTCCTTAATTTGCTTTTAAGCTATCTGATCGTCCTGGATGCGCTCGAAACATCGCTGTATATCATGAAACTATCTCAAAGTATCTGAATTTTTTTAAAGATCTCTGTTATTTCTTGAAGATATGGCATTTTTTTTTTGAATTAATGGAGCTGCCTGAATGCTTTCGAATCAACTTAGTAGAATTTTCACTAATTTATAAAGTTTTTGAAATCCCATTTTCATCTCCTTGATTTGTTTTCCGTCGATCTTGTTTCCCGTGCTAAGTACCAATGCTACCGACACCAGGGAGACAGCTCCCACACCTGGACCCTACCTATCAACCCATCAACTCACGGACCGGGGACCAACGGTTTAACCTCCCTTCCTTAGAAAAGCGTGATCAGAGATTTTATGCCTCAAAAGATTCCAACGGCGCCAGCTGGGATTGAGTTCAGGCCCCTTGGAGTAAGAGTTTAAATTCCCATGATAATCATATAAAATTCTTCTGCGATTTGCTTGAAATTATTTGAACTGCCCTTTGGCTCTTCGATCCATCCAGATCAGAGCAGCTCACAATTTTAAAATATATTTGTTCTGCACTGAAATAAATAGAACTCTTTTAACACCTTTAAACTTTCCTGAAGTTTTCTGGACCTCTGTGAAGGTCCCACAATATTTTTGAAGTTCTCTGAAGGTTTGGAAATGTTTTCCTGTAGAACATGGAGCAGTCCTCATTTTATCTAATGACGCGTTTATAGATTTATAAACTTCTCTTAAACTCTTAACTTTCCTGCGGTTACAAGAACTACCTTTAAGATCTCTGAAATTCACCAAAGATCTTTAGATCTAAATTATCTGATGTACTTGGAAGTTGTTTAAACTTTCAACAGTTTTTTTTAGTGAAATTCTCTCCACATCTCTGAATTTATATTGACTTACGTGAAGTTCTCTAAGTATTCCAAGAACTTTAAAAAAATTTCTGTAGCTATTTTGAGGTTCCCCATATTTTCAAGATTTATTATTTACCTTATTTATTAAGATTAACTAAAATGTCATGCCTTAAATCCTATATCCTAGGGTATCTGAATCCCAGTGAAGTCAATCTATGTTCAATGTCTTTAAATGGATTATTGTGTATCATTCAAATTAGCGATGAGTTGTGTGAACACTATCGTTACTCTTCATTTCATGTTAACAATTATTATTACTGTTATAATCCTAGCAAAGTTATGACTGTATCTTCAAGAAGTTTTTGGTTGGTTGGTTGTCTTTATTAAAGAAATTTTCAGCCAGATACCCAAGAAGTATTTGAATACGACCATCAATTTTTCCACGACCCCACGGTTAAGTATAGGTTTATTTTTTAATAGGCATGTCTCAAAACATGAAGAGTTCAAACAACCTTCCATTTATTCCATAAATAGGTGTTGACCTAAAAGCTTTACCATTACTCAAATCTTCTGTGCAAGCATTCTAACAATTCCCACACCAATCGCCAACCACCCCACCGAATCCATCAGGCAAAATTGATGAAATTAGCCAAATTACGTCCTACGCTCCTCCAAACTACTGTCCCACATTCCGACTGCCCATTTGGCCGCTCGGTATGCATCTCCATTCTTACACAAAGCCCTTTCAAAATCGTACTACCTAACAAGGTGTATAATTTGGTAACACAGTTACTTCAACGCACCAACCCACCACGGTCCGACCAAGCACGGCGCACACGCGTCGAATTCCAGCCGTCCTCCACTCAAATCCACACGGTTGTGATACACCACCCGTGGAACTATGGCATAACTCCATCAGCGAGTCATGCCCACCGGCCAAAAATCCACCCGTGGAATCCGGCTAATGTTTACCTTTATGCACCTACATTTTCACTTCAATCCGATTCACTTCTCACTCGGCACCCGCCGCACCAACCCGTTACAATGTACCGAAACCGGGCGCTCAATTACTCGAACTCGGCGCGTCCAGGATTACCAGATTCTCATATAGGCCTAGGTTGCAACACATGGCGAGAAGCGTGATCCCAATTCGCAACCTGTCATTAGAGACCTCGAAGATCTCCACAACAAACATTGACCGACTACGCGCGCCGAAGAACCGCTAGGAATCTCCGATGGAGAGAGGAGCGTGGGGTCCAGCTCTAATGACACATATTTTCCAATGTGTTCCGCTGCTAGATGTGGTTAGGTACTGGTAAAAGCGGATTAAAAGGCGATGGCGATCATGGCAGTGCAGCGGGGAAGGAGACACGGAGTGTGAAATTTATTACCGCGCATTATCTTTCAATTAACTTCCAATTGGCAACTCTCAACAGGCGCAATGGTGCTTTCTATCTGGGAACTCGGGATGTAGGGAGGAGAAACGGGTAGTCGTTGCTTAACTCATTAAAATGAGGAACGCTGGGATTGCATTGTGCGCCTTCTGTTAACTACAGTGGAGATCGATTCTGGACTGAGCCAACAGTCTCGTAACCTTACGCGTATTCCATCGAAGTAGTTATTCGTCACTTTTAGAGCTTATGTCGCCCATAAAACAGGTACACGAAAATACACGCCGATAATTATAATGTGCGCACTGCTTAAAACTTGAGACTGAGAGAATTTTAAGGCTGTAAAAAACGACATAAAATCGACAAAAGTGACGGTGTTTATAACCGCTGTATAGTGAGAAATAAGGGATCCTGAAGCCCGCTGAATGTGGGGATGCTGGATCGGAGGTCCGTAAAAAATGCCAGGAATTATCCAACCATGGGGGGTAGAACTGACCCTTAGTATGAATTCCTTAAATTTGCGTCCACATTGAGGGGAAAAAAGTTAGATAGTATATGAAAAGTATGAAGTTGTCAAACTGATGGAATGTGTTTCAAAACTCTTGATATAACAGCCATTGTGATTCTTGAACTCTCATGCGTCTTTTTGGTCTGTCTGATTCTTTGTGCGAAAATGTCTGTCTCTGGCAGAAAACAGTTCAGAAATGTCATGACATTTTTGCAGCTTACCAGTTTGTGTTTGTGTGTCTTCAGTATGGTCATTACGAAAAGTATTAAAATTTAAGGAAATATGTTAATACCCAGTACTCGTGCCACCACTGGTTCCGCTATCTTAATTGCTTATCCTTGACAGATAAGCGTATTTCGTCTACACTATACAGACTTCTTCAGTGGCTTGTACTAAAAGTCGAGTATTAGTACAAGACACTGACGAAGTCTAATATTGTTGACGAAATACGCGTACCTAATAAACTTCGAAAATTCCTAAAACTCTGTAATCTTCTGGACCTTAAGGAGTCTTCGGAATTATCATAAGAAGGGAATCTCATAGTACTTCTGAAAGAGTTTTGAAAGTTATTCTAGCTTTGAACGTTTCAAATTCTTTGAGCTCCAGCAGATTCAGCAGAATCCCGAAAAATTTACACACTGCGAATATCTCGAAGTGAAAATTCCAAAGCTCCGATCAATCCGGGGATTTCCAAACTTTTTCCAGTTTGCGAAAGTTCTATGGGTTCTAGATATTTCACGAATACGATGAAATATTAAGAAGGCAGATATTGCCACGAGGGTGACTACCACAGGACATAGTTGTTGTTGTTGTTGTTGTTGTTGTTGTTATTGTTGTTGTTGTTGTTGTTGTTGTTGTTGTTGTTGTTGTTGTTGTTGTTGTTGTTGTTGTTGTTGTTGTTGTTGTTGTTGTTGTTGTTGTTGTTGTTGTTGTTGTTGTTGTTGTTGTTGTTGTTGTTGTTGTTGTTGTTGTTGTTGTTTATTACCGACACTTTACATCTGCTGCTACATTCGTGTCTTTAAACAAATGTTAGTGTACAGTGTGTTTTGTGTGGTGTTAGTGTTAGTTGTTAATTTCACACTAAGCTTCTTTACTGCTCCGGTCCAGATTTCATCGCTTCAGATACTGCTGTATCTTTTTTCCTTGCTTCGTTCCACTACATAATCATCACTGCTTCTTGGATTTCCATCCGCTTCAATCTTCTTTTGATACCCGGTTTCACCTTCTTTATCGCCATCTTCTTCATTCATGTTTGTCCCTGTATTCACCTTTCTGTCTTCTTTCACCCCTTTTCGTTTTGCTTTGCGCTCTACTTCATCCTCTGCATAACCATCTTTTTCTCCATCTTCTTCTGCTTTCTTTGCATCATCTTCATATTCATCAGTTCTTCGCTTGATCTTCTGCCCGCTTTCTTCATCTTGTACTCCATTCATGTCTTCTTCTGCTCCCACTTTTTATGTTTCTTCTCCATCATCCTCTGTTTTCTTCTGTTGTCCTTAACGTCCTCTGAATCCGCTTCTCTCTTTTCCTCGTTTTCACAATGTTTGATAGATATTAGCTTCATGCAGGAACTTCAGTAACCGCTTTTCACTAGACTTCAGACTAGTTGGATCGATCTCATGTTTCGTCCTGACTGCTTCAAATTTCCTGCAGCGGATTACGTGCCGGACATCCAGAACCGTTCCACAGCATTCGCATGTCGGTGGCGATGATTTCTTTAATAGAAATTCGAGCTTCAGCCTGGTATGGCCGATGCACAAATGAGTGAGTACTCGCTGGTCGGCAGAACTTTTCTGATCGATCCACTTTTTCGTGTCACGTTTTATCTCCTTCAGCTTGACTTCCGTAAGTTGCGCCCATCGTGCCTCCCACTGTTGACGGACGGAATACCGATATTGATTGGCGGATTATTTCATGCTTCTCCGACGAGTCGGTCCGCTTATTCGTAGTCACGGATGCCGGCGTGGCCGGGAACTCAACACAAGTAAATCGGATGGTTTCGAAGTAGACAGTCAATTCCTTGGATCCAGGGATGCTGCGATTTGCCACTCTCTATTGCTGAAAGACAGCTAGCCGAATCGGACAGAATGATCGCGTCAATTATTGTACTCGCCTCGTTGACAGCCGATTTGATCGCATAGGCCTCCGCCGAAAAAACGCTACATTGTGACGGAAGGCCTATTGCTATCTGCACGCTGCCGCTGAATACTTCTGCTCCTACACGCTTAGAAAAAAGTACCCACAATTAAGTTCTTTTCACTCATATCGGCACTATAGTGCAGGAACCCAAAAGTAGGTAAAGCGGGTCAAAGTAATTTTCATTTACTTGTGTGCAGTTCGTATGGAATTTTCCACTGGCTTTTTAACCAAAAGTAAGTTAGTTGTACCCTACAGTAGGTAAATATGATTATTCTCAATGTTGGGTTTCCACACTTTACTACACCTTAGAACCGTTTTTGCTCCTCCGTTTTTGACAACATTAGAAGGAGAAAAGGGGACAAACTAGTTGAAAGTAGGTAAAAGTGAGCTGGCCGTTGGGTACTTTTTTCTTACCGTATACTCTGTCTTCACACCTAGAACCGTCGGTACAGATAGCCGCAGCACGGTGAAACCGGTTTGCCAGTAACTCCTGAATGATGGGACGCACTGTATCTGGGAGATCTCCCGCTTTCACCTGTCTTTTCACGTCCCAAACAGTGCCTGGCTTGGGATCATGCCTCACTCGATTGGCAAAACGTGTCCGTACAGCGATGGTCGGAAAATGTATATCAACCGCCGCCAGACGATCGGATACACGTTGGAAGACTGGAAGGTCGACATTTCTGTGATCCTTTTCCAGCAAGCGAATGGCAACTCGAGCTGTAGCTTGAAAAACCAGGAGATCGAACGGTAATGTGCCCGCTTCAGCCATGATCGCTGGAATCGGGCTGATGACGTACGCTCCTGAGGCGAACCGGACCATCCGGTTGTAGATGGGTGCGAGAGCTTGCAAAACCTTATCCTTCGTTCTGCTGACAAGTCCGATTACGTTAAGAATGCGTGACGTAACGATTTCCGATCCTATGTACAGAAGGGACTCGCGATGCCCTCGTGGAAGTTTAGCCCCAATCATTTTAAGAATTCACAACCTTGAGTTGCATGTAGTTTTCACAGTCTTACAATGCTGTTTGAAAGTCAGTGACCGGTCGAGGGGATTTCCAAAGTTTTTCCAGTTTGCGGAAGTTCTATGGGTTCTAGATATTTCACGAATACGATGAATTATTAAGAAGGCAGATATTGTAACGAGGTTGACTACCACAGGACGTTGTGACAATGTTACTGCACAACAACCAATCGTGATGTGATTATGATCAACAGTTATTCCAAGTAGGGCTCTTGTTGATCACTCTCCCTTTCCAAATTATGTGAAGCTTTCTTATTTCAAAAGAACCAGCATAGTGCTTTATTTTTTAATCAATCTCTTGAAATTAACTGAAAAATAAGATTAGATCGGCCAAAACAAACTCATTTTCAGACAATTTAAGGCATTTCTAAGTATTACCTACCAGTTATAAGCAGATTATAAAACCTATTTTCTTAATATCAATAAGAAACTGTTCAAGCAACAATTAAGCAACCATTTGGGATCCACTCTGATGTATGGTGGTTTTATAGAGGCAATGAACAATACATTTAGTTTAAATACTGCATTTCAAAGTGTAACATACTTCAGCTTAGTAATTCAGCTTTTTGATGTAAAAAAAAAAACTTTTATAGTCATGCGAGAATGTAAAAGCTGTTTTTTTTAAATAAATTTAAATCAGTTCAAAACCCCATCCATAAAACTGTCCTTTAATTCAACCATAAACTTCATTAGCTTCCCCTAGCTCAGGCGACGAAGACGCAGCTACAAAGCAAGACCATGCTGGTGACAGCTGGGTTTGATTTCCGGTCCGGTCTACAAATGTTTCGGGATGAAAAGTTTCTCGATTTCCCTGGGCATAGAGTATTGTACTAATGTTAAAATGGTACAGGATAGAAAGTTCTCAATTAATAACTGTGAAAGTGCATCTAGTACACTAAGTTAAGAGTACGCCATAAGCTAATACGCGATATGCAATAATCTTTTTTTTTTCCTTCGGTTTGTTTTTTCCGTCGATCTTGTTTTCCATGCTGAGCACCAATGCTACCAACGCCAGGGAGGCAGCTCCCACACCTGGACCCTACCTATTGACCCATCAATTCATGAACCTGGGACCAGTGGCTTTACTTCCCGTTCGAAGGAAGGCGTGATCAGAGATGTTATGCCTCAAAACATCCCGGCGACGCCGACTGGGATTGAACCCAGGCCTGCTGGGGTGAGAGGTATTCACGTTTAATACTGCTCCACCGGCACCGCTGAAAATCTTACGTTAGCGAATCCATTTACGAAAAATCTTTTTTCATCCCTTCCATCTACTCACATCGCTTTCCAACTTTTTGCAGGAAATCTTCAAAATCTTCAAAAATCTTCTTTCCATCTACTAAGTATGCATCTCACAACAGAAAAGCGAATTTTTTCCTGTATCTTACATAGGGTCATCTCCCTCGATATATTGTTGCTCTTTAGGCTGTATTATAAAAACCCCAATTACTCTGTTAACTAATTAAACTTATAAAATGAATCCTCATAGTGAATGAAAACCAAACTAAAAGGCTGACTAAAAGGAAATTGATACGCACAAAAAGACCTGTAATTCGTGATTCAATAAATTTAAAAAGTCCATGAATTGTTGCTTTACCGTACTTCTATTAAAACTTCAAAGTTACAGCATTAGATGGTTACGTTTCTCCAGTTCGAACGAAATATCGAACCTTCCTTTTGATGGAGCCCATCAGTGCCTGCACAGTGGAAACGGACACGGAATCAGCCCATTTCTTCCATTTTACCCGCATTTGCTGGATGTTCTTGACTGCACCGCCGCTTCGTCGAAGTCGCTGCTTTGAAATTGCCCAGTATTTTTCGATTGGTCGAAATTCCGGGCAATTCTGAGGATTCATTAGCTCGAGGACAAAATCGATCTTGTTGGCAGCATACCACTCCAGAACCACCTTGGAGTAGTGGCAGCTAGCCAAATCGGGCCTAAGGAAGACTTTGCCCCTATGCATGCGGATGACCGGCAATACACGCTTTTTCAGGCATTCTTCGATGTAAACTTGGGATGTCATCTTTGAGGATGTGACGAATGGCTTCGTTTGCAGGCCACAACTGCAAATCGCTTGCCAAACTATGGCCTTCTTCACCAACTTGAATCTTCCCAGCACATCCCCACGTTCAGTCGCGATGTGAAACTTTTGATCGGGAAGCTGTTTAAAATCGAGTTTGACGATCAAAGTGCAGCCCTTGTGTTTCGTCAAAACACGGTCGTACAAGAGCCTTGCACGCTTTTTGGCCACGGAATTCTGCTTCATGTACCGATTCGAATCTTTATTGGCTTTGTACGACTTGTATCCTTCCCTGGCAAAGATGTTCCGCACCGTTTGAATATTGACGTTGTACCTTCTGGCCACATCTCGGATCGAAACGCACCTCAACACCTTGCTGCGCAGCTGACGATCCCTGGTGCCAGTTATTTCGTAGGTCCGCTTATTCCTTTCCATACTCAGGGTTTCCTTGTAGGTTTTGAGCACTCGACAAACTGTTGTTTTCGGCATCTTCAGCACTTTAACCAGCTTGGAACTTGACCACTCTGGATTTTCCTGGTGTTTGTGCCTAATATTTTTTTTCTTTCAAGTTCCATTTGACGTTATTTCTGAACGCGATCGACTACTTTGATCAAACTTGCACTAGTTGTCCTTTATTGAAGTGTGAACAAACCACTGTCAAAGATTTTCGATTCCCTACACTAGAGGCGTGCGAGCGGTGCTCGAGGAGCGTACCTAGTGATATCCGATTACTGCTCGATTAATTGAGCTAATCGATTATCTGTTAAAATAATCGATTAATTTTTAATTGATTATTCAATGCCTCTATTATCTGCTAATCGATTAATTGGCTTTGGTTATTGTACGATTATTTAATTTTATAAACGTGTTCCATTAATATAAAAGCAACCATAAAATCATAAGGATTTAAATGAGAGCAAATAGCATAGATTGCTGGGGGCGCGACACATTAAAATTATAGCGTCGTTTTGCGCCGATTTGCGCTAAGCTATCAAATTTGATGATTTCTATAATATTTTTTTTTTTGTGATACGCAAGTCATTTTGTAAAATATATATGTAATACATCTGAGTTTTTTTTAACCAGCATGACACTTACCTTGAACATTCAATGCTGAATTAGAATATGAATGAAGAATGATAATCCGATAATCGCCTCATTTCTCTTATATTCGTTCATCGTGTGCCACGGTACTCGAAGCATCGTTATCTCAGCAAAACTCTTGAATGATTTGGATGCCCACATAAAAGCAAATCGTTAAGAATGCTAGGTGAGTGAGGAGTTTGAGTGCACCACTCAAACCTTCGGGCTGCGTGATCTTCTTCTATTCGTTGTTCGCATCGTGAGCGGTGGAGAGCTTTAGTCTTCATGCCGATGCGAATGGTTTCTCGCATCAACGTGATGCTCATGCTTTGATCCTCACGAAGAATATTTGAATATGCTCTAATGATGTCGAACGAAGCGTATTGGCACTGACCGAGATGGAAAATGACAGGTGGGCTGACTCACGGTCTCCCAGTGTTGGTGAGTTCTTTGCCGTTAATGTTCACGGAAAGTTCACTATTTTGCCATACAGAAATTCAAAGCATTTTTTTTTTTTGGTGGGTTTGGGCAGTTTTTGACCTGTTTCATACGACCGGAAGGTGTATGCTGATCAGAAATGCCGTGCCAAACTGATTTCCTACGCAATTAATCAACCTTTGATGTGAATTTCGTCAATAAACACGAGGAGCATTTCTTATAGCAAAACTTGCCATAACGAAATGGGCATAGTTAATTTTAGTATAGTAAACAAACTAACACTTCTTCCTACTGTGTCACCTTTCTATTTCCTGCCTAGGGCACTGACAACGTCTCTCCGTCGGGAAGCTATTTTTTCTATAACGATGTCTCTCATTAATATTTGTGTAAATGAAACAAAAAATACTCCCTTTTGCACTAGCTCACGTAAACCCACTATCAAAATCAAGGCACTCTTAATCACAAGCAATCACACAAAGCCTCGTACATCAACGATAATAGCAATGATGCTCTTCATGAAGCTTGATCCTCTCCGGGTGTATTATTTTACGACTGGCATCGCTCGTGAAGAACGATTGTTGGGATCGTGTTGCTGGAAATTTGAGAGTGAGTGACCCATGCTCAATGGGTGCATGTGGTAACTCAGCGAATGAAGGGAAGTGTGGGAGAAACAAAATAACACGAATTGCTTCGTGAATATAAGCGATTGCACACGAAGAATGAACTGCACACACATTGCTGCTGTTCTTCTACTGCGATGGGAAAATAATCCGATCATCGCTTAAGTGTGTACTTACGAAATATCAGATACTGCAGAAAAAGGTAAGTCGATCGAGATGTTCATTCGTGATCGGATGAACTGCGATGTTGAAGCTACAATCATCCTGTCCTGGCGTGAATTCCAGCGTTGCTGGCAGAAAAGTCCAAACAAATTGGACCGATTCATGCTAGTCAATAATGACTGGCTCGAAAATGTTGTAGTTTTCCAAGGACCCTCTTCTTCATCCGGTATCACCAACAAGCGAGGACGGCTAGCAAAAGATTTCGACGAAAGTTGTGATCGTAGCAAACGCCGTTGGACCTAAATTCTGCGCAAGAGCAATAGTTCAGGTGAGCTACTTTTTGCCCGATAAAAAAATGAGTTTAAGAGCTGAGGGAAACACTAGTTTGACATCCTGTGAGGACTGTGTTCCAGATATTTCTAGCGAGCAAGTACTGTCTATTTTTATGGACGCAAGTTTATAAACGTATACAAGCAGAAAAATCTAAATGTTATCCACCAATCTCTTCCGAAGTTTGTTGCCAAGTTCAGCTTCAAGCTCTTCTGGGCAAAACATCTTCAAGATTTTTAAAACATTTTTAGAAAAATGTGATTCTCAAGTGGGATTGCGATGGAACATCCGGAATTCCAGAATATAAACAAAAATTCTCTAGTTCCGCTTCAATCGATAGTCATGCATTTTTAACATTCATGTACCTCTAAGATTTGCTGCAGGGGATGTTATATAATGGGACAACCCGAGAACGTCACCAACCCGCTATTGTAGGCCAGTTTCTCTCTAGTTCAAAAAGAAAACTGCAAATACGACTCGAGAAGAACATGAAAGAATGACCACCGAGATTAACCACTTATCGGAATTCACATATTTACTGGATGGGATTGAACTGAAAATGAAGGATAATCTTTCGATGACTATACGATGACTGGATCCGAACATTTGAATGCATGCTACATATTGCATATAGGCTCGACTTCATGAAATGGTGCAAAATGGGGCATGAGGCTGAATTCACAGCAACAAAGTTGCGCATTCAGCAAGAGTTTCTTGATAAGATGTGCCTTCATGTCGATAAATCTCGTGCGAGTTGTGGAAACAGCAATGATGGCAACACTTCTCGTAGGTTTTTCGCGAGCGCTGATATTTCCGCAGCTTTTACGGTTGCAAACAGTATTAATTGCAATCTCATCCTGTGAAGAAATCGACAAGAATAAATTCGAAGTGTCAACAGCACAGCTATGTGTGTCTTTGTATGGATGGTAACGAATACTAACAACACTGCATAAAGTTCTGATACATGGACATGAAATCATCGATAAAGCTAAGCTTCCGATTGGTCGAACGTCTGAAGAAGCACAGGAACACATGAATAAGGAGACACGCCGATTGAGAAAGAGGATCATGCCCGTAAATGTTCCCGGGTGGCAAATTTGGAATATGTATTTAACGGCTTATTATTTAGTTTCGTCGGATCCCATAATTTCAGGGTATCGAAAGGAAACAAAACGAAAGCACGATTTACCAGAAGATGTTAAAATGCTTTTGAAGATGGAAGAAGATGACAGTGATTAAAGAATAAAATGAGCGAAAATAGATTTCAGTCCTTTTATCAAAGTGTAAGAAAATGTTGTATTTGAGAACCACCCTGGGTATCAATTTTAATTCAAATACCACCCTGATTCGGAAAAAAAAACTCTTACTTCATCATGTTTTTACATTCCTCAGTAAACTATTAAATAACCGTCAAATTCAAAAGAGAACTTTTTCATTATTTACTCATCAAGATTGATATATAATCTGTACATTAACTCATTTAAATAAGGAGGAATTTTTCTACGTAAAAGGTAAAACAAATATACCATCTTGGTACCTTCAATGATTTGTTTAAATCAATATTTCCATAAAAAAATATTAGAAGTAAATAATAATATAAACCGTATAAAGCAGCACTTTTTTTTAAATAATAATTTTTGGAACCACCCTAGTCAGTTGTATCCATACGTTAGGGTGTTTTTGATGCAAAATTCGAATTCAGCACTCAAATTTAATCCTTACATTATATTTACAGTATATTTCAACCATTCTAACATTTTTGTCCGGCTTTTGTATGGTGCAGATCCATAGTGGGGTGGCCCAACTAGACAGATTTTAGTCTTAATGAGGTTTTGGTCGATGTATCAATGGCAAAGCAGAATTTTATGAATGTTGTTTTATAGCAGCTTTGTAGTAATTCATCAAACTTAAAATGTTAGTTGGGTGAACATCAAGTTTAGATAGTTGTTTTGAAAAATTGAATGAAATGCTAATTGAAGAGTTAAAAAATAAAAATAAAAACAATTTGTTTGTTTGGAAATTTAAAATCCACACCAGGCTGCCCTGAAATAAGGCTTAAATTCTGTTGAAAAATCGATTAAGAACTAGCTATCATGTAACTCTGCCAGCGGACATTCTATGTTGTCCTTCTAGGAGCAGTAAATATATTTTACGAACCTATTTTACATCTAATTTTCTAAGTATCCATGTTATCTTAATAACATGATGGTGTTGTTTGAATATGTCGATTTATACAAATAAATATGTTTATTTATTTTAGAGCTCATAAAAAAACTTATAAACTTTTTAAATCACTGAAATGATATCAAAACAGAAAGTCTTTGAAAATATTTTTTAAATATTTTACAACAACCCCCTCCCTTCCCTTTCTCTTACGTAATTAATGCACGGGCCTCTAAGATCAATTTTGCAAAAGCCTCTAAAAATATTAGATTAAAGGTATACCTCGATATAATGTAACTGTCACTTTTGACTTCCATCGTCAATATCTCGCTAATAACAATTGAATCATAAAAATTAATTATACCAATAGATGAGGAATTATCTAACCTGTCCAATGGTTTTATTATTTTGCTTGTTTTAATCATCGTTTACGAAAAATCTGCGATGGTAGTAAAAAGTGACAGTTACGATATATCGAGGTACAGCTATCCCCCGAAGAACGCGTTACCCACTGAGTTACACTCACCACTTTTTCTCAGCGGGGCTTCAACCAGTCGGTCTGATTTTTTGCATGTGAATAGTGCCAATGGAGAACTAGTCACTCGCAGAAAATCAGAGCGCTTGGATGAAAACCCACCGAGACAAAGCGGTGGGTAGAACTCAGTGGGTAACGCGTTCTTCAAAGGAAAGCTGTACCCTGTAGTGATAAATAACTAACAATCTTCAGGTTCACCGCTTGCTAGTTCGCTCTATCGTTTAAGTTTTGTTTTTACCAAAATATCCAACCAACCTCGATTTCTTCGATCTAAAAAATAAGTCACTGCCAAGCATTCGGTGCTTTATCTCTTAAAATCGTTTCAAGCTCCAATTACTGCACCATCATCACCACCATCATCCAAACGGTGGAGGCAAGCACGGCTTCAGCAGCACCGTTTTGTGACGCCTCAGCTGGCACGAAGAAGAGCGATACCCCTCCACCTAAGCTAGTAATCTAACTTCCTAAAGCCACTAAAGGAACAAGAAGCCACTGAAGGCGTAAGAATGAAATATGATTTGTTTTGACTGCGTTCAAACACGAGATCTAGCGCCGTCCCACCCCGCCCGTTGCTCGCCGAAGTGAGTTACGGCATTCTAGGCACGCCCGTTTGGAGATTCGGTCGGGTTCTGACAACCCTCGTATTATTTTCTAGCGTTTGTTATTCCGTTTTTTGTTTTTCGTTTATCCTCACGGCGATCTTTTCGGGAGGGAAGCGCGATGCACCGCAAATAAAGTAACGTACACTCCGCGCTGTTAGTGGGCGACGGTGGGATGGGGGGTGATGGTGAGGAACCTTGAGTCGTTTCGCGCCACGTTTGTAACGACAACGACGTGAGACGGCGTGAATTATTATGTTTCCTCCCGCCGGCGGCCGCGCGGGTTGATGTTTTGGGAGCTTCGTCGTCGTCGTCGTCGTCGTTGTCGTAGTCAGACGGGATCGTCGGGAGTTGACTGACTCTGGTAAGTCCCGAAGGGCGGGTGAATGAACCCGGCCAACCAACAAGGGCTCGCTGGAATGTGTACCAGAGTAAGAGAGAGGTGCATTGTGTTTTGTGATGATGATAAAACAGTTTCTTTGCTATCTGCTTTCGGCTCCGAGTCTGCGGATGTTTATATGGTTTCTTTTCTAGGTTAAAAACTGTTTGATCAACGCTGCTGATCCCTCCGGGGCGATTAGCAGGGAACCCGGCAGCCCGGCTCGGTATCAGATTTTATTGTGCTGTTACGTAAAGGGCAGATTTCTCGTAATAATGGTTGGTTCCGGCAGAAAGGGCCGCATTAATGTGATTACGGTTGTTCGCTACTGCCTACTAGTAGGGCATGGAAGGTTTTCGGTTCGGGGCTTTCTTGGAAGATGAGGTATGGTGCCTTTTGGAAAATTATTCGACGATCTGCAAGCTGACGTGACCTATATTTAGTGCGCTCACGTAATGAGCACCTGTCTCTGGGTGTCTGACTTTTCAATTTGCGGTAACGGTTAAGGTTTTGAAAATTATGAGCTCCACGTTGAAGGTGATGATTTGCTTAATATTTAAGGTCATAAATGATTTTATAAATGTATGCATGCTTTAGTTTTCAGCATCTCAAGAAATGCTTTCGGCATTTAGTGATAAACGCGGCTAGAAATAATCCACAACCAATAGTATATGAGCAAGTCAAACGCGCACTCTTATGCCTGTGGATTTGAAGACATACCTTAAATCCCCTCATCCATCATTGTATGAGCTAGTATTGTCGCATTAATGGCCTTTTACCCAATTTCAACTTCTGTTCATTTTTCACACTGCCGGAACTATCAACCTATCTTCGCTAGAATTTTCTCTAGCTAATAAATAATCGCACTAAAGCTTCATGTTGATTTCAATATAGCATTTCCTCCCAACTAAGTGAAATTTGCTTTACGAAAAAGGTAGACGAACAGTTCAAGGTTAAAATTGAAAATTCCATGTTACAAACACCTCACGTGCTGAGCCATCCATCATTTAACCCGACAGGGATCAAAGAGCATTTGGCTGACTCGAATCCAACTCTAAAAAGAACGAAATGCATCTACAGTATTGAAAACTGATAACAACCAACTGCTTTAACCCAGGAAAAAAAAAACGTGTCGGAAATTGCCCCCTTAGCCAGTCTGCCGAGCGCTGACCGCGGCGAGGGTGAGAAGATTAATTCAAACATTCCGATGCGTTGCTGATCGGTCGTATGTAACTTCCCGCGTCCACCAGGTAGAATGCCAAGCCTTATGTTGGCAGACAGAATAAAACACAGGAAGAAATTTCCTAAGAACGACGGGAATTTCTCCCCGATAATGGTGAATGGTGAACATGAATCCGCGCTGGGACGTGTGCACTTTACAACACGCTGCTGGTTAGGTATAAGGAAGCAGACTGCTTCCATACCACAGTCTCGCCGATATTGATTGCCGTGCGCATTATGCTAATGTGCGGATGCAAGCCTGAGGTTCTGAATCGTTACTAGGAATTCAGCAAAAAAAAAATGCGTCAGAAAGGATGTCTTCGGCAGTTGATAAAGCTTGTTTGCCCATTTAAAACCTATAATTCCACATCCTTCAAATGGATCAGAGAGAGAGCAACAATTATCGGAACTCCTTCAGTCCAGTCGGGTACTTCATTGCTCGTAAGACGTACATCCAACCGTCCATTATCAGCATACCTCCGTACACTGCCATCGGGCATTGTTTACCCTCCATACCATACCTTGCACTTTTCAACTTTACACTCCAGCCGAAATGATCCGGCAAAGTGCGGATTGTGGGTTGTATTTTCTCGCAGTGCGACACGACACATCCGCAGATTACCTACCTTCATCGCCATGTCACCGCGGCCGTAGCTCGGAAGCCTTGGCTTCTCGTTTTTCGCACTTGCAACGCGCGTCGCCACCAACTCGGTTGATGTTGTTTGTTGCGAACCGGCAACATATTTGCATATTTTTCAGACCCGTACGAAAGTAGGTGTATACGTGCGCGCGTTTGTTGGTACTCACATCATTAGCCTGAAGGCGCTTGCGACTGCGCGCGATCCGTCCGACCGTCGCCGGGATACTACAGTCAGTTTACCATTAGTGAGGTTTCGAACTGTGTCGTAGTAAGATGAAGGAGAAACTGCTCTGTTGTGATATGAGGCCATAAGCTATGAAGACGGTCAAGGGTGTAGACAGCTGTAGGGGAACGCCATCTGGATCGAACTGAAGGAGAAATCTCGTGTAACTTTTCAAAAGGTCATAAGTAACAAATGTAAACATATCGAGTTAATCGATACAAACTAGAAGTCACATACAATGATATGTGATAGAAACATCCATCCAAATTAAGTTTCATTTATTTCAAATAATCATAGGTCAAAAGTTGTCCAATGTACAGTTTAAAATGATTGCTACATGATTGTTAGTTTGGACATTTGGTTTACCTAACATGATTGGTGCTCATTTTCTAAAGGCGTGGGCAAAGACATAAGTAACTTCAGTATCCTCGCAATTCAAGACAACCCGGCACGAAATACGAACAGAGACGGTAACGAAATGATAACCAAAACAGCTAAATCATGGCCTTCTTCGCCAACTTGAATCTTCTAAAATCGAGTTTGACGTGTGATTCGCCATTGATCAAAGTGCAGCCCTTGTATTTCGTCAAAACACGGTCATACAAGAGCCTTGCACGCTTTTTGGCCACGGAACTCTGCTCATGTGCCGGTTCGGATGTGTACTGTCTGTGTACGACTTGTATCCTTCCCTGGCAAGGATGTTCCGCACCGTTTGAAAGTTGGCGTTGTACCTTCTGGCCAACTCTCAGATCGAAACGCACCTCAACACCTTGCTGCGCAGCTGTCGATCCCTGGTTCCAGTTTTTTCGTAGGTCCGCTGGTTCCTTTCCACACTCAGGGTTTCCTTGTAGGTTTTGTGTACTCGACAAACTGATGTTTTCGGCATCTTCAGCACTTCAGCCAGCTTGGAACCGGACCACTCCGGATTTTCCAGGTGTTTGCGCACAATATTTTTTCTTCTTTCGATTTCCATTTGACGTTATTTCTGAATGCGATCGACTACTTTGATCAAACTTGCACCAGTTGTTCTCTATAGGAGTGTAAACAAACCGCTGTCAAAGATTTTCGATTCTTAAAACTAGATGCATGCTAGCGGCGCGCGAGGGGTGTACCAATTTACTTTTAATCAGCCTGTTTACATGTTTACATTACATGAGAAATCTCGGTTGGTCGATTTTTGAGCGGTAGTTCCATTCCATTCTATCAGTAAAATTGCGAAAACTTTAGAGTAAAATAACTCCAAGAACGTTTCGAAAACTTTAAGGTAGATCAGAGAACATCCAGAACGTCTAGAACTACGGTGAAATTTATTCTTCTTCTTTATTCCTTTATTTAACGTCTGTTCCGCAATCTAGTGCCAATCACCGACGGACATGGAAGTGCCAATCACCGAATGTGCAGGAAGACAGCTTCCACACCTGTGGAAGATATCGCACTCATTCAACACACATGGGCCAGGACCAACGGCTTTACCTCCCTTCCGAAGGAAGACGTGACCAGAGATTTTTATACCTCAGAAAAATCCCACCGCCCTCGGCTGGAAGGGGGGATAATCTAAATATGCATAAATAAATAGCAATACGCTCCCATATATTTCATAAAAATATACTTCATCGAATATCAAAGAGCTTCAAGGTCGTTCCAATAACTTCAGGAAGATTGCATGAACCCTACTGTTCCTGCCAAAATTTCAGTTTCAAGATCTTAAGGGAAGCAACGTGAACTTCGGGAAAGTTCTGAAAATGTCAAGGCAGTTCCATGAATATCGGGTAAATCGTGAGAAGTTCCAGTACCAACCTCTTTCGCAAGTTTGTCAGAAAGCTGATCATCCACTTCATAATTGCCCAATATTTTTCTATTGGGTGGAATTAGGGGCATTGAGTGGACTTAGGTTCTTGTCGATGAAATCTACCCATTATCATGGTACCATTGAACAACCTCCCGGCTGTAGTGGCAACACGCCAAATCAGGCCAAAACTTCACAAGCCCATTCTGTGCTTTTATGAAAGGCAGCACGCGTTTCCTGTACAACTTCGAGTCCATCGTCTTGTTTGTGACAAAAACTTTGGTTTTCGCTCCACAGCTGCAAATACCTTGCCAAATCATGAACATTCGAGCAAATTTATCCATGAACTTCTTTCGAAGACGATTGCGATTGTCGCACCTGACCACGTTGGATTTTCTTGTCTTGCATCCGGAATATCTTCTGCGGTGAAACGAAATGAAAAGCGGTGAAACTTTCACCACCGGAAGAGGGCTAATTTAAAAACAAATCGCTGTCAAAAAATACTTGCAGCGGTTGATGAGTGTGCCGCTACAAAACATACAACACGTATGTATTCTAAGCAGTGCTGCAAAATCTCGACAGTACACGGTGATATTGACAATTCTGCTTTGGTCACTCATTTTAGCTAACAGTCATAGTCAAGGCAAACCATGTCAATTGTCAATGACAATGGTGTCAGTGACGAACATGTGCAGATTTGTTTATTAGCTAAATTTGTAACAAAATTAAATGACTTAAGCAAAACAATTACATGGATCCATTTTAGTGAACAAGTATCTACGTCCTGAGCTACTTGGATAACAATAATGTAACACAGAATGTACTAAATTACACTTTTTGTTACCAGGTGAATCTTTGTCATTGACGAAAAAATGAATGAGATTTTGACGAAGGTTTTTTTGAGGATCAAGTCTGTCAGTGACTATGTGACGAACAATTTTGTCAATATCGCGCGAAAGTCTGTCAATGACAATGACAAATCTCAGCACTTATCTAAGTGGACAGTTCATTGGAACATTCGGGCAGTTTCATTAATTTCAGTAGAACACCGGGAACGTCCCAGAAGTCCTGAAAATTCAAGTATAATCCATACAACTTTCCCTTAAGTTTAGGGAACTTAAGAAATTTTTTAGAAACGTCACAGAAATTCCAAGAAGGTAACGGAAGTCCAGCTACTTCAACGAGGTTTAGAGATCTTTAGGTTAATTCCAGATCATCATCAAAAAAAAGGAGAACTTCAGGGGAGCTTCGTGCTCTTGAAGAAAGATTAGAGATCTTCAGGGCAGTCTCATTAACTTCACACAAATTGTTGGAACTTTGAAGAAGTTCTGAAAACATACCGGAAATGCTGATAATTTTAAGGACGCTTCATTATCAAACTACGAGAATATAAGGGAAGTTCCGAAAAATTCTGGAATATTTTGAAACTTCCGTGGAGCTTAAATAAATTCAAGGCGATTCTATTTGCTTCAGGAAATCTGTAGAAATTTTAACAAAGTTTTAAGAACTTCAAGAATATCCAGAACCCCAGCAGGCCTGGGTTCAATCTCAGTCGGCACCGCCGGGATGTTCTGAGGCATAACGTCTCTGATCACGCCTTCCTTCGGAAGGGAAGTAAAGCCGTTGGTCCCCGGTTCATGAGTTGATGGGTCGATAGGTAGGGTCTAGGGGTGGAAGCTGCCTCTCTGGCGTCGGTAACATTGTTGCTCAGCACGGAAAACCAGGTCGACGGAAAACAAATCAAGGAAAAAAAAAAGAATATCCAGAATATCCTTCAGGATGTCAAGAGAACTTCAGAGGTGTAGCAAGAACTTAAAGAAATTTGTGGATTCCAAGTACCGTAATCTGTGGGAAAACTGATCACTTAATAATGTAAATAATTTAAAAAAAATAAAAATTAATTGAATTTGACAAACTTTCAGTATTTAAATCAAATTTTGCAGTTAAAAAAAATGAATAACTTTTGTAGTCGAAAAAACTCAATCTACTTTTTTGTTATGAAAAACTCCTGAAAGCAATAATTGGAGTCTCCCGATGAAATTCTTTCAGTATTTCTCATAATATCAATCACCTCAACTTTTTCTACGTGACGACTAAAAACGCAACCCACAATAATCAATTTAACCCCAGTGATCAATGAGTCCCCAGATTCCAAGTTCCTCAGAGATGCTAGGTCTAGAGTTCTTTGGGAAGTTACAGAAATTTTATGGGCAGTTCCAATAGTTTCAGGGAAGTTTCGAGAACTGCAGGAAAGTACAGACATTCAAGGATGTTTTTAGCGCAAGCGTTAGTTCTATAAGCGTAAGATCCGAATAGCTCGAAGAATTTAAAAGTAGTCCAGAGAATTCCAGAGAACTTCAGAAAACTTCATGGAAGGAACATCAAGGAAGCCCAGAGATCATCAGGAAATATTAAAGGATTATTTGGACAGTTCCATTTATTTCAGGACAGTATCAAGAACTTCAAGAGAATTCAGAGAAGTTAAGGGATGCTTTGAGATCATTAAGACAAATCAAACAACCTATAAGGGCAGTTCAATAAAGGTATATAAGGGCCTCCCTTAGCTCAGTCGGTAAATGCTCATTAACAAAGCAAGACCATGCTGGAGGTGGATGGGTTCGATTCGCGGTCCGGTCTAGGAATTTTTCGGGTTGGAAAATTTCTCGACTTTCCTGGGCATAGAGTATGATTGTACTTGCCACACAATTATACTAGTGCAACAATGGCACAGGCCTAGACAGCTCTCAATTAATAACTGTGGATTTGCATCTAGAACACTTAGTTGAGAGCACGCAATAAGCTAATATGCACTAAGCAATAAGCTTAAAATGCGAAGAAGTAGTAGAAGAAGAAGAAGCACACAAAAAATTGCAAGAACTTTAAAGAAGATCCGGGAAACTCAGGTAATTTATGAGGTACCGAGAGTTACATTAAAATTTTGGAAAGAAACGTGATCGTAAGGAAATTGTGAAATGATTTTAAGGGAATTCCGTGATTTTCACGGTAGTGTAAAGAACTTTAAAAATAGCAGGGAGTTCAGTGAAGATCAGTGAACCTCTGAACAATTTGGAGATTTTCAGGGAGTTTCATTATATGCAGGGAAGTTCCGAGTACTTCTAGGGCGATCAGAGATCTACAGAGCAGTTCCATTAATTCAATGAAATTGTGGGATGTTTCCTGGAGTTCCAAGTAATTATGAGATATTCCGAGAATTTTTGAAACTTCATGGATGTCCTTAGAAGTTCAGGATTTATGTTTAGACGAAGTTCCGAGAGCTTTTGAGAAAAATTCAATACTTAAGGAAAATTACGAGAACTTCAAGGAATATGAAAAATCTTTAATGCAATAAAACTAACTTAATAACAAACGGGGGTTTTTTTTTAATATACTCAGGGAAGTCAAGAGAATTTAAGGAGAGTTCTGAGATCTTTCTGGTAATCCCAATAACATAAAGAAATCAGATTAAACATCACGAAAGTCACTTTTGGAAAAAAATTAAAAATGTGATGAATTTGTTTCCATAATTTTAGGACGTCTTCATGAGTATTTTCCTGCAACTTAAGTGGAAATCTTAGAACACCATTTATTATTTCGATTTAATTTCTGATAAATTGCGGGGAGTTAGGAAAGTTCAAAACATTTCAAGAAATTCAAAAGCACTCAAGCGAAATTATGAAATTTCAGGAATACTGCGGGAACTTCATATAATTCCAGAGAACGTCAGAAAAGGTCCGAAAACTTCAAAGGAATTCTGAGAACATAAGGGCAAAAACGTGTTGAAAGATGTTTCGTAAACTTCAGCGCTGTTTCGAGGATGGAGGGAACGTAACGTCAGATAATTGCAAAACTATCAATTTCTCAAAGATAGCGGAAAATTTTAATAAGATCGCAGATTTCCAAGAAGTCCAGAGATACGTTTGACACCACCATGGTGAGCCAGACGACGGATGGTGGTTATCTCGAAGAATTTGCGATGACGATTGGCACCTCCTTTGCCACGACCAGTCAATTGTTGCTTGTTGGGTTATAGAAGAGTGGACTAGCCACCACCTTCCTACTGCTGCTATTGCTGACCACGCCGTCCGAAGTGAAAATGAGCTGATACCAGACAGCAGCGCTGCTTTATATCTTTTCAGGTTAAAACAGAATGATGTGCAACCAAGTGGTGTAAAAGCTACAAAGACTCCTCCCATTATGAGTAGTTTGCTATCAAGTAGCGACACTGGCTCTTTTCCTTTTGCGAACACGGCGAATGAGAACGACCCAAATTTGAGTTTAGTTCACTCATAATCGTCAAAAGTGCAGGAACTCAGTGATGAGTAAATTTGTCTCGTGGTTTCCTGTGGAAAACCTAAAAAATCTGTCAGAAAATGAGGAAATTGACGAAAATTTTATTCAGTCTCGGAGTAGTACCAATAGACTGAGTGAATCCAATCTTTCTAAAATTCTTTTCTAAAATTCAGGAATTTTTTCCTGGAAATATCGGCGCTGGTGGTAAGCGTGATAACCTCTCACCCCAGCAGATCTGGGTCCAATCTCAGTCGGCGCCACCGACATGTTCTAAGGCATAACATCTCTGATCACGCCTTCCTTCGGGAAGTAAAGCCGTTGGTCCCCGGTTGAGTTGATGGGTCGATTGGTAGGGTCCAGGTGTGGGAGCTGCCTCCCTGGCGTCGGTAGCATTGGAGCTCAGTACGGAAAACAAATCTCGCGTCACTTTTCAATAGGTCCTATCTACATTGATCGATTCTCTTCATCGACACTCTCTTTCGTAAATAACTCGGCTTCACAAATGTTTCCTGCCGTCTTCGTCGAATTAGAGGCTAGATCTTCCATCGAAAATATCCGGCCGTGGCGATTCAAAGTTGATCAAAATTGATCAAAATAATGTGTACCCCTGCTTCCAGTTTGATTACATGAGCATTTTCTGTGATCGTTGATTCTGAATATGGACAAACAGGCAGATGTAATAAGCTTGGTGGCCCTGAAAAGAGCCGTTTTGTTGCCAAAGTTGGTGATGATTTAGCATCCGAAACCAAACAGAGTGCGCCTCTGTCACTTTAAAACGTAGATTACATCCATGGCCGCTTACACTTGGCGTGTTTAGTGTAGGTGACAGCATCACAGATTTTTTTTTTCGGGAACACCTTCAGCACACCTCGTAAATCAGACCGGAGATACGTCAGACACCGCCACGGCAAGCCAGACGATGGATGGTGGTTATCTCGAACAATTTTGCAAAACTATCAATTTCTCAAAGATAGCGGAAAATTTTAATAAGATCGCAGATTTCCAAGAAGTCTAGAGAACTTCCGAGTTTTTTAAAATAATTCAGTAAGAATTCAAAGAATTTCAGAGAACTTACAGGATCGAGAACTTCAGGGAAGATCAGAGAACCTCAGGACAGTTCTATTAATTTCAGAGAAATTACAATGTTTTAAAAGATGCTTTGAGAACTTCATGGAAATTTTTAAGAATTAAGTCCCTTCCTAGAAATCCAAAAAAATTAAGGGAACTTCGAAGATGATGCAAGATCGTTAGGGAAATTGTGGGGTCTTAAGGAAAGTCCAGAGAAGTACAGGGAAATTTAAGAATGTGAAGGGAAGTACCATGAGCATCATAGTTTTTTTTTCGAAAACTTCCGAGTAACTTCAAGGCAGTTTCATTAACATAACGAAAATTGTGTAGCTGTTAAGAAGTTCCTGTGAACTTCAAGGAAGCCCAGAGTATGTAAGGGAATCCTCAGAACTTCGAGGAAGTCTAGAGAATTTCACTGAACTTCAGCATATTTCCGAGAACGTCGTCTCACATAGTTTTATGACGAGCTGAATGCAGACAAGTTTTACTCATATCTCAGTGTCAGTTTGAGTCACTTTGTATGTACATGTATTGCTCATATAGCCATTCCATAGCAAAACAATACAATGGTTTCCAGAATTTCGTAAAAAAATAGTTTTGTTCCTTATCGGTGACCATTTCCATGTTACGGTAGCCCAAAAAATCGATTACTTTCAAAAATTACTTTTTTTTTCAATAATTCATAACTTCATAAGATCAAAACATCAAATGCAAAGTTATTCAAAATAATTTTATAATCAAAATATATATAATGATATAAAAAATGGGATTTTGGATTGTCATGGTTTTCATGGTTCTTAGACAGAGAACGCAATATGCCTTTATATTTTTCCTTGAAAATTCAGGCTTTCTTACACAACATATGAAAAAATCAGCCATGTGATTTCTTTTCGTTTATGAGTTATGTTTTTTTGTAGTTATCAACTTTTGGGTGTTCAAGCCTACACACTACCAAAAAGTCATGTAAATTTCCGTGCCCTGAGTCCGACACATGCAAGCGGCCAAAATGACATAAATAAGAATCAGTTGAAAGAAACGAGAAAACAAATTCAGTCAATCGTACTTTTCGTCGTTGCGTATGTTTCGGTTTGGGAACACTTAATTTTACATGACATGTTTGTTTACGTTCCATAATTTACGTCAAAGATGGATTACGTCTCGTGTAAAAATAGTAATTTCTAAGTGTGTATAACAGCAATAGTAGAAAATAGGTAATAGATTATGTGACTATGTTAGCTATGTGTCAATGGAGATGTATGGTTGTACAGTCGCATAGGAGTATTGAGTGAAAACCCAAAACTTTATAACTTCAAAAAATATAACTCAAGAACGAAAAAAAAAACACATCGTTGGTTTTTTTTAATACGTTGTGTAAAAATGCCTAAATTTTCAAGGCATATATAAGAAATATTGCCTACAAACCATACAACCTTAAAAAAATGTTCAATCAATGTTTTTCATTACGAAATACCAATTGGTTAATATGATTATATTTTTCCTAAAAAGCATTGTTAATTACCTTACATTTGATATTGTGATCTTTAAAATTGTCACAGTTATGAATTTTTTTAAACAGTCATGTTTGAAAAGAATCGAAAAAAAACACATGTTTTGGACCACCCTCACATGGAAATGGTCACCCTAATGACAAAAAAAAATATATGGACTTAATATTTTACGATAAGGAACAAAACTATCATTTTTACGAAATTTTGAGAACAATTATATCGTATTGCTATGGAAAGGCTCCACCACTATATTACCACCAATACACAGTGCGGCAACTAGACTGTAGCCCATGATTTGGTCTTGAATAATGTTTTAAGAACTCAACAAAATTTGCGCCAACTGTATATAACGCAATTGGTAAAAGTATATGTTCTTGCCTACTTGCGAACCTAAAACTACTTTTAATAGTCTCTTCAACGCTCTTGGGTCTGACTGGGTCGTGACTTATCCGGGGGTGAGATTTGAACTCGTGACTTTGGTATGGATGTCAACCCCTACGCCGGGGTTGTCCCCTAAAACTACGTAATGCACCACTAAATTGAGTATAAATTTACCCAGTTCAGCTAAAAGATAACGTACCCCAAAATGGATTGATTTTGCAAAACAAATCACTGACGCACGCCGCAGCAAAGAGACATAAAAATTCATGACTATGCCATTCGGCATCAGCATTATAATTGTGCATTTAAAATTCGTAAACCGTGACACCAGCGAGCACCAATCAAACTAATCGGAAGAATACTGTACCCGGCACACAGCCGTCCAACATCCGACGAGTCTTGGAATAATACGACAACTCATCGCCGGGCAAATGCAGGAACTTGTCTTGTGATGGAGATTCTTGGGAAAAGACAGCAGACTAAAACAACAATATGCCACCGCACCGTTGTTGTTGTCGTCGTCTTCGTCCGTCGGTCGTCATCGCTGTTGTTGTTATTTTGTTAAGATGAGATAAGAGCAAGAGACGGCGACCGCGTGGAAAGTGTACATCACCAACAACTGACGGAACCCCGCCGGCCTAGGCCATAGCAAGGGCCAATGTGAGCAGCGTTGACCGAGAATCACTCGGTAAAGCGCGTGTATATTCGAAAGTAAATTCACCATACCGACTTCTTTGGTTTAATATTTGCACTAGCCAGCGCAAGTGGGGATCATGTGGCATTTGCAGTCGTATTATGAGTAAAGGATCGTTGAACAAATTCTTCCTCGTCTATGTTTGCCAGCTCTGGCGTCAACGGCAGATATGTTCACGTGAATTATGATAGGTAAATGTTTGATGTAAGATGGTCGCAGGAATGCAGTTGCAAACTGTGACTTCGTTTTTCAGGAATTCGGATTCTTTTTAAATCACTGAATCGATTCGTATTTTTGAAATTCTTGTATTTGGTGGAAAAACGCAGGTTTATTTCAATTGGAATTTATCGAGCTACTGTTGGAGCGGGTTGTCCAAGAATTGAATAGAGGGACTCATAGCTTAGTAGCTATTACTTCTACTTAATAAGCAGACTACCGTTATTTTCAATTTCTGCTCTCGCTATACATGAATAATTTATGTATTACAGTCATCTCAGTTGCTTAAACGAGTAGTGGTAAAAATATAAAATAAAAATTCCTTTCAAAAGTTTGGCAAAACAGTATTTCATTACTCAATTGTATCAACCCTTGCCTCGCATGTGATCTTTCCTTGTGATAATTCTTTGCCCGAAAAGTTTCTTCTTTATGAGTCATAACCTAAAGAAATTACCGATAACACCGGTTTTCGGCGAAGTCCATTTATTGCTAACTCATTACAGCATGACTTTATAACCTCTCAATTTGCGCTTGCCCAGATCATAAACTCGTCACAATTCGGGAATCATCCAACGATAGAACAAAACCTAAAAACAAAGTTCTCACCACATAATCAACCGACGGACCACCGCGCACTTCTTCGGGAGCCATCCTAAAGGCTTCGACTAGGAAAGATATAATTAATGTGGGATTTTAGCGAAAAAAGAGTTGTACGATCAGGCAATAAAAATCTCCATCTCCCATCCGTGCTGGCTGGTCTCGTTCTCTGCCGAACTTCAAACCATTGCGTACGAACAGGTTCCCAATTGGAGCTGGTGTTCTATAATGTCGACTTGGGTGTTTATTAAGCGAAACGGGTCTCTCCCATTCTGCACATTTTCGTATCTTGTATCTAGCCGGCGAATAGTTTTGTCTGAGAATTATGTCTGGGAATCGGAAGTCGGTGCCGTGTGTCATAAAAATGCCACAATAAACCTCTAATCAATCATGCCTCATTAGGATAGGAAGAACGGTGGCAGAGGATTGTGATTGGTGGCTTTTGAACGAGTTTGGACCCACCTTGATTGGGCTGTAAGACTTTTTTGATCACTCAACTGTTCAGTGACTTTAGTTCTTTATCGAAAGACGTGTGAATCTTCCTTAGGTTGACGAAGGCAGTTTGATGAATCTGTTGAAAAAATATCATATTCATCTTGCACGTTATGTGTTGTTTTGTAGGAGCTCATATTTGTCATTGCATCACTTTTGCATAGTTGTATTAACTTTTCATTTGTCACACTAGTGCACTGAGTGTACGCGAAGATATAATTGATTAAAAAATTGTGAAAAAATGTAAATAAATTTTAATTCATTCAATCTAAACGGGGTTTCGATTGTAATTCACGATCTACTCATTAATTTTGTAAGTAACAACATACATTTTTTTAAATAAAAATTGAAACATTTTTGAAAAAAATTAAAAATCTATGTCCATTGTCCACTTTCAAAAGCTGCTCCAAAATAAAAATTCACAAAACAATTGAATCATTTATTTTTGATATACATATTTGATGTTTTGATCATGAAAAACTCACATTATGTTCTCATATGTGGATTTGTGTGACATTCAATAATAAGCTTTCTGAGTCACGTCTTTTGTTCGGTACACGGTGACCATCTGTATTTTATATTCTTTGCAATGATCTTGAAAGTAGTTTCCTCCAAATGAGATCCTTGGTGTCGTGACCCGACCGAGGTTTCCAGCCTCGGTCGTTTGTCTCAGAAAATAGCTAGCCGTTAATCGGCTGCTACGGCCGCTCCGCTTCCATTACTGCTGCTGCTACTATTGTTGTTACTGCTGATGCTGCTGTTACTGCTGCTGCTGTTGTTATTACTGCTGCTGCTGCTGCTGCTGCTATCCGTCGCTTCTAAAGTTCGTTACAAGAATGTCTTCAACAAGTTTAGGTAGCTCATATTTATACACGGCGAATGAGAACGACTCAAATTTGAGTTTAGTTCACTGATAATCGCCAAAAGTGCAGGAATTCAGCGATGAGTAAAATTTGTCTGATGGTTTCCTGTGGAAAACCTAAAAAATCTGCCGGAAAATGAGGAAATTGACGAAAATTTTATTCAGTCTCGGAGTAGTACCAATAGACTGAGTGAATCCAATCTTTACTTTTCTCAAATTCGGGAATTTTTCCCTGGAAAATCCTGGAAAAACCTGGGAAAACATGAGACAAATTTTACTCATCGCTGAGTTCCTGCACTTTTGGTGATTATGAGTGAACTAAATTCAAATTTGGGTCGTTCTCATTCGCCGTGTAGCTTCCGCTCGCTTGTTCTCCTTTCTTTTACTATCCTTCCTTCGGAAACATTTCGTTGATTGCCTTCTCTTCTTCATCGAGCAGCTCAATTAAGTTTCCCTTTAATTCGAATTTTGAATCGTAAAAAGAATGGTCGGTCATTTTTTTCAAAAACCAACTATTTGGCAACAGACATTACCAGACGTAAAGAAAATGATCAATGGTACATACTTATCAGAAAATGATTTTCTTGTATGCAATGCGAACTAGATGATAGATAATGGCATCTATATATAAATGTTTTAGCTTGTTTTAAAGAAGTTTATTAAAATTTGGCTTTTAAGTATTTTTGTACTTTTTATTTGTTAAAAATGTTGTCAAATTCGGCGTGGTTCAATCATGTAATCTATGAGGGGTTGAAACTTAAAGTTAGCATGAACACATTAGTCGTGATAACTCATTCAGACTCGTCCGAGTTAGCGTTTACGAGTCTTTTGAAAACCGTATGTTTTACTTAAATTTAGAGCAAATTTGGCAAATTTCAATAAAAAAAATTGTTTGTTTGATTTTATTTGTCTAGAAATTCATCGAAATTGCAATGATCATGCTCATTAGCACATTGATATTTTTCCACTCTCAAACGCTCTCAAATCACGCATAATACTGGAGAAAAATACCATGCTTGAAATTGATTTTACAAACTCCTTTGATATTAATAGACTATTCACAACGTATAAAGTTGAAACTGAGAAAGAGAAGGTAGCGGCGCCGGTGGTGTAGTGGTAAGTGTGATTACCTGTCATCCCAGCAGTGCTGGGTTCAATCCCAGTCGGCGCCGCCGGGATATTCTGAGGCATAACATCTCTGATCACGCCTTCCTTCGGAAGGGAAGTAAAGTCGTTGGTCCCCGGTTCATGAGTTGATTTGTCGATAGGTAAGGTTCAGGTGGGGAGCTGCCTCCCTGGCGTCGGTAGCATTGGTGCTCAGCACGGAAAACAAGATCGACGGAAAACAAATCAAGGAAAAAAAAGAGAAAATATTATAACGCTTTTTTTGTTTATGGGTCTATTGCCACATAGAATATCGAGATGTAGACAACTCAATATAAGGAAATGTGTAGGGACTGCGCAAATCGTTGGGATAGGTAGAAATATGGACATCAAGAAATAATAATTTCAACATGGAATACCTAATAGATCAGTCAACTAAAAGCCAATTTTATATTCGTGATGGGAGTATTAAAATCGTTAGTTCTTCTCACACCGTTAGGCAGAAGTCGTTGAAAGTGAAGTGTAAATAAGTAATCAATCATCCGAATCGAAATCAACTTTTATGTAACACGGTGCCAATTCATCCACGCACCCTTTCTGCACTGCACAGCGCACACAAACGCACACCACTCACACACATACTTATAGTGTAAAGCGACCATCATCAAAACAAAACGCTTAGTTTTTAAATTGGACACTAGTGCTCCAACCGTAAAAACTAAGCATCACGCTCACTCACATAAACCAAAACAACAAAAACCATTTTCTCCTCGTTGCATATTTTTCTAGATCGTGTTGCACTGGTTTCGGCGGCACCCCCGAGCTACACGCCACGCATGTATCATTACTTTCCAGCACACATGACACATCCCTTCTGTTACTATCCCCCGCAGCAGGCACGGTATCCAGGTACGTAAAAAAAACCAACTTCAACGCTTTTAGGCTCTACGCGAGAAATGCGCACTGGACATTGATCTGGATTTATTAGAGTACCCACTGCCTTTACTCTTATGTGTGTGCTTTTTTTGTTGTTGATTGTTTTGCTAACCAACTCACCCCGCAAAAAAAAAAATAGCAGAACAGCATACGCAAATGCTTTCGCTTTGAACGGAACGCCTTACGAAACAAGGACCGTTTTGACTCGAGTAGCAACCCCCACCCACTCGCGCATTCTCCTCTTGTACATCATACACAATGACGCCGTTTTTGCAGCTCGTTACCACGTTCCACAAATTACTCAAGCCCATTGACATAATTCCAACGCGGTATTTTTTTTTTACCATAGCTGATTACGTCGCTACTTAGTCTGGCATTCATCCCGATAGCCAACCCGTCCGAACGAGAGCGAAAAGAGCTCGTCAGCCAGCTTCCGATATGGTACAGAGCAGAGAAAAGAATTCCCGTCCCCGGGCAGCCCCCAGTCAGCGCCCAGCTTAATAGTGGCTATTGTATCTCCCAAATGAGGCGTATTATAGCTGTAACTGAGCTGCTACCAGCTCGTCGTGGTCAGCCATTGGAGGGGGGGGGGGGGAAGGAGAAAGAGCAACAGCCTCTGAATTCACCCACCGCACCCTCGGCAATCTGCTGGTGGTGGCAAAAAGGTAGCAAGGGATTATGAGCCAACGACTTGTTAGTGAGAAAATTTACGCTTCATTGTGCAATATCGGTGCGGGCAATATTAGGATCGTTTTTTGAGAAAGAATCAGAGGGTAAGTGGGTATGTGATGATAGAAGCATTAGTCCAGAACAGGGTTGCTGCCACTCACTTAGTCATATGGTCAAATACACAGACGGAGGACGTTGACCTTCTTTGGGTGTTAACATTTTGTGACGAATAAGGTGTTAAAGGGTCATATTGAGCCGGATTTCAATCTAAATTTGGACACGGTTTTCGTAGTCAAACATATAAATTTTATAGTTAAATTGTTAGTCAGTGTCTGAATTTTGTGTTTCTGATATATATTGTGTACTTCGGATGTTGCTGATGTGGTGCGCCTTGTTCCGAAGATACAACTAACTTGACAAAGATACCACCAACTTGACGTTTGTTTCTTACAAAATCGGATTGGACCCTAATCTGAAGGAATTGGCGTTAGAACTCTCGACTAGGCCCGTTGGTTTCCGTTTACGGGAGTTTGTTTATTTCCCAAAAAACTAATGCTTCCTGTCGGATAGACGGATCCCGCGACGCATGTTAAAAACCACATTGGAGGCCTCTTCTCAGCTCTCACAGTCCGGTCTATTGCTGCCAGCGTTCAACATAATCGTCGCGGTCCTGCTGTCGAGACTGTAGTTGAGGTCCTCTAGCCTGCTTTCCTAGGAAAGTACGTTATTTTTCATAAACTTCCACTTCCTGATCGTCCTTCCAATTCCAGCGTATGTCCGTTCGAGAACACTATTTGTTGCAAAATACCAACGCATAGCCCTTCATCACTTTTCAACGCTGCATCTTCACGCCACTCTTCCCACAATCAAGCTCATCGTCATCTGACCCGGGACGCCCTACACATAGCAGTACGGAAGCCCCTGACCCGCCTAGCTCAGTCGAGCCCACAGCCATTATCGAAAATATCTCGCAGCTTTCTCGTTACTGCCACCCAAATCGTCCCGGCCCTGAGTCTAGTGCTGGCGATGGGGTCTTCCAAGCTGCCTATCAAGTATCCTTGCAGTAACGACAATTCTCGCTCTGAAGAACTCTCGTACCATAGGAGTTCCAGCACCATCGATGCCTGGTTTCACTGGCGTGCACAGGGTGAGGCAAGGTGGGGGCAATCGCCCTACTTTTTATAAATAAGATTTTTATTTCCACATTCACAAAATTATGATATAAAATAAATTGATTTCTTGATAATCTGATTTGAAGGTAAAATTGCTTCATTTCATAATATAAGGGCACTGAAAATCTTTGATTGCATAAATTCCTTTGAGATAGTGCCTGAAAATTGCACCATAGAGGTGTATACAAAAAAATTTTGGTGTATTTTTTTTTCTAGGTGGTTCATGGAGAGTTAAAAGAAGAGGGTAAATTTAAGGTAGAGAAAATTCACCTTTACGGTGGTTAATCGAAGAAAAAGCTTTTTATTTAATAGTTCTGGTGTAAAAATATCATCAAGTTGGTGTATTGAGGGACTGATGAAAATAAATAACTCTGGAGGAAAAATTGAATCATGCTAAACATTTGGAGGTTTCAAATTTAACTGAAAATTTCTGGTGGAAAGTTCGCAAAGTTCGAATGTAGCAGCAAGGTTTATTCATTTTTCTGTTGCATAATTTGTATCGTTCTGATGAATGCAAGCTTCATTGAAAATTTATGGTGTAAAATTTACACCATTCTGGTGCATGAAGAGGCAAAGCCTGAAAATTGCACCACATGGTGAAACAAACTCCACTAACAATTTTTGGTGCACCGTTCTGGTGAATGGAGGAGCATGCTTTATTGAAAATATCTGGTGCAAAATTTCCATCGCTCTGATAAATGAAAATTTGTATCGCTCTGAACAGAAAATTTCTGGTGGAAAACTCGCACTGGTCTGGTAAATGAAGGCACAAGCTTTATTTAAAATTATGCTATGTTGAAAATTTCTAGTGGACCGTTCTGGTAAACGAATGGGCAAGCTTTTCAGACAAATTTTGGTCTTAAATTTGAATCCTTCTGCTGAATAGAGAAACAAATTTTAATAACTACCTGATAATCGCCCTTTTTGCAATATAAGGTAAATACACTGGAACCTCCATTTACGAACCAAAACGGGGGTTCATAAATCGAATTATTGCGTAAAAAAAAAACCTCGTTATTTGGGATTTACTTCGTAAAAAGAAAACTCGTTATTTGGGATTTACTTCGTAAAAAGAGGTTTTTGAAAATATTGTCAAATACCCCACAATATGGGTATTTTTGGAATCAGGGTGACGTCTAGGGACCGGAAATCGATGTCTGACGCCATTTTGAAATCCAAGATGGCGGCTTCCGGTTACAGAAAAACTTGGAAATACAAAACAAAAAACTTTGAAACTCTATCAAATACCCCACAATATGGGTATTTTGGAATCAGAGTGACGTGTAGGGACCGAAAATCGATGTCTGACGCCATTTTGAAATCAAAGATGGCTGCTTCCGGTTACAGAAAAACTTGGAAATTCTGCAAATACCCCCACAATATCGGTATTTTTTGAATCAGGGTGATGTGCAGGGACCAGAAATCAATATTTGAAGCCATTTTGAAATCCAAGATGGTGGCTTCCGGTTACATAAAAACTTGGAAATTCTATCATATACCCCACAATATGTGTATTTTTGGAAACGGAGTGACGTTTAGGGACCGGATATCGATGTCTGACGCCATTTCGAAATCCAAGATGGCGACTTACGGTTACAGAAAAAATTTCCGGTTCTTACACGTCACTCCAATTCCAAAAAATTTCATATTGTGGGGTATACGACAAGTTTTCCAAGTTTTTCTGTAACCGGAAGCCATCATCTTGGATTTCAAAATGGCGTCAGACATCAATTTCCGGTCCCTAAACGTCATTCCGATTTCAAAAATACCCATATTGTGAGGTATTTGGCAGAATTTCCGAGTTTTATGTAACCGGAAGTCGCCATATTGGATTTCAAAATAGTTTCAGATATAGATTTCCGGTCCCTTCACGTCACCCTGATTCCAAAAATACCCATATTGTGGGGTATTTGGCAGAATTTCCAAGTTTTTCTGTAACCGGAAGTCGCCATCTTGGATTTCAAAATGGGGTCAGATATCGATTTATGGTCCCTGCACATCACCCTGATTCCAAAAATACCCATATTGTGAGGTATTTGGCAGAATTTCCAAGTTTTTCTGTAACCGGAAGTCGCCATCTTGGATTTCAAAATGGGGTCAGACATCGATTTTCGGTCCCTTGACGTCACTCCGATTCCAAAAATACCCATTTTGTGCTGTATATGGCAGAATGTCCAAGTTTTTCTGTAACCGGAAGCCGCCATCTTGGATTTCAAAATGGCGTCAGACATGGGTTTCCGGTTCCTACATCTCACTCCGATTCCAAAGATACCCATCTTGTGGGATATTACATAGTTTTTCCCAGATTCCCATAATCGCAAAAAAAAAACTCGTTATTTGGAATTTACTTCGTAAACAGAAAACTCGTTATTTAGGATTTACTTCGTAAAAAGAGGGACGTAAATTGAATACACTGCGTAAAAAAAGACTTCGTATACGGAGGTTTCAGTGTATAGGGTTTCGGAACTTTATATCACTCGTATAGCAGCCTTATATACCAAAAAGGGCTATTAACGGGCTTGTTGGTTACTTGGGTGCTTTACTAAAAATTTATGATGAAAAATCTGGAAATAGGGGCAAGCTTCATTTGGTGGAAAACCTGCAACATTTTGATGATAGGAGAAGCAATCTATATTGAAAATGTCTGGTAGAAAATGGAAAAAGGAAATCTGCACCAATCAGAACATTGGAGAAGCAATGTTTATTGAACATTAACGGTGGAAAATTTGCATTGTTCTGGTCAATTGAAATTTTCTGGTGTAAAATTACCTGGGGGCAAGATTGTATTGAAAATTTCTGGTGTAAGATTTGCAACAATCTACTGCATGGAGGGGCAAGCTGAATTGAAAATTCCTGATGTAAAAATTGCACAGTTCTGGTGAATGGAGGGGGAAGCTTTATTGAACATTTCTGGTTGAAAAAAAAATACAACGTTTTGGTGAATGGACGGACAACTTAAACTTTACTTCCGAGAAGAACCTCAAGGGTATTGAATTCTGAGGACTGTTCCAAAAGAAAAGATTTCTGGGGATGATTCCATGAATATTCTGCGAATAATTTCTAGTCAATCCTGCAGATAGTTCCAAGATAATTTTAAAAAGAATACCGAGAGAATCAAATCTTGAATGAAATTTTAAAGGGATGTTACGGAAAATTTCAAGGAAATTCCGAGGATAATTTCAAGCTCATTCTGGGAAGAATTTTCGGAGAATACAGAGGAAATTCTTCTGAAACTTTTGGGGAATTTCCAGCCCAGTGGCAGGCGCGTAGGCAACATGTTATACAGTGACAGCGGGCCCAGCACAGCAAAATAAATGATTTTAGCCCTGGACATGCTGCCTACTGTCAAACGCTGCTGTTGGTAGAGGCCTTGTCACTGGCCTGAGAATTTCAGTTCCAAGGTGTTCTGAGAAAAAAAAAAGTTCAAAAATATTCCGAGAAGAACCATTGAATTTTTAAGGACAGTAGCAAAATATTTCTGGGGAGAGTTTAAATAAAATTCTGTGGATAATTTCTAGTGCATGCTGCAGATAGTTCCAAGACAATTTCAAAAAGAATACCAAGAAAATTAAATTTTGAGTGACATTCCAAAGGGATTTTGAGGAAAATTTCAAGGGAGTACCGATAATTTCTAGCTCATTCCGAGAATAACTTATGGATAATACTGAGGAAATTCTTCTGAAACTCCAAGGGAACTTTAGCTCCAAGGTGTTCTGAGTAAAAGTCAAGAAGAGTTCTAAAAATAATTCCAGAGGAATTCTGAGAAGAATTTCAAAAGAGCTCATAGAGTTCTAAAAATTTCGAAAAGAACCTCAATGAACTCAAATGTAGGACTTTTTTGCAACTGTAAAAATATCAAAGACAGCTTTTGGACTTTAGGTATAAGTTTGCCATTGAACCTTGGTCTACTGTTGTCTTACTAAAAATTCGTCTAAGAATCTTCTCTGAAAATTTCAAGTAATTTGTTACCGTGGTTCAAAAGTTACAGCTGTTTATGTGCGTTGCAATAAGTTCGGGATTGTCCTTAATATTGTTGGTTGCAACTAAAACTGGACTGCTCCCAAAATTCAAAAAGTGCGATAAAAGTGCACGTTTAGGTCAAATCGTTTTGTTATCTTCGGCGCACTCATTTCTTACTCCTGCACCGAAGACAACCAAACGATTTTACGTAAACGTGCACTTTTATCACACTTTTTAATAATTGAAAACACGCTTATTTGTCCAGTTTGGTTGGAAATGCGTAATATCATCTTTAAAAGATTTAAAACATCTTTTAAAACATGTTCGGCATAATTTCCTGCCACCCCGACTGGCGGTACTTTGGGACAGGGTTGACATGCTCAATCCTTCGCACAAGTTGTCATTCCGTTAACAATCCTCTACTCGCTTGACAAAATAGTTTCATGCGCTTATGTTCCAATCGTTCCAAATTTTTTAAACCTTTTTAATGATCGCATTTAAGTCAAAAAAAAAAAAAAAAATTAGAACCACAATTTTCGCTGAAAATGACCAAGTTCAACGTACTCGAAACGGTAATAGTAAAGTGTTACTACAACAGCATATAATACCCCGTACAGACTATGGCTTATGTCAAATAATATAGACTGTCTTGCAATAAGCAATCATACATAGGATTTCCAGTGAAAACTAGATGTATGAGTGCTCATTGCAAGACAGCCTATATTATTTGATATAAGCCACCCAACTAACAATTTTCGCAATGTAAACGCTTTACTCATTTCATTTATACAGCCTCAAGCTATATTCAAATGTTATACGATATGAAGAAACCTTTATACAACCTCTACACAAGCAAATCTGGAAAACTTAGTCAGCTAATTATGGTTGTTGGGACGGTTGGGACAAGCTTTTATTGCATGTCCATTACCGCTTATATACACCTGTTATTCCTGCTGTTAAGTTGTGTGTGGACTTGAACGGCGCCTATTCAACCTTTTCCCGGTTATTCAATAATCACTACACAAGCTTTGTCTTGAAGCCGGGTTAAATATTATCTACGCTATTTTCTAATGAAGGAATTTATTGAGATTATATTTTGCTGTAAATCAAATTAATCCATTTACCCTGCACCGGAAATCTGGAATCGAACTCGAGACGACCGCATTGGCAATCCTTGACACTAACAACTGTGCTACGCCAACACTTTGAAATGATGTAAAAAAATCAACATGCCCTTCTACAACAAGATCGCTGAGTAGAGGCTTTATAATAGTGCACATGACTCACTTATCTTGACTAGTTACTTCACCTTTGTAAAGGAGCAGAGTAAAAGCTGTAAAACTGTACACGTCTAAAAATAAACCTAGCTGACTTTAAAAATGCGTCCAAAGTAGCGCTAGCACAGTTGATTAGCTGAGAATAGGTTGTTTAGTTGTTAAAAAAAACACTTTTGATGTTTATGTTATTCAGCAAGAGTGGTTGGTTGTGTAGAAGTCATCAAATAAGTAATATATTCACTTTATTAGCTTTGTTTTGCAGTTACAAGTTGAAAGTTGATTAGGATGTGTGTAAAAGTGACATTAGCGTTTTTTGGTTGTTGTTATTCAGTGAGATTGGTAAATTGAATAATGGTTGTGAAAAAGTTGAGTAAACGCTCTACAAAACAATTTTGCTAGCTTCTGCTTGTAGCTGTAGGGTTTTTGATCTAATTTCCGTCTTACTAAGGACAACCCGTGCTTTACCTCTCTTTTCTGAACGAATTTAAAACAAAAATGGAATATTTCTGTCAAATATGACTTCTAAATTTATCCACCTTTCCATACGTACCGTTGGATTTGATAAAGAGTCGCAAATTGTTGAGATATTGTTCAAAATCTAATACTGCCTCTTGATTCTAAATTCGTTCTACGTACCTTGAAGAATATATTTTCTTTGGTTTATATTTTCAACCTGTAAAGAAGAACATGACGCAAAACATTGTACTACAGGGCTCAGAAATTGGAAGAAAGCGATCGAGTTGCTGGGCAAACACAATCCCAGTGATCCCAATTTGGTAATATAGAAGCGTAAAAGAATTTCAAAACCAGGAAGGGTATCGACGAAGAACTGGACCACCTGCTATTTAGTGAGGCAAAGCGGCTATAAAATCGCTATATAATGGAACGTTTCATAGATATTGTGGGCATACTTTGCAAAGGTGGCCGACCACTTCGTGAACATGGGAAGAGGGAGCGGAAAATGTGCCACCCAGTTGGTGGCAAACTACGATCCTCTGCTGGAAAAACACTTGGCGGAAGGTGCCAAAAACTGCACACAAGTAACCGTATTCAAAATGACATGATTACGTCGTTGCACAATGTAACGTTGCGGAACATTGTGAAAACCTTGCGAGGAAAACCAGTGGCAATCATTGCAGATAAGACAAGCAATTGTGGCCACCACGAGCAGTTGGCGATTGTCATCAGTTATATTGATAATGATCGGCCGACGAAAACATTCGTGGGTGTGAGACGGGTGTTGAAAACAGACGCGACGACCGCGTTCAATACCATTGCTGAGGTCCTGACAGCGAGGAAGATTTCTTGGAAGCAGTTGATGGCAATATGTTTTGACAGTGCCAGCTTAATAGCTGGCAGCACTGTTGTAGTACCAGCCAAGTGCAAGTCTCCAGTAATATACTTATATGAAGACCTTTGAGTGTGTTGGTTTATTTCTTTTTAATTCCGTTATAATTGCTTATCTTTTGACAGATACGCGTATTTCGTCTACTACTTGCAGACTTCATCAGTGCCAAGTACTCAACACCACTGATCAAGATTGGATTGATCAAAAGCAATATACTGTTTGTTCACTGTTCGCACTGTTTGAACCTTGTACTTGTCGACGCAGTGTGCATGCGAAAGGAGAATGCAATTCTTATTGGTCATTCATGTCAGGTTGTCGGTGCTATCACCACCATCTGACTTGACTTCAGCTGAATCCAACCACCAAGGCAACAACATTGCAGCAAATGTATCATTTCGGTTAAAGCCCTACTATTGCAACCATTTGACGAACCGATCATCATCCACATTGTCGACGGGAATAAATTGCCAGTTCTATAAGCTGCCTGAAAGCAGTTTGCATTGCAGAAGATGAACCACCACCGGAGCAAAAAATAAATAAAATCAGCTAAATTGAACAGTAGGGAAACAGTGGTGGGTAGACAGCACCATCCACCACGCACTTTGGAGTACTCCCCATCCCAAACTTAAATGCACCATAGAAAAAAAATTGCCCCTCCTTAACAAGATTCCTGTGCACGCTAGTGTCTGGATTTATTATCAAAACGTGAGAGGTTTGAGGACTAAACTGGACGAAATGTTTTGGCATCTCTCGACAGTAACTACGATGTAGTTATGCTGACGGAGGCAGGATTAGACGACAGCATGAATTACCTGCAGATTTTTGGAAATTCAATCAACGTTTTCCGTTGTGATCGTTCCCCTTTGAATAGCGACAAGCGCTGCTTTGGTGGTACGCTCATAGCCGTTGCCGAACCACATGGCAGCTCATGCATTGATACGAACAATGGCAGGAGCCTGGAGCAGGAGTGTGTTTCTGCCAATATTTGTGGTCTTAGATTCCTGATGAGCAATATTTACATTCCACCGGACAAAAGCCGCAATGTCGATCTGATTGAAGAACACATCTTTGGATGACATTGTACTCGTGTGCGGCGATTACAATCAACTACGGCGAATACAGCGTTATTCGACGGTATGGACTTCTTGAACCTGAATCAAGTTAACGTGCTGCTGAATAATTTAGGTCGCACTCTCGATTTGGTTTTTGCGCCCGTGGGTAGCTATTCTGTAGTATAGTCTGTTGATGATTCATTACTGCCAGTAGATCTGCACCACCCCCACTTAATATTCGCGTTAATGTTGCAGCTGAATGTCCTAGGCCACTTCCGGAGATACATGAATTCAAAAGAGCACTCAATTAAAGCAAAATCGACTTTGATGAACTTTTGGCTTACCTGTCAGGCCTCGACTGGAATTGTGTCTACGACAGTGTGGATGTCCATGACATGGCCTCAAATGTTGGTGCCATCATCCGCCAATGGTTGAACTTAAACATTCCTACGAAGAGAAAGCCTGTCTCTCCTCTTATATAACCTATTTTCCAATAAATCAATAAAATCTTACATTTAAATTGCTTGGAATTCGTGGGTCAATAACACACTTAAATTGTTTGATTGTGGAGTAATCTCTAATCAAAGTTATATTGTAGTATTGTATCTCATTAACCATATTTTCAAGTAATTTTCTTTTCGGAACACATCTAGAAAGTAATATTTTCCAATATGTGGAGGGAATATCAGGTATTGTCTTGAAAAATAACAAAACCCGCGCGCAAGGTTGCAAAGACTCATTTCAGCTAAAATAATGTTTTTCGGAATAATAAAACCAAAAGATGGTATGATGGCATGTTTTACTTGTAACTTACAATAAGAGGTTACAAAGTATGCGTTGGAAACATAAAACCTGTAAATTTTGCTTTCTATGAGTCACAATCAGCGATTTGCTGATCGCTGAGTGAGTGAGTGAGTGAGTGAGTGAGTTTGTGAAAAATCGCTGATTGTGACTCTCATGAAGTGAAATAAACAGGTTTAATATGTCAAACACATTCTTTGCAACCTCTTCTTGTATCCTACCAATTCAAAATTTGATCATGGCATCTAATTATTTCATAATTTAGAAAAACATTGTTTTAGCTGAAATGAGTCTTTGCAACCTTGCCCGCGCGGTATGAAACAGTACCTTTTTTTGATAATTGATGACTTTCCAATAATCGGTAACTTTACTGTAGTTTGAATAACGCATAGCAAATTTTCAATGATTTATTTGATTCTACATTAAAACCCTTCAAAATGGTGGGTCAAGAACGCATGGATCATTAAGTTGCGGAGTAATCTCTTTTCAAAGATATAATTTCTCAAAACCTAAAAAAAGTTCTTTAGAGCAAAATTGAAAAAAAAATGTTTGCTTATTATATCAAAATAAGCTTTTTTTTCAAAAACTTGGTTGAGATCGGTGGCATTGATCACAACATTGTATTAACTTGAGCTGGAATAAGCCATATAGCAAATTACAACAAGGAAATTACTGCTTTAAGTCACAGTAATGACCATTTACGGTCAACAAACTTCATATTATTATTTTTATAAATTAATACGCCGTTCACGCCTTTCGTCTAAACTCCTTGCCAACCAGAATTATCGAGCGATAATTTAATCTGCTGTGAACTCATTTCACTTTCCACGGTACGGCACAAGCGGGTAAGCTCAACAACAACCATAACTACTAGTCTTCAGTTCGTTCTCTCCCGTACCTCCCCGCCAGTTCAGGCACCGTTTTTTCTCATTCAAGTTAACATTATTTATACTCATTAAAGCACAACAACAGCTCACTTACTCGCAATTCACAAATAACCAAGCAACAACAAACAGACAAAAAGCACAAAGAGTTATGCTGACTGCTGCTAGTGCTGTTAAATTTAGTATAAGTCACCTCCCTTCTGAATAACTTCTTTTTTTTTTTCGCAATTTTGTTTTTCCAAACTGTTTTGTTATACCATACCGCAGCATTATTCCACTTCTTCCCAGCAGCGCTAAGACAGGCGTTCGAATTATTTACGATTTTTGCTAAATTAAGTCAAATTTAAAGACCTCCTTCGCTCGCGCGCAAGTTACCTCCAACAGTAAACTTAAACACTTAACAACAACAACAGCAAAAACAACCTCGGTTCGGTAAGTCACGAAAGCTGACAGCAGACTTTCTTTGCGTCCCTCGGTCCCCCATCACTCTTTCCCTTCACCTGATCCGCACACGCTGTTCATCTAGATGCGATGCGATGAGATACCACCACCCCTGCCACTCCCAGTGATTATGATTTCATTCATGCACACATGTGCGAACGAAATCCGACACGACTGCCAAGAGTTTTACGACCAACAATTTTATCATTACGAGACGACAAAAAATAAATAAACAGCAACAAATAGCGCATAATCATAGTTGACAGCTGTAGGGTTGAAGATTGAACGAACAGGAGGAGCATAGCAGCATGGATTATGAAATCGAAATAGTAAAAAAGTCATCAGCACACAATGAGAGCTATCCGGGTATAGCAACTTACCGCTGACTGTCGTGTCATTTCTGCTGACTCACTGACGGACTGATTTGGGTAGGTTCGGCGTTCGAGTTCCGGCGTCAATTGGAGTTTTGCGGCTAGATTATGATGCAATAGCTGCACAATTACCTACAATGGCATTTAAATGTTGAGCACTTCAAAATCATCAAGTAAGTGCGATTCTTGCTGGTTTCCGAAGTGGTCTATCTGCAAATACCTTCAACTAGATATTCAACTTGCTCTTGCTCTGGTTAATTGAGCTTCCGTGTCAAAAACCGATTTGACTAGCAGTATTCTTCAAAACATTCTCTTCCAGACCACGTTCTCCTTGCTAATTGTGGTCTTAGTTGATTATCCAACCAAATATCAGACAGTATTTAAACCCAGCCATTTATTTTTAAATTAAATATTACATCCACTTGGCAACATAATAATTATGTGACATGAACATGGATAACACAGTAGAGTAGTTCCGCACCAAATGACGAATTGAAAAATCTCGACCTTCTTCAATTTGCAAGAAAATTTGCATAAATGTTTGTTATGTTTAACATTTTTGCTAAAATGCGGCCATTTTGAATCTTGTAAAATATAATGACTATAACTTTGTCTCATTTCGATCAGAAATGCCGTTTCCAGGCAACAATTTTTTTTTAATTTAAAAAACGCCATTTTGGAAATTTTAAGTTCCAAAATGATCGAATTTTAGTAAAAATGTGAATCGTTGCCCATTTCAAACAACTACGCAAAGTTTCGTACAAATCGGAGAAGGACGATTCAAAAATAATTTTTTGTTTGCTATTTTGTATGGAACTATAGGATCATTATAAAATTAACGTGGTGTTTGGGTCATATTTGGCTTTGACGCTAAACTTTTAAAACTTATGGACTTATGGCACTAGGTCTCTAGATTTCGGTGCATTACGGTAAACGGTAAATTTCCATTCAGCTGTTTGATCAAAACCAGTGCTGTCATGGTCAAATTGGAGCTGGAAAGTTCTTTGGACTTCTGTGAAGTTCTCTGGAGTTCTGGGAAGTTCTCTGCAGTTCTCAGGACATCTGGACTTCTGGATAGATATCAAGACTTCTGGAAAGTTCTACAGACTTCTGGGAAACTGTTTGGACTTCTGAGAAGAGCTTCGGACTTCTGGGAAATTAATCGGACTTTTGGAATGTTCTCTGGACTGCTGGGAAGTTCACCGGATTTCTGGAAATTTCTCCAGAATTATGGGAAATTCTACAGACTTCTTCGAAGTTCTTCGGATAACTGGATGGGAAGTTTTCCGAATTGCTGGAAAGTTCTCGAGACTTCTGGGAAGTTCTCCAGATTTATGAGAAGTTCTCCAGATTTATGGGAAGTTCTCAGGACTTTTGGGAAGTTCTCTAGACTTCTGGAGATTTCTCTGAACTTCTAGGAATTTCTACGGACTTTTGGGGACTTCTCAAGACTTCTGGGAAGTTAACTGGACTCCTGGATAGTTCTCTAGAATTATGGGCAATCCCACATAATTATGGGAAGCTCCCCAGATCTATGGGAAGTTCTCCGGACTTCTGGAAAGCTATAGTCCGGATGACTGGATGGGAAGTTTTCCAGATTGCTGGAAAGTTCTCGAGACTTCTGGGAAGTTCTCCAGATTTATGGGAAGTTCTCCAGATTCATGCGAAGTTCTCAGGACTTTTGGGAAGTTTTCTTGACTTCTAAGGATTTCTCCGGACCTCTGGGAAGTTCTGCAGAATTCTGGTAAGTTATAGTCCGGATAACTGGATGGGAAGTTTTCCGGATTGCTTGAAAGTTCTCGATACTTCTGAAAAGTTCTCCAGATTTATGGGGAGCTCTCCAGATTTATGAAAAGTTCTCATGACTTTTGGGAAGTTCAGTAGACTTCTGGGGATTTCTCCGGACTTCTGGATAGTTCTCTAGAATTATGGGAAGTGCTACAGAATTATCGGAAATTCTGCAGAATTATGGGAACTTCTTCAGATTTATGGGCAATTCTCCAGATTTATAGAAAGTTATTCGAACTTCTAGAAAGTTCTTCAGACTTCTGGGAAGTTGTCCGGATTTCTAAGAAGAGCTCCGGACTTCTGGGAAGTTCTCCGAACTTTTGGAAAGTTCTCCGGACTTCTAGGAAATTCGCCGTACTTCTGGGAAGTTCTCTTGACTTCTTAGAAGATCTACAGACTTCTTAGAAGTTCTCCGGACTTCTGAAAAGTTATAGTCCGGATAACTGGATGGAAAGTTTTCCAGATTGCTGGACAGTTTTCGAGACTTCTGGGAAATTCTCCAGAATTATGGGAAGCTCTCAGGACTCTTGAGAAGTTTTCTAGACTTCTCGGGATTTCTCCGGACTTGTGGGGATTTTTCCGGACTTTTAGGAAGTTCTCCAGTCTTCTGGAAAGTTATAGTCCGGATAACTGGATGGGAAGTTTTCCGGATTGCTGGGAAGTTCTCGATACTTCTGAAAAGTTCTCCAGATTTATGGGGAGTTCTCCAGATTTATGAAAAGTTCTCAGGACTTTTGGGAAGTTCTGCAGACTTCTGGGGATTTCTCCGGACTTCTAGGAATTTCTTCGGACTTTTGGGGACTTCTCAGGACTTCTGGGAAGTTCACCGGACTTCTGGATAGTTCTCTAGAATTATGGGAAGTTCTACAGAATTATCGGAAATTCTGCAGAATTATGGGAACTTCTTCAGATTTATGGGCAATTCTCCAGATTTATGGAAAGTTATTCGAACTTCTAGAAAGTTCTTCAGACTTCTGGGAAGCTGTCCGGATTTCTAAGAAGAGCTCCGGACTTCTGGGAAGTTCTTCGAACTTTTGGAAAGTTCTCCGGACTTCTGGGAAATTTGCCGGACTTCTGGAAAGTTCTCTTGACTTCTTAGAAGATCTACAGACTTCTTAGAAGTTCTCCGGACTTCTGGAAAGTTAAAGTCCGGATAACTGGATGGAAAGTTTTCCAGATTGCTGGACAGTTTTCGAGACTTCTGGGAAATTTTCCAGATTTATGGGAAGCTCTCAGGGCTCTTGGGAAGTTTTCTAGACTTCTGGGGATTTTTCCGGACTTTTTTTTAGTTCTCTGGACTTCTGGGAAGTTATCCGAACTTCTGGGAATTCTCCGGGCTTCTGGGGATTTTTCCGGACTTTGGAGAGTCCTCTGGACTTCTGGAAAGTTATAGTCCGGATAACTGGATGGGAAGTTTTCCGGATTGCTGGAAAGTTCTCCAGATTTATGGGAAGTTCCTCAAATTTTTGGGAAGTTCTCATGACATTTGAGAAGTTCTTTAGACTTCTGGATATTTCTCCGGGTTTCTGATGATTTTTCCCGACTTTTGGGGAGTTCTCCGGACTTCTGGGAAATTATCCGAACTTCTGGGTAGTTCTATGACTTTTGAGAAGATTTCTAAACTTCTGGTAGTTTCAAGATATTCAGTGACGTTTGCAAAATTTTGTTGAATTTCATGGAACTGAATTTATCGGAGCTAATTTTTCGAAAATTTTAAAGTACCCCCTGAAAGCCTAGGTTTAAAACAAATGAGCATCCCTGAACTTATTTTAATTGCCCTTAAGATCAAGAATTTCTCTTTCGTTTAACGAACCTTTCTTTAAAATCTCTTGACTTTCTTAAGTTTTAAGAAATTTCCAGCAATCAACCTATAATGTATGCAACTTTCTTGAAGGTGAATCAATTTTTCTGAAATTTCCAGAATATATCAGAAGTTTTCGGAATTTTTCAAAATTCCTATGAAACTCTTGCAAGTGTCTACAACAAACAGTTTCGGCTTGGCAGTCTGGCAATCACTCAATCAGAACAAATTAATTTTGTAATTTGTCCCTACGTTTTGGCTCTGATTAGGGCCTTCTTCAGGGCCTTCTTCAGGGCCCTAATCAGAGCCGAAACGTAGGCACAAATTACAAAATTAATTTGTTCTGATTGAGTGATTGCCAGACTGCCAAGCCGAAACTGTTTATTGTAAAACCTCACAGTCGAACACTCCAACACAATATAGTGTCTACAACTTTCTTGAAATTAATGTAAATGTTCATAAGTTATCTAGTAATTCCCAAAAAACTCGAAACGACTCTAAAATTAAAAAAAAAATCTCTTGAGTTCTCTGAACTACCCTGATGGTCTAAGAACTTCCTATAAGTTTTTGAAGTTATCTTAAACTAATGGAACTGCTTTGAAGTTTTCTGATCATCGCTTAAGTTCCACAATTTTTCGAAAATTCTCGAAATACCTCTGAAGGGTGATAGGGCAAAAGGTCGAATTTAACTTAGAAGAGTAAAAGGTCGAAGGGTTAAAAGGTCGAAGGGTTAAAAGATCGAATGGAAAAATGTTGAAATGGACAAAAAGCCGAATGGACTAAAAGGCAAATGATCAAGATATCAAAGTGGACTGAAGGTTGAAATGGACCAAAGGTCGATTGGACAAAGGGTCGACTGGATAAAAGGCCGAATAGACAAAAAGTTAAAACGGATTATTCTTCTTCTTCTTTGAATTTCAAGCTTAATGCTTATCGAATTTTAGCTTATTGCATGCTCTCAACTTAGTGTTCACATAGATGCACTTCCACAGTTATTAATTAAGAGCTTTCGATGCCTGTACCATTTTTTGCATTAGTATAATTGTGTGGCAAGTACAATCATACTCTATGCCCAAGGGAGTCGCGGAATTATCCAACCAGAAAAATTCCTAGACCGGACCAGGGATCGAACCTAGCCACCTCCAGCATGCTTTTGCTTTGTAGCTGCGCCTTTATCGACTGAGATAAGGGAGGCCCAATTTACTGAACTGTTCCAAGTCCAATAAACATTGACAAAATGCCCTGAAGGTCCCAGAACTATTATGAAGCTTCCTGAAATCAAACAAAAATTCCTTAACTCCGACGAAGTTCTCCAATCTTGTAAAAAGTCTTCACCTACGAAGTTCTTCCGAATTTCTACGAAGCTCGAAGAATTTCTCCAAATTTCTCTGAAGATTTACAAAGATCACTGCATATCTTTAAAATTTCCTTAATTGCTATGATGTCCAATCATTCTAAGTTTGTTTTTTTTTAATGGCTGTATCTAAACATGTTTGATGAATCTTGTTTCAAGCTGAATTTTGTTTATTTCTTATCCTTTCTGACTAAAATTCGTAATGATTAATAAAATTGCTGAGATCTCGAGGAAACAAACGGCCCACAGGCCACACGTTAGGATGCGCTGATCTACAGTGTCTCTGAATTTTTACGGAGCTCAATGAAGTTAAAGAAAAATCCTTGAACTTCAATGAAGTTTCCAGAATTTCTCAAAATTTCTCAAATATTTGCTAAATATTTACAATACTTTATGAAGATCTGCAAAGGGTCGATAGGTAGTGTCCTTGCCGTCAGAAGCATTGGTACTCAGTACGGAAATCAAATCAAGGAAGAAAAAAGGAGTTCTACAAAGTTCTATAAACTTGAATAACATTTGCTCAAATTTTATACAATTATCTGCACTTCTTTGAAATTCGTTGAAGCTCTTCACCGTTGGTTGAGCTTTTACAAAGTTAGCTGATCACCTTTAAAATTTGCTGCATTCCTAGGAAGATTCCAGAACTACTACAAAGTCTCCTGAAGATCTACGAAGTTCCTTGAATTTCTTCAACCTTTGCTGAGCTATTACGAAGTTCTCCGCGCTTTAAAAAAAAGTGTCCCTATTATTAACATAGTTCCCCAAACTTCTACAAAGTCCTTTGAAATTAAATCTCGATTACTATTTCGAAGGGACGTATCGGTTTTTGTAAACAATGCATTTGATCGTCGATTTGGCGTAGCTGGTAGCTCGCCCACGCATACTAACACCAGGTAGGGGAAGATTCCCCTTATCTGATGGTAATGTTAGAATGCGTGGGCGTGCTACCAATTACGTCAAATCGTCGATCAAATGCATTGCTTACAAAAGCTGATACGTCACTTCAAAAAAGTAATCGAGAAATGAAGTTCACTTCTACAAATTGCCCTTCACTGCATTGTTTCAATATGTCAGAGCTGGTCAACATAAATGCATTGAATAGCATCCTCGTATCAGACACAATGAGCTTGCCTCTACCGTGAGAGACGTCAACCAAATCGCACCTTGTCTGCTATAACTTGCCATAAATTCCAAATCCGATTACGGCGAGAAACGCCCGAAAAATGGCTCATAAATAGCCCCTCATCAAACGGTGCATTCAACTTGAAATAGCCCAACTCTACCACCCCGTGTCGTCGGGCTTAATCCAATTATTAATAACACACATCATACAACTTCAGGCAAACATAAAAAGCAGCAGAGAAAATCAAACCCTAACTGCTAGTTAGTAGAAACACAACGATGCATTTGGTATACGTACCTAGGTGACCATAATGTTCCACTCACCGTATAGTGCGAGTTAGTAATTCCGAAAACTGCTATACGACTAAACACTTCGTTAGCCGGCTCCTAGCCAAAAACAACGGAGTGAATTAAAACTGCGAGTGAAATTTACACCACACGCTGTCGGTTTGGCCGCCGGTCGGTTGTTCAATTTCAAAACGGTGTGCCAGTCGAAGAATGTTTTTACTAATATAAAAAAATCGGTCTTCCAGGATTTTTGAAAACTTAAGAAAACTTCCGACATATTCAAGAAAGATCAGAGAACTATAGAGAAGATTAAAGATGTTTAAGCAGATCCATTATTGTCAGAGATGTCAGAGATGTATATTTCAAGAAAGAACCGAGACCTTCAGAGCAGTTCCTATAGTTAATTGTAGGAAGTACTGAGAATTTCAGGAATGTTCTGAAAAGCTTTGTGAATACATGGGGACTTCAGGGAAATTCCATGAATATTAGGGTATTTTTTGGAATGCTAGAAGAGTTCCGGGAACTACTTGAATCATTAGGAATCGTAAGAGAAAATTCGAGATTTTCTTGAAAATTTAGGAAACTTCAGGGTTGTTTTGATTCTCTATTGAAAGTTCCATGACATATATCTATCTAATTGAAATATTGAATTGAATTGATATTTTGATCTTTGCCAGCTTTACATCATAAAACCTAAAATTTTACTTGGTATGTAAATGGTCACCCTAATGACAAATGGCTTTCGGCCTATTCACCCAGCATCGTTGCATGAGAAAAAAGCTAAAAAAACCAGATATTGTAAGAAGAATCCAATTGAATGTTATGGAAAATATCATAGGAACTCTGATGAAAATTCCGAGGGTGATCGGGAGAAGAACTACAAATGAGATCAACAGAGAATTTCAACGCACGTTAGAAGTAATTGTAAGGAATAATAAAATGAAATTATGAGGTGGTATTCGAGGAAATACCGAGGATAGCTTCAAGCTAATCCAAATACGATCTCGATGGGAGTTAAGTGGAGCATTTACTGAAGCATCCCAAGAGAGTTCTGAGCACAATTCACAGGGAAGTCAGAGTATAAACTCCATGGCATTTTAAAGATAATTCAATGTCCATTGACAAGTTGTATTCGAAGAGAGCAACCGTGTTGATTTCACCATCTTCCAAAATGCCGATGGGTTTTGCTTTAAGTTCGATTGCGGTCGGTCAGCATATTCCTTATAGCTCGATTCTAGTAGTTTGTTGTATCTGCTTTCGATCAGCCGAAGATTTTGTTTGCTTTCATTGGTTCTAGACTAGTGTTGAAAAAACGTTTACGAGCCTTAGGCAGAACGTTTCGTAGGTCTCATTGAACACCGTCTGAGAGGAACTCGCTTATAAAGAGTTTCGTATAGTTGGTTGTAGAAGAGGTCTGCAACAACAGTTTATAGTATAACGGCGCCGGTGGTGTAGTGGTAAGCGTGATTACCTCTCACCCCAGCAGGCCTGGGTTCAATCCCAGTCAGCGCCGCCGGGATGTTTTGAGGCATAACATCTCTGATCACGCCTTCCTTCGGATGGGAAGTAAAGCCGTTTGTCCACGGTTCATGAGTTGATGGGTCGATAGGTAGGGTCCAGGTGTGGGAGCTGCCTTCCTGGCACGTCGGTAGCATTGGTGCTTAGCACGGAAAACAAGATCGACGGAAAAAACAAATCAAAGGAAAAAAAAAACAGTTTATAGCAGACAGTTTGCTGTTGAACGATTCAAAATTTCAAAGTTTGAAATTCAGTTCAGGTTCCCAGACAACCAGAAGTCATACCAGCGTACAAATAGAATCGTAAATTGGTTTTGATAAAGTCAACATCGCATAGAAGAATGAGATGCGTCGTATAAAGTTTAAGTTAAGTCGCAAAGAATGCAAACTTTCGACCTAGTGGCGATGATGCATTTTTGTATCGTACCATATCACAAATAAACTCGGATGAAGTTGTATGGTTTTGACATTGTTATAACAGATTAGATCGTATATTATGTCTGAACAAATCGATGAAAATTAAGTGTCAATTAAATCGTATATGGTTTCTACAGATAGCACAAGAATGTGCACACTAGATCGCATTTGAGTTTGCTTTAAATCAAAATCCCATAAGACTATAAGAGCATTCCATCTTGTTGCAATTGAAGTTGAAATTAATGCAAAACTACGATCCAAATGGGATTTTCTCAACTGCTCTTTGAAAGACCATAAATGGTTACACCTGTCTATTGTGTGGAGGTGCCGTAGAATATAAACCAACTCAAAATCCAATCGTTAACATAATCTAATGCTTTTCATCAACATCTAAATCTTTCCAAGTCAAAGTAGGCTTTTTGACGTGCATTATTCATGACTGATATAATTCTCCGTACTTATAAGTGCTTATATGGTGTAGTGGATTCAGTACTGGTTTCTGGATACGACGAAGGTAAAGGAATCGGGACGAGCTGCAGGAATTTTTTTATATGTATGATCGTATTTCTGTTATATTAAAATCTGCAAAATTGTTATTGGAAAGCCAGTATGTAAGCATATGGGCTCCGCTTTGGAACATATTTAACAAATCTGTGCATGTTATATGACTTGTTTGGTTCGTATATCACTGTGTATATCCGGAATTATACGGACCAAAATGTTGACTGGGTTGTTGGTCAGCTACTTCGGGCGCTCTGCAGTGAGCGTCAAATTTTAAAATAAATGGCCTATGATGGTGGTCAATATCCAGTAACAGGACCGGGGGTTCGAACAGCTCGACAGCATCAGCTAAGTTTTTTCATTCAAATCGACGAATGCATTGTCTTGGATTAGCCCGCTAGCTTGCATCGCTTCCTTCGAGAGCCAACTCTTGCATCGTGAATGCATTAGTTGGTAAATAATAATTCAACTCTTCGTCAAAGTTCCAATTTAGAAACGGGAGGCTGTAATCGCCCAACACCATGATGATGTCGGTGCTTGAAGATCTCGCAAAAATAGTCTGTAGCGCATCGGTGTGAGATGTGTAAGACGTACGCAAATATATTCCAGTGATGAACAGCGAGCGAAGTAACAGATTGATGCGCACAGCCACTTGCTCAAGACGACCAACATTCTCGAACGAAACCAGTGTACACGAATTCCTAGATTTGACAGCTATTAAGGTGACACTCTAAGGAAGCCTTAGCGTGAAACTTTAACGGCACAAATATCAGCTTCCACAAAACAAACAAATTTGAAATTGCTACTCCTTGTTTGCTGTGTTACTACAAACAGAGAGTAGCAATTTCAAATTTGTATGTTTTGTGGAAACTGATATTTGTGCCTTTGAACTTTCACGCTAAGGCTTCCTTAGAGTATCACCTTAAGATACCATCTCCCCTGGTGAGCTTACTTTTAGCTTGATTGCGATCACAACGGAAGATGTGATAGTCTGACGAAATGTCACAAGTCTTCGAAAAGTCATCGCAGGTTGATAACGTCAATCGGAGTTCGTTTGTTTTCGTACGTAAACCTCTCGCGTTTTGGTAGAAGATGCTGAACACGGGATCTGTTTGACTACTTGAATGATTAATGCCACTACTGACATTACATGAAGAAACGCTGGTAGCCCTGGCTGAATTAAAGAAAGTCGATTTAAAGTATAACCGAAGACAACAAATCAAGAAGACTGGCAACTCTTCCATTTTCTGATACAAACGCTATTAGACAGGTACAATCGCGATTTGTTTGATTTGTTATCTTCGGTATAGCTATATTATATGAAGGTGCTTCTCCAACCGAATTTCAATACGCCTTATAACGTATTAAGAATAAATCCTATTCACACTGAAACTCTATAATGTGAGGGAGTTTGAGATTTAACCCATCATTTTCTGCTCAATATGCAAAATCGATTGCCACTAGGCCACCGAGCTCTTTATAGGTCCCACCAAACTGGCGCGCTTTTAACACCGCGGCAGCGGTAGCGAATAAATCGCGTTAACCACGGTAGCGAAATTCGCTTGGGTGCCCACACCGGAGTGGCAGTTTTTTCGCAGCGTCGTAGCGATCGTGAGCAACGGATTCGTCGTCGGATGATGCAGAGGCACTTTTGCTAGTTTCTTTAGGAAAATGCGTTGAAGTATTTTGGCAATTTCCTTCTTTTTAGTGATATTCGTTTACAGTTTTGTTTGATATTAAAGATTTCTCACCACTGAAGTTCATGGAATTTTAAATAAAGTTTGTCAATCGGGGAAGTTAGCATAAGTTCAGAGAAATTTGCAAAACTTCAAAGAAAGTTTATATATCCTCCGGAAAAAAATACAGAACTTCAGAAAAATTCGGAGATCATCAAAAACTTTGCAGCATTTCAAAAAGGTTCACAGAACTTCAGAAATGTTGATAGAACATCAGAGAAATTTGCAAAACATAAGAGAAGCTCACAGAACTTCAGGAAAGTTCGTAGATCATCAAAGAAATTCAAGTTGAAGATTGAAAAACATATCCTTCGATGAATTTGTGATAGTTCAAGGAAGTCAATGGAATATTAAGAAATTTCGTAGAACTTCAGCAAAATGTGAAGAACTTAATATATGTGGATATATGAATATTTCCAGAATAATGATCATACTGAAGTCTTGGGTGTTTACGATAATTTCTGAGAATGCTGGTAGATTTTTCGAAGAACTTTGAACTCCCGGACAGTATATTGAGTTCGCTCTTAGTATTCTCCCTATATTTCAGATGAATTATCTCAGTAAAAAAAATTCAGCTCGGCTAAATACTTCATTCGTCATACTCCTAAAAAATGCAATGGAATTATTCTCAGAACTGAATTTATTTCTAAAATCTCTTTGGATTTTCTCCTTCCATTTGAATTTATCTAACAGATTCTAAATTCTCCTTATAAATAAATGTAGTTCTAAAAACATATTCCTTAGATTTAGCATAGCATATGCAATTGTACAAATCGTGGGTGGTCAACTATCGTCACAAATACCTTAGATTTCTCCTCCGGAAGCTTCTTTGAAAGCCAGTGAGTTTACAGCAGTTTAGCGATCATTGTACAAGTTGAGCGAATTCCAAGTAGAGCAAGGAATTTTATAAAAGTGCTTGGAATTACATAGAAGCTCTGCTAGAATTTGAAGGATTTCGGAGGATTCAGGGAGTTTTGTAGATGGAAATATTGTAGAAATTCCAATTTTTGTCTGAAATCTTGATCAAATTTCAGGGAGCATTAAATTAGATTTACAAGTTCAGACATCTTTGAAAAAAAAAATGTTTCGAACCAATTCTATTAAGGTTTCCGTTTTTGCCATTTTTATCACCTGAAAATAACTTTCGTTACAAAAACCGCGCTGCTTTGGCGGCAAAAAAAAACGCTGAAGACAGCGCCAGTTTGGGGGGACCTTATATCAGAAACAAATTTCGAGTTACCGTTCAACTAGCTGTTACTAGATTTCGGTTCTGATGACAACAGACTACGACAACAGCTGCTCTTGAGAAGGATTTGAGATTCCACTCATTTAAATTTTTGAGGCATTATTTGGTAAATATTGAATAAAATTTAAACAAATAACTGGAAAACATCTCATCCAAATGATCTTTAATTAACCACCCTTCATGTTTGATAAGCTTAAAATCAACCGCTCTTCCAAGCTCACCACTTAAAAAACATTATCTTTATCGCGTCGTTATATCTATAGAGTGTCCCAGAATGTCTAAGCACGATTTAAAAAAAAAAAAACGATAACGTAACTCTGTTTACAGCCAATTCGATTTTTATTTCGTATTGATGTGCTCTGTAGTATTCTCTTACAGTTTAGCGTAGAAAATCCGAGGTTCGATAAGTCGTAAGCCAAATATTGGATGTTTTATCTCACGCTACTCATTAGATTCAGCACAGATGCCTTTCCAACAATTTTGGATACTTTTCCCAGTCTTTCACATTTTTTTACGGAATCCGCTGCCTTAACATGTTTTCGCAAATATGCTTTGGTCAGGGCCTAAAAAGTTTCGATTGGTCTGGCCTGGGGACAGTTTGGCGGATTCGTCTCCTTCGGTACGAATTGGACCTTGTTGGCTTTATATCAGGCCTTGTTGGCTTTATATCAGGCTACTTGGAGTAATGAACCGACACAAAATCCGGCCAAAAATGTACTGAGGCGTCGTGTTTGCGGATCATGGGTAACAGACGCTTGTTTAAACACTCACGCATGTAATCATCGGTTGTCATTGTCTCCGTTGTCACAAATCGTTTGGAAAGCACACTCACAAATGGCTTGCCAAACCATAGCCTTTTTACCGAGTTTTTCGGTAAAAATCGACTTATCCCCGTCGTTAACACTTCGGCCATCACGAACGGTGTAGTACTGATTCATCGTCCCTTTTCACGCACACAGATTTTCCGCACAGCAATTGTTCGCATACCGTAAAGCTGGGATTAGACAGGGCAAGTCAATTGATCAAGTCAGTTGAATTCAACTGACTTGAACGTGAATTGAACGTGTAAACCATGCCATTCAAGTGACTTGATCAACTCACTTGAATTGGAAAAAATTCAATATGGCTCAACTTTTCAAGCCAATTGAACTCAACTGAGTTGATCATTTGACTTGCCTAGTGTAAACCCAGCTTAACTTCCGAGCCTTCGGTTTAACGGATGCGGCTTGTTTTTCACTCCGCTTTTGTTTATTCTGCTTCTTCTGCTTCTTAAATGTCTTTCGACCCATTCTTGTCTTGGCCCGCTGGACGTTACTCTTCGAGGATTCCACTTTTTTAGGCACGTCTCGAACCGAAGCACTTTTGTTGCAAGTGAAAGCTTGTACGATTTTCCGGTCCAGATTTCGGTCAACAGGGTTCGTGGGCTGCTATATAATGGTCAACTAATACGTTTTGCAGAAAATATCGTGTGTTGACACCTAGGGACAGATCACTTGTGGTGCGAAACTGAACTTTTTGTCAGTGCGAACCATAACCTGAGGTAGGTTTTAAAAACAAACGATCAAATTGACGTTTGTCAGAAAGCAAGCAGAGTCGATCTTGATACCCGATACAGGTTGGAACTGAATAATAAACAATTTTGCTATAAGTGACAGATCCTACCAAAACATGTTGTTCACATCGGTTTGCTCAAATTCACACTCCTGATTCGAGAAAAATTGTCGACACAATTAACGCTCACGAAACCCACTGGAACCTCCGTTGCCAGCACCGAAAATATCCATCGAAATTGCCCGGAACTCTATATCCGACGTGAACATTTGAAAACACTGTCGAATCTCCCCGGAACATAAACTTGCTAGAAACTCCCTGCAATCTCCTCCGGCAGCAACGGAAATCTTGAACGAAATCGTGCAGAAGCTGCCTCCGGAACTTCCAGTGTCAACATCGAAAACATACTCCGAAATCGTGCTAAGCCCGGTTCGCCGAGAACGCGAGAAAACTCCTTCAAAATTCCGTTGAACCTTCGTTGGCAGCATAGTAAATCTCCACCAGAATCTTGTGGAAGTTCCTTCACCGAAAACACGAGGAAATGATTTAGAAATATCCTGGAACATCCGTTGGTAGCACCGACAATATCCACCTTTATCGTACTTCTCGACCGTGCACACCAGAAAACTTCAACGAAACTCTCTGGAACCTCCGTGAAATCGTGCAGATCCTCCTCCCCTGAGAAAACTCCGTCAAAATTCTCTGAAATCTCCGGTGGAAGCATCAGAAACCACCACCGAAACCATGTGGAACCTCGTCCGCCATGAACGCGTACGCCATAGGAATTTTGTATTTTCGCATTTTTTTTTTTAGTTGGTCATACTGTATGTAATGGTAATTGTTATTTATTTTGTCAAACATAATGTACGAACAAGGACAAGGAAAAATTTCCTAGAATCTGCGTTTGCAGCATCTAGAACCGTCTCCAAAAGAATTCATGCAGAGCCTCCTCCACCAAGAATGAGAGAAAATCTCGTTGGCAGCATCCAAACTCTTCACTGGCCGAAGCTCCTCCGACGACAATGCGTGGAAACACCGTCGAAACTCCCTGGAAACCTCCGTTGGCAGCATATAAATTTTCCAGTCCACCGAAATCGTGTGGATAGATGTTTTTTTCTTTTCATGCTTTGTTTGTTTATCTTGTTTTGTTTTGACGTTGACATCCCATTGACGTAGACCTGTGCGCCGCCGCGCCACGCCGCCGCCGCCGACGATTTTCATACGCCGCCGCCGCCGATGAAATTAAGCCGGCGCGCCGCCGAAGTAAAATCTTCCACGCCGCCGAATAAATTTATGTCACGCCGATGAAAAATTCGTAGCACCTTTTAGGTAAAATGCATCTTGAACGCGTTGACATTTGTTCGCTCTGATCTAGCACACAATAATGAATCATCCAGGTCAGATTTACATAAAGGTGAATAAGTGAATATAGGGTATCCCTGAATGTCTAATCATGACTTTCGAACACCCCTGCTTGTTTCAGATGCCGTTTAAACAGCTGATTATCACGCTGAATCATTGTTTACATTTCGACCAACAGTTTCGCGTAACGCTAGTTGCGGTTTTTTACATTTCCGTGACAATGCGAAGCATTTCTCTGGAAAAGCGCAAACAGATCGTGCACAAATGGTGTACTATACCCATTTTCTTTTAAATATCATTATTAAGGAGACTTTCAGCTAAATCTCCAACATTTCTCTGAGTAAATTAGCGAAATTGGAAGGTGTAAGCATCGGAGCCGTTCGAAACGCGATTCGGAAGTATGGTGATGAAGCAACTTTCCAGGACACGCAAAAATCTGGAGGTAAACTGAACCCTATTGGCCAAAATCTGAACCGGAAAATCGTGCAAGCTTTCACTCGCAAGAAAAAGGGCTTCGGTTCGAGACGTGGCTAGAAAAGTAACGTCCAGTGGGCCAAGACAAGAATGGGTCTAAAGACGTTTAAGAAGCAGAAGAAGCCAAAGCGAAGGTAAAAACAAGCCACATCAGTCAAACCGAGAGCACGGAAGCAGAGTGGCCAGATTGTTTTTTTTTTTTTCATTATCGGTAGCTTCGCAAAACTTCTAACGGTAGTTATCGGTAGCCGTCTGAAGAAGGACCTTTATGAGCGGAGGGGGTAACTGTCCTTCAGTTCTTCTGTTTTAAACGAGTCGAAATCAATATGAATATTTTTCAAGATTACTAAAAATCTGTGATTTTCGGTAGGAAAAGTGAAAAATCGGTAGTTTTTAACCTTTTTTCTGTGAATCGGTAGGCATATCGAAAATCGATAGGACCACCGATAAATCGGTAGGTTTGGCCACCCTGCTCGGAAGTTACAGAGCTTTTTGACGTTTAATCGGCGCACACTACTACACCATTTAAATCGAACGAGTACGAGCAATAACGGCGCCGGTGGTGTAGTGGTAAGCGTGAGGTCTGGGTTCAATCCCAGTCGGCGCCGCCGGGATGTTCTGAGGCATAACATCTCTGATCAAGCCTTCCTTCGGATGGGAAGTAAAGCCGTTGGTCCCCGGTTCATGAGTTGATGGGTCGATAGGTAGGGTCCAGGTGTGGGAGCTGCCTCCCTCGGTAGCATTGGTGCTCAGCACGGAAAACAAGATCGACGGAAAAAACAAACCAAAGGAAAAAAAAAAGAGTACGAGCAAGAGGGAAACAGATTAGTGGGAAAACAAACCGTTCATTCATCCATGTATGCTAGATAGAGAAAGACTATTAAACGTCGAAAAGGTTTATACGACCAGTTGCTGTGCGGAAAAAAAATCGGTAAAAATGCTATGGGCAAGTCATTTGTGAGTGTGGTATGCTTTCCAACCCGTTTGTGACAACGGAGACAATGACAACCGATGTTTAAAAGCGTGAGTGTTCAAACAAGCGTCTGTTACCCATGATCCGCAAACACGACGCCTCAGTACTGTTTTGGCAGGATTTGGCGTCGGTTCATTACTCCAAGGACACGATAGCCTGGTATAAAGCCAACAAGGTCCAATTCGTACCCAAGGAGATGAATTCATCAAACTGTCCCCAGGCCAGGCCAATCGAAACTTTTTGGGTCCTGACCAAAGCATATTTGCGGACACATGTAAAGGCAGCGGATTCCGTTACAAAGTTTGTGAAAAACTGGGAAAAAGTATCCAAAATTGTTGGACTGAAGCTACGTTTAACTGTAAGAGAATACTATAGAGAACATGAAAACGGAATAAAAATCGTATTTGCTGTAAACAAAGTTACGTTATCGTTTTTTTTTTCAAATCGTGCTTAGACATTCAGCATCACTTAATATTACTAACAACACGTTGATAGTTGAGCTTTTTTTGTAATCTCTTACAGGTCCAAGTTGTGCTTCAAATACATACACCAAAAGTTGTATGACTACAATGCGTGTACATTCAAATATGTATCAGATTAGTACAAACATATCATTTATCGCTACTAACATATTAAAAACGTGTAATACTCAATAAATGAAAGAATTCCTAGGGCCCATTAAAATGTTAGGTAATGCAAAAGATTGCTTTTAAATACTATCCCCCCCACCAAACCTACTTTTCTTATACTTAAAGGGTTGTAACACTTTGCAATACAACTTCACCAACAAGCACTTGACATACTTTCCTAAACAAATTCCACATGTACGGCCAATGATTACGACTCAAAATTGAGTAAGAGTTACTCATATTTGAGTTCAGTTATTTTTTATTTTTTTATTGGGGAGTAAAGACAAACCACTCCATGCATTATTTGAACTTTTGTGGTACCCCTATTTGCTGTTTGTATCATGCAAATCGACCACTATTTAACAAGAAGACAGCTAATTGCCTGGACACATCTTTTCCCAGTCCGGTATAATATGGCTTATAAAACCAACTACATTTCCATGATTTGCAGACTAAATATCACTAGGTTGTAAGCTAATACTTCCAAGAAATTTGGTTCTGCGCTTGTTTAATGCACCACAACTGCAGAACAGATGTTCCGAGGTTTCACGTTCCAAATTACAGAAACGAACCCAACCAATGTTCTTAATGTGATATCTACTAGGACTGTGCCCAGTTACTAGGCCAGTGTATATACTAAGAGCTCTGTTATTGAGCTCTAAGAGCTTTTTGGTGTATGTTATATTAGGAGTTCTAAATCTTTTCGACTGGTTGCAGTTTGTGCATGTGCAATTGGCCATAACCCTTTGCTCTTCCCAGCATTTGAGTTCCATTTTTACCGTACAGTATGATATTCCACAGTATGGTTCGCTTGAAACACCTTTGGAAAATGTCCCATCGCAACTGAAATATTTGTCCCGGGGCCAAAGATTCTTGCATGTGTTCGTATTCCAATTTTTGAGCCATCTGTGAAAAATATGATTGAGCCTTGACAAACGTTAGGACCACCAGTTTCCCAATCCGAACGTGCCGTTTCACATACGTTGAAGGGAATTTCATAGTTGCCCTCTGGTTTCATCCAGTCTCCATTCATACTTATCACTGGTCCTGTTTGGAAGTATTGTAAGATGCTTAGATGACCTACAAGATCAAGTGGTATTACTTTTTTAGATCTTTTGAGCCTTAGAGCCCTTCTTTCCACTTATAGTTGCACATGTTCATGCAAGGGCAGCAGATTGAGGATTGCTTCTAATGCTTTTGATGGGGTGCTACGCACCGCACCCGTTATTGCAATTGCATGTTAGACGTTGAAGTTTTGCTAGTTTCCTCTGTGCAGTAGCCTCTGTTGATTTTGGCCACCACAATAACGAAGCATGAGAGTTCAGGTTACTCAAATTCACGAAATCTTAGGTCACTCATAGATTGAGTAAATTTTCCGACGCTTTTCCGAGGAAAACTTCTCGAATATGAGGAAAACTGATTATGGTTTCAATCTGTCTTCTAGTACACTTCAAACCTGTGTACAATTTTCTTAATTTTTCCCATATTCGAGAAGTTTTCCCCGGGAAAGTGTCGGAAAATTTACTCAAACTATGAGTGTTGCTTATGCAACTAATAGAGAAGTCAGCTCCGAAATTTTAAACGTATTTATTATGTGTTGCGTTAAAGTTTCCTAAAAAAATATGCGTTTTAGAATACAATGTTTACTATGATCTTATAACTTACGTTTTGTAATCTTCTTTCATTGTTTAACCCGGAATGGGATCTATGCAACGCTAGGCTTAGGGAATTCTGAATACAATTAATCAAATTTAGGAAATATTCAAATTAAACTTTTAGTTAACAAATTTACCGGTTTGTGCAGAATAACTTTAGTTTTCTTTTCTGTCTAGAGGCGGCTCAAGGCAGAGTGCAAATCAATTTAACCTATAAAAATTTCTAGGATAATAAATTTCATTTTAATTAGCACTTCAATAAACAAAACTGTTATTTGTTCAACTCACTGCATGTGTAGAATAATAAATTTAGGTTTAAATGCAAACAAATTTAGGTTTAAATGTAAATATATACGCGAAAATTAGGCAAATAAATTTAGATAATCTTTTTCGACATCGTGTCACACCAATTCAGCTTTGTTATAAGCACTCTTTGTTCTTCTCCATGATCTCGTTTTGTCAGCTTTCGCTTGTTCAGTTGGTACCGAAGTGTTGATTTGGAGGTAGGCTCACAGACGAGGGGCGTTCGCAACAATGAGTGACCTACGTTTTAGCGATTTTCAGTAATCTGAAATCAAATATGGGTAGCATTTTTTGTCCATGTGCGATTGGATTGGAAAGTTTTTTTTTCTAAATCAGTTGGAATAAAGTCACGCCGACCCACGCCGCCACGCCGCCGCCGCCGAAAGCAAACGGCGTGACGCCGCCACGCCGCCGCCGCCGGCAGAAAATAACATATCACGCCGCCGCCGAAAATATTTTGATCGGCGCACAGGTCTACCATTGAGTAGTTGTTGAAAACGATGGAAATTAAATACATTTTTTTTTTAATTAAATACATCGTCAATAAACATTTTAAAAGTAAAACGCCTCAAGGTTGACACAGAAAAAACACTTGAGATTAGTGATTTTATCCAGAAAAAAATCCTTACAATCGCAGGGGAAGGGAGCATAGGCGTAGCCAGATGGGGGGTCAGTTCCCCCTAAACTCAGCAACACAAAGGCTTTCGGTGAAATTGCGTTAGGTGAAATGGCATTCTCCCTAGCTTGAAACCTGGCTACGCCCTTCGGAGGGAGGGAAGTTATAATCCAACATCTACTTAAAAAGTTATAGGGAACCCATACTACCTTCATAGATGTCACAGGAAGGGAAGAGTTGTTTTAGTGTGAGGGTGAATTATTAGGAAACTCTATTCGTCAATATAAAGAATATGATAAATCAGAAATATAAATGGAATATAAATAGATATATTGAAATGATCTTACCTGAATGGCCTAGTGACTTTGCAGCGTCATGTTTTCGGAAATGCTTTATTTAATTTTCTTTGAACCACCGCAATCACTGATAGCACTCTTCTTGCTCTGGCAAATCAGTTACAGCTGCATAGTTTAATTTTATTTTAGGTCTTTCGTTACGTATTACCATAAAAGTTATTAAGATTGTTATGCTATTGAGATTGTTTAATGGTTTAATAATATTTGAAGTACTTTGTTAATTATTACCAAACCCCATTGTTTAATGGACTATTTCGACAAAATCTCGAGTCTTCAAACCCCAAAAAAAAAACATTAAATAAAAATCATACCATTAACACACCGACACCGCCATCGGAAAAACACAAACGAACCCAAATGAAATCGAAATTGATCGTTTCCACTAATTCGCACCTTTCGTTTTCTTCTTCCTCTCCCATTCGTAACTTTCAGGTCTATTCATGCGTCCGGACGAGGCCAATCTCTACACCACCCTGGAGCAAACGATGAGCAGCAATCCGAACGTGTACTTCCAACGGGGCGGCGGGGTCCATCCGGGAATGATGTACTAGTATCAGAAGCAGAAGACGATGGTTCCTACAATACAAAACGAAAAAAAAGAAGAAGAATAAGAAGAAACCCCTACTCGAAAGAACACCGCTACTCTACTGTAGTAGTGATTTCCAGGTTCGGTTTCGGACAAAGAACCACCGAACCACGAAAGATAGTATTTTGGAGCGACCGTGCCGCGCCACTGACCGCCCCCAAAACCACCGCCACACACCTGTTTGGATTTAGCAAATAACATTACCAACTGCAGTAGTAAGGCAGCGACGAAGGCAGACGAAACAAGTGATTTTAGTTCAATAAGATTGGTTTGTAAGGAGACCCGGAGCTTCCGATCCGACACACTTGGTAGTAGGACCGAATGTTCCGCCCCCCAGTAAATAAGAGTAGTACGCAACCAGTAGACGATTCCCCTCCTCTAGGACCTGCTACTATCACTTCATTAGAATCTAGTAAGTATTATGCTTTGAAATAGCCCCGTTTCCATTTATTAAAACTTGTACTGATTTCAGAGCAACCCCGAGAAAATGTGATCTCTCAGCAGACGATAATGCAGAAAACGGAGACGATGAGACCTAAAACGAGGCAAACTTTCAAATATACATATGCTGAGTTAGGTAATGCAGCCTAATCTCGAAAACTGGAAAACTATTCACCCGGCAAACCCTTCAGGGCCAGATTGCATAATTTTGAGCAACTACTTTTTATTTTCACCGCATCGCAGCAGAAAGAAGAAAGCTAAAGCGAAAGTGAGTGCGAAAGAGAGAGAGAGATAAAGCAAGCCAATAGCAAATCAAACACTCGTTCATCAATCAGCAATCAATAGGAAATAGGTTAATTAGAATCATACATCGGACTACAAACCCCAACATTGGGCAACTTAGTTACGAAGCAATCCTTCCCCCCCCCCATTTCACCCCTGCTAGTTAGTATTGAAACAGATAGGCAAATCAGTGTTCATTATTTCGCCCACTCCCAGTAGACGTATCACGACTTGTTTATACAACTACAGCAACTGAAACAGTGACCGAAAATGCTACTCTTATTCCGTTTAGTTCTAGTGAATTAGGTTATGTTCGAATAATTGACACAAACAAACAAAAGTCTCTCTGTGAATGAATTTATCGAATTTGCTTGTACTGGAAGTGCACCGCCGATTGGTTTCTGCGGATTCGAGCGGGCACATTTCTTCATCCCTGCATCTGTTTGTGCTGAATTAATTAAAACAAAATAAAACATAAAACAATTCTTTTGACAGTGGAGACATCGCAATCGAAATAGGTTAATTTGTATTCATTAGTGATATGGATGAGAGAAGAAATATGTGGAAAAACACGACACAAGAGTGAATTTCTTTTATGTAAATACTAGTGCTAAATGTTTAGAAGAACAATAAAATCAAAAATACTTTTTAAGGTTGAGAAATGAACGAAGCGGCGGGGTTTTGAACTGCAGGTAGAAATGAAAGATATGTGGCATCCCTGGTAAAATTGGTATGGTTAGTTTGCTTAACTACACTCGCTTCGTTGTCGTGCGCAACAGTCTCATGCTCTACCGTCGTCTTTCTTACACAACACAAACGGTAGAATAACATTCGAGCTAAAAGAAAAAGATCAAATAGCTATCATATGACATGTGTGATTTTGTTGTTATTCTTCAATTTTGTGTAAATTAAACCATTTCTGATCAGAAATATTATTAAAGGACATCATTGCTTGCTATTTTCAGAATGCACACAAGCACAACATCAGCAGCTCTTATTATGAGAAAAACTAAAATACATACCTTCGTGACGGTCTTCGTGCCAATTCAATTCTCTTCAGTGCCTGAGTAAAATTTGATTGCTCTTTCGTTTTCTCTCACGGAAATCATGCTCCGTTGTGGTTCAAAAGGGAACTTACTCAGTCACTGAGTAAGTTCCCTTTTGAACTGCAACGGAGTAAAATTTCCGTGAGAACAAAAGAGAGGGCAATCAAATTTTACTCAGGCACTGAAGAGAATTGAATTGGCGTGTACGTTATTGCAGCCAGGATTGTTGCCATTAATTTGCTATAAAACAATATTTTTGGGAACTATGAAACCATCGAACCGGTACACATACACGCTCCTTCAATTTTCCTCTAAAGTGAGTAAAAATCTACACAACATCTTTAAAAGTTTTTAAATTGGCTCACTACTTGACAAGCCTATTGGTCCCAAGCAAATCGATTAACGTATCCCATTCTTGTCAAAATTCTAGTACTACACAATGTTTGTTTTGATTCGCTATGAAAGTTTGACAGATAAAATGAGGGGTTATTGGATATTCCTATGTTTCGAGGGGTGAATCGATAAGCTTCGGACCGAAGATAGTACCAGAGCTAAGCCAAAAAGTTGAGCTCGTTTCTTCGGGACCTTCTGGTCCCGGTGATAATATCATCGACAAACCGACATGAAACTTAAACTTAACTCCTGATCGAGAATCCATAACGGCCGATGCAAATGTGCAGCGATCCAATCTGTCAAAACCATAGAATTGTTTTATCTAGATATAAATAATTTGTCCGAAATAGATTAGACACGAACCAACTCATAAATTTTGTACGCGTTATTGTAATTTGTTTGTTATTTGTATGATCATTCATGTCGGTTTGTCGGTGGTAATATTGCCTATTTACAGATGCAATATTTCTTCGTCTCTTCGATCTTGTTGGTTTGCATTGGATTCATTACGGAAATTATGTTAATTGAATGTAATTTAATGCAAACAATTCGAAGATTTGATGATTACGTTGAATAGGTGTAAAAGTATCATTTTGTCTGTGGTATGTTGAAGTATTGTTAACTGTGCTTTTAGTGAGTCAACTTATGATTACATCACGAAATATTCAGTTGATGCATATTGACGATTATCTTCGTTAGTAAATAGCTGGGTACTGCGGAGTCAACCAATTTTATTTTGCATGCCAATGGAAAACTGCTTGAAAATTTTCTCAAGGTAAAAACTGGTTTGCTCTTTCTCAGTTGATTCCCGCCAAAAGCTCTGAGCCAGGAGTGCTCGAGCCCCCATGACTCTATCAAAGTTTGTTTACATACATGTTTCGCCAAAGTATGTTTTACTGTAATTGAAAACTCAGCTGCCTCATAAAAACTATGCTGGTTTTTATACTTTCATCACTGAGCCTGTTGGTTTTTATCTTTGAGATTAAAACTAAGAATGTGTTATGAAAAAGTACAGATCATTTTTATGAGATAACAGTGCGTGGCGGTAGATTAGAACAGTAACTGCATTTGCTGCTTCTGAATGTTTGGCTCCCACTTGACAGTTCACACTGGCTCCCAAGTGACAAGCACCTTCAGTGAGTCCGCAGTACTCAGGTAAATAGTGCTTAGCTTTGATACATCTAGCTGGGAGTCCCACCCTGGGACCTTAGCCATAGTTGTCGAAAAAAGTTTGTTTTGATTGTGTGTAGTTCCTTCTTTCCCTTTTAGATCAACAAGGATCAACCTTACCACGTTTATGCTTACTATTAAAAATTTAACAGGTGCATTCGAGCTTTTGCCATGATTTTGAAATGTAATTACTGAATCCCCCTAATTTTCAATTAATGTTGTACTAAGTACCTACTTATTGGAAACAAACGGTTGATTTGAGAAAATCCCCAGTATTCTATAGATAGGAGAGGAAGGAGCATAATGTACCCCGCATGCTCAGTTGAGCACCCTTTTCCTCAAAAAAAAAAAAAAACATACATCATCAACTATAAGTATAAGAGAGGAGCGGATTCAAAACAATCTAACTTGGCAACCTATGCCTACCCGCATAAGCGAGAACCATAAATTGACCTTACCTAAAATGGTTATAAATTGTTTATAATCCCTGCTAAACTTCAACTGAAATGGTTATGGAACTTTACATGAACGTTTAATGATAAAGTTTTAACCTTAAGTATTATAGTTTTTTGGAAGTGGACCTTACAAATAATGGGTTGTTAAGAACCATTACCATTCAAAATTCTTGTTTTCTCCATACATTTTCGCAAAGAAAACTATACTAAAACCTTTTAACTTATGGTTTGAGAACATTAATGGTAATGGTTATGGTAAGCAGTAAGGTCCATGAATGGTTTTGTAACATCGATCAACTTTATGTGGAATATATCGCGAATTGGTTGCCTGCAAATTACTGATTACCAATTCACGATATATTTCACGTAAAGTTGAGCGATAATACAAAACCATTAATGGACCTTACTGACTACCATAACCATAACCATTAATGTTCTCAAACCATAAGTAAAAACGTTCTAATATAGTTCTCTTTCCGATAATGTATGGAGAAAACAAGAATTTGGAATGGTAATGGTTCTTAACAACCCATTATTTGTAAGGTCCGCTTCCAAAAAACCATAATACATAAGGTTAAAACTTTATCACACAAACGTTCATGTAAAGTTCCATAACCATTTCAGTTGAAGTTTAGCAGGGATTATAAACAATTTATAACCATTATCGGTAAGGTCATGTGATGGTTCGCGTTTATGCGGGTAGGCGATTTCTAGCAACACTACCAATGCTCCAAAATCAGTCCGCTCCTCTCTAATCATCAACTAACGACAACCAGCGGCGCCGATGTTGTAGCGCTAAACATGACTGCCTCTCAGTGACTGAGTAAGTTCCCTTTTGAACCACAACGGAGCATGATTTCCGTGAGAGAAAACGAAAGAGCAATAAAATTCTACTAAGACACTGAGGGGACTTGATTTAGAGTGCATAATGAATGTAGCGAGGACAAGATCCAAGGCAAATAGCACTTATAGCAAACCCAGTGAAAATGAGCATGCACCGCATTTTATGGCTTCACGACCAGGGACGCCAGATTTGAAGACATGAAAATATCTGAAGACATTTTTTGCTTGCAGAAATTTTGAAGACATTTTTTTTTTCCTTAGTTCGGGAGCTAACACCACTGCGACCAATAATTTGATCTATTGATATACTGTTCTTAGTTTAGTGCATGTCGTATTACTCCATCACTATTGAGAAATGATGAAGTATTCGATTTTTAACCAGTTCTCATTCTTGCATTTATCGCAAGGATCCGACTCTAATTGAAAGGTCCCGCTATTTATACCCTTCGGAGTGTTGAAACATCCTCCAAAGGCGCGCCCCTTTGTCAGTCAAAATTGGATTCCTTAGCAACAAAATTAAGGAAGAAACCGATAATGACCATGCATCAGAGCCCTAGTCTTAATCACTTCAAATTAGTGAACAACGAATAGAAGATTAGGAATCACATAGATGAAGACTAACTAGTTTTCCCTTGTTTCAAGATCATCCTCGGTGGACAAAGCCGAGTCTTGTCACTATCAACAAGGCATGAAATGTAACAAGGACTAAGATGTGTTCCTTGGATTAATGAAAAATCCTGTCCCCTTGTTTGAAGTAGTCAGGACTAGGAATCGGTGGTAGATCTTACATCCCGTAACGTACCACGAAAAGGTGATCTACCCACGTTACGGGGTTGAAGACATTTCATGAAGTTTTAAGATTGTTGAAGACGTGCTGAAACTGAAGTGGACTTCTGAAATATTTTTGAGTTTTAAAAATACATATGAAGACTTTGCTATTGAAATGAAGATTTTGACCACATATTATAAGCTCCTTCTTGAAAATTTCCACTATGAATAATGGAACCAAAACCAGATATAATTTAGAGTAATGCTTGATCGACTTGAATATCCACAGGACTTCGATTAGCTGAAGATATTTGAAATACATCCTCACCAATTTCCTAGCTCGACTCAATTTTGAGTTAGCCTGATCGACCATGCAAGAACTCAAACGATGCTCCCTGAACGTCATTCCAATCCACGGAGCTTATCCAAAGCTCTTGGAGCCTCTATAAAGTTTCCTGAACTTGTGGAATGTTCCGTTTACTTCTACAAAGTTTCCCTTATTTCTTAAATATATGCATAGGCCATTCAAACTAAGCACAAAGTTTCCAAAAGGTCAAGGTTAATGGAATTCACAAATTGTCGATATAATGGTTGCCCCTTCGACGTTTTTATGGCATGAATTTCAGAAACTACAAAAATTTCGCACTGCAGCAAACGTTTTGATATAATTTCGTACACAGGATATCACACCATCGAAAATTTGAAGTGGCAAGGCAAAACAACAATTTTTTATTTATTTTTTCCTCTGTTCGGGACCTAACACCACTGCGACCAGTAATTTGATCTATTGTAGTATATCCCGTGTCCTTAGTTTAGTGCATGTCCCATCACTATTGAGAAATGATGAAGTATTCGATTTTTTTACAGTTTTCATTCTTGCATTTATCGCAAGGATCCGACTCTAATTGAAAAGTCCCGCTATTTATACCCCTTCGGAGTGTTGAAACACCCTCCAAAGGCGCGCCTTTTTGTCAGTCAAAATTGGATTCCTTAGCAACAAAATTAAGGTTCAATTTACTTTGATGCATATTCTAAAAATTCAAATGCAGTTTTTTTCGACGCATGATTTCAGATTGCATTTTGTGTAAAATGGCAAAAAGAATAGCATGACGCGAGCTTTTTGCAAGCTGAAATGATGCGTCGAAGAAAACTGCATTTGAATTTTTCGAAAATGCATCAAAGTAAATTATTATTATTATTTAGCTTTATTTAGGAGGCTTTCAGCCTTAGGCTGGTTCGCCTCCAATCAAAGTAAATTGAACCTTAAGGTATAAAACCGATAATGACCATGCATCAGAGCCCTAGTCTTAATCACTTCAAATTAGGGAACAACGAATAGAAGATAAGGAATCACATACATGACAAGGACTAAGATGTGTTCCTTGGATTACTGAAAAATCCTGTTCCCCTAGTTTGAAGTAGTTTGGACTAGGAATCGGTGGTAGATCTTACATCCCGTAACGTACCACGAAAAGGTGATCTACCAACGTTACGGGGTTGAAGACATTTCATGATGTGTGAAGATTTTTGAAGACGTGCTGAAACTGAAGAAGTCTTCTGAAGTATTTTTGAATTTTAAAAAGACATATGAAGACTTTGCTATTGAAATGAAGATTTTGACCATATATTTTAAGCTCCTTCTTGAAAATTTCTACTATGAATAATTTAACCAAAACCACAGGACTTCGATAAGCTGAAGATATTTTAAATACATCCTCACCAATTTCATAGCCCGACTCAATTTTGAGTTAGCCTGATCGATCATGCAAGAACTCAAACGATGCTCCCTGAACGTCATTCCAATCCACGGAGCTTATCCAAAGCTCTCGGAGCCTCTATAAAGTTTCCTGAACTTGTGGAATGTTCCGTTTACTTCTACAAAGTTCCCCTTATTTCTTAACTATATGCATAGCCCATTCAAACTAAGCACAAAGTTTCCTTAAAAGGTCAAGGTTAATGGAGTTCACAAATGGTCGATATAATGGTTGCCCCTTCGACGTTGTTATGGCATGAATTTCAGAAACTACAAAAATTTCGCACTGCAGCAAACGTTGAATTGAAAGGTCCCGCTATTTATACGCTTCGGAGTGTTGAAACATCCTCCAAAGGCGCGCCCCTTTGTCAGTCAAAATTGGATTCCTTAACAACAAAATTAAGGAATGAAAACGATAATGACCATGCATCAGAGCCCTAGTCTTAATAACTTCAAATTACTTCTTCTTCTTGTTCGCATTTCAAGCTTATTACTTAGCGCATATAAGCTTATTGCGTGCTCTCAACTTAGTGTTCTAATGCACTTCCACAGTTATTAATTGAGAGCTTTCGATGCCAATACCAATGCATGAATTTATATATTGTGTGGCAAGCACAATGATACTCTATGCCCAGGGAAGTCGAGAAAATTTCCAACCCGAAAGATTCCCTCGACCGGACCGGGAATCGAACCCGCCGCCTCCGGCTTGGTAATACCGTGCCTTTACTGACTAGGCTTCAAATTAGGGAACAACGAATAGAAGATTAGGAATCACATAGATGAATACTAACTAGTTTTTCCTTGTTTCAAGATGATCCTCGGTGGACAAAGCCGAGTCTTGTCACTATCAACAAGGCATAAAATGTAACAAGGACTAAGATGCCTTCCTTGGATTACTGAAAAATCCTGTTCCCTTGTTTGAAGTAGTCAGGACTAGGAATCGGTGGTAGATCTTACATCCCGTAACGTACCACGAAAAGGTGATCTACCCACGTTACAAAACCAGATAAAATTTAGAGTAATGCTTTATCGACTTGAATATCCACAGGACTTCGACTAGCAGAAGATACTTTAAATACATCCTGACCAACTTCCTAGCTCGACTCAATTTTGAGTTAGCCTGATCGACCATGCGAGAAATCAAACGATGCTCGTTGAACGTCATTCCGATCCATAGAGCTTATCCAAAGTTTTCTGAGCCTCCATAAAGTTTCCTGAACTTGTGGAATGTTCCGTTAACTTCTACAAAGTTCCCCGTATGTCTTAAAAATATGCATAGCCCATACAAACTAAGCACAAAATTTTCTTAAAAGGACAAGGTTAATGGAATCCACAAATGGTCGAAAAAATGGTTCGACGTTTTTATTGCACGAATTTCAGAAATTAAAATAATTTCGCACTGCAGCAAACGTGTTGATAAATATTCTTGTTCACAAGATATCACGCCATCGAAAATTTGAAGTGGCAAGACAAAACAACCATAATAATGGCCATTTGTTGATTCTGTCAATCATGTTCTTAACTTCTTGAAAAACTACAAGGGACAGCCCTATAGGGTTGTACGCAATGGTAACGTAGGACTACGTGGTCTTCTATAATAAAATTTAATGTTATTTGTTAACTGCAGCAGGAGGTTGTGTTTTGTGTAGAAATAGGAATTTGAGCGGGGATCTCTCTGTTTATACTCTTTAGTATGACTATGATGGCCCTGAAAAGAACCTTTTGATATGAATTTTTGCTGGGACATGTTCACAAATTTAACATAGTTTTTTTCGTTGAACTCCTTCTCTCAACAAGTTGGTAAATCTTAGCCTGTAGCAGAAAGACGGCTAACACTTTTTTCGACAAAATTTATGATCCTGTTTCACGTAATGGATTTTCTCTGTGTCTGTTCAGATAAATTAGTACTTATATTTATTTTCTCTACTGTGCTAAATAAAACGAGTAGAAATAAGAAAAGATGTCGGTTACGCTCTCGAATAATTGAAATAGCTGGCTAATCTTTAATCGAATAATTGGACTCTTAGGCATCCCTAGAAAATAGTGTAATTTCATGTTTTTCGGTGGTCCTTCGAAAATGTCGAATAGCAGAATTGCAACCAGTAAGTGTAACCCAACAACCAAAAAGGTGAAATATTAAACCCTTACCCGGTCAGCGGTACTGCGAATTCACATTGGCTGGCTAACCCCTCTACATCGACCGAAGCGTGTCTATGTAGACATTCGTGTTTTCGTCAAAATTGACGCTCTCTCCAGAGGAAGTAGATGACAACAGTGTTGCAGAACCGACCGATTTTCAAGATTTGACGACCTCTCAGGACCAAGAAGAAGAGGTAATTAATTTTAATAGTTTTAAGTGTTTAGGGAATACAACATCGCAATGTACAAATGAAAGCAAGGAGCTACTCGTCTATTGCCAAAATTTTAACAGATTGAAAAGTGCTTTCAAAGTGAACGAAATTTATAAACAAGTATCAGCATGCAATTTTCATGCAATTTTAGCAACGGAAACCAGCTGGAATGCTGGAGTAAAGAACGAAGAAGTTTTCGGTGATCGATTCAATGTTTTTAGGGATGATCGTGATAAAACGTTATCCAACAAAAAAAGTGGTGGTGGTGTCATAGTAGCAGTTAGTGTTGACTATGAATCTGAACAAATATCATCTTGTAAGTGTAAGGAGTTTGATCACGTTTGAGTCAAATGTTTCATTGGAGATCAAGTTCATATTTTTGTGACAGTATATTTTCTTCCAGAATATGCAAAGCAAGATTCATACGAAAAAAATTTTAAACTAGCTGAAAATATTATTTCGAAATGTGAGGCGGAAGCAAATGTTCACATATACGGAGATTTTAACCAACGCTCAGTGAATTTTATTGTTGATGACGACAACGAATCTTTGTTGATACCGACTATAGGAGAAAATGAAACACTTCGTACTCTGTTCGACAAAAGTGCAGAAATTGGACTCAACCAAATAAATCACATAAAAAATCAAAATAACTGCTACTTAGATTTGTTATTCACTAATATGACTGATGATTTCTGGGTATCAGAGTCACCCACCCCTCTTTGGAAAAACGAAGTGTTCCACACTGCTATTGAATACTCCATATTCATTCATGAAAAAACGGTAACGTTGGATAACAATTTATCTGAAACATACTTCGACTTTCATAAAGCAAATTATGTACTTCTCAAAGAAAAATTAGCCTGTATTGACTGGCAAACTACAATACGTAATCTTGACATAGAACAGGCAGTGGACACATTTTATCAAATTATTTATAAAATTCTGCAACAGACGGTACCCTTGAAGCCACAAAGTCCAAGACACCAGTTTGGTACAATAAAAAGGTTATCAATCTTAAAAATAGGAAACAGAAAGCACATAAGATTTATAAAAGAAATCATAGTGAAGAAAATCTTACATTTTATCTAGAAGTCTGCGATCAACTGAATGAAGAAATGAAAAATGCATATGAAGAGCATTAATACCAAGGTAGAAAATAATATTAAAACAGATCCAAAATCATTTTTTAACTATGTTAAAGAGAGACAAAAATCGAAGAACTTTCCTTCTAAAATGCAGTTAGATAACAGAACCGGGAACACATCTGGTGAGAACAGTAATTTATTTGCGGACTTTTTTCAGAACATTTACACAACTCATGACGAGAATGATCGCGATTATGAATATTTTTCATACCTTCCGGAGCCAATGACGGATATTACAGTTAACAATTTATCCCTCAAAGAAATCTTGCATGCTCTTGAGTCCTTGGATACGTCAAAAGGCGCTGGTCCAGATGGTTTACCACCTATTCTTCTAAAAACACTTTCAAATGAATTAGTAAAGCCTTTATTTTGGTTGTTTAATTCATCGTTAAACGCCAGTATGCTGCCTCCAATTTGGAAGGAATCTTTCTTAATCCCTATTTTTAAAAACGGGAAAAAATCGGATATCACAAACTATCGCGGGATTGCTATATTATCTACTATTCCTAAACTTTTCGAGTCCATTATTAATGCCAACATATTTTCCCAAGTTAAATCTCTCATTACTAGTAAACAACATGGATTTGTTAAAGGTCGATCTACAGCCACTAATTTGATACATTTTGTAACATATGCTTTAAATGTAATGGATAAGGGAAATTACGTAGAAACATTATATACTGATTTTAGTAAAGCATTCGATAGAGTGGATATACCACTGTTGATTTTCAAGTTGTCCAAGTTAGGTTTTAATACCAGGCTACTGCAATGGATCGAGTCATACTTGTCAAGGAGAACGCAAGAGTAAGATTTGAAGGAAAATTGTCGTCTGTCGTTCATGTAACATCTGGTGTGCCACAAGGTTCGCATCTTGGTCCACTACTATTCATCTTATTTGTCAATGATATAGAATACATTTTGAAGCTGCTTCATGTTTCAATATATGCAGACGACATGAAACTTTTCATGGAAATATCTAAAGCATCTGATATGCAGCAATTTCAGCAAGAAGTTGACATTTTTTACACTTGGTGTAAGAAGAATTTGTTAGAGATTAACGTTAGTAAATGTAATTCTATATCGTTTACAAGAAAGCATGCCATAGTAAATGACACAATTTCCCTTGGTGAGAAAACAGTTGAAAGGTGTAATCAAGTAAGGGACTTAGGCATTATTCTCGACTCTAAGTTGTCATTTGTTGATCACTACAATAACATTATATATAAAGCAAGTAACATGCTAGGGTTTATCAAAAGATTTAGTCTGCACTTCAATGATCCTTACACTATTAAAACATTGTATGTGGCCTATGTGAGACCTCTTCTTGAATACTGTAGCGTAGTGTGGGCTCCGTATCAGGATACATATGTAAACCGCATTGAGTCTGTTCAAAAACAGTTTTTGTTGTTTGCCCTTCGAAAATTAGGTTGGACGAGATTACCACTTCCATCTTATGAATCGCGATGTTTGTTAATAAGTTTAGACGGACTGAAAAAACGAAGAGACTTTGCCATGGTAACATTTATAAACGATGTTATTGCTCAAAGAGTTAATGTTCCGGAAATTTTAGAAAATATAAATTTTTATGCTCCCACTCGCTCTCTGAGGATTAAGAATTTGTTTTACATTAACAATCAAAGAACAAACTATGCTAAAAATGGGCCTTTGAATAGAATTATGACCTGCTATAACGCATATTCCCAATCAATTGATGTAACAATGAATAAAATAACACTAAAAAAAGCATTCTTTTCAAGGTAAGCCAGGCAATAATATTTAAGACATAGTTAATAAGCATTCATTGTAATTGGTCTACGATTGATTGACGACATAAATAAATAAATAAATAAATAAAAGTGGTGCAACGTTAGTTTTCATTGCTATGACGACGAGTGAATTAAGGGGCTTAGACGCAGAGGGGAAAAAGTCAATTTTTTTTCATCGATTTCCTCTTTTGATGACCATGGCTTCACTAACCTATTTCGCATTATTTCTGCTATGCTCTTCTATCATCCAGAACAACAAACGTATCAATGAATGTGTTTGCCGTCGAGTTATCAACGAAACAGAAATTCGATGAAGAGAATCTATCAAAATCACTTGCACCCTTGCTTCCAAGATTGGTTACAAGATTACAACTCTGGAGAGCATTTTGTGTGGTCGTTGGAGGCGTCTGAATATGACGATGAGTGTGCAAAATGTTACGCAATTGCATCCTCCCTATCCCTCTCCGAAGATCGAAGGCGAATGCCACTTCGACTTGTTTCATCTACTAACGACTATCTGATGACAGTGTTGGGGAAACAGCATATGCATTGTTGGTGGATTTGTTAGTTATTTCGGCACTTTTGGACAATGCTTGACCTTTACCCCTTTTCCAATAGTTCAAATCAGAATCATTATTATCTAAGCGTAGAAATATTTCTGATCGATTGGTGATGAAATTATTGAGATTGGTCCAGAAGCAGCTGGGTTATTAACGTTCAAAATCTTTTAAAATTCTCGTTATATGTTCCATTTTTGGTTTTCACAAAGTGTACCCCCATTTAGAAATGACAGCCGTAGTCCAACGTCAAAATCGGAGCTTCTGCGAAAATCCTTTCTTAATCCGATCAAGATCCAAACTTCTATAACGTTTAGTGAGCTTTTATTGGAATAAGTTCACTGCGAGAGGGACGAAAGTAATATGTTCTACATTTCTTTTAACGAATTTCAATCAAATTTGCTTAATTTTCTCGAATTTGTTTTGGATGAATTTGATTCGTTATGAATTAACGCGTGCCTTTCGATATTATCCGATTCCATCCACTATTCATCGACAATCTTGAATGTGTTAGAATTATCGAGCATTATGCTGATATTATTTTTAGAGTGTAGCGTGATGTGAACTGTCAGTTCCTTAGCACCTGCTTTTGTGATTGTTTCAAAACCTTCAAGATTCAAGTTCCAACTCTGGAAGCAAGGAAAATATCTGCAAGGAGGGTTGGTGTCCTAATTGACTACCGGCATTGATGGCCAAACGTGACCAAACCATAGATGCCGTATCGGTGCTTATGTTCACCGGATGCCAGGGATGTCCAAATTGTATTCCGTGATCTCGAAGCGAATATACCCAAGGCAAAGATGAATGCAGTTCCTCTTTTTTAAATATATCTAGAAGACTTCCTTTGCATGATGGTTATGTTGGTTTGTGTGGGCATGCCTTGAATTCCTAGCTATCATCGAGAGAAGTCATTGTTTACAAAAGCTGTTACTCGTTTCTTCCAGCTCTATCCAGAAATTTGTTTTAGCACAAAGATTTTCGAGCTCGACCAACAATACAGAAGGGCGGATCAAACAAATTGTAAGGACCTTTTCTCGCATACCGAAGCTCACCTAACCAATCGAACACCACTATCGAATAGCGAAAAATTTCCCCTTCCTGTTGGTGTTGTTGGATTGGCAAGGCAAGCTTCGATTCACGAGGAAAGAACATTAAAAGTTTGATTGCAAAAGCTTTTTCGCCTTTTTGTATTGTTGGTCGAGATTTCGCGATGTTCCTTTCTTATAAACAAACGGGTGCGTCACCGTTACTTGTCATGATAAGTATAGAGATGTGATCCGATAACAGAGATGTGAACGATACAAACAGATATTATCCGTTTTTGGAGATTTAAGCTCGATTATATCGGATATAATCGATAAAATGCATTTGTCCGAAAATGAATCGATTCATCGAACTTAAGAGTTAGTTTTTGCAACATTTGATAAAATCCGGGACTTTCGCCCCTTCGATTCACTAACAAACTGCAACGATGTTCCCTAAGCTAATACGAAACTCCCTAATGCTCTAAGCTGAACTTCTACGATACTTCCTGAGTTTCGATGGAATTCCTTGAGCTTCTACATAGTATGCCAAACAAACAAAGCTTCTGAAACTTTTGTAGAATTCACTAAACTATTCATAGTACATAGTCCATTAGTTTCCTGAAATTAAATAAGACTTCTTTAGCTTCTACAAAGATCCTCACACTTGTACAAAGTTCCCACTTCTGTGAAGTTTTCTCGATTTTTTACAAAGCTTTCAGATTTTTTTCGAATTTATATGAAGTTTTACGAAGCTTCTCAAACTTCTATTTTTTTTAATCATCAACAAAATCCCTGAAGTTTTACGAAGTTCTATTGAGTTAAAGAACAATACCTTAGAGTATAGGATGTTCCAGAAAGTATAAGCACTCTTTCAACTTGCCGCCATTTCTACCCCGATGAAGTCTATCAGCTGTTCATCGATGCGTGTCGTTGTTTACTTATTGCTCAACAAGTTTGTATGCGCAAAGAGCATTGTGTTTTTTTTTCTATAAAATCATCCAAATACGTGGTATTTTCCCGGAAAAGCGCAAACAGATTGTGCACTATTCCCAAGTTGTAAGTTGGGTAAAATGGAGGAAGTAAGTTTCGGAGCAGTCCAAAACGCCATCCAGAAATTCGGTGAAGAAGTTAGCTTCGAGGACACATCAAAACCTGGCCGTAAACCGGGACCGGTGAACCGAAAAGTGGACCAGAAGATCACCAAGCTTTCATCAATAAGAAAAGTGCCTCTGTTCGAGATTTGGCCCAAAAACTGAGAACATCGAAGGGTAATGTCCAACGTGCCAAGGCAATAAACGGGCTGAAAACGATTAAGAAGCAGAAGAAGCCGAAACGGAGTCAGAAACAAGCCGCATCCGACAAATCAAGGGCTCAGAAGCTATATGATAGCCGAGATGATAGCCTGCTGTGTGAAAAATCAGCATGTGTTATCATGGACGATGGAACATACGTCAAATTTGACTACACAAGACGCTACCGGGAGACCAATACTACACAGTTCGTGATGGTCAGGAAGTTGACGATGCCCATCAGTAAAATTTTACCGAAATTTTTTTGTAATACGGCCATGGTTTGGCAAGCTATATGTGAGTGTGGCATGTTATCAAAGCCATTTGTGACGAAGGAGACGAAGAAGACGGGAGTGTTTAAATCGGCGTCTGTGGTCCATGATCTGTCAACATGATGACCCAGTACTATTTTGGCCTAATTTGACGCGGTAGCTTGATATAAAGCGAACCATGCGCAATACGTTCCAAAAGAGATGAATCCTCCGAATAGTTCGGAGGCCTGATCAATCGAAAGCTGTTGGGCCTTTTCCAAGGGATATCTACGGAAACACTTAAAGGCAGCGAATTCAATAGGAGAATTTAAAAAATACTGGACAAAAGTGGCCAAAAATCTGTGCTGAAGCTCATGGACAGCGTCAGATGAAAAGTTCGCTCCTTGGCATACGATTAAAGGATGAATGTGTATACTATGGAGAACATATATGTTAAATAACAATTTGAGTTAATTAACATAGCGTTGTTTTATTCTAATAATAAACTGTAACTTTACATTCTGAGATATATTATGCCTTAAAAATTCGTGAAATTTCTTAAATAAATTGCTAAATTTATACAAAGTTTGATGAAGTTCAACAAAGTTCTCTGCACTTCTATAAAATTTGTTGCATTTCTACTAATTCTCTGCACTTCCATGAAATTTTCTGAAGCTCCACGAAGTTCGCTGAGCTTTAACAAAGTTAGCTTAACTGCTATTTGCTGAACTTCTAGAATGTTTCCAGAACATTTACGTAGCTTATTTACATTTAAATTTACAAGTACTATGAAGTTCCTTGAAGCTCTCCAACGTTCCCTGAACATTTACGGCGTTTCTTAATCTTCTGCGAAGTTCTCTGAAATCAAGATTTGTTATCTTAACTTCTACGAATTGCTAAAAATGTTCGTGAATTTCTGTATACAGTCAGTTTGAAAAATCTGAAATATTGAACACTTCCCCCGCGGGGACGGCTCCAGCGTTGTTACCACGATTGATACCTCTCGTGTCAAAGTTACGAGTTCAAATCACATCCCCGGACAAGTCGCGACTGACCCAACGAGTGTGAAAGGGCTTATAAAAAAACAACACCCAAATATTTTCAAAATTGGGGTGAATACATGTGAAGACATTTCGTCGATCTAGGAGGAGTTTCCTCCACCAACATTTTTTTTTGTGTCCATCATGGTTATTCAATATGGAAATGAAAACAATCGAATCATCGAATTATAAATATGCAAGTCAAATTGTTGTCCTCTGAGCGCTGCACATTTTGCAGCAAATTTTCAAATAAATATCATCCTTTATTTGGATGACAGTAATATAGATACTTATCAGCTGTTGACGAATTCAACCATAAGGCAGTCATCCGAAATTCGAAAGCATAAAGATATTGAAAATTGTTAAAGTGTTAGTGAAAATTTCATATATTTGTAGGTTAGTCAGAGGAAAATAATAAACAATTTTGGGCTAACAACTAAATCAAGGAAAAATTTACCCCCCTCTCCCGTATCGTCACGTTTTTCCTATACCTAATGCATTGCATGTCACAAAATCTTAGACCCCCCTCTCCCCTGAGAGTGTGACATAATATATGCATCACCCCTTAACACATCGATGTATCCGCTAGTGTGCGTGCGTTAAACGTCACTAATCTCTATTGTTAAAGGGCTCGAGTAATGCAATAATAATTCGAAGTATTATTGCTGATTGCATCTGAACCTGGACTGTCCCAAAAATGCCAAAAAAGTGTGATAAAAGTGCACGTTTCCGTCAAATCGTTTTGGTGTCTTTGGAGCACTTATTTCTAGCATCATAACGAATAAGTGCACCGCAGACACCAAGAAGATAAGACGTAAACTCGCAATTTATCACACTTTTTAATAAGTGAAAACGCACTTTAGTCCAATTTGGTGTGAAATGCGGAATACGGATGTTTTCGTTCAGTGTACACACAGAAATTCAAAACAACCCAAAATTAAGTTCTTTTCACTCATCTCCCATGTTCCGTACGATAAGCCAAATTTAGGTAAACCGGCTCAAAGTAGTTTGCATTTGAGCACGGCAAAAAAAATTACCCATCGCTAAGTTATTTTCAATTTTTTCTACCCAAAATTAAGTTCAATTAACTCAAATTTGGGTATATCGCATATTACTCAATTTTGGCTTCTTGTACGGAACTAGACGGTTGAGTCGAATCTTTCGTTCTATTTTTGACAACAATAGAGAGAGGAAATGAAACGGGCAGAGGTCAAATAACTCAAATTTGAGTTTAAAAAACCCAAGCGGTGGGTAGTTTTGTTTTTCTGTGCAGAACGAAAGTAAAATCGAATGTCGCGTGTGCGGTTTTTCGGTGTCCAACTTGACCGACAATACACCTGGCATCCCTGTTCACGACATTCGAATGTGCACGCTATTTTAAAACTACCCACATTTGAGAAGAATCTACGCAGATCCGTAAAAACTGAACCTACCCAAAATCGGTAAACTTTGCAGGGAGTGACAAGTTGACAAATGAACAACGTCGATCGGGTTCATGTCGATGTTGTCCATTTGTCAAGTTGTCTCTCCTTTCATAGTTTACCCATTTTCGGGTAGGTTCAGTTTTGACCTATCTGGGTGGATTGAAATAGCGTGTAGGGAAAATGTTTACAACGATCACTTCGCTCTCACTGCTCTCACTGCGTATCATCGAACCAAATAATTGAGAGAATCGGTACTGCATCACGACGGTTTCTCTCTCTACTCCTACATCACCCAGTAAGAATTGTCGGTCCGACGCGACACCGATGAGAGACCGACGCGTCGGGCTATCGGCCTGATGTGAGCCTGATGAAACAGCCCGATTCGACACCTTGTATCGGGCTAATTTGCAACAAAAACGTCGGAATTGTAGACCTCGAGAAAGTGCTCTCGCTCGATGCGTAAGGCCGATGTGAGTCCGATGTGGAGCAAAATTTTGTATGGCGCATCGGGCTCGCATCGGGGTGCCGATTTTCGCTTTTGAGCGGTTTCCTTTCAGAATGACACTCCGACGCGAAGCCGATGCGGAACAAAATAATGTTCGTGGCATCGGGCTCGCGCCGGGGTATCATTCTGAAATGAATCCACTCAAAAGGAATTAGATTACCAATAATAAAATAAGCTTAATAAATATAAGAATGTGCATGATTATAATAGGAATCAGAAAAATAATACCGTAATACGAAAACGACTAATCAACATAAAATAACCTCTTTTTACGCGAATAGGAGAATTTTCGATTAATTTTGGAAACATTGGACTTGTGACCAGAAAATGGACCGTGGTGGATACGGGGTGCCCTCCCGGAAGATCCGAAACAACCGTAAAAGTGGCCAATTCATGAAATCGGCTCAAGAGCTCTGCGGTTTTTCCTAAAGATAAAATTTGGACTTATGACCAGATACATGGACCCTGGTGGCCACGGGGTGCCCTTCCGGATGATCCAGAGCAACCGTCAATGCATTGTGCTGAATGTGGTAAATTTAAGAAATTGGTTCTAGTGCTCTGCGGTTTTTCTAAAGCACTTCTACAGGACTCATTAGATAGCATTTGGACTTGTGACAAGAAAATGGACATGGGTGGCCACGGGGTGCCCTTCCGGAAGATCCGGAACAACCACAAATGTGGTAAATTCATGAAATCAGTCCTAGAACTCTGCAGCTTTTTCAAAAACACGTCTACAGGACTCATTATTGCACTTATACAGGACTCAATAGATAGCATTTGGACTTGTGACCAGTAAATGGACTCTGGTGGCGACGAGTTGCTCTTCCGGAAGATCCGGAACAACCGTAAAAGTGGCCAATTCGTTAAATCGGTCCTAGAGCTCTGCGGTTTTTTCTAAAGCACTTTTACAGGACTCATTATTGCATTTATACAGCACTCATTAGATATAATTTGGACTTGTGACCAGAAAATGGACCCTAGCGGCCATTGGGTGTCCATCCAGAAGATCCGGAACAATAGAAAAAGTGGCAAATTCATAAAATTGGTCCTACAGCTCTGCGTTTTTTTCTAACGCACTTCTACAGGACTCATAAGATAGAATTTGGACTTGTTTCCAGAAAATGGACCCTGGTGGCCATCGGGTGCCCTTCCGGAAGATCCGAAACAACCGTAAAAGAAGCCAATTCATGCTATTAGTCCTAGAGCTCATGTGGTTTTTCCTAAACACTTCTTCAGGACTTATTGAATATGGACTTGTGACCAGAAAATGGACCCTGGTGGTCACGGGGTGCGCGTCCGGAAGATCCGGAACAACCGTTAAAATTCGTAAATTGGTAATCGGTCCTAGAGCTCTGTAGTTTTTTTTTTTAAGCACTTCTACAGGACTTAACAGAAAGAATATGGACTTGGACCAGAAAATGGACCTTGATGGCCATGGGGTGTCCTTCCGGAAGATCTGAAACAAACTTTAATGTGGCCAATTCATGAAATCAGTCCTAGCACTCTGCGGTTTTTTCTTAAACACTTCTACAGGACTCATTAGATAGAATTTGGATTTGTGACCAAAAAATGGACTCTGGTGGCGACGGGGTGCCTTCCGGAAGATCCGAAACAACCGTAAAAGTGGCCAATTCATGAAATCGGTCCTAGAACTCTGTGGTTTTTTTTAAAGCACTTCTACATGACTCATTATATAGAATTTGAACTTGTGACCAGAAAATGGACCCTAGCGGCCATCGGTTCTCCTTCCGGAAGACCCGGAAAAACCGTTAGAGAAGCCAAATCATGATATTAGTCCTAGAGCTCATGTAGTTTTTTTTTTTCTAAACACTTCTTCAGGACTCATTACATAGAATTTGGACTTTTGACCAGAAAATGTACCCTGGTGGCCACGGGGTGCCCTTCCGGAAGATCCGGAACAAACATTCAAATAACCAATTCATGAAATTGGTCCTAGAGCTCTGCAGTTTTGTTCTTAAGCACTTCTACAGGACTCAACAGAAAGAATATGGACTTGGACCAGAAAATGGACCTTGGTGGCCATGGGGTGCCGTTCCGGAAGATCCGAAACAGCCGTTAAAAAGGCCATTCATGAAATCCGCCCTAGAGCACTGTGGTTTTTTCTAAAGCACTCCTTCAGGGCTTATAAGATAAAATTTGGACTTGTGACCAGAAAATGGACCCTGGTGGCCAAAGGGTGTCCTTCCGGAAGATCTGGAACAAACGTAAAAGTGGCCAATTTATGAAATTGGTACTAGAGCTCCACGGTTTTTTTTTTCTAAAGCACTTCCACAGGACTCATTATATAGAATTAAGACTTGTGACCAAAAAATAGATCCTGGTGGCCATCAGCTACCATTCCGAAAGATCCGGAACAATCTTAAAAATGGTCAATTCATGAAATCGGTGCTAGAGCTCTGCGGTTTTTTTTCTAAAGCACTTCTACAGGACTCATCAGATAGAATTTGGACTTGTGACCAGAAAATGGTCCCTTGTGCCCACGGGGTGCACGGGGAAGATCCGGAACAACATTTGAAGTGGCCAATTCATTAAATCGATCGTATGGCTCTGCGGTTTTTTCTCAAGCACTTCTACAGGACTCATTACATAGAATTTGGACTTGTGACCAGAAAATGAACCCTGGTGGCTATCGGGTGCCCTTCTGGAAGATCCGGAACAACCGTATATGCGGCCAATTCATGACAGCTTTGCGGTTTTTTCTTAAGCACTTCCACAGGCTTCATCAGATAGAATTTGGACTTGTGATCAGAAAATGGTCCATTGTGGCCAAAGAGACCCTTCCGGAAGATACGGAACAACCATGAATGTGGCTAATTCATGAAATCGGTCCTAGAACTCTGCCGTTTTTTTTTTCTAAAGAACTTCTACAGGACTCATTAGATAGGCTTTATACTTGTGGCCAGAAAATGGACCCTGGTGACCATCGGGTGCGCTTCTGGAAGATCCGGAACAACCGTAAAAGTGGCCTATTCATGAAATTGGCCCTAGAGCTTTGCGGTTTTTTCTAAAGCACTTCTTCAGGACTTATCAGATAGAATTTGTTCTTGTGCTCAGAAAACTGTTCTTTGTGGCCACGGGGTGCCCTTCCGGAAGATCCGGAACAACTGTTTATGTGGCCAATTCATGAAATCAGTCTTAGAGCTCTACGGTTTTTTTTCTACAACACTTCAATAGGACTAATCAGATAGAATTTCAACTTGTGAAAAGAAAATGGACCCTAGCGGCCATCGGGTAGCCTTCCGGAAGATCTAGAGCAACAGTTAAAGTAGCCTATTCATGAAATCGGTCCTAGAACTCTGCGGTTTTTTCTTTAACACTTCTACAGAACTCATTAGATAGAATTTGGACTTGTGACCAGAAAATGGACCCTGGTGGCCATGGGGTGCCCTTCTGGATGATCTGGAACAACCGTTAAAATGGCCAATTCATGAAATCGGTCCTTAAGCTCTGAGCATTGGGTGCCCTTCTAGAAGATCTGGAGCAACAGTAAAAGTGGTCAATTCATGAAATTGGTCCTAGAACTCTGCGGTTTTTTCTAAAACACTTCTACAGGACTTATTAGATAGAATTTGGACTAGTGATCAGAAAATTGACCCTCGTGGACACGGAGTGCCCTTTCGGAGGATCCGGAACAACAGTTGAAGTGGCCAATTAATGAAATCGGTCCTAGAGCTTTGCGTTTTTTTTTCTAAAACACTTCTGCAGGCTCATTAGCATTGGCGTAGCTAGCACCCCCACTAGGGGGTGCAAAGGCATCCCTAGTTTCAATGTATGCACCCCTAGGACCAATGTAGGCCGCCCAGATTATTTATTACAAGTTCTTATTTTCATTTCACATAGAAATAGTAAAATTGAGATTATGCCGTGAGAGAAAAAGAAATTCGAAAAAATGATAGTTTTCCTTAGTTACGCCAATGCTCATTAGATAGAATTTGAACTTGTGAACAGAAAAAGGACCATAGCGGCCATCGAGTACCCTTTCGGAAGATCTGGATGAACTGTAAAAGTGGCCAATTCATGAAATCGGTCCTAGAACTCTGCGGTTTTTTCGAAAACACTTCTACAGGACTCATTAGATAGAATTTGGACTTGTGACCAGAAATTGGACCCTGGTGGCCACGGGTGCCCTTCCGGAAGATCCGCGATGTCACGCACACCAACGTATCGTCTGGCTCGGAAACCGCGTTTACCCGAAAACGTTTTTTTATTCAGGGTTCAGGTTGGCACTGAACCAGTTTCAAAAATAAATTCGCTATTAGTTCATAAGGAATAAGTCCGCCGAAGACACCCAGACGATACAACGTCAAATCGCACTTTTATAAGCGATTCCGCACTTTTGAGGAGTTCAGTTTCCAATGCAAAATACAATATTTAATGGTTTTTTTTACACGACTGTTTTTACGCGCTGAATTGGATATAAGGTAAGCGAGCCTGTTTTGGCACTACTTAAAATTTGTACCAGTTTTGGCATTAGCCCGTGTAATTTATATGAAGCTGGGCCAAAATAGGAACCATTGCGTATATGGGATTGTGCCAAAACTGGAGCATATGCCAAAACTGGAACACTTACCCTAGCGAGATTTTTAAACGTGATCTACTAGTAAAATAATAAGAAGACTTATAATGAGTTTCCTGTTTTCTGCTGAAGTTCAGGGAAGCACTGTCGACATTCTGGGAAGTATAGTTGAGGTTCATGGAAATCCTGTGGAAGATCAGTGAAGTCCTGTCGCCATTCTGGGAAGAACTGTTGAAGTGCGTTGAAGTACTGCTGAAATTCTGGGAATTCCTGTTCACATTCTGGGAAGAACATTTGAAATTCAGAACATGCCTGCTGAAGTTCTGGGAATTCCTGTCGACATTCTGGGAAGAACTTTGAAGGTTCAGGGAAGTACTGCTGAAGTTCAGGGAAGTTCTGTCGACATTATTGGAAGTGCTGTTCAAGTTCAGGGAAGTCCTGTCGACATTCTAGGAGACACTGTTCAAGTTTAGGGAAGTTGTTCTGAGGTTCAGGGAAGTTCTGTCGAAGTTCAGGAAAGTCGTGCAGAAGTTCAAGGAAGTCCTATCGACATTCTGGGAAGTACTGCTCAAGTTCAGGGAAGTCCTGTGGAATATCAGGGAAGTCCTGTCGACATTCTGGGTAATACTGTTGAAGTTCGTGGAGGTACTGTTGAAGTTCTGGGAATTCCTATTGACTGGGAAGAACATTTGGAGCTCAGGGCATTCCTGCTGAAATTCTGGGAATTCCTGTCATCATTCTGGGAAAAACTTTTAAGGTGCAGGGAAGCTCTGCTGAAGTTCTAGGAAGTCCTGTTGACATTCTGGGAAGAAATTTTGAAGTTCAGGGCAGTACTGCTGAAGTTCTGGGAAGTCCTGTCAACATTTTGGAATGTACTGTTGAAGCTCAGGGAAGTCCTGCTGAAGTTCAGGGAAGTTCTGTCGACATTCTGGGAAGAACTTTTGAAGTTCAGGGCAGTCCTTCTGAAGTTCTGGAAAGTACTGTTGAAGTTCTGGGAAGTCCTGTCCATTAGACTGATGCAAAATTTTAAATTTTCGCACCACAGTGCTCAAACGATTCCAAATTGGACCCTGATTAACCTCCCAAAATTTGAACTCATTTAGTGAGAAACTGACTTCGCACAAACTATTTGAAGTTTATATGGAAATTACTATGAAGAAACCAGAATTTCGGTTCATATCTATCTCAAAATTCACCAGTTCACTCTACTTTAGAAAATAATAGCTGAGCTTATTGAAAATTCTTTCAACTACAACATTGTTGAAGACCAGTTTCCGATCAAGTGTAAGGAACAACAGTTATTAATGATTCAAGTCACTGATGTCTTATGTTTATGCTCAATCAACTGTTCAGCAGGCAACATTGGTGTTTATGGCGCGTAGAATAGAGGACAAAAATCATGGCTACTATGTCACACTGCAGAATACAGTGTTGCCCACAAAACAGTTGCTTAATCATGCCATAAGATTATCAATCTCTTAAACAATTAATAACTATTTAATTTGACGTTTGGCTGAAAAACAATATTCCGCAAAGTTGTAGCTGATAACAATTCCCGTAAGAATAGCAATAGAATTTGTTAGCAGTACAATATGTAAAAAGGCTAGAAGGCAATGAACAAAAAGTTTTGTTTTCTCATAGTAATTCCCATATAAACTTCAAATGGGTTGTGCCAAGTCAGTTTCTTATCAAATGAGCTTAAACTTTCGGAGGCTAATCAGGACCCGATTTGAAACTGTTTGAACACTGTGGAACGAAAATTTCAAATTTTGCATCAGTCTACTGTCCATATTCTGGGAAGTGCTGTTCAAGTTCAGGGAAGTCTTGTGAAAGTTCAGGAAAGTCCTGTCGACATTCTGGGAAGCACTGTAGAAGTTCGTGGAAGTTCTGGGAAGTCCTGTCGACATTCTGGGAAGAACATTTGAAGTTCAGGGCATTCTTGCTGAAGTTCTGGGAATTCCTGTCGACATTCTGGGAAGAACTGTTGAAGTTCTGGGAAGTTCGGTCGGCATTCTGGGAAGCACTGGGTACTGGAAGTTCAGGGTAATCCTGCTAGAGTCGAAGTTCAGGGAAGTTCTTATGAAGTTTAGGGAAGTACTTCTAAAGTTCAAAGAAGTTCAAGGAAAATAAGGGCATTCCTACTGAAGTACTGGGAAGTCCTGTCGACATTCTGAGAAGTATAGTTCAAGTTCAGGGAAGTCCTGCCGACATTCTGTGAGATACTGTTCAAGTTCAGAGAAGTTCTTCTGAAGTTCTGGGAAGAACATTTGAAGCTAAGGGCATTTCTGCTGAAGTTCTGGGAATTCCTGTCCACATTATTGGAAGAACTTTTGAAGTTCAGGGAAGTCCTGCTGAAGTTCAGGGAAGTCCTGTCGACATTCTGGGAAGTACAGCTGAAGTTTAGAGAAGTTCTGTCAACTTTCTGGAAAAAAAAATTTGGAAGTTCAGGGCAGTCCTGCTGAAGTTCAGGGAATCCTGTCGACATTCTGGGAAGTACTGTTGAAGTTCAGGGAAGTAATGTCGACATTTTGGGAGGAACTGTTGAAGTTCAAGGCAGACCTGCTGAACTTCACGGAAGTCCAGTCGACATTCTGCGAAGTACTTCTGAAGTTCACGGAAGTCTTGTCGACATTCTGGGAAGTACTGTTGAAGTTCAGGGAAGTCCTGCTGAAGAAGTTCAGGGAAGTCCTGCCGACATTCTGGGAAGAACTGTTGAAGTTCAGCGAAGTCCTGCTGCAGTTCTGGGAAGTCCTGTCGACATTCTGCTAAGTACTGTTGAAGTTTAGGGAAGTCCTGCTGAAGTTCAGGGAAAACCTGTCGACATTCTGGAAAGTACTGCCAAAGTTCAGGGAAGTCCTGCTGAAGCTCGGGGAAGTCCTGCTGAAGTTCTGGGAAGTCCTGTCGACATTCTGGAAAGAATTGTTGAAGTTCAAGGCTGACCTGCTGAAATTGTGGGAAGTCCAGTCGACATTCTGCGAAGTATTTTTGAAGTTCACGGAAGTCCTGTCGACATACTGGGAATTTCTGTTGAAATTTAGGAAAGTCCTGCTGAAGAAGTCCAGGGAAGTCCTGCCGACATTCTGGGAAGTACTGTTGAAGTTCAGGGAAGTTCTGCTGAAATTCCGGGAAGTTCTGTCGACAATCTGCGAACTACTGTTGAAGTTCAGGGTAGTCCTGTCGAGATTCTGGGAGCTACTGTTCAAGTTTAGGGAAGTCCTGCTGAAGTTCGGGAAAGCCCTGTCGACATTCTGGGAAGTACTGATGAAAATCAGGGAAGTTATGTTGACATTCTGGGAAGTACTGTTGAAATCCAGGGAAGTCCTGCTGAAGTACAGGGAAGCCAAGTCGGCATTCTGCGAAGTACTATTGAAGTTCACGGAAGTCCTGTCGACATTCTGGGAAGTACTGTTGAATTTTAGGGAAGTCCTGCTGAAGTTCTGGGAAATCCTGTCGACATAGGGGGAAGTACTACTGTTGTAGTTCAGGTAAGTCCTGCTGATGTTCAGGGAAGTCCTGTCGAAGTTTAGGGAAGACCTGTCAACATTTTGGGAAGACTTGTTAATGTTATGGGAAGTCCTGCTGAAATTCTGGGATTTCCTGTCCACATTTTGGCAATTACTGTTGAAGTTCAGGAAGTTCTGCTGAAGTTCAGGGAAGTCCTGTCGACATTCTGGGAAGAACTGTTGAAGTTCAGGGCATTCCTGCTGAAGCTCTGGGAATTGCTGTCGACATTCTGGGAAGAACATTTGAAGTTCAGAGAAGTTCTGCTGACGTTCAGGTAAGTCCTGTCGAAGCTTAGGGAAGTCCTGTCAAAGTTCAGTGAAGACCTGCCGAAGTTCAGATAAGTTCTGTCGACATTCTGTGAAGTACTGTTGAAGTTCAGGGAAGTCCTGCTGAAGTTCAGGGAAGTCTTGTGGACATTCTGGGAAGTACTGTTGAAGTTCAGGAAGTTCTGCTGCAGTTCTGGGAAGTCCTGTCGACATTCTGGGTAGTACTGTTGAAATTCAGGGAAGTCCTGCTGAAGTTCACGGAAATCCTGTCGACATTCTGGGAAGTACTGTTGAAGTTCAGTGAAGTCCTGTCGACCTTTTAAGAAGTACTGTTTTAGTTCCGGGAAGTCCTGTTGACATACTGGGAAGAACTGTTTAAGTCAGAGAAGTCCTGCTGAAGTAATGGGAAGTCCTGTCGACATTCTGGGAAGTACTGTTCAAGTTCAGGGAAGTCCTGCTGAACTTCTGGGAATTTCTAGGAACTAGGTACTGTTCAAGTTCAAGGAAGTCCTGCTGAGGTTCTGAGAAGTCCTGTCGACATTCTGGGAAATACTTTTCAAGTTAAAGGAACTCCTGTCGACATTCTGGGAAGTACTGTTGAAGTTCATGGAAGTCCTGCTGAAGTTCAGGGAAGTTCTGTCGACATTCTGGGAAGAACTTTTGAAGTTCAGGAAGTCCTGCTGAAGTTCAAAGAAGTTTAGCAGAATTTCAGGGAAGTCCTGCTAATGTTCAGGCAAATTTAGCCGATATTCTCGGAAGTCTCACCGACTTTCATGGAAGCCCTGACTTGGATCAGGGAAGTGCTGTCTCAGTTCAATGAAGTTCTGTTGAAATTCAGAGAAGTCCTGCCGAGCTCCAAAGAATTCTTGCTGAAGTTATGCCTAAGTTCAGGAAAGTCCCGCTCGAGTTCAGTAAGTCCTACTGAAGTTCTGGGAAGTCCAGGATGTGTTCAGGGACATTTTTCTGAAGTTAGGATAGTCCTACCGAAATTCACGAATGTCTTGTCGGGGTTCAGGCAAGTCTATATTCATTAAATTTCTGTTGAACTTCAGGAAAGTCCTGCTGAACTTCATGGAAGTCCTTCTGAAATTCAGAGAAGTCCTTCCGACATTCAAGGTAGTCCGGTCAAAGTTCAGATAAGTTTTGCCGATGTTCAGGAAGTTCTACCAATGTTCAGGAAACTTCTGTCGACATTGGGAGAAGTACTGCCGTCATTAAGAGATATTAGATATTCTACCGAAGTTCAAATGAGTCCTGATGAACTTCAAGGAAGTCTCGCTGATGTTCAGAGAGGTCCTCCGGAACTTGGAGAAATTCCTGTTGAACTTGGGGAAGTCCTGCCTACAATCAGAGAATTATTGTTGAAGTTTAGGGAGGTCCCGCTTATCTTCCCGGAAGTTATGCCGAAGTTTAGGAGAGTCTTGCCGACAGGACGGCATTTTTCGTAAAAAAAATTGATTCCGTTTTTTAATTTCTCGCAAACAATTTCACACATTTTTACCCAATTTTTCCAGTTACAACTAGAATTAATGTGAAAATTTTGGATAAAGTTTAAAAAAAATAACATCAATTGAGTTTAAAGGTTATTAACACCAAATTTACTTTTTGAGGTCAAGAGCATATTACAGCGAAATAATAGTTGATTTTATGAAAATCATAGTAAGTTTGTTTTCATATGTTCCTTTTTGAGCTTTTATACAGTGCTTTTTTGTACATTTCAAAGGCTGCATTGTGGTTTGTTCTTTACTGTTTCAAGGATTTGTAAACCCTTATATACTTTTATAGATACACTTAACTATATTACCGCTCATTATCACCACTCAGAATGCAAAAGTTTGTTGTTGCGAATACGTTGAATTTCGAATTTGGCCATTCTTAGCGATTTTTTTTTTATTTTTTTATTTGAGGGGGATAGAAGGAAAGGGGTGTAAGTGATTTTGATCGATTTTCTTCATCGACTTTCTCTTTCGTTAATAACTCAGATGTAAACACATTCCTTGATGCGTTTGCCGTTCTGGATGCTAGATGAGAACCTCCTTTATCAAACTATCTGGCAGCAATAGTGCGAAATTTGTGTGTAAAGCCATGGTTATCAGAAGAGAAAGTCGATTAAGAGAATCGATCAAAGTCACTTACACCCCTTTCCTTCCAAGCCCCTCATTTGAAATGATGTTGTGAATTGATTTCAAATGTTGTCCAAACAATTGCATAAAAAAGGCTTTACTAGGATAACAGGTTTTAAAAAAAAATGGTCAATGGGAACAAAAGATACAAAAAAATCGAAGTGCGCAGAATTTTCTTTTCTTCTCCTACCTTACCATCCAGCTCCGTGGGATATAAGGGGGCCGCGGTGAGTTGCTGGCAGGGATGTGGAGTCGGATCAAAATTCACCGACTCCGACTCCTCTGATTTGAAAATTACCGACTCCGACTCCTCGACTCCGACTCCGATTCAGACAAAATACAATAAAATTTGCGTCAAAAAAAATTGGTTGATTTAATTTGTATAACAAAGGGGTCATCCATAAATTATGTAAGGGAATAGGGGGGCAGGTAGGTCTTAACATTTCTTACGGTTTCTGGCAACGGGGGAGGGAGAGTTGACATTTTCTTACATACGGTTTAATAAGCGGGAAAAAAAAATTAGACGTTCAACGAGACGTTGTCTTGGACTTAAAGATGATTCCTAGGGGGTTCAAATCATTGGAAGCATAAAATAAATTTCAAAATATAACCGTTCGATTTTGGCACGGTTCGATTTTGGCAACACAAAATTTTCGGGCTTGTTGTCAAAATCGAACGGGTACTGTACCTGGGGTTTCTGCAACTGAAGGGGATTCGCCATACATCGATCAAGAAAGAGCTGCAGGAAAAGTTCTTGTATCGTATCAACCGTGTTCTGAGGTCGTTATACACTATATACGCAATACACTATTTCTTCAGCACTAAGTCTACGTAGAGCCGCCACGCCAAAGGTTATCGCACTGCATGCACTGGTTGCACTTACCCGTACGATTAAAATCGATTCGCACGATGAAAAACAATCAAAACGCGAGACCACCAAAAGCGAAAACTACCGCACTGCCACGGACTGGAATGAAAACTAATTAGAATCGAGCCGAGCCGTCACTCTTCCTTTTTTTGCCTCGCTGGTCGCTGATGCGGAGCACGACTTACGAGCACGAGAGCTTATTCACGCATTTTTCTCTCTTTTCCGCTTCGTTCGAGCAAACTCTCGCGAGAACCAGCAAAAAGTTTCTCATTCAGCCCGACGGCAGCCCGTGAGCCCGATGCTCTTCTTAGTGGGCAAGAACAACACTGAGCAATGTGCTCGTATGTGAAGTGGAAGGTAAATCCCGGTGTGCACGGTTGTGAGTTACTTTCATTCACCCCTGATTTGATGGTCGATGTTTAATCGACTTGGAAGCGAACAGAAAATGTTGAACGTTGACCAACTGTCTGGGCTTTCGATTCGCACCTCAATTGAGTTGAACGGCACATCGAATCATCTAAACCGTGAATTTAATGTAAACATCAGCTTGAGAATGTCAACCCCTCATGCGCTCTCACATACTCTCATTCTCTCTCGTTGAACTAGTAGAGAAGCAGCAACTACACACAGACTAGATGTGTCAGTCGTGTACTGGAAGCGGACCGTGACATAGTTACGATAGGTGGCAGCATTATTTTGTTTGTTGCTTCCTTCATATTGAGTCGGTTCTCGGTGGAGCTCTGTCGCTCTTTGAATTCCTAAAGGTAGTAATTTGCGTTTGTTTTTTTTTTTCGCTGACGATTGCAACCTGTGTTTAATGGTCGGTTCAAGTGCGGTTCGAAGTACTGTGCATGGTTAATAATTAGGGGACTAATTTCCCCCCGGAGAGAATTCAAAGTGTTACTATGTTAATAAACAGGAGTCTAAAAATAGACCTATGCGGTCAAGTGGAATTGAAAAGTGCATTTTGGATATATTCTCGACTGTAGGAAAGGGCAAAAGTGTATGAAAACCTTGTGCGGAAAGGCTTCCATCCAGGGCTGTGGAAACTGTGTTTTTAAATTTTCGGAGAAAACCCTGACACTGGTTTAAGCCAAAAACCTTGTGCGGTTTTGTCTGGCAGTAATAAAAAATATAAATAAAAAGAGTGTTTCTTTGAGAAGTGCGAGAGGAAAAGGGCGAGAGCGAACGAGCCAAACCAATGTCAACGCAAACATCATGCGAAAATATTTAAATGGAAATGAACAAGCAACATTGGCGTGGAAGAGCCAAACAGCATTAGCAGTGGCTTCCCATGTGCTGTCACCAGAAGAGTGTTTTGCCATTTAAATGTTCGTGTGTGCGTGTGAGTGTGTGCCGCTATAATCAGCTTGTGGAGTTGTTTTCCCCTGAACGGAATGGGGGCTATCACCTAGTACTGTAAAGTCGAACGCGAAGATACGTCAATGGGAATGATATTTCGAATAAGGTTACCAACTGGTAGTTTGAGAGATGTTTAATTTGCGAAAAAAAAAAAGTTCAATAGACTAAAAAATGATGTTCTACGATTTTTGCCAATTCTAAAGTTTCAAGCTTTTTAAAAAACAAGTTTAAAATTTTTCAAAATGCACTGTTGTTGAATTGGTAGTAATTAACAGTTTTGACGTAGGACTGCGTCTGTGATTTTTATATGGGGGTACACTTTGTGAAAACCAAAAATGGAACATGTAACAAAATTATGAAAGATTTTCAACGTTAATTACTCAGCTGCGCCTGAACCAATTTCAATAATTTTATCATTAATAGATTAGTTATATTGCTACGTTTCTGTTAATTTTAATATTTTATCATATTTTTTTAATGTCTCCATTAAAAATTGCACGAAAGTGCAATTGTTGCTATGATAATTAAAATAATCACCAACTGCCTGCGAAAAGCGATTTCCCGAACACAGATTTCAAAGTTGAATACTTTCCGGTCTCAAACGGTGTTTATTCAATCATCGGGTGGTGAGTGGTGGTGTTCTCCAGTACACAACGAAAGGCTGCCTGCAAGTAGCGAGCTACAGCCCACATGACCATCCATAGAAGGAGGAAGAAGCCGCATAGCTATTGATCGGAATTAGTAGTTCTTCGTGAGTCGCTGTGGGCCATCTATGTCAAGCGCGTCACATTAAAGAGTATAAACAGAGAGAACCCCGCTCAAATTCCAGTTACCAAATAAGATTTATTATATAAGACCAAGTAGTCCTACGTCACCATTGCGTACAACCACATAGGGTTGTCCCTTGTAGTTTTTTTTCAATTTTTTTACTGGAATTTGTGATTTTTTTTCTGAAAAGATAAGCTTTTTTCATGCTAAGATTTACTGAAAAAACTGTGAATGGGTCAGTTGGAATAATTAAGCTCGAGTCAAAATTCCAGCACAAACTTGGTTCATTGCCCCTAGCGAACAATTGTGTCAAGTTCCATTGGATTCGGAGAGGGTACAGTTTGATTGATTTATCAGTTAGCGATGATTTGCTCTTCTTGATCACCTCAAGTCTTGAAAAACACCTAGAGGACTTTACTGATATCTTATCGCAAATCCATGGAGATGAACTAGAGCTGCACTGAATAGCGCTATTAGGCCTGGTATTCGGTGTTTACATGTGAAATTTTGCTGATATTTGGCAATTTTCTTACAAATGAGTGGCCAACAAAACGATTGAGTGAAATTTTGTTAGCTCTAAGCCTGATATTCGGTCGAATACTATGGTGGCCGGATATTCGGTGCAGCAGCAATATGAACGTATTTCACATTGTTTAAACTTTTACTCAGTTTCATGAATTCCTTGATCTAATTTTATCTTATCTGAAGTTTCCTGAACTTGTGAATTGTTTCACAGATTTCTGGAAAGTCTCCCCATCTTCTATAATGCTCCATGAATTTATACGATTTTTCCACGGCTCATACAAAGTTTAATACACTTTAAGGAAGCTCACTGAATTTCTACCAAGTTTGCTTAAACTGAAGGATTGTCGTGTAACTTATTCCCTGTACATCTACAAATATCCCTAAGCTTCTAGAAATTTTCTCAAGTGCTTCTAAGTTCTCTGAGCTTCTCCAAGTATTATATTTTTTAAGATATCTTTCTTTTTCTTCTTCCCTGAACTTCCAGAATATCTGAGAAGCTGCCTGAAACTAAATAGAATTCCCAATGCTTCCAGAAAAATCGTTGGGTTTTTTTTAAATAAATTCTCTGACAAACTGCTACATTGTTCCCAAAATTGTTTCGAATATCTATGAAATTTGCTGCAATTTTACGACTCTTTTTAAGCTTCTAAAAAATTCCCTGATCTTCTACAAACTTTGCTGAGATTCTTCAAACCACCTTTACGAAGGTCCGTAAATTCTACTCACACAAAAATCGCTGTGCATCTATTACATTTTACAAAGATTCTCGAATTGCTATGCAACGCCTCTATGTTTCTCGTCGATCTTCTGGTAAGTTTCATGAAGTTTCCTGAACTTGCACGGAATTCCATTAACAAATTCAAGTCCATAAAACATCAGCACAGTGCCGTGGAATTAAAAGATGGTGCTTGAACATTTATGAGGTTCTTTCTAATTAAACGGTGTAGGGTCGTTAGGCCGAACTTCATTACAACAAATGGGTCATTAGGTAGAAAGCGATCAGGCCGCAATAAAATAGGCCGCCATCCATTAGGCCAAAAGCCATTAGACCATGGACATGAGCTAATTAGATTAGAGAAACTTTTGATGTAGACTACGTGTTCGGGAAGCAGGGCTGGTAGCAGGTCACTTTTTAGTGACTTGATCACTATTTTGAAGTCAGTCACTAAAAAGTCACTTTTTACACCAAAAAGTCACTAAAGTCACTATTTCCCTAAAAATAGTCACTAAAGTCACTTTTTCACTATTAAAATAGAGTGAAATTTAAAAATATCAACTAAATGTTTAAATTGAGTTCTTGGCACTAAAAAAGTCTACAGTAGTTTTAACAAAATATACATATCTGTTAAAAAATTGAAATTTTTAACCAGAGTGACCAGTGAATCGCAACACTTTAGAATACCAGGAAAGCTAAAATTGGAAAATGCCTTCAATTTCAATTAATAATTTTGGAACATATGCCTCTACTTTCCCAGAAAATAAATTGTAAAACTTGGAAACTTTCCAAAGGTATTTGTCTGTGATAGATTTTCAAAAGCCTTTCAAGGATGATTAAGAACTTTAAAAATCCAAAGTAAATTTTAAGAGAATGTTAAGGGATTCAAGGTATGGCAGCAAGATATATCAGAGAAGAATACCAAAGTACAGACTATGAAAGTCTCATCTAAAATTAAGTGCTCTGAGGACCGATTTCTTCATCTCCGCTTAAATCTTAAGCCCAGTTTACCTATATAGTTTGGTAATAATTCTATTATAATTGAAAGTGAATTTTAACGAGAGTTCTGAGAACAATTCTATGATGATTGCATGAGGATTCTAGGCCCAATTCTAATAAGAATTCAAAATTAATTCTGAAATTTTGCTTAAGGGAGTTTGATGAAAATTCCATGAAAATCCCTTGAACTCCAAAGATCCTCACTGCGGATAGTTCTAAAAGAATTCTGGGGTGATTTCTGAAGAAACTTCCCAGATAATTCTAAAGTGTTCGAAATAAATTCCGAGAAGAATTTCCAATGGAATCGAAATTTGAGGATTCAATTTCAAAGGAATTCTGGGAAGAGTTTCAAAGTTATTCTGTGATGGATTTTTGTTTTGAGATTTCGGAAGAAATGCTATGGGAATTCTAAGGAGAATACGAATTGAATTTCCAATTGAATGCAGGGAAGGAGTCCAAGTTTATTCTAAGCAGAAATCTAAGGAGAATTCAAATAAATTTAAAATTGATTTATGGAAGGAGCCTTCAGGGAGTTCCTAGAAGAATCAATAAAAAATAGAAAATAATCTACCTTAACTATTCATGTGTTATTACTTCATGCGATTTCACGATTTACATAGTCGGAGATGCTTAACGTCAAATATCAAATATCACGCTAACTTGAAAGTACTCATTAATGAGTAAAAAATACCCATTTTGAAGAAAAGTGGCTTAACTCATTAATGATTAATCAATTTTACCCATTAATGAGTATCTGTTACCCATTAATGATTAACAATTACTCATTAATGGGTAACATATACTCATTAATGGGTAAAAAAATTACTCATTTAATGAGTTAAGCCACTTTTCTTCAAAATGGGTATTTTTCAACCATTAAAGGGTACTTTCAAGTTAGCGTGTAGATTGTATAAATAATGCTCGTGGTTAACCGAGTGTTATAAAAAAAAGTATTTGTTCACCAATTTACCGATTACAAAGAACGCGCACTTAAGACTAACCGAATTTTCCTATCGCTAAACCTTTTATTAACTAAAACTACCTGATCAGCACAATCCAATATCGTTCGATCGGTCGTAACGCGTTGTTCGTGTCCACGTTGCTCCTCTGGGTTGTTGCTACGCTGATTCTTCCTAACTCATCAATTCTACGGTGCATCGGTCGTTGTGGTCGATCGATGTGGCGTTGGTCGTCTCGGCGTGGCTACTCTGGCTGTTGCTACGCTGTCCGGGTTGTTGCTGCTGATGATGTTGGTTGATGCAGTACAGTTGGTCAGCCGTATATAACGTATATAATAGATGAGGAGATTAAATTATAGAGTTGATAGCTCCGTTAAGTACGGCAGTGTGAAAATGGTATACACAAAGTAGAAAGCGAGCAAGGACAATTTTGAGGATGGTACGAATCTGGTAGTTGTTATCGTCAGATGGCGACTTGAGTGTAAAACAATCGATAGAACTGTTTCCGCACATCGGAGGTACATGAGCAAATCGGCGATCATCCCTTTTGCCAGTGGTTGCATGGGGAATCACCCCTCACTATCCCTCATTAACGGATGAGCTTGGTATAGAAGATAATCTACCCGATTCGTACCTTCCTCAAAATTGTTCGCTTTCTATTTTCTATCCAGCATTTTACGATCAATTGTGGCCGCCATAACTAATAACATGACTAAGTTTAAGAGAAGGGCTATTATTCTAAAAAAAATCATGAGGTCATTCTGAAGAAATTCTGTGAAAAGTTCTTATCGAATTATCAAAGTTATCTAACTAGATATATCAAAATTTTAAACAGTTCGAACGCAGAAGATCATAAAAAATGGGAATTAGTATTTGCTAGTCATCATGTATGTATAAGATTCGATTAAATTAGAGGAATTTATGAAATTTGATTTTAAGTTCCATGACATAAAAAGTTTATTTCAATATGAAACCGTATTTGAATTTCTAAGTTACCATATAAATGGTTACATATTCAGTATTTACAAATCACTATTTGGTCACTATTTCCGTAATTTTAGTCACTAAAGTCACTACTATTATATCGCATCAGCACTACCAGCCCTGGGGAAGGTACTGGGGGTAAATCGAAAATCTAAAATTGCGACCGTCACGAAATAGTGTAAGATTGCGAACGCTTATAACTTTGTCATTTATAGATGAAATTAAAATCCAAATACTCCAATCGATAGGAAATAACTCTCACAATCTGTGTGTTCTAAAAAAAAATCGGTGAAAAATGTACAATAAAAAGTGATAATCTTATCATTGTTTTAATGAAATAAACGTTCTCCCCTATCCAAGTCGTCATAATCGAGTACCATTTGGTTGCGCATTGTTTAGCTTGAACCTGTAAAACTATATAAGAGCTCTGCTGTCGTTCCTCCGCTCGTTAAAGTTTCGGACGGCGTGGCAAGCAGAAGCAGGGGCAAATCAGGAAAAGGTGGAATTTTTCCCTCTGCCTCTGCTGAACAATACCGCAGTCAGGCCAGAGCGCTGCTGTTGTGAATCCGCTCATTTTCGCATCGGACGGACGGTGTGGTAAAATAGCAGCAGTCAGCTTGATGACAATCAACGATGGGGTGGAGAGAATGTGGAATTTGTGGAGATCGAACAATTGGTCCTTTCAGGATCACACATATTTTACAGAAAGAGTTATTGAGACTGTTTTCGGTCCCGTTCAAATAATATGAAACGCGACAAATGTTATTTTTATATAACAAACCACCCATCCTCTTTTAACGACAACCTAAAAAGAATTGACGTTAATTTTTTCACCCGGCAAAAGAGCCAAACATTCAAGTTGAGAGAAAATTGTCATGTCATGTATGCTGTACCTCTCACAGCTACAAAATAGTGTAAAAGATGTCTGGTACCTCTTTATATGCAATTAGATTAACATCTGAAGTCCATCCTTTTTACATATTCAGCACAAAAGCTACTTTCTGTCACGCCCCATTCATAAAATTAACGTTGGGAAATCCTGTAGTTTTTGTGCAGGATATGTAAAAAAGGAGGGACTTCGGATGTTGTATACACATTAAGATGCATAACTGTCAGAAATGTCAAAATCTTATGAATTTAAAATGGGTTGGAGCATCTTTGCGTAAATGCAAGAACGGCAAAAAGTTAGGAGATATTATTCTGAATACTTGTAGTTCTAGTTCCCCATTATGTGCTTAAGAGGTGGATAAATTCGACCGTTAAGCTATCCATAAAGATTTAGAATTATGATCCTGCTTGGATGGACGCATTTCTGATTGCTACTTCAAGCAAATTATGATTAAATAGGGGAAAAGTTGGCTTCGGCAATACCTTAACCTATTATCGTCAGGGGGGTAAACAAAGTCCTAGAGCACTCAAATTTGACCAATAGTTGCTCTGAAACACAATGTACCAACATGCCAAAATTGAGCTCTCAAGGACGTTGTTTACCCCCCTGACGATAATAGGTTAAGGTATTGCCGAAGCCAACTTTTCCCCTATTTAACATGGACCAAACTTTCAAATTTTGTGAAAGCACAACTCTGAAAGTCAAATGTTCGATTATGCTGATGGAAAGAAAGTGAGGGGGCATTCCCAAGTAACCAACAAGCCTGCTTAGTAATAATCCGACTAATAATGCGGCAAAGCCATGTATTACTCGTATGTTAGCTTTATATAATAAAATCAATCCAAATTAGCGGGCTTATTGGTTACCTCCCAAGTAAAAATTTTATTAGGGTACTGTAGACCATGATTAAGACTTGCAGGGTGCTTTAAAACCTCATTAAAACTAACAATTTTACTTGGGCTGGGATATGCAATACATGCTTGCGAACGATTTCCCACCAGAGGTATCCAACTGCGATCAAGCGTTTGGTTAAACGTGTTATCCATCACAAATGTTCAACGGAGATGGGATGGGCATTGAAGTGTGCACGGGGAATATATTTTATAACGGAGGATTAAAGGTTTCAAATTCAAAAATATGCCTAACGGTAAGTCCACCCGGAAAAAAATAACCATACAATTACCATAAAACAAAATACAATTACATCAAAATCTATTGACAACATTCGATCTTATTGTACAAGAAATTTTAGCATATTGTTATTACAAAAGATTTACAATACGTCCCATATAGTAAGAATTTTCTACAATAGAATAACAATAAAATTAATGATAAATGGCTCATCTTTGTTCGGGAAAAAGCGATTTTTCTTATAACCAACCCCCTTGTTCTATTGTAGATTTCCCCATTAACCATCGATTCTATTGTGAAAACAATACATTCTATGGTTATTTTATCGTTGTGGGCAATATGATTTACTGTAAATACAATAAATTCTATTGTATGGTTTCAATACATTTCAACAGTCAGAAAATATCTTATATGGGTGAGGAAATTTTGCATGTCAAGGAGAGGAAGTGGAGTAAATTTAGGAAATAAGTTACTTCTACTGTATTTTAAATCAATATCAAGAAAAATGCACGAGAAGTTCACTAAACATCTCAACGTAGTCTACGTCAATCATGCGGTCGTGTCTTGTACACAACCCCACCATTTTTTTTTCGGTGACGTTTCAACGTCACTGAAAAAAATCCAATCAAATCAAAGCTATTAGGCCGAAACCCATTAGGCCAAAAGCCATTAGGCCGAATTTTGAAATGTAAAAGATGCAACTTGGAGTATTCATTTTAACTATTTTTAACATTCTTGAACCAAGGTTGCAAATACTCATTTCAGCTAAAATAATGTTTTTCGGAATAATAAAACCAAAAGATGGTATGATGGTATGTTGTACTTGTAACTTACAAGAAGAGGCTACAAAGTATGCGTTTGAAATATAAAACCTGTAAATTTTGCTTTCTATGAGTCACAATCAGCGATTTTCTGATCGCTGAGTGAGTGAGTGAGTGAGTTAGTGAGTTTGTGAAAAATCGATGATTGTGACTCTCATGAAGTGAAATAAGCAGGTTTAATATGTCAAACACATTATTTGCAACCTCCTCTTGTATCCTACCAATTCAAAATATGATCATGACATCTAATTATTTCATAATTTAAAAAAACATTGTTTTATCTGAAATGAGTATTTGCAACCTTGTCTTGAACTTCGAAACTGTTCCAATATATCTTTGTGCGAAGGGAAAAACATTCATGAATTCATTAAATGCCTTTTAAAATCTTGAGCTTAAAACATTTTCAAAGATTTAGGATCTTTGAAAAAATTCAAAATCACACATTCATAAAATTAAATCTTTCGGATTTTTTTTAACATAATTCTGTGTTTTTAATGGTTTTTGCAATCTCACTCTAAGGCAATGCAACTTGTTCCTACTTTGAAGATTTGATTTCCAATTTGGAATTCAAGATTGTGAACATTAGGAAAATGTGAAGATCATAGGCGAAGAAAATGTTTCAAGGACTAAGACTTTTAAAATATTTGAAAGATCTCGCAAATAGGAACATTTTCAAACGAAGAATGTTCAGTCTTTGATTTTTAAGATTATTCAAAGCCCATTTTATCCTTCTTTGCAACATGAGTGGTTCTTTTGGGGCTTATTATCACAATGGTTTTAAACATGTTGGATAAACAACCCTACGAACATTGGAAACGGAATAAGAGCTCATTCAGGCAAAAATATGCTTCTTCAGCTAAAAAATAACTTATTCAGCCCTTAATAGGCACAAATAGTTTGTTAGGAATGCACCAACACAATTTATTTTGCTCTATTTACTGCTGATTATTTATTAAGGTAGTCTGTGGTGAATTAATCTCTTCTTCTCTTAAAAAATATTAAGGGCACATATATCAACTCCAACAATAAACATACGAAAATGGAGTGCATCAAACATGGAGTTGCATTTGCAAAGCGTCATCATGTCGCCCATATGTGGATTCCATCAAGTTCAGGGAACTGCGTCTACGCAAAGCCATGTAGTTTTATTGAAATTAGAACTTTTGTAAAAAGTTGTAAATCAACCACCAGTTGGAAACCCTATCGAACGCGCACCTTAACAAGAATGTGTAGATCGCCGAATGGAAGCTGCTTCCCAGTAGGCAACAACACCGACCCTCTAGCGACAGCAACAACAACGGAGACTTCCCTCGCCGTCTCTCGTGCCATCTGTCCGCTTGAACTTGAACGATTCAAGGTGGTTTTGTTGATAAATACTCACTGTGACACATCTGGCGGTACGTTTCGTGACCAGCCAAACCACTCGGCCGGGTTTAGATGATTCAATTCAGCGTTCAACTCTTAACTAACGCCCAGAACGCAGTTCGATGTCGGACTGGCTCTATTCGATGTAAAGTCAACTGAACGCCAGCTACCCAGATCGATGTGAGTTGAATTCAGCTTGATTGCCTCGTCTAGACTCGGTTTTAGTGCGGTCGGATTACAGATCACACTCGCTACTGCGAAGCAGCTCGTTTCCAGTTGTCAGTCGCACTCCATTATCGCCTTATGCACACAACTCGAATCGAATTTAGGTAAACTCGTGACTCATCGGGGGCTGCTCTGTCGTGATAAGCAAAACCTTGCCCATAAGTGACCGATAAGATATCTCTCATTGTTTCGAGTTGTTCTAATATTCCCTCCTCGGTCGATCAGTAAATCATACGCTCAGCAATCTCTCGCCAACTTGGACACCACGCCGGGCCAGACTGCCATTAGAAGTGCCGAAAGCCGAAATCCAAGCGACAGCTGAGTGAAGAAAGAAGAAAAATTCCGTTCCTCCTTTTAGCAGATTGCGGAATATTTGCTCTCCTACCCATCATCGTCGTCATCGCAACCATCGCGGGTGGCTAGTTTGGCCTATTAGTGTGCAGGAACGCGTTGACGACGACGACTCAAAAGGGTTACTCGCACGTCATACTAGTGTATTTTTTTCGTCGTGGAAGTTGTGTGTAGTGTAGTGTGAGCCGGTGGCGGAGTGGAGAAATCGTGACACGGCTGTGTCTTTCAACGCGTGTTAGTGTAATTTGGAAAGTGACGAAAATAGAACCGATCTGTCGTCTGCTTAGAAGAAGAAGTGTCTGTGATTGATACCACCAGCGCAGTGTCTCGAGACGAGTAGAGATATAGGAGAGACGGAGGAGTGAGCCGAATATCTGGTTCAGAACAGCTGGCGGAGTTAGCAGAAAAGAACCCGAGGATTCTACTTCTTGGAAGCGAACGATGAGCGAAAACAACAACTGGGATGTGAAGTGAGTATAGGATTTTAACGTGCTAGATTACAGCGCACAGTGGGGCCAGAGGTTACAAAAATGGGATATTTTTGTTCAGCTAGATAGTATCTTTTGCTATTTTTACCGTAGTTATACATTATATTTTACTGAAAAATCCAAATGTTCACCTAACCGGATGAGAAATGTAGTTTTGGTAGATTTTTCAAGATTTGAAATGATACTATATGACAGAGATACTTCGAAGAAAGAGGCTGCAAAGTGAGACGTATTAAATGAAGCATCAGATAGCGAATTATCAAACGAAAGCGATGGTGGTTGGATGAACATTATCAATGGTTGAGGCAATAAATGGAAAATGGAATGGAAACAATAATGGAAAATCATTAGTTTATATTGATACGTCTGACGTGTTAGGGTTAAAGACTGAACACAATGGAAAAACGTCGTGCTGTTGAGCGGCAGCCTGAGAAGTGCTCAACATTTTCAGTTGTATTTTTTTTTTGTAATTTTGAGTCAACCAGAACCTCCAAGACGTGAACCAAATAATCATCCAAGGTCGTAGCAAGTAATCAGAACCATGCATCCGGACATATTTCGGGTATCCCCGGGGAACTGGTCAGATTCTTCTTGAACCAACACCCACATGCGACACATCAAATTACGTGATAATTCAAAAATATGATCATTGGTGGCCATATTAAGTACTGAAGACCACGTTGGCCAGATCTGAACATGTTCCGGATACCCCCGGAGAAGTGAATATTCAACCTACTGTGCAATGTTCCTTCTTCCTTAAGGAAACATTGCGGTGAACAACACTACGCACTTTCGCGTGCTCATCACAACTTACTCGTACGTGCCCTTGGAGACTCAGGCGGTTATCTTCAGTCGCGAGGACTTAGATTCGCCGTGGGAGGAGTTCTTCAGTCAGCGGGCTTTTACGACTGGTTACAGTCGAAAATCGCTTTGAGGAAAGCTGAGTCTCTTGTTGGAAAAAAGACTGTTTTAGTCTACAAATTTCTTTGGCTTTTATAGCCTTCGGTGTACAACAATTTACATTGAATTTTCCTATCTTATAATGGGTTAAAAAGAGAACGAAAGAGACGCCTGGGACATAATGCTGACGAATATTGAAATTTGGGTTTTTGCCCTTGTGCGCCCATCGATGCCTTTGTTTTGATTTATTTTGCTTATGCTGTTTTTTGGGCTTGTGGTGCGAGACCACCCCGGGATGCAATTTGAGTCAACAAAACATGTGTTGGGTTATTATATTGCTACGATCATAACGCACATGCCTGGCTGTCCCTTAGTTGCGTGTTAAATGGTATGTTTCCGAAATTGCATCGATAGCTGTGCTGGCTATTTGACTGCGATTGAAATGGAAATGTTCTTGCTGGTACTGGATAATTAATTGCATGGGAAGATGCATAGCACACTACATCCTCATGTGACACACCAAACTATATGAGAATACAAAAATAAGAAGATTGGTGACCATTTTAAGTACTCAGGACCACACTGGCCATTAGGCTGATGCAAAATTTGAAATTTTTGCTCCACAGTGCTTAAACGGTTTCAAATCAGGTCCTGATAAGCCTCCCAAAATTTAAACTCATTTGGTAAGAAACTGACTCGGCACAAACTATTCGAAGTTTATATGGAAATTACTATGGGAAAACCAAACTTTTTGTTCATTGTCTTCTACCCATTTTCCATATTGATTTTTCGAAAATTTCTATAACTATTCTTACGGGAAATTTTCCAAGCTACAACTTTGCGTAATATTGTTTTTCAGCCAAATGTCAAATTAAATTGTTATTAATTGTTTAAGAGATTGATAATCTTATGGCTTGATCAAGCAGCTGTTCTGTGGGCAACACTGTATTCTGCAGTGTGACATAGTAGCCATGATTTTTGTGCTCTATTCTACGCGCTAGAAAAACCAATGTTGCCTGCTGAACAGTTGAATGAGCATAATCATAAGACATCAGTGACTTGAATCATTAATAACTTTTGTTCCTCACATTTGATTGAAAAGTGGTCTTGAACAAAGTTGTAGCTGAGGAAATTTGCTACAATCACTGTTCTCATTTTTAAAAGCATAGTGATGTGGTGAATTGTAAGATAGATATGAACAAAAATATAAGTTTTCCCAAAGTAATTCCCATATAAACTTGAAATGGTTTGTGCCAAGTCAGTTTCTTACTAAAGTAGTTCAAATTTTGGGAGTCTAAGCAGGACCCAATTTGAAACCGTTAAAGCACTGTGGAGCGATTTGTGATTTCAAATTTTGCATTAGTCTACTGGCCATACATGTTTCGGGTGCTCCCGGGGAGTTTCATAAATTTCCCGAAATTTTTCTGAGGCCAATGGAACTTCTCTGGAGTTCTCAGAACTTCCCTGAAATTCTCTTCAGAACTACTCGGAAGTTCTGCTCAGAACTACTGTGAAGGTCTCCTCAGAACTACTCTGAAACTCTCCACAGAAATACTCTGAAGTTCTCGTCAGAACTACTTTGAACTTCTCATCAGAACTACTCTGAAGTTCTCCTCAGAATTAAGTTCTGGTCAGAACCAGGCATGGAAAATAATTTGCATTCATTTCGTGCATTCATTTACATTCATTTGCCTCTAACTTTTTTCATCAACAGCATTCCCCAAAATGATGTATAGAGCTTTTGTAGGTTTTGTTATTAACTAGGGGAATTTACGTATTCTCGGCAACCTAAGCAGCGACCTTCTTTCTATAGCCTTTTTCTCTAAGGAACGCACACATATGCAGTATTGGTTTGTTTACAATCTTTTGCTGCCAGCTGCTCTAACAATTTCAGTCGAAAGAATTGTCAAAAACTGTTTTGAAACGCTTTTACAAAGCTCCAATCTTTTCTAGTGAGAGCGAGTATTGTCGGCAACCAGTTTTTCTTCGGCAACCGTTCCATTTGAACTGCATGTAAATCTGCTGTTCTATTATCGGCAACTCGAAATCAGCTACAATTTGTAGTGCGTGTGTTTCATTTCAAGAAAACCTTGCTAGATTGCTTTTTCTCAGTGGTAAAAATATAGTCAAATTGAAGCTGAAAGCATAAAGAATCGTTTGCATGCATTCAGCGAAGTGTTTTCGCAAGAAAATCCAGTGAAAATAGTGTTTTAATTTGGGTTGCCGAAAATAGTCTGGCATGCCGAAGCCGTCATTTCCCCTACTACTTTTGTTAACAAGTCAAATCCTTATCTCTTATGCATGACGAACCAGAGCGAACAGAATCCACTACTGTTTTTCAGTAACAAATTCTGCTCGCTCTAGTTCGTGATGCATAAGAGATACAGATTTGAGTTATGAGCAAAACTTGTCGCTAATAACAAAACCTTCAAAAGCTCTGTACATCATTTTGCGGAATGCTGTTGATGAAAAAAGTTAGAGGCAAATGAATGTAAATGAATGTATGAAATGAATGCAAATGATTTTCCATGCCTGGTCAGAACTACTCTGAAGTTCTCTTAAAAACTACTCTAGATCTTCGATGAAGTTTTCATCATTTTCCTGAAATTTACGAAGCTGTCCGAATATTCTCTTGAAGATCTTTAAACTTTTTCGCTAGTCGGGACTTTCCTAAAGATATCTTTAGAAGTCCTTTTAACGTCTCAATAAATTAGAGTTGTCTGGACTTCCCTAAGATTCACGGAACTTTCCTTAAGCTCCCGCAGTTTTCCTGATATTCATAACTCTTCTCCGAAGCTCTTGATATTTCCCCATGGTTCAAGGTACCGTAAAACGGGGTAACATTGATAGCTACCATCGCCAGGGATTTTTTGCCCATGTTTTGTATAATATTTAATGGAATATCCAACGTCTAATTCCTAAAGAATGGTCGAGTAACACCATAAATCCAATAGAGCATTTTATGAATTTATAGATCTTCAATAGAACTAAGAGCTTTATGGAAGCTTCGAGAATATCAAGATAGGTCAGAAAATCAAAGGGCAGTTCAAGTAATTTCAAGGAAATATTAGAAACCTTCAAGAAGTTTCGAGAAACTCCGTGAATTTCCGAAAACTTCAGCAAAGCTCCGAGAGAATTCTTAGAAATTTTATGAACATCCGAAAAACGTGAGAATATTTTAAGGGTGTTATATAATGGAGATTTCAAGAACTTAAAAAAATGCGAAAATTTAACTAAGTTGATTAGCGAACAACAACGAAATTTCATTAATAAAAAAACGGGAAATATCTTCGAGAAATTACAGAGAACTAAATTTAGATATTTTTAGATAGTTTAATGATATTCAGCGAAGTTCCAAGTACTTCGGGGACGATCAGATAGCTTCAGAATGATCCCATTATCTTAAGCAAATTTGCAGCGACTTTAAGGTTCAATTTACTTTGATGCTTTTAGGAAAATTTCAAAAGCAGTTTTTTCCGACGCATTATTTCAGATTGCAAAAAGCTCGCACTATTCGATTCCTTTTGATATTTTACACAAAATGACGCGAGCTTTTTGCAATCTAAAATAATGCGTCGGAAAAACTGCTTTTGAAATTTTCCAAACAGCATCAAAGTAAATTGAACCTTAAAAGAGCTCCATGGAATTATAGGGTATTCCAAGAATTCTATGATTGATCCAAAAACGTCAGAAGCCTTAGGGAATATGAATATATTTATCAGAAAATTTGCTGGATTATTAAACAAATTTAGAGAACTTCAGGTAAGAATAGATAAGTTCAGGGAAAAGCGAGTGTTAACCCTCCGTTACTCGCGCCAACTTTTGTAACACGAGTACTCGCGCGTTGTACTTTGTACAACAGTGTGAGTTTTCCGTTGCCATTTTGCAGCCGAGCCACCAATCGATATGAAACCAACGGGTATTCCTTAAAAAAAAAACTTGTTTTTTACTAAACAAGCTAAACTTTTATCACAGTTACCTCCAAAAAAATTGCGGATAATAGAGAAAATGTGAATGGAAACCGCGTAAACGGTGTCCGTACTACGTGGGATTTGACTTAGTTGGTTGCAACATGAAAAATCTCAAGATTCTGACCAGATAGAAAGTTACTGTCGTGGGCAAAGTTGTTCTAGAGATCAAAATCTTTTCGCTGGTGGAGAGTAGTTTAGAATTTTCTCACTACGTAGCGCTAGAATACATGTGAAATTATCGCATGTGATATATCTCGAGCAATCTTGTAAGCGGTCACGGTAGTCGACACATTTTCTGTTATAATTGACTGCCTTTGCCTCCGACACTTTCAAAACAAGCTATCGTAGTACAGTACCAAACTAAAATGTCATATGACAGGCTCTGTCATACGACACTGTCGCCGAAGACCGTCACGAATGTATGTATTTTAGTTTTTCTCATAATAAGAGCTGCTGATGGTGTGCTTAAGTGATTTCTGAAAATAGCGAGCAATGATGTCCTAGTAATAATATTTCTGATCAGAAATGGTTTTATTTACACCAAATTGAGGAATTACAAAGAAATCACACACGTCATATGATAGCTATTTTGATAATTTTCTTTTAGCTCGAATGTTATTCTACCGCTCGTGTTGTGTGAAAGAGACGACGGTAGAGCATGAGTGTTCGAATACAAACAGACTGTCGCGCACGACAACGAAGCGAGTGTAGTCAAAAACGTCAACTGTTTCAACCCCTGATCTCGAGATCATGATTAGATAGAAAGTTGTTGATGATATCAAAGCCTACTTCTTGGTGCACAATAGTTCAATTTTTTCTCAATATGCGGCGCTAGTATACAAGTGAAATTCTCACTATGTGTCGCTAGTAAACGTGTACAATTCTCGCGTATGCTATAGCTCGAGATTCTGAACAGGTAGACAATTACTGTCTTCGAAAAAGTTGTTCATGAGGTCAAAGCCTATTGCTTGGTGCACAATAGTTCAGAATTTTCACACTACGTTCGTTAGTATACACGCAAAATTCTCGCATGTAAAATATCTCGAGATCAGATAGATTTCGCTAGTGGACAGTAGTTCAAAATTTTCTCACTACTTGGCGCTAGAATACACGTGAAATTCTCGCATTTGGTTGGTTCGAGATCCTGACCAAATAGAAAGTTACTGTCTTCGACAAAGTTGTTCAGGAGGGCTTGGTGTACAATAGTTGAGAATTACCTAAGCGGCTCTAGTATATGTCGTGAGCGTTGATAGACCAGTGGTTAAGACACAAGTCTGATAACCTCAACGTTGGTGGTTCGAATCCTTTTTTTTTTGTTTAAATAATCTGTTTTTACCATCTAAGAAATTGGTAAAATCTAAATATAATACTATTCACCACAGTATACACGTGAAATGTTCAGATATAAAATATCATGAGATACTGACCACATAGAATGTTACTGTCTTCTTTTTCATTGGTCGACAGTACAGAATTTTCTCACTACGCGGCGCTAGGATATACGTGAAATCTTCGCATATATAATATCTCGAGATCCTGAACAGCTTGAAATTTAATGTATTTGGCAAAGCTGTGAAGGAGATAAAGATCTTTTAACTGATGAACAGTAGTTCAGAAATTTCTCAAAACTTAGCGGGCAAATCTCGCAAATCAAATATCATAAAATAAAAATACAATTTACATCAGCCTAAGTGAGATAAGACAAATATATTCTGGATTTCTTTTACTGGTGAAGATTTTCATGCAGATTTATGGATATATAAATTGGGGTGAGCCGTTCCCCTTTTAAAATTCTGATAAATTAGTGGTAACTCAGATGGAAAACATTATCTTAAAAGATCAATATCGCTGAAACTTCCACCAAATGACTGTTTAGAGTCTCCCTTTCATTTTAGGCTAATTTCAAAATGTCTTATCGAGGAGTCTAGAACAATTAAAAAAAAAATCCCTGTATTTACGTGTGCACGGACAACGAGACTAACTCAGAGAGTGAGGCACTTTTGCTCAGTTGAATAGAGAAATTTATAAAACCGTACTCCCCTATAATAAGTTTAAGGACACCCCCTAAAAACGTCAAATTTTCGTTCTTTTTAGAACATTTGAAAGATTTTGAATGGAAATACAAAGAGGCAAATTGCTCAATATCATTTTCAAATTTTGTATGCCAAATGTTCACCCAAAGTTATACTATTTTTCAAAATTTACTCTGAAGAATCATAATTGATTTTCTCAGAATTTACATGAAAAAAAAAATTGAAATCAAAAGTAGTAAAAGGTTATACGGTCAAAATTTGGTCAATATCAACTTGACGTATTTCTTTCAATTTTGCATTTAAAAAACCTGAACACCCCTCATTTTGAAGGTGTGTGTGTGTAGTCCTATTTTGATTTTGGAATTCACTCTTCAGTTGTCAAAATGCCGTCCAAGCAAGAAGAGCAGCGTATCAAAATTTTGCTCGCGCATCGCGAAAATCCGAGCTACTCGCACGCAAAGTTGGGAAAATCGCTAAAAGTTGCCAAATCAACCGTTACAAATGTAATTAAAGTGTTTGGGGAACGTTTGTCGACAGCCAGGAAGTCTGGATCGGGGGGAAATCGAAAACCGGAAGCCGCTGAGACGACAAAGAGAGTTGCCGGTAGTTTCAAGCGAAACCCTAACCTCTCTCTCCGAGATGCCGCAAATAAGCTGGGTGTATCGTCTACAACCGTGCATCGAGCCAAAAAACGAGCCGGACTATCGACTTACAAGAAGGTAGTGACTCCAAATCGCGATGATAAACAAAATACGACGGCCAAAGCGCGATCCCGGAGGCTGTACACGACGATGCTGACGAAGTTTGACTGCGTGGTAATGGACGACGAAACCTACGTCAAAGCCGACTACAAGCAGCTTCCGGGACAGGAGTTTTATACGGCACAAGGAAGGGGAAAGGTAGCAGATGTTTTCAAGCACATGAAACTGTCAAAGTTGGCAAAGAAATATCTGGTTTGGCAAGCCATCTGTACCTGTGGCTTGAAAAGCAGCATTTTCATAGCTTCCGGGACTGTCAACCAAGAAATGTACGTGAAAGAGTGTTTGAATAAACGTCTGCTGCCTTTCCTGAAGAAACACGGTTGTTCCGTACTGTTTTGGCCGGATTTGGCATCTTGCCATTACGGTAAAAAGGCCATGGAGTGGTACGCCGCCAACAACGTGCAGGTGGTTCCCAAGGACAAGAACCCTCCCAACACGCCAGAGCTCCGCCCAATTGAGAAATACTGGGCTATTGTCAAGCGGAACCTAAAGAAGACCAAAAAAACTGCTAAGGGCGAGCAGCAGTTCAAGGCAAACTGGCTTTCTGCGGCGAAGAAGGTGGACAAGGTGGCTGTACAAAATCTGATGGCAGGGGTCAAGCGTAAGGCCCGGCAATTCGGATTTGGAAAAGCGGAAGCCTAACTGAATATTTTTCCTGAATTTTATACTAATTGAACTTGAAAAAGAAATTTAATTTGATTTTTTAAATAAACGATTTCACCGATTTACACGCGTTTTCCCTTGACCAAATTTTGACCGTATCACCCTTTAGTAGAACCCTTATGCCATACCATTCATACCATTAAAATAACCTGAATAGATCAAAAATTGGACGTAAAATGAGAGAGCTTTAAACAAAACACATTTGCATGTTCACCATCCGGAAGAACTTTGCCGCATGTACAACTTTGACGATGACAGTTACTTCCTGACCTTAAGCTATAGCATATACAAATATTTTACATGCACACTAGCGCCACATACCAAAAATATTCTGAACTATTTACTGTTCACCAGCAAAAAAGCTTTGATTTTTTTTTCCTTTGGTTTGTTTTTTTTCCGTTGATCTTGTTTTCCGTGCTGAGCACCAATGCTACCGACGTGCCAGGAAGGCAGCTCCCACACCTGGACCCTACCTATCGACTCATCAACTCATGAACCGGGGACCAACGGCTTTACTTCCCATCCGAAGGAAGGCGTGATCAGAGATGTTATGCCTCAGAACATCCCGGTGGCGCCAACTGGGATTGAACCCAGGCCTGCTGGGGTGAGAGGTAATCACGCTTACCACTACACCACTGGCGCCGTTTTAAAGCTTTGATCTCCTAAACAACTTTGCCGAAGACAGTAATTTTCTAGCTGTTCGGGATCTCGAGCTGTAGCATATATGAGGATTGCACGTGTATACTAGCGCAGCGCAGTTAGAAAATTCTAAACTACTGTTCACCAGCCAAAAAACCTTGACCTTCTGAAAAACTTCGAGATATAGCAGTGTACATGTGTACATGTATACTAACGCCACGTGGTGAGAAAATTCGTAACTACTGTTTACCATCCAAAAAGTCTTGACCCCCTAAACAACTTTGCCGAAGACAGCAACTTTCTAGCTGATCAAGATCTCGAGCTATTGAATATGCGAGAAAGGCACGTATATACTAGCGCCGCATAGTGAGAAATTTCTGAGCTATTGTCACCCAACAAAAGATCTTGACTTCCTGAAAAACTATGCCCAGTACATTTACTTTCTACCTGGTCAGGATCTAGAAAAAGCCTTGACATCCTGAACAACTATGCTATCTGGTTTGGAACTCGAGATATTTTATATGAGAATTTTACGTGTATACTAGCGTCGCGTAGTGAGCAAATTCTGAACGATTGAGCATCAAGCAATAGGCTTTGACCTCCTGAAAAACTTTGTGAAAGACAGTAACTTTCTATCTGGTCAGGATCTCGATATATATCATATGCGAGAATTTCACATGTATACTAGCGCTACGTAGTGAGAAACTTCTGTCCGCCAGCGACAAGGCTATGATCTCCTGAACAACTTTGACGGAGACAGTAACTTTCTATCTGGTCAGGATCTCGATATATTCCATGATGTAATCAATTAAGTCAAATCCCACGTAGTATGGTCACAATTTACGCGGTTTCCATTTACATTTTTCCTATTATCCGCATTTTTTAAGTGTTTACTGTAATCAACGTTCAGCTTGTTTAGATCAAAACAAGTTTTTTGAGGAGTACTCGTTGTATTTAGATCGATTGGTAACTCAGCAACAAAATGGCAATGGAAAACTCATGTGTGTTGTACAAAGTACAACGGCGCGAGTAACGGAGGGTTAAGTCACTTTTTAGTCACTATTTTTACAACTATAAATCACTATTTGGTCACTTATTTATTCAACACGGTCACTAAAATCACTATTGCTAACAGCAGTGATCGCTACCAGCCCTGAATTCATCATTTTGTCAAGCTTCTGCATTCATTTTCCATCAGATGTCACTGCTACTTTTGGCGGTGACATCTATCGGAAAATACACATAATCTGTTTTCCGTTAATAGTTCACAGAGGACAGTGCAGTGCAAAACATGTCTGGTACCTTTATATATCCTTTTACATCTGAAGTCCCCCATTTTTTACACATTGCAGTGTCATGTACTCTATTTTGTAGTCTGTGAGAGGGAAATCACAAATAGAGTGACATACAAATACATGGCATATGAAAAATTGAACTAGTGAGAGCAAATGTTATCTCTCAAATTTGAATTTTTTTGCTTTTTGGAGAAAAAGCATTTTTATTTAATTGTAGCTTGCTTAACAGTAATTTCCGGGAAAAATCTAAACGACAAAGTCCCTTTCTAATTTATTGAGGTTGTCGTTCACTTTTTTGACCTGAATATGCCCTGAAAGCGAAATATTCCCACTTCTCTCAATTTCTACATGGGAATTTTTATCACTTCCTACCAGCGGAACAGCGCCATCTCTGTGGAAAATGACCGGACGATATGATTAATTGAAATATCTGGAGTATAGTGTCTTCGAGGAAGTTGCGTGGTCCCATTTAGAAATTCCCTACAAAAAGGTCTTCCAAACCCAACGGATTATCCTGGTAGCAGTAAATTATTTGAGAAGCCACGTGGCAATATGTAAATGATATGGCGAAGGCAGTGACTGACAAATTGGGAAAAAGACTCAATCCCAGTGATTTGATTAGTAGGGGTCACTCCAGTCCAACTCGTCTGACCATTTTTTTCGTTACCATTTGAAGCATACTTTATACTGGAAAAATATTGTTCAACAATCTAGCCTAAATTGTTTCAACACAGTTCTTGCAAAATTCTGCCATGGCTGAATTTCAACATCATCCACAATAGCACATGCATCGGTTGCTTTGAGTTTCACTAGAGCAAGACGTACTATACGTTAACAATGACCAAGAAACGAGCCATGCTTTGCTTTACCGGCTGCCATCATGATCAGGGAAAGCAAGCATAAATCTTAATTGCTTTTGGCCGTGTTCATAACGGCGGTTGATGTTTTAGTAATACGTATAAAATAAATTGTTGCGTCATATGTACCCATTGCTGCTGCGGTTACTTCAGCAGTGGTTTGTGAAAAAAACAATAACAATTCAATCGAAACTTCCGCATGGTTCTAAGGTCTGATACGTGACCAATGTGACATCATTCTGACAAGACGCTAGTGCTTGTATCCGCGTTCGAGGTCACTACCACCACAAAAACCGGTCGTAGTTTGTGAATTCTAAGCCACTCCGAGAGCTCGTGTTTACGATTTTGCAACAATTGCTTCCCAGTGACTACTGACGTCGTTATTTAGTGTGAGAAATATTACTACCCGCAGAAGCTTTCAGCGCATGAATTATGCAAAACAAAAACACGCAGATAATTTGAACCTGGGTCAAGGTGACGCGAATGCACTATTCAGCTAGCAAATTGCATTTGCTCGTGCCATGCTACACAAATTTCTACGCATTTGTTTTTTTTTTTTTTTTTTTTGAGAATCACATTTTCAAATCTCGAATGTGCGGTTTTGCTTTTGGAACAACCGTGCCCAAAACCTAACTGCCAGAATTATCGTTATCGCGTTTTATTGCGGTTGAGCGTTATCTTGAAAATATGGATGGTTGCTTTTAGCACTAATCTGAGTCGATAAATGTGTGTACTGGTTTTGTACAGAGTACACAAAATTCGATTACCAATCCCCTCGTAAATGCCTCATCTGACTGACGTCAACGAATGCCACGAGAAATGTGGAAGGTTGGAAGGTGCTCCAGGCGAGACTTCGCTTGGATCGTGAGAAATCGATCATGATATCAATTGGAAAGATAAACGAAGGGGATTAGCTAATTGTGTTTTCAAGTGGGATAAATGAGTGATATCCAATTTGATTTGTTTGTAGTAGAAAACATGCTCACAATTTACCTCAGCATCAACATACGTCAAAAGTCAGCCGTATCGGTTGCTATTCAAAAGGGCACTGAGGGAAGATTTTGGAGCATTGAATTTGCACAGACTTGATATAAATGACAGTACCGGTCTGTACAGGATAATTCTTGTCAGTAAAGTTTATGGTCATAACAATGAGAAGATGGTATGAATTTAATGTTTCAGTATTACCTGTTTGGAATATCTATAAAATTTGACTTGAGCTAGTCCAGTTCAAATCTTTCTCCTTTTGCCTTAATTACCAGCCGCATGCGTCTTTGAAAAGCGTTACGATATCTTGTGGCAGTTCGTCCCATATTTTCACCAAACATTCCTTAAAAGTTTCCACGGCTAGTCCCTTGATATTCCCTAGTTTGCCTAGCAATTAACTCCAGGAAGGCCACTTTTTTGACGAAATGAAATCCGGAAAATTGACCTCACACCAACCATTCTTGTAGTGTTTCTTGACGAAGGGAAGCAAATGGTTCTTCAAAACATTATCGATGTAATATTTACTGTTGATTTAAACACCATGTTCAACGAACAGCAATGGAACTTTCAAAGTTTTGGAGGTTCCCAAACCATCACCCTGGAAATATTCACATTTGAACAGTCAGTTTTGCACGAGGAATATCAGAAAAAATATGCTGCATATACCCGATCATTTCAGGCATAACATTTGATAACGGCACAAAAGCATTTGTAAACAAACTTTCTAAGGCCCTTTACACGCGAACCTAAGTACGCCCACGCAAACCAACAACATCATCGGATACGGGCAACTATCACCTTCAGGGAGGGGGGGGGGGGGTTGGTTATTGGTTTGTGTAGGCGTACTTTGGTTCGCGTGTAAAGGGCCTCAGAAATTGTGTTTACAAATGCTTTTGGCCCGTTATCAAATGTTATGCCTGATTTAGTTGATTGTGATGATCCTGTAGCAGGAACATTTCCTCGTCCGAAAACAGAATTTCACAATCACCGTGCCGCTTGAGCAGCTTATCACGAGTTCCCTTTTCGCGCCCATGACATTTGTGTTGACATTTGAATACCCTCTAAAAGAAAAATATGCAGACATGAATGTGATTAACTCATCAGAAACTACAAATGCTTAAAAAACACTGACAGGAATTACCACTCAGCCTGTAAATTGCCCACTTCTCGATGAACATTTCAAATCGTCCTATCTGCTTTGATCGATTCTCTTTTCATAACCACTGCTATGCAAACAAATTTCGCGCTAATTCTACCACATAGTTTGATAAAGGAGGTTCTTATCTAGCGTCCAAAACGTCAAATACTACAGGGAAAGGTTTTGCAGCTGAGTTATTGATGAAAGAGAAAGTCGATGAAGAGAATCGATCAATGCAGATAGGACCTTTTGAAATGTTTATCTAGGCTTGTGTTCAATCTAATATTTGTTTACAATATGGTCAACTCATCTATTATCCTCCTACACCAGCACCACAGTGACACGAAAGGTGACTAGAACACTGTAAATTGAGTGCTTAGTAAATGACAACTCAATATCTACAAGGCTATCGAAAACAGCTCATAGATGAGTAAAATTTCACTCAGTTTTGGGAAAAGTTAAGTTGTTAAAATTTGAATTAAATTTTGATTCAAATGGGAAGTTCTGGCAGTCAGAAAAGAATCAAATATGTAATTGAAAAAACAAATCAGCGTTAGTCTAAAACAAATAATCTTCAATCTTCGATATTAAGTAAACAAAAATGAAATCCTACTCAATTTACAGTTGTTTTTGTGCACCATGTATCACGAACATCTGTCAATCTCTCTGTTATCAAAACTATAATCAAAACTATATGGATCGTTTAATTTATTGATAAAAAATAAAACGCAATGAATTGATCGTTTTGCGCAGTTTCTGGAGGTTCAATTGATAAAATGTAGATTAACCACCTTCAAATAACACACTGTTAAATGTCTTACCCCGATGGAACAAAATCCTCAGGAACATTTGCATAATTTGATACGTGTTTGAGTAACCCTCCGCAGCATATCAACGTTCTCATTATTCATTTATTATTATTTACTTAAATATTGAAATTTTTAGCACTTGGTTAGTCCATCATAATCTATCAAACCCAAGTAACAATTTCCAGTTGAAGAAACGCTTTCGTTTTGATTTTGTTCAGCTGCATGTTGAATAATAATTGCACAATGTGTTCACCACAACTTTTATAAAACCCTTGTTTACACTGGTTTGGAGAACCTATACAACTGCAACACAAAGGTGTTGTCTAACGTATTCAGTAAAACGTTTACCCAAAATCAATTTCTTGTTGAAGAAACGCTTCCATTGTGATTTTATTCAACTGCATGCTGAATAATAACTGTACAATTTGTTTATTGCAACTTCTATAAAACTCTTACACTAGTTTGGAGAACCTGTTCAACTACAGCATTATATGTATACGCGGTATAGGAGTAGAAGCAACTTTTATACAACGTTTATAGATACATATTTAAAGTCAAGCTTTATTGTTTTGGTGAAAGCTCTTATACAACGTTTGTAGACACTTCCTGACAGCTGCTTTGAAATTTAGTAGAGAGGAAACCTGAGAGGCGTTTGTTACACTCTTTTATGACTCCTAAATATTAATTGAACAGCAAGCGGTGAAAAGCGTTTATAACACTTTTCAATGACTCCTTAATAACCGGATAGAAGCAACTTTTATACAACGTTTATAGATACATATTTAAACTCAAGCTTTATTGTTTTGGTGAAAGCTCTAATACAACGTTTGTAGACACCTCCTAACAGCTGCTTCGAAATGTATTAGATATTGAACCTGAGAGGCGTTTGTTACACTCTTTTATGACTCCTAAATAATCACTATACAGCAAGCGATGAAAAGCGTTTAAAGCACTTTTTAATGACTTATCTAGTAATGTTTGCATTTATTAATAACACCTATATATAATTTACCTCTACTCCACCGAGGGTTTCTCGAAGCAAGATTCGAACTCATGATCCCGGATTGCCAGCCGCTTCTGTTTCCATCTGCTCTATTCTTGAATACATATTTTGATCATATGAGAGAAGTATATGAAGCTCATCTTGAGTGACTTATCTTGGAGTCGAACATCATTGCCTTATGGTCATATAAACGTGCCTATCACTTGTGCTATTTTTAGCAACAAAATTGTGGTTGGTGGTTGGTCGAACGTAAACAATCATTTAAGAGTGCTCCAAGCAGCTTTTGAAGCTTTTAACCAAATGGCAATACAACTACATTCTTGTACAACTTTGGAAGCTATTATTCAACGTTTGATCAACTCAGGTGTTTTATAAGAGCACCCAATTGTTTGTTTTGATGCGTTTATTCCACGTTCTGTATAGCTCTTGTGAATCAGTTTAACTAAGGTGCTATAAAAGTTATCGTAGGTCTTATGAAGCATATAGTTAAACCGAACGTAAACAATCATTTAAGAGTGCTCCAACAGCTTTTAAAACTTTTAATCAAATGGCAATAGAACTACATTCTTGTTCAACTCTGGAAGCTATTATTCAACGTTTGATCCACTCAGGAAATTCCGCTTGGGTGTGCTATTTTCGGTTCCCCACCGGAGGAATCCGACCGCGAATTAGTATTTGGTTAAGCGTATTATCTGGAATAATTTTCCTGCAGAGCTGGATCTCAAAATGTACTCAATAAAAAATATATAAAATGGGATTAAAGATAAGTGTTTCACATGTAAGATTTAGGAGAAATGGGTGAATTTCTGTCTCTTACATTGAGCTCGGAAACAGTCCGAAAAGAACTTGGGTGAGGAAATTGCCATGCCAAGGAGCTCTTCTCGTATCATGGAGTAAATCGAGGTAAGAAATGAAGATTTATATCGAGATGGTTGCAGTTTCCTTAACGCAAGTGTATTCAGAAAAATGCTGTGCCTTCCTGTTTTTCAAAGTACATGATTTCTGTCTTTTTTGTTTTCTATAAAATGTGTCGAACGCTTTATTCAATTTGAGATTGTACTGGATCACTCTTCATGATTCATGTGGTATTTCATGGACAAAATTCCTGAAATTACTGGCACATATTTGAAGAAAGTAATAGCTGATGAGGTCATATTGCCAAAACCGGGTAGGCACTGTACCTGGATTTTTTTTTAATTACTGGAAAACCAGGGAATAGCGAAATGGATGTAATGTCGGCCTAAATGCCCCTAATTTGAGTTCATACATGAGTTCAGCAATCGACTAAATTTTCAATAGCGAGCAAAAATATTCATTAGTACCGTCCCAATGACGCGTTCATCTAGATAAAATTGATAAATAGCAGATTTTTAGCGATGGGCCCAATCTTAGATCCATAGGCCAACATTAGAGCCATTTTCAAAATCAGGGGATTTAGTTTTTTTCATTGAGTCGACACTAGAGGTGGGCAAAACAGCTCATCTGGCTGAGTGGATCAAACCTATCCAGCTCACTAAAGGGAGTCGATTCTTTTGAACAGCTCTTCAGCTCACATTGAAATTATAGAAATTATGACACAAATACAAAACCGGAAAATTAATTAGTGGTTTTAGTTTAAGCACTGTATAAAATCGTAAAAGTAGTCCAAACCAATAAATACGTACCTTACAACATGGCTCTGCATTTCAATGAAAAACGCCACTAACGCAAAAACTGATCATGCATCGCGTTAACATACATAAAGATTTTATTTCTGATGTAAATGCTCCAGCAAAATTTTTCAGCTTCAGCTCCAGATCATCAGCTCAGAACCGGATCCGGAGCTGAATCGTGAAGAATCGAGAGAAAAAAAGATCCGAAGAGCTGGACGGGTCCGAGAGCTGGACAGGTTCGATAGTTGTCATCCTAAACAGCTCCCAGTGAATTGGTGTCGATGATTCGGATCCGGAGCTGAGCTGTTAAGCTGGAGAGCTGCATTTTGATTTTCGGTTATTTGCTTTTGTGCGGATCTTCCGCTCCCCAGAGAATGATGGGAGGAAAGGTGAGAGCACATATGCTGGAGAAATAACATCAGCAACAAAAGCCGGGTACATAAATAAATTGGATAATACCAGTAGAAAAATAGCATCATGTAGCACATGTACATATGTCTCTCTCTCTCTCCCAAACAGCTGCTTGGAAATTTGCTTTTACTATTGGTGCTGTCGATCAGTAGGCACATGTTGTATTGCGGGCGCGTCTTGGTTTACGTCTGTGATTTCTATATAATGGTACACTTTGTGAAAACTGAAAATGGAAAATGTAACAAAATTATGAAAGATTTTGAACATTAATAACTCAGCTGCCCCTGGACCAATTCTTATAATTTTATCATCAATCGATCAGATATATTTTTACGCATCTGTAAAATTTAAGACTTCATCATTTTTCAAAATGTCACTATTGAAAATTGAACGAATGTGGAACTATTGTTTTTCGATTGCATGCGAAATGCGATTTCCCTAATACAGATTTCAAAGTTGAATTCAAGCCGATCTCTCCCAAACAGCCGCTTGTAAATTTGCTTTTACCGTTGGTGCTGTCGATCAGTAGACACATGTTGTATTGCGCGCGCGTCTTGGTTTACGCGGTCCTTTTTTGAAAAATTCCACTATGAGTGATGGATGGAATGGTTTAGACTTGTGATATCAGTGAGCTGATGAGCTGCGGCTCTTAAAAAATGAACCGCGGGTCATCAGCTCACTTTAGAGAATCGGGTCTATAGAACAGCTCGGGAGCAGATCGCCCATCTCTAGTCGACACCATCCGACACCCAGTTACAATTGGAGACCAAGTACGAATAATTGAAATGACTTTACATTTATAAACGTTCGTAAGCATTCCATTTTTCTGACACCATATAAACAATAGCCGCTCAATGTCAGCTTGCAGAGCACAGCAGTCCAGAGGTGATTGTATCGCTCGAAAGATTTGCAGGTCATCCACATACAATATCTTTTCGTAGCATATCATTGCAGTGGTCATTTACGAATAACACAAAGATCAGGGGACCTAAATGACTTCCTTGTGGCACACCCGATGGAATTGCAAACTCAGCGGATTTAGCATCATGAACCTTTACGAAAGTTTTACGGGACGATAGTTACGGATCCAAGATGGTAAACCAAGGCGATCCATTTTAAGAATGGCAAATCCGTGGCACTTGGTCGAAGGCTTTCGAAAAAATCAACATAAATAGCGTCCACTTGTTGACGCTTTTCGATTCTATTGATGAGCTTATCGATATACGACATAAGATTGGAGGTAGTTAGGCTTTTTATTTCACGAATCCGTGTTGAAACTTCGAGATCAAAGGCTGCACAATCGAATACAATGAGTCGTGAATCAAACTCTCTAGAATATTAACCAAACAGTTCAGAATGGATATCGGACGGTAGTTTTCTACACTGTACATGTTGCCTGTTTTAAAAATAGGAGTTTCCGACGCCATCACGAAGCGATAACTTGAAATTCTTTGAAACGGGTCTGTCGAGCACCACTGTACAACTTTTGATAAAGGTAGGCGAGATATGGTCAGTGCTTTGAGTGCTTTGTGAACCATGTTTTGTGAGATGACAGCAAACTATCAATGTACTGACGTAACGGCTGAGGGGACGTTTTGGAAAAAGTCAGCAAATAGATTAGAAGATGAAAGCGGTGAGGAGGACGTACGGGACTGATAAGTGATGTTGTCAGGAATACTAGCAGTGTTCTTCCGGCTCTTTATCAATCCCCAGAGTGATGATGGGTCGTGCTTGGAGGTGTTTTGGAGTGTATCGATATACTCCGATATAGTCCTCTTCAGTCTGTTGAAGTTCTCTTCTGTGCCAACAATTCTTGTTGCAAAAACAGCGTTTTCTGGCTTTTGCAGTCGATAACGAAGATGTCGGGCCTGCGATGTCCACCAAGGCTGATTGAACTGTCTAGAGAGTCGTCGGACTTTCAACGGAATTGTATCTCTGATAATATTGTGCAAAGTGTGGTAGAGTATAGATATGGAATTGTCGACGGGAGCTTGATCCAGTCCAGGGAAGCAATTCGTTCGTTTACGATACGGTATTCACAGTGAGTGAAATCAGGCTCCAGTCGAGGAGTGTAGTCTTGCATCAGAGAACGGATGTCGAAAGTTAAAACGAACGGCTTATGGTGAGCGTCAACTTTAAGAAGTGCTGGCGGATAACCCGATCAGAAAGGCATAACAAAATTATAACAACTGGAGATATTTATTTAACAAAAAAAAATGTAACAGAACATATTATCATCATTGGCTGGTTAGTTGTTAAAATAACAAAAATCATAACAAAAATTCGTCAAGTGGCAACAAAATTATAGCAGACGTTGATATGATTATATCAAAATTATTACAAAATTAGATAGAATCTATTGCATTCACAAATATATATCTATAACAACCGTTGTTATAAATTAGATATAAAATTTGCCATATTTCTGGCAATGGTTATGCCATTTCTTTTTAACTTTTTTTTTTTAATCTTAGTCAAATAATTAATTGGAAATCATCAACTGTAGGTCATTTTAATTATTTAAGAGTAATTTTCCTGGCTATGAAATAATTCGCTTCATAATGTGTAGTGCTTCATCATCCAAAGGTTTTGCAGCAGCTGGTTTGTCTCCCCGACGGAGTTCCAACAACCGATCTGAGGGAAAAATTCGTTGTTTTAGTAATTCAGAAGGAATAAATGAAAAATTAAGGTTACCTCGCACATATTTCACTTTTTTCGGCTCAAGTGAAACGCGTTTAATTCTAGATATAGCTGGAATTAGGGCGTAACAGCTTTTGTAAACAATGACTTCTCTAGATGATTTCTAGAAACTCAAGGCTCGCCCAAGCAAATCAATATCACCATCAGATAGGGGAACTATTCCCCTACCCGATTGTTAGGTTGGTTTGCGTGGGCGCACATTGAATTTCTATAAATCAGCGAAAGAAGTCATTGTTTACAAAAGCTATTACGCTCTAATTCCAGCTCTATCTACAATTGTGTTATGTGATAGTTGAGCCCGATGCTTGGTTGCCATCGTTCGTGGTCAAATCATGAGATTCCTATAGTGATGGAATTTCATTCATCATCTGGTTCAGAAGCAGTAGACAGCCAATCTATTTCGGATCGCGGTCGGTAGAGTTTTCTGATGACGAATCAGAAAAATCGGAGGATTTTATACAAGCAAAATTCTTTGAAGGATACGATGAACGATGTTCCAGATGGGTATTTATTATCTTATTTATTCAAGGTAGACAAGACTGAGAACATCCCAACTTTTTTTCAGGAGCCTTCGAGTCACGATCAATTGGCAAAATTTCATGACAACATCAAAGACATATTATTTATGGCACTGAATTTTTACATAAGGCACAAGCTTACCCAAGGAGGTTTGGAAGACTGTTTGAAAATGTTGAATGTTTTCACGCAAGGCAAAAATTTTCCCGAAAGCTTTACCACTTTTACTAATGCTTTCTCAGCTCCGAAAGGGTTTATTTGTGTGTGAATTGTCATTATGGGTATGTCGTCTTCTTTATCAATAATGACAGCACACAAACAACCACAACCTGAACCTCTATGCCCGGTGGAAAACTGTATATCAATTAAAACAGACTTTTTTGTAACTTTTCCCATAGAGCAGCAGATTAGATAATCTTTTTTGAAATATTCCAAAGAGATAGCTGAATATGAGAAACCGGTTATTACTGAAGAAATTCGCGATATAAGCCGTTTATAATTTAAACAATCTTTGACAATCATTCGAACATCTTATCATTTCTTACTATTCATACACAGATGCCTCTAATGATGGTCACTTAGAAACAGAAAATAGTGAATAAACTTATATTTTGGAATCATTGATACATATTTTATGTATTGATAGTAATTATAACTGACTTTGTTATAATTCTGATATGATGAGAAACTTTGCACAAACCACTTTTTACAAATATATCAAAATATAACACACGTTGATATAAATATCAACCATTGATATAATTGTGTTATAAATTTGTTATTCCCTTCTGATCGGGAATCGACAAGGTTAAGGCGGTCCGAGGATCGTTGATCTGATTAAATCCAGCTGACAGCATCGGATCTACTAATGCTAGTTTCTGCTCCGTAGATGCGTTAAGTGGTTAAAACACATTAGATTAGAACCACTACGTCGAACTCACAGGTTAAAGGAGAGAGACGCAAAGCGTTTTTTTTTGTTCTAAGTCCGCGAACGTTCTGGTAATAAACGGCCTTCTGAGCACTGGTGATATTACTAGGTGGTTCAGGAGCGGGTGGCGACAAGCTAGAATGAGGATTGGGCTCGTTTACTGCAGCTCTCACAGTCTAGGCTGATGCTGAGATTGACTCAAAGACGACGCTCCGGGATCGATTCCCTGTGTGGTTTTCAAAAAATGTTGAACATTTGAGCCATGATCTACAAATTCCCGAAACACGATTTCCGGGGGCCATGTGGTTGGATCCATCGCCTTAGACTTCAGGTCTTGTTTAATTCCTACCTTGAAGGACACAAAAGTCAGTGAAGACAATGGTCGACCCTTTGGTACTCATCCGTCAACAAGCATTCCTTGACAAGATGTTGGACGTCTGCTTCTCGAACGTCTGGCAATATTTTGGTTATATACACCTAAAATCTGTCATCATATCTCGCTGCCTGCGAGTACACTTTTGGCCGGATGAGCAGTACCTCGGAAAGTTGTTAAGAGTTACTGTTGCGTAGGCACTGCGTCTTCGTCACGATCTCTCTTCGGGGTAGGCCAATCACCGAATTAGAATCTTCAATTAACATCTATGTATGAGTCTAAAAACAGGTGATTGAAACGACCTTGAACCCGAATGCACTAACCTAATCAAATATATCAGAGCCACCAACCCTCTTCGTCGGCTACAAACCATTCCACATTTACATAACGCAGCTCCAGAAATAGTTTATCAATAATCGATTTCGCGACCTGGGGCTATAATTTTCGGAGCAATTCCCAGTCTAAATTGATTAAATATAGGGTAAGGGACCCTTTTCCGGTTACCATTGATAGGGATTGTTGATTCTAAGCAATTGCATATTTGTCCAAGAACTGCAAGATAATGGTTATGACCAAAAATGGTCCACTTACCCTAAACCCCGATTTCCCGGAGGCAGAAACAAAACACGCCAGCCGTCACATCACATTCATTTAACATAAACCAAAAGCAGCTAACGCTTGCTATATTGGCAATCGTCCACCACTGTTGTTGTGTCGGAAACCTGTCACAGCCACCAACCTCTTGGTGGCGCTTACTTCCTGGAATGTAGCAAGTAATTATTTATGAGATGCCCTCTACTCTATGGATGTTATCGCAATCGTGCCTGCGCTCCCCCGCGGCCTCAATCAATCATGAAAGGGACTGCGATTCAGCTATATGTACCTACCTACCGCCATCTAGAGGTACTCATCCGTTGAAATACACGGCTTCAATTGAACTCGTGCGAAGGTTGATGCCGGCAAAGTTCAACATAGCACTAAGTTACATGTACTGACACACTAAGTAGTATCTAGTATAGTAGGATTCGCTAGAAAGAGCACACTTTTGAAGAGCTGCGCCACGGACAAAAGAGCACAAACTAGGTCAAAAGGTGGAAACGGAAGCGTGCCCAAGATGACGATTTCATTGTATTGATAGTGAGCTTGGTTTGCGGCATAGCCGGATAGGAAAGGATTACATTCAAACAAACAAAATATGGATGTTAGGGTGTACCGAAATTATTATTTTTTTCGAAAGGTTAGCTCTGCTAGAATGGTAGATCAGGTTGTTAGAAACAATAGCTGCATCAACTTTAACGAGATATATCAATTCCAAACTTTGCCTGTGGAACCTCACACTTAAATCCTGTGGTATTGATTTAATTTAATTCGGTTATTTATTGGAAATTGTTATGATAAAAAAAAAGTTTTGACGTAGGACTACGTCTGTGATTTCTATATGGGGGTACACTTTGTGAAAACTGCAAATGGAAAATGTAACAAAATTATGAAAGATTTTGAATATTAATAACTCAGCTGCCCCTGGACCAATTTCTATAATTTTATCATCAATCGATCAGATATATTGTTACGCATCTGTGAAATTTAAGACTTCATCATTTTTCAAAATTTCACTATTGAAAATTGAACGAATGTGCAACTGTTGTTTTGATAATCAAAATTATCACTGATTGCATGCGAAAAGCGATTTCCCTAACACAGTTTTCAAAGTTGAATTCGATCCGGTCTCACCAAACGGTGTTTATTTAATCACCGCGTGGTGAGTGGTGGTGTTCTCTAGTACACAACTAAAGGCTGCCTGCAAGCAGCGTGCTACAGCCCACATGAGCATCCCGAGAAGGAGGAAGCAGCCGCACCGCTATTGATCGGAAACAGTAGCTCTTCAAGATCTGTGGACCATCTTTGCCAGGCGCGTCAAATTAAAGAGTATAAACAGAGAATTCAAATTCCTATTCCTACACCAGACACAAGCTCCTGATGCAGGTAATAAATAAGATTTATTATATAAGGCCACGTAGTCCTATGTCATCATTGCGTAGAACCCCATAAGGCTGTCCCTTGTAGTTTTTTTTTCCCGGAAATCGATGCATGCAACCTCTAAAAATATGTTAGGACAGGTCATGTAAAGAGGGAATCGCTTCAGCCTTTACCGACTGACCTAAGGGTGATAACAAAGATCAAAATTGACGAATTCTGAATTTAGCGGTTACTTACGGCACGCTTTAAATCGTTAAAGAATTGATAAATTTTTCAAACGGCGTGCTTTTAAATTATGGAATCATATAATAAGGTCTGTATCCACAATAATCCGGACACACCAAAAGTTAAAGTAAAACACAAATTTTGCATTATATTTCAATCACAGACAAACAGATATAACACATTGAATATTTCTCACTGTAAAATATCGTCACTAAAACATTACCGCCATCTATTGAGTACACAGTGGTGGGCACTACGTTGAACAGATGGCGGTTTACACACTGTCAAACGCAAGGGAATTGACTATGCGCGCCACAGGTGGTGGTACTACCAACTACGATACTTTTAAATTGTTCTTTAAATGCTTGTTCGATGAACAACTTACGAGTGTTATGTCTGTTTGTCTGTGTTTCAATTGTAGTTGTTTATTTCAGATTCATGGGACATGATTTAAAAATTCACGAAATCAAAACAGAGTTATTTGGTATTTGCAAAAAAATCGAAATTTGTCCTTAACTTCATCTATAAGGGTTTGTACATAATCCTCAGATTATGGTGGCTGTCTTTGTCCAAATTTGTTGGAAGTGTTTGATATCTTTGATTCCTTGTTTCATTCAAGAAGGCTTCCGCTTCATCACAGCTCAATATCTCTCGATTGGACGTAACTCTGGATAATCTGGCGAATTTGGTTTTTGGTACACTCCATCACAGTTTTAGCATAATGGCATGATGCCAAATCGGGCCCGAACAAAGGGTTTCCTTTGTGGCTTTTGATAAATGGTAGTAATCGCTTCTGCAGCCACTCTTTCTGGTAAATCTCCTTGCTGATTGTGCCTGTAGTGACGAAAGATTTACTCTGCCAAAAAAGGTATTTTTTGGGAAATTTCGATGCCTTCTTCGTCTTGAAATACTCAGCTGTAGCATTTTTGGCCACAGCAGAATAGAAAACCAGCCCTGGAAGCTGCTTAAAGTCCTTCAGCGTCCATAACAACGCATGAAAATTTCGTTATATATTCGCAGTACAAACGTTGAGCCCGTGATTTTGCTGTCAACTTCTGTTTGTCGTTACGATTTGGAATTGGTTTGACTTTATACGACTTCAGCCCCAAACGCTGTTTTGATTTTTGGTCAAAACCAGGTGACATTCCTATTTACGAGCCACCGTTCAATATCCTCTTCACCTTTCGGTCCATGACAGGATCAGCACGTCCAATGTTTTTACTCTTCTCAGTTTCCTCTCGACTGTCAAACGTTCCGAAAATGATTTGAACACACCGTGAACAGTGGATTTAGGTAAATCCAATTTTTGTTTTGCTAGTTCCCGGAGTCAGGATTTGCATTACGTCCGGTACAAAATTCGCTCGCGCACGTGTTTCTCATTCGTCGCCATCTTTAACACTAAACATGAACTGTAAACACTAATCATAGTCTTTTTCAGTCATAGTCAATGACTTCCAACTATTCCTCAGCGAAATTTTCCACTCCTATGTGCAATATTTCAAAAGTTGCAGTGATTTGAAGGATTAATGTGGCCACAGACTTTAATAAAGACAAAACTGGATCTACACAATCTGCCAAGACCCATGACCAAGGTATTCATCAACTCGATAAAACAAGCAAACCTACCAGCACACGCTTAGCTTGCAGGTCAAGAGCAACAATAACAATCAGGTTTGTTAGGACGTTGTAGAGTTGCATTTTTTTTCCCACTGAAAATCAACTTGACCGTTGCAAAATGTTCGAGCACCAAAAGAGGAAACCACAAACCGACAGAAAGCGCAAAATCGTTAACCCTGACCCCGAGCGTCCCCTCGTTCGTAGTTGGTGGTGTTGTGCAATTCGAAATTTGACACTACTAGGTAAGGATGCAATCGTAGTCCGAACTTAAGCTGTCTGGAACTGGTGATTGATGGAACTAAATTTGCCTTCCAGTGAAGGCAAACACAAAATTAGATTGAATAAAATATTGCATGCTATCGTTGATCGATCGCGGTGGAGGTGTTCAAATACGAACTGAGTAGTTCCAGGCCAAATAGCGAAGCAAATTGCCAAATTTAAGATTTTATATTTCAGAGTTCCGTGAAGCTTCGCATAACTGTTCGCTAGAGGCAATGAACCTAGTTTGTTCTGGAATTTGGCCATTTTGACTCTCGCCTAATTTAAAAAATGGCTAATTCGATGTTGTTCAATAAATCGTAGCACAAAAACAGCTCGTGGGTGTGGTTTTTTTTTTCTGAAAAGGCAAACCTGTTTCCTAAAACTTTTTTCTCGGACGACATTTAGATTAGTTGAGCCATTTTCGTGCTATGATTTGTTGCGAAAAAAATCGAATAAGCTTTTGTGGAAAATCATACGAGTGTCAAAATGTTTAATTGCCCCTAGAGAACAATTGGGCAAAATTTCATGGAATTTGGAAAGGAAAAATTAAAATCGATTCGTCACTTGGCGTGGAACTGCTCAATTGTAAAAAAAAAGGTTTGTGCATGGAAGGCCTCTCTGCCATCATAACCGAGGAAAAGAATCGATATTTCAACTATGCATTTGTATGTTGGCATGAACTGACGTACGAAAGAGGTGAGCTTGACAACGCACGTCATATGCTAATTTATGCATGTTACGACGACGACGACGACGAAGAGTTTCTCTACAGCTTTCAGAACAAACTGGAATGTTCTGTCTTGCGTCATATCGAAGGATTCGATTACGCAGCGAGACTGATTTGACAGCATTGACAGCAACGCAATTTCAACCACTGTAGATGATAATTGAAAAGGCAGCTGTAGGTACATCTTTGGTCAACTGACCTAAATTTATTGGGCCACATTGTATACAGAACGATGACAGGTCTAATCAGTCAATCAAACAGAGAAGATACATACGACAGATGCTGTGAAAATCAATGAAACGCGAATGATAGGACCTGTTATCGTTGCATGTGCTGAAAACATACCCACCGTTGCGTGATTATGAGTTGCAATACAGGGCCCGGTTATTGAAGTGACACGTCAATACTTGTAGAAGGATATAAATTCAAAAAAATATTTGATATTGTTTTACAAACTATGATTACTATGATTTACGTGGCGTCACGTAACCTAACCTTTTACCTGTGTAACCAGATTTAATGCCATATTCATACTCGAATCGGTTGAAAAATATAGATTAGCTTCTAGTTCACTCGATATTTATCCAATATTTTGGTAATTGTTTATGTTTTAAGCGTTGGTGAACAGGTAGATTGAGGTTAAGGTGACGCCACTGTAGTAATCTTTAGCAAACTACATGCATGTAAAATAAAAAAAACCATTATAATTTTACTGTTTTCTGGTAGATGTGTTTAAAAGTGGTTTACGGACCGCTTAAATTACAATTTAATTCAGTTCTTGTATTTCCTTTGACGCCATCTTTCGAGAGCGTAGGTAACATTGTCGATGGTCTTAAAATATTAGGAAAAAGCTCACAATATCTTCCATGCCAAATGGCGAAACGATCAGATCTCAACTTTCTCCGATTTGTATGAAACTTTACATAATTAATTGTAATGGTCATTCAAAACAAAGTTAGGTCATATCATCACTCGGCTTTGTATGGAGGAAAATTACTTCATTTTCAGAAGAAAATTTTATAAACAAACTAAATGCAATCCGCTTTCTTCATTTTTATGTAAATTGTTTATGGCTAACCTAGCAAATATTCTGGAGGATAGGAATTTGTGTTGGTAGGGAAGATTTATCAAAAATTGTGTAGGCCATCAGCAACGTTCACAAGGACATTCAATTTACTCATGAAGAAGAGAAAGTCGGCAAACTCACCTTATTAGATCTTCTTATCATCAGGGAAACGTCTTCGTTCAATTTTGAAATCTATAGGAAACCAACAAATACAAAGGCAGTAATGCCAACCTTTTCAAACCATTCGCATCAACACAACATAACCGCTTTTCACCGCATGGTTAACAGGATGTAAACTGTTCCTCTTAGCGATACACACAAATTTAAGGAAATATCTCATATTTTTTAAATCACTACTCGGAAAAAAATCCGTTCCCGAAAACGGGAACAGACCGTGAACTAAAAATCACGGCCAACTATCCAGAACAAAATTTTCTCAATTATACACCGTGAACTATGGTTCACGGCTGTGGTTCACGAATATGGGAACTCTTTTTTTCCAGTGTAGACTTAATGGGCATTAAGAAAAAAACAGTTTAGATGTTTTTTGACAACGTGTATCAGTGAATTTCGACAAAAGCAACCCATTGAAGTCGAAGTTTAGACGTTTTTTTTTTATTTGCTCTGTGGAAAATTCCAAATCAACTGTGAAGAGAATTCCAAGATCCGTGAAAAATACCAATTTCTGATGATAATTTAAAGAAAATTCCAAGGATAATTCCAAGGGCATCACAAAATGAATTACTAGAGAATTTTAAGGAAACTGCTAAGCAAAATTGCCGAATAATTTAGAGGAGAAGTCCAAGATAATTTGGAATTTTTTGTGAATTCAAAAGAGAATTTTGAATAGAATTATAGTAGGAATCCTCAGCAAATGCTTAGAAAAAGATTTAAAATTCAATGATTGTTATCTCCCATTATTAGAGAGACTTTCAGTCGTGGGCTAGTTCGTCTCTGAAAACCCCAGAAAGAGCTTTCCCTAGTTAGAAAGGCAGGGAGTTCCAGAATGGAGCTCCCCAAATTACAGCGTTTGGTATTGGGGATCCCGGAAGGGGGTCTCCAGAAACAAGTGAGGCCCCAGAGGGGGTCCCCTTAATAGTGGTTCTTTTACAGAGTTTGAAATGTTTGTTTGCTGTCAATGTTGTGGTCATCTTGTTGCCTTGTAGTCTCCTTAATTGCATCCTTCTGTGAGATATTCGAGAGTTGTTGTGTGGTTAACGGGAGTCATTGTGATTTTTTGTGGAAGATCCTGTTTCGAAGCGGTGAAGCAGCGTAGGTACGTAGAGCGTAGTTCTTTTTTTGTGAATAAAGTGATCCATTGGTGGTCAGAGTTTAAGGTGCCAATCAGTGCTGCAGTCCTGGCCGGATCAAAGTGCATCTCTGATGCGGCCTGAAATGTCGTGGCATTTACGGGGACCCTGTTATTGTGGGCAGTGGCAGATAACGTGTTCTACCGAGTGAGGTGTTCGACAGAGTTCACAAAATTTCCGGAAAGGCCCGTTCCAGAAGAAATCGTGTGATTTTCTAGTGTGACCCGTTCTGAGCCTCGACATGATAACCAGCATTCGGTGGTCCGAAGGAGCCTCCCATTTACGAGTGTCACCCTTAATTTTTCTAATGAAAAAGTCCCTCGGTTGGGATCATGAGGTCGACCATAAATTCCAGATAGCGTTTTTAAACCATTTTTAGAAGCCCCGCTGGGATCTCCCGGGTGAATAGTGCCGCTTATCTTCCGGAGGCCGCTAGATGGTCTGCCTCATCGTTTCCGCGAATGCCAACGTGTCCAGGGATGCAGACAAAGGTTGTGTTTCTGGGTGCGTATTTTTGGATGGCTTGAATTCGCGGGTGTTTGGCTAGATCAGAGTCGAGGGCTTGTACTACGCTGGCAGAGTCAGTGAGTACCACAATCGGCTTATTTGAAGGAGTAGTGGCCGCCAAGGCAGCCGCAGATTCCGCCGAGAAGATGGAGTATTAATTCGGTAGTCGATGTCATATGGACATATGGGCAGCCGAGATTCCGATGCCGACACCACCACACGAGACTGAGCCATCGGTGTACCGTATAGGTTCCAACCTCTGGCTCCACACCCATCCGTGGACCCTGGACACCGGAGGGAGCACCAGGTTGGTGGTATCTGAGAGGAGCTGTTAAGCCTCGGTGAGGAGGAATGCTCTCTTATCTAAGCCTTCTGTCTTCTCCTCGACGCTGATCGATCGGTTGCAGACAGTCTGAATAATTAGTTGTTCAAACGATAGTACTCCACTTTCTATAAAAGCTACCGTTCCGGGTGTGGATGGCAGGAGACCAGAAGATATACGTATAGCTTGATGGTACGTGGAGGCTTGTTTGGTGGCGAGTTGGTCACGGGCTATGCAAGTGATTTGTATCCTGTAAAGCAGACGTGAATAGTTCTAGCAACGCGAAGCCGAGTGGATCGGTTGTAGTCCGGGTGTCGTCCCGCAATGCATCGGAGGAGGTTCAGGCGCGTCTTACAGGCGTCTTTAACATCGTCGAAGTGGGGTGAAAAAGGCAGATGCTGGTCGAATCGAACCCCGAGAACGCGCACTGATCTCTTGAGGGGAATAGTTGTCCCGTTGGTGCATATAGTTGAAATCCGGCCGATGACGTCCATAGTGATACCGCTCTTATTGCTGCTACCATCTTCCTCCAAAGTGCCTTGACACTTTTGCGGATGACCAGGATAACGATATCGTAGGAGTAAAGAAAGATGTAGATTTCCTTGGGAAGGTTGTTAAAAACACTGTTCATCCGAATCAAGAATAGGGTGACCGCGAATACCGACTCCTGCGATATACCAGTCTTCTCTCGGAATGTAGCAGAACAGTGGTTTCCCAGGAGCACCTGGAAGGTGCCGTTAACCATAAAAATTATTAACAAAATGCAACTGGTGTCCACCCAAGCCCCAGTCCAACATTTGTTATATAACGTCTGGCATCCAGGATCTGTTGTAGGCCTTTGCGATTAAAATTCTAAGAAAATATAAGGATGAATTTCATGTCTTTTATGAATCTGTAGCAATTTTCAAGGCTAGTGTGGGGATGCATTCTTTCTTTAAAACAATTGGTCGAAAGGAACGGAGTTACATTATACTGGGTGCCCGAAAAATATGAAAATGCCGACAGTCTAGCAAGACAAGATTCTGCATCGAGCTTCATCGGTCCGGAACCATTGGGAAACGTCTATGATAGAATCTAATTGGAATGCCACAGATACATCCAGGCATGCCAAAGATTTATAACACCGAGTGCTGCCAAAGCTTGGATCTTAATTTATCTTAGGAGACAGATCTTCGGGTAATAACTGGTGCAATGACTGGTCACTGCACTAGTTGATATCAAATCAATAAAATTAGACAAATTCAGTTTAGCGATTGTCGTGTTTTGTCATTTTGAAAACAAAACTGCTGAACACATACTCTGCAATTGCGGAGCACTGTTCAATCAAAAAATGTCAATATTTGGAAAAGGGGTTCTACCCTTAGAAGAATTTGGCGAAGCAATCCCAACAGGGTATTAGACTTTATAAAACGAGTTGAGTCTGGGACTGCATGCTATGTCAACCAATGGCTATCATACCTTAATTGTGGCAAGATATGTGACTAGCACCACATTAAATATGGGTCAAATAACATTATTCCTAAGTAATGGACGCAGTTGTAATATGACTTTACAGACGAGAAAAAAATATACACACGAACAAAATATTATATACATATACAACATCTGAATTCAATATTTCAAGGTTGGGAGCAGTGCTGAGATTTGTCATTGTCATTGACTGACTTTCGCGTGATATTGACAAAACTGTTTTTCACATGACTTGATCCTCAAAAAAAAAAAACATTTGTCAAAATCTCATTCATTTTTCCGTCACACAAAAAGCCTAATTTCGTGCATTTTGAGTCACATAATTGTTATCTAAGCAGTTCAGTACGTAGATGCTTGTTCACTTTAATTTCGTTTCAAATTTAAATAATAAAAAATCTGCACATGTTCGACAGCATTTTTTTTTAACAGGGTAAATCTTCTCACAGACACCTGAGAAGGAACTCAGGGTGTGGGGATGGGAGAATTCCAATTCCGACCCACTAAACCTTACCCTGTGCGCTTGGCCCTTGACCTCCCCGGAACCGCCCGAAGGCATTACTTCGTGGGAGGGGCCGCTGTAGCGCTATGGCACCTCTCTAGCAATACTCTATCGATCTAGTCGGGAAGTAAAAGGCAACTGCTGCTTGGCATGCCACTGTCGTTGTAATTCCGAAACTATGTGGGTGCCCGCAGTCACCACCGCGCTCCAGTTCTCGGTGGTACCACACATCCTAGGAACGATGTTATCCGGACTGGTATCCACTCCGCATATCGCTAGCATAGCGCTCGATACTGGCTCGAAGCGTGGACAGGCGAACACCACGTGTTCGGCGGTCTCCTCGACACCAGCACACGTGGGGCAGATGGGAGTACTTGCATGTCCGAACCTATGCAGGTAGCTCCTAAAGCAGCCATGGCCTGACAGGAACTGTGTCAGGTGAAAGTTTACTTCCCCATGGCGCCTGTTGACCCAGCTTGATACGGAAGGTGCAGATTATATCCGGATAATATATATAGCTGTCTGATGACGCAACGCGTGGCAAGTCTAATGAACCCCAAATTAAAGTGAAAGTGGAAAAAACGAAGGAAGCAGTTTTCAAAGCATTCTTGCGTCAATTGAAACAAGTCTTTGCTTCAAATGAAATGAAACGAACGAATCAAGATAATCAAGTCATGTTTCACAGGATGAATGTTCATCGTGACTCGATAACAAGAAACACAATACTTACACGAAAATGATATTGCTCGAAATGAAGCGATTCTGCGGAGAATTTATTTTCTTTTCTTTGTTTGGAATGATCTATATGAATGGACATAAAAACATTAATTCTTCTGCTCCATTTAGCTCTTAGAGATAATGAACACTATGGAAAAAAAATTGTCTGTATCTCTTTAAAAAAAAGTTGTATCTAATTAGAGGAAATGGATGTAATGTTGGCCTAAATGATCCTAATTTGGACCTTTACATAAAATCAGCAATTGACTAAATTTTCAATAGCGACCAAAAATATCCATTAGTACCATCCCAATGAGGCGTTCATCTAGATAAAATTGTTAAATGGCTGAGTTTTAGCGATGGGCCCAACTTAGATCCATAAGCCAACATTAGAGCCATTTCCCCTATATGTTCAAAATTAACAAAGTCAAACTGATTTTATTTAAGTTAAAAGCAGAAAATATCATTTTTCAAGTGCTATAGAGAATAATATACGCCCTTTCAGATGTAGTCTAATGATATTTTTTTTATGTTTTCCCCAACCAGAGATATTAATATTTGAAAAAGGCGTATTTTCAAAAGAAACCCTTCAGTAACTTTTGATCGGCAAAAGGTATCAGCAGGTTCTGGGCGGCAAAAATTGCTCCTTCATCTCCAGACAACTTTGTTGAGAAATATGAAATTAAAAAATATAGCAAAACACTGATGTGTAGGGACAGCCTAAGTCAATTGAGAAAAATTGCTATAAATCCGTCAATTCAAGAGATACAAAACACTAGCTGAGCTACTACTTCGCCCAAGAATATTTTGGAACATATTTTTAAACATTCTGAATAGAAATATTTTTTTTTAATCTTGGCTGGTGGTTAAACAGATGTTTATTGATTTATCGTTTTAGTTTTGGACTTTATTGGAATAACCTGTATGAAGTTAGAATTATTTTAGTAAAACGCACGATTTTCAACTTTTTATCTAGTGGACGAATTTAAATAAAATTAGTGGAATATGAATGATCTTTATTATATCTGAAAAAGAGCAAAATTTCAAAAAGTTTAGTTCATTGTATTTTAAGATATTAAGGTTTTTGAAGGAAAAGCTGTTTTTTTTTTCTAAAATTTACGGCCATCTGTACGTTTAATTTTGAGATCCACTGTACCTTTTTTTCAACTAAACTTGTTTTCTAAAAATTCAATCCCACTCTTCATCTTTCCTGCTAAATCCCCACTGTGTAATGATTATGTCCAGAAAACTCGATAAATTATGCAGCCCGAAAATTCCCAAAGGCCAAAAGCCTCCCCTACTCTGATTAGCCTATCGTAACACCCCTAGTATGATTTTACAAAGCCCAATTCTTTCAACCCACACTGTATTTCACGAACAACTAGCCTCATTTGGAGTCATTTTTTTTGCATACACTCGTCGATCGGTGTTTGCCGATTCCATTTTCCGCACCTTTGTGTGAAGTGATTCTCCGCTATTTGCTGCTGCACAATCCATGCGCGCGTACTTCATTCACAACTTTTCCTTTCAACAGCCACCCAAGCCTCCAGCGCAGCAGCAGCAGCAGCAGTGGCCTAGACCATCGATTTTCAACCTGGGGTTCGCGAACCCCCACTGAACGAAAAGCACAGAAAAAGGAACGATGTAGAGCGAGCCTGACCGCTCGGTGGGGCAACGTTCAAAATCAATGGCCTAGCTAGACGATCAACATATGTACGCATTGCATAGTGCACGACAACCACCGTTAGCTTACTACGCCACTACTACCTACATGATCATCTGATCGGACCATGAAGCGTTTCCGTATGCGATCGTCCGATTACTTGAATCAACAACTACCAACGAGTGGCGTCGTTTTCTTTGTGAAATTTCTTCAACCCACTTGGGGGCCAGTGGGTCTTGGCTGTGGTCAGTCTGTCCGGTGGTTTCAGTGTTTTCTAGTCGAACGGTGGTGCAAGAAGGCTCGGATCAAGTTGTGCAGTGTTTGCGATTTTTTTTTTGTAGAAAAATCCCGCCAGGAGAATTTTGTCAGTTCACGGTTTTGGGAAAAGGTTATGCTTATTGGTGTTCTAATTAGTGGAAAAATTGGTTACCGAGTTTCTGTGTCCGCGTAAGCTCCTGGTCAAAATGTTCCACCGGAAATCTTCGAAACGACGGCGAAAATCTGTTCGAAACCATGATAGCGTGAAGACTCCCCCGAAGCCGCTGGTGAAAAGGTAAATTGAGTGTGCCAATTATCCCATTAGCGAGATTGTACAGTAGGGTGGTTCAAAAATCGATTTGGCACCACCCAGCTCAATCGATTTTTAATCAGGTCCTTATCATTCTCCCAAAATTTGAGCTCATTTGGTTGCGATCTCCCACTGAAGTTTAAATGGGAATTACTATGGGAAAAGCCTTGCCCCTAGTGATTTAGGGATACATTTGCTATCTGTACCTTTGGAAATTTTCCAACTTAATTAATTAATTAATCAGGAAGAGGTCCTTCTTCTGACACGCTCCACGAACTACTCAACAGGCAACATTGGTGTACTTGACACGAAAAATAGAGCATAAACAATGCAAGATACAGTGTTGCCCTGAAAGCAGATGATTGGGTCATATACGAAAGTTATCGGATTCAAACTAATTATCTTGAAGTTCATCCAAAATGTGGTTCTGTACAAAGTTGTAGCTGATTTAATTTCACATAGGAACAGATAGCAAGCTTACCTGTAAATCATTATGAAATGTCAAGGACGATGAGTGCAGTATGAGATCGCAACTACATGAGCTCAAAAGAAGATTTAGAACCGATTGAGTGGGCTGGAGAAAAACCGATATTTTGAACCACCCTATTGTACAGTGAAATTTGCAATGCGAGTTTACGCCGGTCAATTATAATCGGTGAAAAGCAATGAGACGTAGGAGTTCCACTACGTCAATATCTGTACCAGTTGATGATGCTTCAATTAAGTACTCAAAATATGATGCCGTTGACCTTTCGAAAGCGTTTGTGTTAATGTCCCGCACACAGTAATTAGTCCTGATAGTTTTACGACAAGAACTTGACACTAAATTTCTTGGAATACCAAATGGCGCACCGTCATTCGCCGTACCCGTTATGTTACCGGAGGTCATCCTATAACCACCGATACAAGTGTTACCGCAACTCATGTACCAAAATGAAGAAAAAACATTAACGACCACCGCCATTGGGTACGGATGTGGCTCTGAGGTTTCAAGTTGTTTTGAAACTGTTTAATAGCTGCAAAAAAACGCCTGAATGAATGACCGTCCGACCGTGGTGCTGTTTTTGGTTTGAAGATCGAATTGCGTACGACGCCGTTGAAACGGAAGGATTGATGCAAAAATGCATTTTTTTGAACGACATGGTTCGTGGAGGCGTTACTTTGGTTGCGTGTAACGGGAAATTTTCGAAGTGATACAGTTGTAATGAGGAAATAATTTCTCTACATACATGTGATTGTGGTGAGTTGGATAATTTGTTGAATTGACTTGCAACAGCTTCAGAATGCAATGCGAAGCTATACATTTTTTTATGTATGCATTATTTGTGCACCAATCCTATACATTAATGTTCAATTATATGCCTTATTTCTTCTTGAGCAAAACGTACCAGCTGGAGCTTCACGCTATCCTTCAACATGAGCTCTTCCACAGTTTTTAGTTCAGAGCTTTCCATGTCTGTACCATTTTTGCTTTCGTACACTGAACAAAGTTTTCATATAGTTTCCATTGGGAACGCACATGATTTTTTTTTCAATAACATAATTACTGATTTTTATCTGAAATTCACATAACATTCATATGAGCACATGAGTTCTATGTGATAAATCACAGAAACATCATTGGACACATAAGGTTCATGCGATTTTGTGATGTGATTCCCAGTTATGAAATCCCATGATGAAAGTTATGTGAAGTTCTAATCAGGCTTCCAGTGCGTGCGCTACCGTATGCGAGACGCAATACGAATAGTCTCATAGTCATAGCAATCTCATGCGCAAGAGATTTGTAGCACTCTGTTTCTCTCTTTTCAGTTTTGTCGCATCTCACATTCTCATAATGTCTGTGTGTCGCACTGTTTTGTAAGCACAGCACATTTCCGGATGTATGCGTTTCATGAGAACGAGTATCATGCGACGTCGCGTGAGCCGAAGCTCATGCGCTTTTCGCAATGAGACGTCGCTAAGCGACGTTTACCAACTCGTGTTCTTTATGTGGGAAAAGTGTTGTTTTGTTTTGAAAACGATGGAAAGGTACCTAGCTACTACACTCTTATCGCACATGGAGAAGAGATGTCGGATGGTTATGACCAACAAAGTTTTCCTAACGGCAATTTTCGTTGATTAAAGGATTAACTTGAAAAATTGTTTCAATTCAGCATCATGGGATGTGAACTATCCTGTGAGCACTAATACATCTGAAGAATTCAGTTGCTGCCATAGTAAGTTTGTTGATTGACAGGTTTATTACATTAACCTTAATCCAGCATTTCGTACCTACGTACACTGGGGTGCTAAGTTGATCGGACAAAGGTCGTTTTCATACAAACTAGCCAAGTTTAACACAAATATTTTGAGCTTCACGTGTAAGAAATACCAAATTTTTTTAGGCACCTGCTGGAAGGTGACAATAAAATTAAAATTTGTGCATAGCTGATCGGACAAAGGTCAATGGAAAAGCAAGTTTTGAGTCAAAATTTCAACTCAATTGATCATAACAGAACAAATTTATAACATGTTAAACTTGGTTAATTTTTAAGTGTAGACTTGTGTGTATATAATAAGAAGCCACCACCAACGTTTTTGCAGCAAAGTACACTCAACAATCAATACGAAACTAACGATTTTAAATTGGCTCACTACTTGACTAGCCTATTGGTCCCAAGCAAACGATTAACGCACCCCATTCTAGTCAAAATTCTAGTACTACGCAATGTTTGTTTTGATTCGCTATGAAAGTTTGACAGATAAAGTGAGGGGTTTTTCCTATGTTTCGAGGGGTGAATCGATTAGCTTGGGACCGAAGAGAGTACCAGAGCTGATCCAAAAAGTTGAACACGTTATTTCGGGACCTTCTAGTCTTAGAGTTACCTCTATGGTTCTATCATTACTAGCGTGTTGATATGATCGGTCAAGTCAGACCGAACTGTGAATTATTTTTTTTTGATTTCGAGAAAAACGAATTTAAAGTTGGCTGTTCAATATTGTGTCTTATGTAATGGGACCAATCGTTTGAGCGTTTTCTCTTGCTACTCTAATTTTTCAAATCTAGCTGAAAAAGTGAAATATAGCTGAGGGAATTCTTGATCTTATGATATCATTAACTCATTTTTTGTTTTTATTTTGCTACTTAGTCGCTTCTGACTTAACGATAGATCTTGTATAGTAAAATGTAGTGCTATTTTACATTCAAAATCGTCCATTTATATTTTTACTGGTCTGAGTAAAAGTATTCTGAGGGATTCTGAGACTAAATTGGTGCAAATGCGCAATAACTTGTTTATTTTTCCACCAAATGGGCTGAAAGCTTCAGAGGCTTCCAAAAATGTATTTTAGAAGATTTCCGCATAAGGACTTGTTGAAGGACACATAGTTCCTCAGATCTTCCGGTATTATTTGGGGTGCTAATATGCTAACGGTATCCCAACCAGGGATGGGAAATCATTTTCATTCATTTCGTGCATTCATTTACATTTATTTGCCTCTAACTTTTTTCATTAACAGAATTCCGTAAAATGGTGTTTGAAGCTTTTGAAGGTTTTGATATTAGCTAGGGGAAAAGTTGGCTTCGGCAATACCTTAACCTATTATCGTCAGGGGGGTAAACAACGTCATTGAGAGCTCAATTTTGGCATGTGGATACATTGTTTTTCAGAGCAACTATTGGCCAAATTTGAGTGCTCTAGGACTTTGTTTACCCCCATGACGATAATAGGTTAAGGTATTGCCGAAGCCAACATTTCCCCTACATCTTTTGTAAATGACTCAAATCGGTATCTCTTATGCATGATGAATCAGAGCGATAAGAACCCACCATTGTTTTTCAGTGAATGTAAATTGCATTCACTGAAAAACAATAACATGTTCTGGCAGCTCTAGTTAGTCATGCATAAGAGATTCAGATTTTAATTATTTACAAAAGTTGTAGCTAATATCAAAAGCTACAAAAGCTTCATACATCATTTTACGGTATTCTGCTGATGGAAAAAGTTACAGACAAATGAATGTAAATGAATGCACGAAATGAATGTAAATGATTTTCCATCCCTGATCCCAACTACCGTAAGGTTGCCATCCACCGCTCACGTAGACTTCCTTTACCTTCCTTTAGCATCCTTTCGACAAGCAATTGCGTCTTCCTAGGTTCATGAGTGGTGATCTTACGATGATTCCAGTATAACTCTGGAACCATGGGTTGAGTCTGCTTGAATCTATACTAGAAGATATTTCTGGAACCATTTAAAAACTTCACCCCATTTGAAAAGGGCACACAAGTCTTCTGTGAACAAACGCTTCCAGTCCCTTCTCTCGTCACCCGACAACATCACATATGATGGGACCACGAGAGTCAAGGCATGCGAAACAGCGCACGGCGATGGCGCCCTGAGAGAGCGCATAGAGATGTTGCAATGAAACAGTCGCATGTGATTGAATACATGCGTCGCATTGAGAGAGCAATGCGATGAGACAAAAAAAAATTGAAACGCTTGAATTTGTTGAGAGCGTGTAGCTTGTCGCGTGCATCGTTCTGGTCTCTCTTTTGTACAATTAATGTAGCACACCATGGATTTGAGAGTCATGCGACGCTCTGTCTCACAGCTCGCTGTCGCATTTGTGTACGCGTGAGATTTCCGGAAGCCTGGTTCTAATGGATATTTTCCATTGAAAATATGATTTATTTTTTGAGTGTAAATTGTACAGAAACCTTAATGCATAATTCACTGTGGACCGAAACAGCAATTTAGCAGGAAAAAATATTTACTCAGATGCTATTCATTCTAGAGGGTTTATGTCTTCGAAGAAGTTTTTTATATTTAAAAAAAATGGTTAGGGTGGTCCTTATTTTTGATGATGATGTTCCCACCGCACCCGAACGAATGTTAAGGAATGATGTGAATATAGATTGAAATTTGAAGTTTTTTCGTTGAGTTACTTATTTTTCTGCCACAGTTTTTTAGCTGACTCGCTCGCCATTGAGTTCTTGGGCTCGTCTTGGATTCGCATCAGACACATCCGGTTTAGCTTGGTTCGCTAGGTTTAATGAAAATTTTGACTATAATTTGTGGACTTCTTTGCGATTGCGGGTTTCCCTGATGGTAAATGGATCGGATAAAGTTGTTTTTTCGATAAAGATTAGTTTCCGTTAATGTTTTGAATTTCATTGAGGAAGGGTTTTTAATCATACCGTTCGAGTGGTCCTCTGAGGATCAGTCTCTAAGTCGGGCAAAGAAAAACCAAGTAGCATTTCTTGTTTCATTGCACACTATTAGTGGTTTTTGAGATCAATTTTATAAAACCGTCAATAAAATTAATAGCTCCAGCACAATCTTTTGATAACCGCCATAAGATCGTCTTACAGCTTAGTGAACCACTCTTGATTAGGTTCATAAAGCATGTTTGAGAATCACAATAAAGATGTCTTAAAACCTTTTGTCAGAAAGCCTCATACTCTACAAAAGGTTCTCATAACCTTTTTAAGTGTAATATTGTATTCAAGTAGTCTTATTACGCTTTTGTGAAAATTAGTTATAAATCCAATTTAATTTATATTTACTTCAAAGCAACCGCCATAAATTAGCTTGTTGTTGTTCTGTTCTGCTGAAACTTTTTTTTTTCATATGGAAATCCTTAGCGGTAAAAGTACGTTTGAGTGTTGGTGTTAAGATAACCATGTAATCAATTTTGTTTTATGGCGACATTAGTGAAAATCTTAAAGGAAATATATGATTTTTTAGAAGTTCCAAAACATATGCGCTTGAAATTTTATCGTGTATATTGGGATAATATGAGCGTTAAATAAATGCGCCTCCAAAATAATTTAAGTTAGCAAAAAATATTGTTTTAGAAATCAAATTAATTTGATGGAATCATCTTAATTTTACAGAAAATAGATCTCAATAAATAAATTCATACCAATGCACACTGGAAATCATTTTGGATATCTAATTTAGCCATTATTTTATTGAAAGTTCTTGGATTTTATTCCAAGGCTAATGGCATTTTCATAATAACAATATGGCAACAGAGGACAGCAGGCAACACGGTAACCGCGAAATACCCAATAATGACTACAAAGTAAGCATTTTCGAGGGAGACTGGGACTACCCATTAAATGAGTAAACATATTACCCATTTATGAGTATTTGTTACTCAAAAACGAATACTTACTACTTATTTTTGTAGTTGTAATTACTCATAAATGATTAAAATTTTACTCATTTAATGGGTTGTCCCAGTTTCCCTCGAAAATGCTTACTTAGTAGTCATTATTGGGTATTTTGCGGTTACCGTGAAGAAAAACACCAAGCGTAATTTCTTAAAATGTCTAATGCTTACATTGCACACTGGGTCAGGAATGCAACCTCTCGGATCAGAATTAATAACTCCGAAACGAAGCATTTTCGCGACTTGGTGCCTTGGGAAAAGTTTCTTATCATAATAAGAACCATCTATTAACATAAAAAAATAGTTCAAAACTTTTCCGCAAAGATGGCGCCACAATCATACTTCTTTCTCTGCCGTTTTGGAGACTTGATGTCTTCGGCAAAGTTGTTTATCTTGACAAAATGAACAGCTTTTTCAAAGACGTGAAATTTCCACGGCCTACTGGTTCCAAGTTATATGGAGTTAAAAAAAATGTCGAAATATGGTTTTTTCTTTCTGTTTCGGTTTTTTGCTTACAACCATATAATGTTGTATTTTTATCTAATGCAAATGCATTAAATAAATAACTTTTGTGAAGAAACATACTGGATTAAACTTCAAATTTCAAAGATATTGTTGAAAAAACGAAAAAACACAAGTTTTGAACTTTAATATCTCCAAAAGCGCAAAAAATCGCAACCTGCCATTTTCAGCAAACATTAAGCAATACTCGGTAAACAAAATATCAAAATTTGAGAGAGGTATATTTTGATGTTTTTGAGATTTCTTCATTTTAGTGGAACATGTTTTTTTTTTATATTTTTTTTTAATGCATTGAACTTCTGTTTTGAAGACTTGACGACTTTGGCAAAGTTGTTTATCTTGATAAAATAAAAACTCTTCTTAAGACGTTAAGACTTCACAGCCTACTGTTTTCGAGTTAAATGGATTTACAGAAAAATGTGAAAATAAGTGTTTTAATTTTAAATATATTGTTTAAATGCATATAAGTCGTATATAGGTTCCTACATTTGATTTGTGACAAGCGTGCTACTAGGGACCACAGTGTTTTTGAGAAAAGTCTCTAGGGAGTTATGGAAAGAACTCTAAGAGTGTTTGGACTAGAACTCCAAGACAATTGTACGAAGAGTTGCAATACCAATTGTACGAAAAGTTCCTGGTGAATTTTAAGGCGAGTTCAGAGTTGAATTTGTTGGTTGTTCTGAGGAAAATTTCATAACCATTTTGAAAAGGATGTCTAGTCCATGAATATTCCAGAAGTTCTGAATTTTTAGAGTGTTTCGATGATAATTCCAAAGAAATTGCAATGGTATGGAATTCTGAGAGTTCCTGGGAAGAATACCAAGGAAATCGAATTTTGAGGGTACAATCTCAATTAAATTCTGAAAAGAGTTTTAAGGGAGTTTCGAATATAATCCGGACATAATTTCAAGACTTTTCAGAGGTGAATTGCTAGAAAATTTTATGTGAAGTTACAACGGTTTCGCCTGTTTTTTTTTCTCTATTATTTTTTGTACTGTAACTGGAAAAAGTGGAAAGTAGCCCCTAAATATTATTGCAGATTTAGAAAGTGCGTTTAATTTCTATAAGAATTGATCGAGAGTTTTTGATTCGAGTAGCTCAAAACGTTTTGGTGAGTAATTGTTGATCAAGGTAGTCGACCAATTTTCCTGTCTTTGTAATGACTCATTTAACCTAGTGATCCAATCCCAGTCGAGGCTACACACTTAGAAATTATTATTTTTACACGAGACGTAATTGAGCTTTGACGTAAATCATGGAACGCAAACAAACATGGCCTGCAACATTAAGTGTCCTGAAACTGAAACATATGCAACTCGACGAAAAGTGCGTTTGATTGAATTGATTTTCTCGTCCCTTTCAACTGATTCTTATGTCAAAAGGGCCGCTTGCATGTGTCGGTCTCAGGGCACTGAAATTTATATGTCTTTTTCGTAGTGTGTATGCTTAATTTAATTGTATATCACACCACCGGGAAACTTTTCAAAATTCCTGAAAAATTCTAAAAAAAAACGGGAAATTTCTATTCGGGATTTGCTGTTACCAAGAAAATTTGAAAGTACTTCTGCAGATGTCCTAGTGACATCTTTTACCTTCTTATATTCGGCATAATAGTGTTCAGCCGGTTGGCATCTGGCTCAATTCTCCATCATCAAACAAAAATTGCCCCACCCCTCCATTTTTTGAAACCAGGCTACGCCCTTGTCACTCTACAATGCATTTATCGAAGTTGCACTCCTTCATAGCACGAGCCATTTTGAGTTTTCAATTTTAGTTATCAGCTGTAACTGTTGATATACCAGATTGATAAGAAAACTGTAAATTAGTCAGTGAATGTGTCTGCATGTTGGTTGCATCAACAAATTCATTCAATACTTGTTCCATCGTCTTTAACAAAATTGATAAAATTTCAATGGATCTAAATGCTTTTGGATGCATTTTATCACGCTTCCCAGTGTTTGGTATGAATTTGACTTTTACTGACCTACGTGTGGTTTTACCTTAAGCTTGCCTTAAGAATCTCAATTAGAAACGGAATCAGAATTGCTACTCCAGTTTAAAGCAACCGTTTGGTGTATTCGATGAAATTGAAATTTCCTTCTAATGGTCGTTTTTGTAATTGGGGTTGTGCTCAAATTAATTGATATTAAAAAACTGACTTTTTTGTTTTCTTTAGTTAGAGAAAAATTCACTCCTGCAAAAAGGAGATTTGTTAATTTCAAGCAATTCTGTCGGGAATTTTTTTTCTTTCTGTTAATTTTCTTATTTTGAAACTATTTTTTTTGTTAATTGAATTAGGGTATACCAAAATAATAATATTTTCAATCAAACTATGTTGTTTCAAATTTATAATGAAGATAGGGGAAATGGCTCAAATGTTGGCCTATGGATCTAAGATTGGGCCCATCGCTAAAAATCTGCTATTTATCAATTTTATGTAGATGTACGCGTCATTGGGACGGTACTAATGGATATTTTTGGTCGCTATTGAAAATTTAGTCGATTGCTGAATTTATATATGGGCTCAAATAAGGAGCATTTAGGCCGACATTACATCCATTTCTCCTATGTCTGAAATAAATTTTAAAGCCTGTTATTATGCAAAATTTTGTTCAGAAAAACAAACGAGATATTAACGGGTTTCTTTTTAAAAATCACGCCCAAATTTACACGTAAGCTTGTGAATGGGCATATTTTGAAGCACTGTGAACATCAGCATAATCAAGAAAATCTCTTCTAACACCATTATTTCTACAACCCAACCATCTCATCTGTAATCTAATCAAATGTTTCACCGTATTATAAATCACCTGGGTCATTGCTAAAAATTAAAACAGACCGCTTCTTTCTCTCTCCTTCTCAGATTATACATAGTAACATGGAACGTGAGCACAAAATTCCCAGAAAACCTCTCCCTCTACAAGCTGCTTGGGTTGGAATCGTCGCCCGAGCTGGAAACCGATCTCCCCGATTTCTTCGTCATTGGGTAAGTTTTTCGCCACTAGTCGTTGTGATAATAATAAAATAACCGCTTTTCCTACGAACAGCCTCCAGGAAGTTAACTCCCAGCCGCAAAACACACTGTACAACCTGTTCAAGGATGACCTGTGGACGCAAAAGTTCAAAGAACTGCTCAAAGAGCGCGACTATGTCGTCATCAAGACAGAACAGATGCAGGGTCTCCTACTGTCAGTATTCGCCCGACGGAAACACTTGCTCCATCTGCGGCAGGTTGAAACCGAGTACACCCGCACCGGGCTAGGGGGGATTTGGGTGAGGCTGCTTTGAGGTATTTTGAAGTTGATAATACTGAGTACGGTTCTTCCTCGCAGGGTAACAAAGGTGCTGTTAGTGTAAGGTTAAACGTATACGGCTGTTCGATTTGCTTGGTCAACGCTCACCTGGCGGCTCACGATCACATGCTGGAGGAACGGATCAACGACTACGAGAAGATCGTACAGGAACACAAGTTTCACGTCAAGACGAAGGAAGCCATCTTTGACCATGAGTACCTTCGAAGCACTTTGAGTAACCCTCTAAAGGACGAAACTTTCTAACTCTGTGATCTCGTTGCAGCTACGTGTTCTGGTTCGGTGATCTCAACTTCCGACTGACGGGTGAGGCGACGACCTCTGCCGAGGAGATTCGTGCCATGGTGGCCAAAGACGAGTTGAAGAAGCTCATTGAGAAGGACCAACTGCTGCTAGTTCGGCGAGAAGGTCGAGCCTTCCAGAAGCTGCAAGAACGAGTACCACAATTCCCGCCAACATTCAAGTTCGAACACGGTTCCAATGACTATGATATGAAGTGAGTTTTCTTTTCCCCCCTTAACAGGGAAGCACAAACTAAATAAAATGCATTTTTTAGGCGACGCCCTGCTTGGACTGACCGGATACTGTACGCCATGAAGGAGAATAACTACCGGAACGTGAAACTAACCGTCGAGCAGACGTCCTACAAAAGCCATCCTAGTTACAACATCAGCGATCACAAACCGGTGACGAGCGAATTCACCATCAAGGTACGCGGAAATGGATCTTTTATTATAACCCAGCCTCATAAGACCTGTTCATCAACATTAACTTTTACATACTGTGATAAATCAATTTACTGTTCATCTAATCGGGTCAAGGAAATTCACCACTGTACTGTGTCGGTTCGTTGCCCATTTCCCCACTCCATGCCACGGTTCGGACATCATCATCCATCTACGCGAGTCTCCTCTCAACGTAGTTTTTTTTTTTTATCAGCATTGGATTGTTTGAGGGATACCATTTCCCGTCCCTGCGGGGATGCTTTTGTGATTTAATTATTTTCCTTCACTGCTAACGCACCACTAACTGTGGACTATGGTATGGTATATGGTTTGACGTACAGGAAATAGGTGGCTAAGAAAGTTGAGCATCAAAGCCACCATTTCGTGTTTTGAGTAGCACAAAACTCATCAGCAGTGATGGATCGCATGCAAATGTTCCATACCGGACATAGAGATAAATTAAACATTAATTTCTGCACTTTGTGCTAACCAGATACCAAGATTAAGACATCTTTGAATACCGAGGTTAGTCTGTAAAACATAAAGATCTAAATCCATACATCTCACTTTAAAATCATGAGATCAAATCTCATCCGGATAAAGCACGAATGATGCGAGAGTATGAAAATTACTGTAAATAAAAAATACTTTCCTTGAAATTTTGCTAAGCATTCTCAAATCATCTTCTTGGAATCCTGTAAAGATTCTTTTAAGATTATTTCAAAAACCATCATTGGAATTTCCTTGCATTTCTCTTCTCAATTCCAATTCCCAATTGATAATAACAAAGTTTGACCTTACTACTTATTACATACTGTATTCTTTAGGGTCACCAGTTAAGCGAAATAATAATCTATGCTTCAAGTAAGGATTTGGGTTTTATCATGCGATGAACTTGTGATGGTACTTGGGGTATTTTACCATATTTAATTGTTTTAATTAATTTTTTTCAAAGACCTGAATTTTCATAAATCTTTGAAGGCCGGAAGCTTTAGTATCGGTAAACATCGAAAAATCATGTAGTAGAATCTTTTTTTTTCAAGAAGTTCTTTTCCAAGCCTATCAAATTGTATTTTCTACAAGTCCGGAATCAGCAAATGTCCAATCCCAGATTTTAGATAAATCCTATGTTTAAAATCATGACATATTTTCTTTATTTTAGAATCATTAAATGTTTCTCGGACTGTGAACTTACATTCTAACGTATCGTAAAATATTCTACGCTTTTTTAATTAGTTTGAATAAAAGATAACGAATTACTAAGTACCAGCATTAAAAAAAATATTCAATATCTCTTAAATGTATAGCAGAATCTTACAACTTTTTTGAAGATCGATATTTTTCGCGAAAATTTTCCTTGATAATTATTGATACAATCCAGCAGGGTTGAAAATTCTCTGGGGAAGAATCACCCGGGTGCGAGAGATATCATTCTCTGCGGTGAATCTCTGCTTATCTCCTCTGAGATTTTTCGTTTCACCACTGGAGAGATTGTCAGACACAGCACGAGGGAGTGAGAGAGTTGACAGTTCACTGTTTGTCTGTTTATACACTCACTTCCGTGAGAAAGATGGCAGAGCAAATGCGTTATTGTTTCTCCACAGATTCCAGCAGAGCTTGACGTGAGGGGACAAAGTGCAAACTATTTTTCACGAAGAAAAAAGTGCGGTTTGACGACAGTACCGGTGGTTGTGAATTTTGTGCTTTGCAGGGCAAATGGAAAAACAGTCAAAGTAGACACGGTATTCAACTTGAAGCGGCATTTCGTCAATATTCATCGGGTGTTCTGGTGTTGCTAGATCGCTGCTCCTCTCTCCACTGTCTCTTCAGCTACTGACGGCATTCCAAGTGCCTTCCTTTCGACGACATTCTCCACGTTAAAGACGTCTCCCTTCGCACTGCCTCGAACCTTTGACAGTCGAAGACCACATGCTCCGGCGTTTGATCCACGTTGCCACACTCCGAACAGAGGGGTGACGCTGCGTGTTTGAACCGATTCAGCCGCTTTCTGAAGCAGCCGTGGCCAGACAGGAACTGCGGTAGGTGGAAGTTGACGTCTCCGTGTTTTCTGTTTACCCAGATCGAAAGAATCTGTATTAGTGTACGTGTTCCTCTACCGTTCTCGGCCGTTCTCCACTCCTATTGCCACTTAGCCAACCAATCCGCTCTCACAGATTTCCGTACTCTTCCTTCTCTCCACCTGCAGCACTCGCTGTCCTCCACCAGGGTGATGCCGATAGGGATCATACCGGCGATAACGCATACTGCTCCCGACGAGATGGTTCTGTACACACTCACGACTTGCATGGCCATGAGCCGGAACGTACTACTCGGTTTCCTTTGGTTCTGCTTCGTTTCCAGCGCTGCAACCCAGACTGGACCTCCATACCTCAGTATCGACGTTAATATAAAAAGTAACCTTTAACAAATCTTTGTATGCAACAAACTAACAACCAAAGTCTTCACCGGGGTGATTCTCCCCGGTGAAGCAAACGAACTCTCTACGGTGCTCCCTAATGATCATTCATCCGCTCCGGTGTGTTGGACTGTTGGAGGTGCGAACGTCAGAAACTATATTTGTTTGCGAAGTGGGAGAAGTGGTAGAAAGTGAAAACAAAATAAAGATCTCTCGGGTGAGTTTGCTTTTGTCATAGTGCGAGGTGTTTTTTCAACTCATCACCCTGCTTACACTGGGGAGAATGGCATCCCTGCAATCCAGAACACTTGTCTAGGTTCCAGAGATATGAAAATTTGTCTATGTTTTATGTTTTACAGAAGTTTCTATATTCGAGATCTTTAAAATGTCTTGTCTTATTTATTTATTTATTTAATTAAATCTTCAACATAATGTTGCACCGATATTTTCTAGGCTAGGTGTCGAATTCTAAGTCTGTAAGTAGACTTACTAATGTTAAAATCATATACATCAAACGTTTCATTAAACGTCGCCGGTGGTGTAGTGGTAAGCGTGATTACCTCTCACCCCAGCAGGCCTGGGTTCAATTCCAGTCGGCGCCGCCGGGATGTTCTGAGGCATAACATCTCTGATCACGCCTTCCTTCGGATGGGAAGTAAAGCCGTTGGTCCCCGGTTCATGAGTTGATGGGTCGATAGGTAGGGTCCAGGTGTGGGAGCTGCCTTCCTGGCACGTCGGTAGCATTGGTGCTCAGCACGGAAAACAAGATCGACGGAAAAAACAAACCAAAGGAAAAAAAAAAAAAAAAAACGTTTCATTAAACACACGACAGCACAAAGTCCACGGTTCGTTGAATCCATAGTTGGTCCGATGGGTAGGTTGCCACAGAAGCGTGTAACTACGTAGAACTCTTCGAGGAGCATTGATGTAGATTTGGCTCACAAGAGAGTTGCAATCCAAACACGAAGAGTCGCTGAAGTAGTTTCCTCCTTGCTGCCAACGTGTCCAGGTCAATCAGCCAGCACCGTTTTTCATAAGACGGCAAATTTACCGAATCGTTCCAGGGCAGAACACGTAAAGCGTAGCTTACGAAGTTTCGCTGAATGGCTTCGATTCTGTTAGCTTGAATAGCGTGAAAGGGTGCCCACACAACAACAGCATACTCTAGAAGACTGCGGACGAGAGCACAGTATAGTGATTTCAGCGCGTAGATGTCCTGGAATGCGTTTGTGTTTCGTTTCAAGAAACCTAATGTGGCGAATGCTTTAGCAGTTATCATGGAGATGTGCTCATTGAATCTGACTATAGAGTCGATGATAACACCCAAATCCTTAACTGAAGAAACGAAGAGCAAACTACTGAGTCCTATCCTATAGTCATGTCGTAAGGGCTCGAGTGAGCGGCTAAAAGATATTGCACAGCATTTTGTGACATTACCATGCATACCGTTCAATATACACCAGCGCAAAAGGGAATCACGATCCTTCTGGAGTGCACAACAGTCAAGTCTTGACTTAATTGTACGAAAGATCTTTAAGTCATCGGCGAACATAAGTTTCGAAGAACACAGTCGACTACACAGATCGTTCACGAACAGGATGAAAATTAAAGGCCGAAACTAGGCGAATTAACACCGTTAATGCTCACATAGGCTGAGCGGTCAGTTGAGTAAGACTGTAGCCACTTCGTGGCCCAATTAGGTAATCCCATACACCTCATTTTGTCCACTGCAAGCACACGTGGAACCCTATCGAACGCCTTACTGAAGTCCACGTAGATCGCATCAACTTGTCGTCGTTTTTCAATGGAGTTGATCAGCGAGTTGACAAACACCATTAAGTTGGTTGTTGTAGAGCGTTTCCTCACGAAGCCGTGCTGATGTTCGGTAATTATTGGCCTAACCGCCTGATATACGACCTCATATACGATCTTCTCCCGAGCATTTGGGAGGCAGCTTAGAATCGAAATTCCGCGATAATTTTCAACGCTGTGGATGTTTCCAGCTTTGTGAAAGGTGTGATGGACGCAACCTTCCACATTGTGGGGAAAACACCACTAACTAGCGAACGATTGAAGATAATCGACACAGGTGAAGCGAGCGATGCAGAAAATTTCTTAATGAACGATGGCGGCAAACAGTCTGGACCAGGGCCTTTAGAAGGATCTACAGATGAAAAAACTTTCATCACCTCTTCAACAGATACATCCAACTGCGGCAAATGCAAGTTGTAATGAGCTATGCTGCTCATCCAGTCACGACGATCATCCGGAGAATGAGCGGGAGGGGTAGTCGAAAAAACATCCTTGAAGAATTTTGCGAAGAGATCAGAAGCTTCTTCCGCGGAGTCAGCACGAGCTTCTTTATAGGACACATCGAGTGGTATACCGCCATTCCGCCTAAGTTTCTTCACGTAGGTCCAAAAAGACGATGGATCCCGCTTTGCCTCCGACTCAATGCGCAATACATATTCATGGAAAACTGTGTTCAACCGGCTGGTGTAGTGCTCCTCCATGTCGTGCGTGAAGTAATCGCCTGTTTTCCTCAGTCCGTTGTTTGAAAAGACGTTTCCTTGCTTTCCGTAACCTGTTTCGGAGGTTCCTAAGTTCCGTGGTCCACCATGGTTGATTGTAGAGAACACGGAGGCAATGTCGTCGAATAGGAGTATATTCGTGGATGATATCGAAAATGGCACCATAAAACCGGAAAACAGCATCGTCAACGTCACAATCAGTCAAAAGCGTCGTACAGTCTATCGAGCCTATCCGGGCGTTGATAAGGGGTTCATTGCAGAAATTGAAATCGTAATAACAGCGGTCCAGCCCAATGTCGTCAGTATTACGAAGGCAGTCAAATTTGATGATAAAAGATTTGTGATGAGCGTCGAGTTTTAAAATTCCACAGGGCGATTCGAAAAGTTCGATTCTGTCAGTATCACTAACGAAAGCCGTTTACGTTACGTACATCCTGAACCTGCTGTAATCCACATGCAAGGATCGACTGGGTCAAAGCGATTTCTTGTTCAGATGAAGCGTTGGTCGGGATGTAAGAATTCATCTCGGCATCAATTTGCCATGATAGTCTAGGCAGATTATAGTCTCCCAAAACTATGACTGTATCGGTAGTTTCAGCAAGCTCACACAATTCTTGAACACAAGATGCATGATTGGAGTACATGGCGCAGTCCGAGTTGGGCCTTAAGTAGACGCAACATATGTAGACCGACTGCATTGGCAACGAAACACACACGGCCACTTGCTCTAAACAGTTGGCATTAACTAGTGGAACCAACTTACAACGTAAATGCTATTTGACACCGATCAGTACGCCGCCACCACGTAGCAGTTGAGATGTGGCTGGATTCCGATCGAGACGATAAATCACATAGTCGGACGAGAGTTCAGAGTTTAATATGTCGCTGCCAAGCCACGTTTCGGTCAGCGCAATGACGTCATAGTCACAAGATGATAATGCCAAACGAAGATCGCTAGTTTTAGTTCTTAATACGCGGACATTCTGGTAAAAAATTGTAAGGGGGAGCGCATCTGGTGGATTCGGACGATGAAGTGCTTGAACCTTTTTCCGGGACTAGAGCAAGAGCCTACTTGCTCGCATTCGCTGTCTCGGAAGCTAACGATGGTAGTGGGTTCAATAGGACTGGCTTTAAAATATCCCGTTTTTACCAGTGTCTTCGAACTCCCGGAATCTTATGCCAGAGGGCCATGTGTCCAAACACATTGCTTCGGATTTCAGATCCGCTGCCATCCCAACTTTGTAGGACACGAAAGTTAGGGAACGTAAGTCTTTGCCACGAGGAACAAGTTTAATTACAGTGGTATCACTCGTACCCAAATTTGAGCGGACCATACACGTTACCGTTTCATCGCTGACATCTGTATAAATGTTCGACAAGTACAACCAGAATTTGGTATCAGTCTCTTGATTGGCAGTTGCTGCAACAAGGTTGGGCTCTGGACAAGCGCCTGTTCCGCAAAGAAGCTTCGATGGACGATACAAAGAACCATCAGCTTCTTCATTTTCAACTTCTCGTTGTCTTTTAGAGCGAACGGAAGAAATAGACGGAAAACGCTGTCTTGCAACAGGAGTTACTGGTACATTTAACGTCGGTCTTTGACGACAACTTTGCCGAAAACAACTTCCAAGATGGTCAGGATATCAAAATAAAGCGTTTATGTGTCAAGAAGTTTACTTGTTCACTGACGTCGCATAGTGAGAGAATCCAAAATTTTTCCTGATTGCCATCACGATTTAGAATGCCTTGATCAACTGATCAACTTTGCCGAAAACAGAAACTGCTTGGATGGTCAGAACGGTTTCGGGTCATTTGGCCGAATGCCGAACAACAAAACTCCAAAGAACTGCTTTTGTTAAAATAATACCAATTACACTTACCTTTAAAAGAATCATGAATCCATCAACAATATAAAATTAAAATTTTATACAATATACAATTTAACAAACAAAAAAAAAAAAGAATTTTATAATGTCTAAAAACCAGAATTGTGGAAACTAAAAAAAAGTCCATTTCGGATTCTAGTATAGACTGTTCCAGAAAGTATAAGTACCCCTTATTTTAACGGTCACTTTGAATTTAATGAAATATTTAAACACACACTTAGAAATTATTATTTTTACACGAGACGTAATTCAGCTTTGACGTAAATCATGGAACGTAAACAAAAATGACATGTAAAATTAAGTGTCCTGAAACTGAAACATAGACAACTCGACGAAGAGTGCGTTTGATTGAATTGATTTTCCCGTCCTTTTTAACTGATTCTTATGTCAAAAGGGCCGCTTGCATGTGTCGGTCTCAAGGCACTGAAATTTACATGTCTTTTTCGTAGTGTGCATGTTTTGGCTGCGTCTTTTTTTTTTTATACAGGGGGGAATCTGCTCACAGACACCTGAGAAGGAACTCAGGGTGTGGGGATGGGAGAATTTCACTCCCGACCCACTAAACCTTACCCTGTGCGCTTGGCCCTTGACCTCCCCGGAACCGCCCGAAGGCATTACTTCGTGGGAGGGGCCGCTGTAGCGCTATGGCGCCTCTCTAGTAATACTCTAACGATATAGTCGGGCAGTAGGTAACTGCTGCTCGGCTCGCCACTGTTGTTGTAATACCGAAACTATGTGGGTGACCGCAGTCACCAGCGCGCTTCAGTTCTCGGTGGTACCACACATCCTATGAACGATGTTATCCGGACTGGTATCCGCTCCGCATAGCGCTCGATACTGGCTCGAAACGTGGACAGGCAAACACGACGTGTTCGGCGGTCTCCTCGACACCAGCACATGTGGGGCAGATGGGAGTACTTGCATGTCCGAACCTATGCAGGTAGCTCCTAAAGCAGCCATGGCCTGACAGAAACTGTGTCAGGTGGAAGTTTACTTCCCCATGGCGCCTGTTGACCCAGCTTGATACGGAAGGTATCAAGCGGTAAGTCCACCTCCCCTTTGTAGAGTTTTCCCATTCCGATTGCCATCTCACGGTCGACACAACTCGCGCGTTGTTGCGCACCCCTCGAACGGTCCTCGCGTCATAGCACACCACATCCTCCTTAATGATAAGGCTAATTGGCATCATCCCTGCTATGACACAGACGGCCTCTCTCGAGATAGTGCGGTATGCACTGGCCACCCTCAAGCACATTAGCTTGTGTGTACTCTCTAATTTCTGCCTGTGGCAGTCAATATCCAGTACCGCAGCCCACGCAGGGCCGCCGTATCTGAGGATAGATACTACGACCCCAGCGAGGAGCCTGCGCTTACTGGCATTCACTGCCGAGCTGTTTGACATCATACGGGATAATGCCCCCACAGCCATAGACGCTCTCTTGCAGGCGTACTCGACGTGACAGCCGAAGCTGAGCTTATCGTCAAGCATAACCCCCAAGAGTTTTAGAGAGCGCACAGACCTAATTGTGCTTCCGCCGACTGTCAACGTCGCATGCTGTACTGACATGCGATTGTTGACTACGACCACCTCCGTCTTGTGATGGGCGAGTTCCAGTTTCCTGGTTCTCATCCATTCCTCCACAAGCCTGACGCAGTGGGCCGCTGTCAGCTCTACCTCCTCGAGGGATTCCCCGCAGACTACCAGTGTGACATCGTCGGCAAAACCTACAATTTTCACGGCTACCGGGAATTTTATCCTCAACAGTCCATCGTACGTAACGTTCCATAACACCGGACCCAGGATGGAGCCTTGTGGCACACCTGCGGTGACTCTTACGCATTTTTCGCCATCTTCTGTGTCGTACGTCAACACACGATTCTGTAAGTAGCTTTCCAGAATCTTACACAGCCCTCCGGGAATTTGGAGCTGGTGTAGCGAGCGGGCTATCACCCCCCAGCACGCGCTGTTGAACGCGTTCTTCACGTCTAAGGTTAGCACCGCGCAGTAGCGAATGCCCCTTCGTTTCCGATGGACCACCTCTGCCGTCTGGATGACGTCGCGGATGGCGTCCACCGTTGATCTGCCCTTACGGAACCCGTACTGGCTGCTTGACTACCTACTACCTTCGGTGTAGGCCGACAGCCTGTTGAGGATGACCCTCTCAAGCAGTTTCCCAGTGGTGTCCAGCAAACAGATGGGTCTGTATGCTGACGGGTCCCCAGGGGGTTTTCCTGGCTTCGGAAGCAGCACCAGCTTCTGCCGCTTTCACGCATCTGGGAAGACGCTTACGTCCAGACAAGTCTGAAAAACAGAACGGAACATGTCTGAATTTTCCGCAACCGTCGCCCTCAGAGCCACAACCGGGATCCCATCTGGGCCCGGGGCCTTGCCCACCACCAGTGACCTGGCAATACCGCCAAGTTCACTGTTCGTCACTCTAGACACTTCTCCCTGATCCGCGCCTGGGATCCGCGGTCAGGAGTCTACGTCCCTACGCGGGAACAGGAACCCAACGATCGGAGCCAGTACCGCTGGTGATCTCTCCGGGGGTGCCGTCACGCCGCGGGTCTTTGCCATGACCACTTTGTAGGCATCCCCCCATGGGTTCGTGTTGGCACTTTGGCATAGGCTGTCAAAGCACGCGCGCTTGCGTCTGGCGATCTCTTTATTGAGGGCTGCCTTAGCCGCTCGAAGAGCGACACGGCGTTCCTCCCGAGATTCAGTCGTACGAGCTCGTTGCATCCTCCTTCTCGCCTGGAGGCAAGACGCCCTGAGGATAGCAATCGACTCGTTCAACCAGTACACCGGTCTATGGCCATGCCTGGGATAGGCTCTCCTAGGCATGGTTGTATCGCACGCCCTTGTCAGTGCTGCTACCAGTTCTTCCCCCGTCAGATCCAGGGTTATTCGCTCCCGCCTCAGTGCTTCGCCGAAGACCTCCTCCTCGAAGAACGACGTCCGCCAGCCTCGAGCGCAGGAAGAATTTCCTCCTGCCACTCGCCTCTCACCTGGCCCCACACTATACCGAATCGCCTGATGGTCACTATGAGTGTAACCCTCATCGACCCTCCAGTGTAGGTTGCCTTCCAAACGCGGGCTGCGGTATGTCACGTCGATGACGGATTCTGCACCATTCCTTCTGTAGGTACTAACCGAGCCGGTGTTGGATAGTACAACGTCCAGCTTGGCCACTGCCTCCAGTAGGATGCGTCCTCTCTGGTTGGTGTGGTGGCTACCCCACTCTACCGCCCATGCGTTAAACTCGCCCGCAATGACCACCGGTCTTAGGCCGACAAGTACCGCAGTGAGTCTGTCCACCATCTGCGAGAATTGCTCGATAGACCACCTGGGCGGAGCATAGCAGCTACTTAAGTATACTCCATTAACCCTGGCGATCACGAATCCCTCGCTCGAGTTGGACACGACTACCGTCCTTTTGTTTGCTCATTTCTGACATAGCATAAAAAAAGTGCTCAGTTTTGTGTTTCCTGTCAAAATGCGTGGTCTTACTCTGGAACAACGAAAAAGTATCGTGCACAAATGGTGCACTGTGAGCGGACTCTCCTTGAGAAAATTGGCCAAGGAAGAGGGTGTAAGCGTCGGAGCGGTACGAACTGCGATTAAAAAAATGTAGAGAACAGTGTACGTTTGAAGATGCGCCGAAGAGTGGCCGGAAATCCGGTCCTGTAAGTCCGGATATCGATAAAAAGATCAGGGATGCCTACAAACGAAAACCAGCGACTTCCGTTCGGGATGTTGCGAAAAAACTAGGGACCTCGTCGAGTAACGTCATGCGTGCCAAAGAAAGAACTGGACTAAAAACATACCAGAAGCAGAAAAAAACCCAAAAGGAACCCAAAACAGGCCGCGTCCGTGAAACCACGGGCCCGCAAACTCTACGATTCGTTATTGTGTCAAAATTCTGGGTGTATAATAATGGACGACGAATCGTACGTGAAACTAGATTACAAAACGCTTCCCGGACCACAATTCTATACTGTAAGCGAAGGCAAGGACATCCCCGAAACGGAGAAGGCCATTTTTACCGAAAAATTCGGTAAGAAGGTTATGGTTTGGCAGGCAATATGCGAGTGTGGTAAAACATCTAGTCCGTACATCACAACGGAGACGATGAACACTCAGAAATACGTTAAGGAATGTCTCCAGAAGCGATTATTGTCGATGATCAGGCAGCACGAAGGTCAAGTAGTATTTTGGCCTGATTTGGCGTCATGTCATTACGCAAAAGACACTTTAGAATGGTACAAAAGTCAAAATGTATGTTTCGTGCCGAAAGACATGAATCCGCCGAACTGCCCGAAGGCACGGCCAATCGAGACTTTTTGGGCTTTAACCAAAGCAAAGCTTCGAAAATTAATAAAACCAGCGGACGACATCCAAAAATTCAAAAAAGATTGGCCAAAAGTGGTCAAAAAATGGTGGGAAGTACCACTGTGCAGAAGGTAATGGGTCATGTTCGAGGAAAAGTTAGGAGTCTTGGCTATGATTAAATATGTTGATTAAACGAGAGTAAAATATAATTTGAAATACAAATACAAATATGATTTGCCAAATAAAATTATTAAAACTAAAAAAAACATGAATTTATTGTTATTTTGAAACTGTGCTTATACTTTCTGGAACAGTCTATATTCAAAAATTGAAAATATCTTTTAAAATATTCGGCCAAATTGCATTCGATCAAATGGCGTTTGACCAAACGGCATTCTGCCGAATGGCCGGACACCGGTTAGAACCTAGTTTCATGAATTGATTACTGTTACGGATATTCTGGATCTTCCGATCAATCCCACGTGGCAAAAATCATGAAATAGATGCGAAATTTGAAATGTCAGTATAAGTCATGTTCGAGCAAAACAGAAATGTTTTTAACGAATTAACGTTAAAAGCAATAAAAAGATAAATTACGATTACACGCCAAATGTGAGGTCGACTCAAAGTTGAGATTAGTCCACCCATGTTCTTGATAACTCATAGACTGAGTCAAACTTTCCGAGATTTTACAGGAATTACAGGACCAACATCTCGATGTACATATGAAATCAGTACACGGAAAAAAGCTTTCATGTAGTTTCCATTGGGAATGCACACTTTTCCATTAACAAAACCAATGATATCTATCAGAATTTCACATAACATTCATGTGATCACATGAGTTTTATATGATAAATCACTTAAATTTCATGTGATTTTGTGGTGCAATTCCTAATTATGATATCAAATGAAAGTTATGTGAAATTCTAATGAATATTTTCCAATGGATATGTGATTTATTCTTTGAGTATATACTTCTAGAATGAGTAGATTTTTCGTCGATTTTTTGTCATATTGGAAAAGATTTATGAGGCTCCGAAAGTTATTTACGTTTGCTACAGTTTGAGTAATTTAAACTTAAATTTGAGTCGATTTTATATGCCATGTAGTGTAGAAATCCGTTAGTTACTTAGGCTGTGAACCAATTGTCGAGTTAAATCTAACTCGTGGTTAAAAGTGACATTTCGAAAGTTATTTTCTTTGTTCGTAAATCCTTGTGTTATCAATCGACTGATTTTCGAGCAAAACTCAGCCATGGTTGTCAAAATCTAACTTCTTGTGTGTCAGAAATAACCATGCTCGGATAGCAAGGTCAATCGATAACTTTCCATCTGTCAAATTTTTACCAAAAGTTAAAACAATCCGCCAAATGGTTCAGAGCCTTAGAACTGGTCATTTTGCACGCCAGAAGCGGGGAACGAGCACACCTTAGTGAGAGATTTAACTTTCGGCCACCTAAATATGGAGAAATATACAATAAAAAGAGCAGTTTATAAGCTTATTAATACGATTCTAAACTCTCCGTGCTCAAAAAGTGTTGACAAATCAGGATCAGGGTTGCTGAAACGATTTAGATAGAAAGGAATATCGAAATAAAGATCATCGAGAAATGGAGAGTACTGTACAACGAAGCCTAGTACGATGAATTGGCGTTTAAAATTTACACTGTTGCAACACAATTAGCTGATACCTTCCTTTTTGCCTTTCGAATGGCATATACCAATAGACTCATCTCAACGGGATCGGAAAATGTTTCTGTATGTGTGTATATATGTATGTATGTACACTAGACTGATGCAAATTTTGACATTTTCGCTCCACAGTGCTCATACGGTTCCAAATCGGGTCCTGATTAGTCTCCCAAAAGTTGAACTCATTTGCAAAGAAACTGACTTGGCACAAACCATTTGAAGTTTATATGGAAATTACTATGGGAAATCAAACATTTTTGTTTATTGTCTTCTTATCTTTTTCCCGATTGCACTGTTCAAAAATTCAAAAGCTATACTTATGGAAAATTTTCTCAGCTTCAACTTAGCAGAATATAGTTGTTGAGCCAAACGTCAAATAAAATAGTTATTAATTGTTTAAGAGATTGATAATCTTATGACATGATCAAGCAGCTGTTTTGTGAGCAACACTGTATCTTGCAGTGTGACATAGTAGCCATGATTTTTGTGCTCTATTCCAAGCGCCAGAAACACCAATGTTGCCTGCTGAACAGTTGATTGAGCATAATCGTAAGACATTAGTGGCTTGAATTATTGATAACTTTTGATGCTTACATTATATTGAAAAGTGGTTAAGGACAAAGATGTAGCTGAGAAAATTTTCTACGAGCTCAGTTATCATTTTTAAAGCAGAGCGATACGGTAAATTGTTAGATGGATATGAACAAAATATTTGGTTTTCCTATAGTAATTTCCATATAAACTTCAAATGGTTTGTGCCAAGTCAGTTTATTATCGAGTGAGCTCAAATTTTGGGAGACTTATCAGGACCCGATTTGGAATCGTTTGAGCACTGTGGAGCAAAAATGTCAAAATTTGCATCAGTCTAATGTACACACTTAGAAATTATTAGCGACTTCTTTAATATGGCTTTCTTAGTCTAGGGTAATCCATACAGTTAGTTTTGCATTTCCCGACGTTTCGGCCGTTTATTGTGGCCTTTTTCAAGGGTAAACTAAAAAATATTACAATTTATAAAGACTGCTACTAACATTAAACATTGATATAACATAAACATACACAGTCTACCGGTATTTTTTTTAAATTCGAACTTTCAACAGCTGACCCTTCGGTAAAACTCCGATCTTCATTTCAGAAGCTTTTCACTAAATTTTGTTTTCAAAACACTGTCAGCCTTATTTAAATAATCGAGTCTTGCCGTTGCGGTGAAGTTTTCCTTGTTTTGAAGCTTTAAAGTAATGAATTCAAATGCCTGATTTTTACCTTTGTTGTTCAGCTGTTGAAACTTGGGAAAAAATTACCGAAGTCGGTAATCATTTCTAAGTGTGTATGTATGTATGTTCGTATAAGTGTAGCTCACTCAATTTACGCAGAGATGGCTGGATCAATTTGAGTGGAACAAGTTCCAGAAGATGTGTTTTAGATCCCCATAGATTGCTATTGACTTTTTTTTCCCGAACGGAATTATGGTTCCGAAGATATGAACAAAAATGTGAAAAACTGAGTATGCAAAAGTGCTTATTTAGTCAAAGTCTACACATCCAGAAAATTTTATTGATATCTGAGAGGGTGCTGCCAGCTTCGATTCGATTTGGCGTGAAATGCGTCTACTATTGATTTGTGACAAGCGTGCTACTAGGGGTACATTAGGGTAATTTGCTTTAGATTGACATGTACATCCTTTATTCATTTATAAATAAATAAACTGTCTTAGCTCCTCCCACCCTAAGCTAAAGTCTACTAAATTCTCTATTTGTTTTAGAAAATTGAACATTTTGTCACAAGTGTGGCCTGTGCTGGTTTTAAGGGGTAAAGTACAAACTTCCAGGATTTACTCGAGGAAATTTCAGAGAATTTTTAGAAATCTTTAGAACAATGAACATTGAAATCTAAATACATGCAATTCCCCATATATCAACATGTCTCAGTATCTTCATGATTTGGACAGTTCCTTTTGGTGTTGAGATATGGAAACATCACCTACTGAAGTCTCTGTAACCAACGGTCCGTCCTAATATTTTTAACTCTCTAACATTACTCTAAAACGCATTCACCAATACTCAGTGCCGCTTCAAGGTAAAAGACGACTACTGTCGGACCTACTACCGTAAGGAGCGAACCACCAAGCGCAGACCGCCGCTATTGAGAACTTACTCCCGAAGTGGTAGCCGGGTGAGTGCTTTCGGTTCTTCTGTAAGCTCTCTTCCCTCTCCTTCGTAAAACTGTTTCGCTAAATTATGCAACAACTTTCATAACGCTTTTCTGATTATTCTTCATTTTGTATCGCTTCAGTTCCATTTTCGTTCAATTTAGTGTATCGATAAGTTATAGTTGTTTAGTTTGTCCGTTTATTGCTCATTTTTATTGTGTATATTTTACTAACCCTTCTCTGTGGCGTCAACGTTCGAACTGACCACTGCACCCGATGCTATCTGCACTGTTTTAAAATCGCAACTGACGATGATGATGGTGATGATGGATGATGGGTTTTCTGGAAATGGGCGTCAATAACTTTATCAACTTCGGATGCACACTGGTTGGCTGGGCTACTACTACTACTACTACAGGTGATCCGTAAGCCTCAGTACAGTGGTGAACGGTTCAAGACCAACCACTACCAGCGGCTCAGCTACCGGATGGCCATCGCCAACGGTACCGAGTCCTACGCTAGGTTGAACTCGTTTGATGATTTGATTTCCGATTTGGTTGATGCCGGACAGGTGTACGAGGATACGACAGAGAGGACAGTCATGTTCAAGCCAATCGAACTGTGGCTGGTGGGTGAACCGAACCAGATCGAGTACACCATTCCGTGTGGGTTCGATGAGGGCAATGCCGATTGGATCGGCATCTATCGGGTAAGATTGACTGAGTGTGTCCCTCAAAAAATTACTTCTCAATCAATATCTCACCAATTATAGGAGGACTTTACCAGCCTAAGTGAATACCTTGCGTACGAGTATACCGAAACCTATAAGGACAAGCAACACCAGATGAACGAACAACAGCAGCAGCACCAGAAGAATACCCGAACCGAGAAGTTGACCTTCTCGGAGAACGTCAACCTTCCGCAGGGTGTCCGCTACCAGCTGCTGTACTTCCAAAGCACCGGATCCCGCGGAGTGACAGGGCTGGTGGGCATCAGCAACACCTTCGACGTGGAGAAACGCTGCCCATCGCCGTCATTCGATGACATTGATTGATCCGGACAGCGCCATCGAAGGGCTAGTTTACCCGCTACCGTTGCAAGTTTTCAGCACCCTAGACCGATGTAAGAAAGAAAAAGCTTAAACCAACCAGCTTCTCGCCTGGCGCACCCGAGTGTGATAATCGATTAGTCACTAAAATTAGTTGCTATAAAATTTCAAATGAGGGTCTTTCACCTGTCTGTCGGTTCCCGTATTTTCGGGAGCTAACTACCCAACAAGTGAGGCCTTAGAGCGTGATTCTAGAGCACCCATCCAAGGATATTCGGAACGAAACTTAGCGAGCGTAAAATTTATCTTAGTAGATTCCCAGAACGTGGGAAGCCATAAACAAATTTAGGTGAGGTGTGTGCAATCGCTAAAATCACTATAATTATAGCCAGCGGTATATTAATACTACGCTGTTTTAGGAATACAAAAAAATAGCACTTGTTTTCAGTTATAAGGTTTTTGGCATACATAACTTAAATACCAAATATCAAAAAACACACCTGTACTATCTATACCCTTGGAAGCCCCAAACAAAATGCCAAAATATGGTTTAAAAAAGTAACCCCGGAAGGATCCGGGAAAGAACCAATTTATAGACACATCTGTTGGTTGTTGTTTCGTTAAGCATTTAGTTTTAATTTCTAGACCACCTACGAAACGCTGTTAACGCGATGCATTCTACCTGCACCGTGTGTACAGCGCCTTAGACTTTCCTATTATTATTTCCCCATCCAAATAGCATTCTCATGTAGGAGAATCATTTGTTTACTGTAAGTGAAAATGACACTTTTGTTGAATTTGTTCGTTCCAGAAATAAATACATTTAAATAAATACAATCGTACTTGTTCTACGTTTTTGACTTGCACTTTAAAAACTCAATTACGCAAAGCAAAATACCACATATTCAAATTCAGCAGCGGCCGAAACATACATAGCTAGAATACATCAATAGCAGTTGACACTTCTTTCACTACCTTCCTGAAACAGATAATCCATTTCAACGAAATAAAGTGCATTTGCAAGAATGTTATGCGAAAGGGATGTGCTCGGCGTTTGAATCGAAAGGATGCGAAAGAACTTCCGTAAGCGTCGGATAGACTCTTTTTCCAAGGACGTCAAAGTGAGACCTTTTATACTCCGGATTATAATTCGGATCCTGTTCACTTCTGCAATGGCGCCAGGTGTAACCGATGTGTTGAGTTACCATATGGTATCTCAAAGGAGGACATGCCCTCCTTTTCCAATAACTTTTCTACATCCTCCTTTTGCCCGAAAATGTCCTCTTTTTTAATCCTTGCATTTTTTCCAGTAACATAATCATAAAATTGTTTTCAAAGAGCGTTGTTTGCAGAGCTTATTTGTTTAATTATGTCTCAACCTCATCTTATCTAGCAAATTCCATTCGATGGTGGTACTAGGAGTATACTACAGCTGTCAACCCCCCTACATTTGTAGGCTGTGATTCATTTGGTGAATTTTAACTTATATTTGACAGATGGAAAATTTTCAAATAAACCTGCTATTCTACCAGACTTATTTCAGACAAACCAGGAATCAATCTCGACAAACAATTTCTCGAAAATCAGAAAACAACAGAGGGATTTTCGAACATTATAATTTATTTCACTAAAATTGGATATTTCGAAAATAAATTATATTGTTCGAAAATCTCTCTGTTGTTGATCGTGTGATTTTCGAAAAGGTGTTTGTCAAAATTGCTTCCTGGTTTGCCAGAAATAAGTTTGGTACAATAGCAGGTTTATTTGAAAATTTTCTATCTGTCAAATTTAAGTTAAAATTCACCAAATGGAACACCGCCACACGGATTGAATGTGATTGACGGCACCATGTGTTCGATTTGGACGTTCTGGTTCTATGGGATTTTAGGTATTTTGTTTAGGCCGCTGCTATACTGAGACCTGATACCGAAGAGGCTAATCGCGCCTTTTCGCTCCCACTATGGCAGCGGCCTTAGAGTCCAATGCTGAATCAATTGAAAATCAAAAGATGAATTGAATTGGTAACGACTACAAGTTATGAACAATCTCAATTGAACCTTTGCAAGTCATGAATTCTCGCGCAACACATTTAAAAGGGCCTATCATTGTTGATCGATTCTCTTCATAGATTTTCGCTTTCAAGAATAACCCGACTGCAAATGAATTTCCCATTCAGTGTGTTGTTTCAGGCGCAAGCTAACATCATCTTCTGTCGAACTGTGCTGCGAGATTAGCGAGAAATTCGTTTATGTTGCCTTGATAAACCAAAGAGAAAGTCGATAAAGAAAGTCGACTAACGAGGATAGGCTCTTTTCAAATGTTACGCGAGAATTTAGTGATAGCGCACATATTATTAAAACGTTTGATAAAAACTCATTGTCCTCATTTAATGTTAAGAAAAGGAATCATTGTCGTCCTTAGTCTCCAAACCTCAAATGAAATGTCCTCCTTTTCAAGTTTTTGATATGGTAACCCTACCGATGTGGCTCTTCAAGCACTCAATATGACCATTTTTTTCATACATTATCAAGTGATATGCCGTGTAGTGTTCGGGAGCAGCACTGTAGCACCAATACCCACCCAAGGACAACACACATCATCGTTGGTTTGGAGAGATCGATGACGTCATTGATTCATCATTGCGGGTTGACCGGGTTGACACCTAGAAATATCTAATTTTACACGTGACGGAATCCACCTTTGACATAAAAGATGTCATGAAAAATTAAGTGCTCCGAGACCGAAAAGTTCGTTGCTTGACGAAAAGTACGTTTGATTAAGCTATATTTTGCGTCTGTTATGACTCAAATTTATGTCAAAATTGACGCTCGTATATGTCACTCTTAGAGCACCTAAAGTAACATGATTTTTTCTAAGTGTGTACACACTTAGAAATTATTATTTTTACACGAGACGTAATTCAGTTTTGACGTAAATCATGGAACGTAAACAAACATGGCGTGTAAAATTAAGTGTACTGAAACTGAAACATATGCAACTCGACGAAAAGTGCGTTTGATTGAATTGATTTTCTCGTCCTTTTCAACTGATTCTTATATCAAAAGGACCGCTTGCATGTGTCGGTCTAGGGGGACCTAAATTTACATGTCTTTTTCGTAGTGTGTACACACTTAGAAAAATGAATGTAAACTTAGGTGCTCTGAGGCTGACATATACGAGCGTCAATTTTGACATAAAATTGAGTCATAAAGACGCAAAATTCAGCTCAATCAAACGTGCTTTCGAACTTTTCAGTTTCGGAGCACTTAATTTTACATGACATGTTTGTTTACGTCTCATCCTTTATGTCAAAGATAGATTCCGTCACATGTAAGATTAGGTATTTCTAAGTGTGTATATAATGCTATAGATCGTTATTTGGATCCACTTTTACCCCAGGCATTTTACCCCCCTTCGATGTTGTGGGTTGGATGGACAAGGCCCCAATATTATGGTCATTCGAGCTGGATGTCTCTGGATGGACGTTGGAAGGACGCAATGAGCTGGATTACCGAGGTGAAGCAATCACTCACACAACCACTGTACGATACACGCAAGTACACGCAAGTAGTGACGTCACTACTTGCGTTTACGTTGATTTTTTGGTTTACTAATACAACCCTATTTCACGATCTGCGACACCTCTCTCTGTACCTCATTGGGAAGGACGCACTATTGACTTCTCGACGCAAGATCTCACTAATACAACCTAGCTAGCGTAGCCGTGTAAAATCGATTTGTTTATTATTTTCAACCACGAAATCAGATGTCAAAGTGTTCGACTTGACAGCGGTTTGTTTTTTTATTTAGCAGATTGCGATTGTGGGAAGTTTCAAAAATTGAGAATTTGACTTGCGAGAAAATCATTGAGCTGTTTCCTGCCCTCTGCAATTCCGAAGGATATCAGTTGATACAGCTGGATTTCAGTGTTAAAATTAGTGCAAAACAGGATCTTGACAGCTTTGTGATGTGGATGAAATCCTTCAGTGCGCTTAAGACGCAAATCGAAGAGTTAAATTCACGCTACCGGACTAAGGGAATAGCGCCTTCACCTTTAGTGATAGTCGTGGCTGAGAATTTTAACGAGACGAGTGTATTTCTGGTGCATAACGGTGGTGTATTCTATCAACTTCCAACGTTTTTGAAGGCCTTGGATGTTTGCTTTAAAATTTACAAAGCATATGGTATACCGTATTCGCGAGAATCAGCCGGCGCTTGGAATTTGAATGGTCATTTTTTGTATGAATTTCCGCTTGAAGCCGATAATCAGTCTAAGGTTATGCCAATAGGAGCCACCATTTCTGAAAATATTTGAAATGATTGTTTGTCCAATTTCAAATTGTCTGTGGCAGGCGCCGTCACAGGAACAATAATTCCGTCATTTAAGAAGATATCATGATAGTATAAGCGGTTATACCTGCGTGTTTACCGGATGCGTTAGAAAATATTCGTCACTAAAAACCTATCGAGAGCATATCAATATTATTCATATGGGCTCAACAGACATAATTTGCTGTCATTTTGATGCTGGACTTTGCTCGGGATGCTTGCCTATTAGAATAGCAATTAATTGCTATTGCAATTAATTGCAACATCAAACTGAAATCATAATTTGATTTCAGTTTACACATTGAAAATTTGATTCCAAATTTTGTTTTCATTTTGCTGTACATTTGCTCTTTAAAAATATGTTGTGACGGGTTTGTTTTAATTGCCTTAGCATAACCTCAAATTGAATACTTGTTTTGTTATCAACAGGAAAAATTGATATCAAATTGAGTTTTCAGTTTGCTCTCACTGATAGCAGAAAAAGTTTTCAATGTGATGTCACAGGAAGATTGCTTTGCTCTCAATTTTGATATTTTAACCGTTAAAACGACCAAAACGACAGCAACCTGAGCAATCATTATTAGCGAAATCACAACATCAAATTTCGATTTCAATTTGATCTGAGACTTTGCTTGTTGAGTGTATATATATATATATGGTTGCTATGATGATTCTTCACCGTTTGCTCTACAGTTTTCAAAATGACGTCCAACCAAGAGGAGCTGCGTGTCAAAATTTTGCTCGCGCAGCAAGAGAATCCGACATTCTCACACGCCAAGTTAGCAAAATTGCTGGATGTGGCCAAATCGTCCGTGACAAACGTTTTAAAAGTGTTCGGGGAGCGCCTGTCGACCACCAGCAAGCCTGGAAGCGGCGGCAATCGTAATCCGGACGTGGCAGCGACGACGAAGATGGTGGCGGTGAAATATAAGCTGAATCCTACCCTCTCCATCTGAGACGTCGCTGGCAAGCTCAATGTCTCCCATAATACTGTGCAGTGGGCCAAGAAACGAGCCGGGTTGTCGACGTTTAAGAAGGTGAAGGTGGCGAACCGAGATTACAAACAAAACACGTCGGCAAAGCAGCGGTCCTGAAAGCTGTATACGAATCTGCTCACAAAGTTCGACTGTGTCATCATGGACGACGAAAGCTATGTGAAGGCGGATTTCAAGCAGCTTCCGGGACAGGAGTTTTATACCGCATCAGGAAAAGGGTAGGTGGCTGAAATTTTTAAAACCATCAAACTATCGAAGTTCCCGAAAAAAAATCTCGTCTGGCAGGCCATATTGTGGTCTTAAAAGCGGCATTTTCATTACTACGGGAACCATCAATCAAGAGATCTACATCCAGGAGTGCCTGGAAAAGCGGCTGCTACCATTCCTAAAGCAACATAATAGACCGGTGCTGTTCTGGCCAGTTGTGGTTGTGGTACCCAAAGACCACAACTTTCCCAACAGCCCAGAACTCCGCCGTATCGAACGGTATTGGGCCTTGGTCAAGCGGAATCTAAAAAAAAAACTAATAAATCCATGGAAAACGAGCAGCAGTTTAAATCTAACTGGTGTTTGGCGGCAAATAAGGTCGATGAGACCACTGTGCAAAATTTAATGGAAGGGGTTAAGCGGAAGGCACGGCAGTTTGGATTTGGCAAACCAAAAGAATTAACGAACATTTTTTCCTTTAAATATATGAATTGAACTACCAAAAGAAAAATAAGAAGATTTTTGTGATATGAATTTTGACTGAAAGAAACGATTTTTTGTCGACCAATTTTTGCGCGTTCCAGTCTTAATGAGAGGAAAATCATGTGTCATGAAAATACATGGCATATTGAGACATTGAGCTCTACTTTTTGGCTCAGCTCTGGTACTATCTTCGGTCCCAAGCTAATCGATTCACCCCTCGAAACATAGGAAATTCCACTAACCCCTCATTTTATCTGTCAAATTGTCATAGCGAATCAAAACAAACATTGTGTAGTACTAGAATTTCGACTAGAATGGGGTACGTTAATCGATTTGCTTGGGACCAATAGGCTAGTCAAGTAGTGAGTCAATTTCAAATCGATAGTTTCGTATTGATTGTTGGTAAAACTGTATGGGGAAAACTTTATTTTATTTTGTTGTTGTAACTTGTCTAACAATAATTTCCGGGAAATAAGTTACTGACAAAGTCCATTCATGATTTCTTTGGCGCTGACCTGAATATTACTTATTACTTCCAACCAACGACACAGCGGCATCTATGTGGAAAATGGCCCGACGATATGATTAATTCAAGCCTCTGAATTAAATTAAAAATATGTACTTACTGACGATAAACCCGGTCAGGATTTATTAAGTTCATTGGGTGAAATGAAACATCGAGGAAAATTAAATGATTGCATAATAACATGTATTATGTTCCTGGAAAAATCCTCAAGTATGCGAATGTGAAAATTCCTTAAGTAATGATGAAATACCCTGATAATTCCCGGTTTTCCAGGTTTTTTTTTCATGACATCCTGAATTTCTGGAATTTAGTTCTTTATTCTTTTTCCTGACATGAGACGGAGTAATTTTTGACTTTTGGAGTCCAAAATTTGACAGCCTTATTTATCCTTCTATTTCCGGTTATTCTCTTTTTCAAGTGGTCAGTGTTGGGAAAATATCAAAAAATCAAATCTCACCAAAGATCAAGGTCACGCGTCGTACACAAAAATTAAAATGCAAACAACTGCGGTTGATATTCTTCTTCTTCTTCCTCGCATTTCAAGCTTATTGCGTATGGCATATTAGCTTATTGCGTGCTCTCAACTTAGTGTTCTAGATGCACTTCCACAGTTATTAATTGAGAGCTCCCGATGCCTGTACCATTTTTGCATTAGTATAATTGTGTGGCAAGTACAATCATACTCTATGCCCAGGGAAGTCGAGAAATTTTCCAACCCGAAAAAATCCTAGACCGGACCGGGAATCGAACCCAGCCACCTCCAGCATGGTCTTGCTTTGTAGCTGTGCCTTTACCGACTGAGCTAAGGGTTGATATTGCAGGCGGTGATATCGCAGCTCGGAATATCAAGATATCAAAACTCATCAGCTGCAAATCTCACCAAACTGTGGTGAAAGTGAGCTTCATGATTTTTGATTTACACCTGAACGCAACCGAAACTGCCATTACGGAAGACAGCAGTCGCTTCGTATCTGCCATCGGTGAAGAGAAAAAAAGAGATAGAATTATTATACCTTCTCTTGCTAACAAAACGATGTGCAACGATATCATTTTTGCTTCGACTCAACTCTCAGCTTCAACTTTAAACGTTGTGAATAGTCTCGCAATATCAAAGGAGCTCTTAAAATCAATATCAAGTTTGACATTTTGCTCCAACATCACGCGTGATATTGAGAGCGTATGAAAGCGGAAAAATATCAATTCGTCAGTGCACTGGTCCTGGTATAAATTAAAAGTACGGACCCTTTCTCCGAAACACCAGGATGTGGTTGATGGGTCCGATAATGCTTTTTAAAGTTCCTTCGATTTCAGAAGCTCTACCTTTGACATATCGAGTTATAGAATCAAAATAACACTACATAGATCATCGTCCAAAGGAGCATCGACAGAATCCAGACAGAATTATAGAATATCGAGTTGTGAAGAGTTGACTGTATTTATCAAAATTGATGTTGAATCGAATGCACAGTTGCACTTATTTGATGGTTTTGGAATACGGATTGTAGGTTCCACCCATTCGTCGCCAGATGTGATACTCCGTAACAGGAACCAACTAAGAATTCACTTCACGGAATCGGATTTACACAGTAGTAAATAAACACGCCTTTCTCTTCCAGATGCACAATTTATTCTACCCGAGCTTACGTATCTAAAGTCGTAGCCTACTACTAACGCACTGCTATCGATAGCACAATATTGCTTGAATTGTTTTGAACACAACTTGAGTGTACCTTAACATTAATTGGTTTCATGATCTTACTTTAGTACAACTGTCTACGATTAAAAAATAAACTAACTACTGAAATTCAAACCACACAGAAAAATTGCAACCAAATTATAATATAGCTGAAATTATTCCTCATTCCGACGTCCTGATATTATTCAACGGGACACCTTCCTTGGTGTTCCCATTGCTGCTCACCTGGTAGGAAGCCAAGTCCCTTCGCAGATCGATAGCGTCCGGATCTTGCCGGCAGCCGCAGAGTTTGTTCTTCTCGAACCACGCCTTCACCGTGCGGAAAGGTCTGGGCAGGCAGATGAAGATGATGAAAATTAGAATTCCCTGCAGCCCAAACAGAATGTCGTACAGGATGGGAATTGTCCTGGTGCTGTAGTAGGTGGCAATCGTAATGGTCCACACACCGGACATGACCATGAACAGCAAGGCGGTGTATTTGGCCCTGTGGGGAATAAAATGTGTGACTCGACAGACACTTTTTTTCGATGGTTGATTTAAGCTTACATGTACTTGACCCTCTCGACATCCGCCGTTATGATGTTGGGCAACCTTGCTAGGAAGGCATTCGCCTCTTCACCACCATTGCTCATTCGTCCACGGAGGGAGAAATGCTGAATCTGGATGTCACTCACCCGCTGGAAACCCCAGAAAGTGATAAAGAAGCTGATGATGTTCAGCACTATGACCACGATGATCGGAAGGAAGAAGTAGTGCTTCAATGCAGTGGGATCTAGAAGTTGCCGGGTGATTAGAATGTCTGATAGGATGCTTACAGGTTGATCACAGCTTACCACTATTCGGTGGGTTTAACAAGATGATAGCCAACGGAACCAACTGGGCAAAGGCTGTATAGAGAGCGAAGGTTCGTTTCTCGCCACGCTTTTCAATCTGGATTCCATTCGGTAAGAAGTACCTGTACAAAGAAATTGGTTAACCACGAGATCTATGCCTAAATCTGTCAAGAAACACACCAAGCATGAATGCAGTTGTTCATACAGTTCACCATCAACCAGAAAAACGTAGCCAGAATGAAATAGTCCGTGTAATTGGCCAGCACAATGGTATCTGAAATTTTTCAACAAATTCGGTCAATTCTCAGAATATCACCCCATTCTACATGGAACCTACCATCGGTGGAACCATTTCCCTGGCTCTTATGTTGGAAAATACACTCCAGTAGCACCGCTATGGCAAAATTGACGCAATTCAGCGACAGTGCCTTTCCATGGATGTCATCAAACTCTGGAATTGCCACATAGAAGAACGCCGTCGCCAGTAGCAACGGAATGGCAAATGCTAAACACAGCGCCAGTGCCATCATCTGTCCCTTGAAGATGTCCCGCCCGATCCGGAATTCCGACGAACACACGTATCCATTCAGCAACCCATCCGTTCGGTCCACGTCCAAGCAGTAGGTGGTGAAGATATCATACTCCTCGACCAGTTCGTTAACCACCAGCAGCGATCCGTTCTGAAGAACGTACAAACTGTCGTTCGCATTCGCACTGAACCGAATCAATCCATCCTCGACGGCGCATGGATTCCCGTAGACCACGCCCAAAGGAGGAGCCTCCTCTTCCAGATCTTCGATGCACCCTTGGAAGAACTGTGCGATGATCGCCTGCACTTGGATCGAGTTCTGCGACGAAGGTTTGCAGTGTACCGCCTGATTATTATCGTTGAATAGAAAACTTTCTCCAGGTGGACAGCATTTTCTGATAACATTGAACGTGCCGTTCGTGAATTGCGGCTGAGTTGACAGTTTCTGCGAAATGAGATAATATTATTAAGTAGGTTAGATTCGTCGAATGCACGTCATCAGAATGTGTCTTGCTGGCAATTGATAAATTGAAACAGGGTTTTTAAACATAGATAGAGAGTGATACTTGTCTTCATTGAATTCTTCGAGCTGATTCATTGTATCGCGTGTAGAAATGAAATCAACAGCGGTGGCAATCAAAACTAGTGACGTGCTGACGGCAGCAGACCCCCTTATGACGAGTTAAACCATAAAATAATCATTCGGAATTTTAAAGCACATTGTAAAAAGGCACACACTTAGAAATTATCGCCGACTTCGGTAATTTTTACCGAAATCTGAACAGCTGAACTGTTCGGTAAAATTTATGCAATTCAATTCAATTGCTTTTCAGCTACTTTGAAACTAAATCTCTACTAAAATGACAAGCTTTGATCATTTAAACAAGGTTGAACATGTTTTCAAATTATTTTCAAATTCAAAAGCTTTAAAGGCTTAAAGGTTAAAGTTTTACCGAACGTTCAGCTGTTCTGATTTCGGTAAAATTTACCGAACACGGAAACAAAATCTTAGTGTGCACTAGCGAATCACACACTGATTTCAGATCACCGAAGTCGGTAAACATTTGCAAAGTTTTTCAATAACTGGAAAATTCGGTAAAATTTAAAATTACAGTTACACATAAGAAATCAAAAAAATCGACAAATTTTTATTATTTTGCATTTTTATTATTTTAATGGGGCTAAGGAGGAAACACGGTTGTGGTCAGAGTCAATATATTTGCAGTGAGTATATATTCTTCGGTTCAATGATCGTCTGCTGATTCAGTTCAGTTCGGATTCCGCAGTCCTTCTCGAGTTGTTTTTTTCGTTTGGCGCCGTGGAAGTGCCGTCATCGTCACACGCTCTGGCAAGTTTGGTTCAACTTGCCAAAAACCAGATGGTGCGTCAGCGTACTAGCGCATCAGCAGTAGGGGGCCCTACGAAGAAGGCCCGAACACAGACTGGAGCGTAAATGAACGACGCTGAAAACCGTGTGCTACAAAGCAACCAGTTCTCAGTGGTCGAGAAAGATAATGGAGGTGGTGGTGACACTGTTGCCATCACAAAAAAGGAGCGGATTCCCCCACTCTTCACTTCAATGAAGGATGTCGACCAGCTTAGGACTGTGTTGACAGATCACAACTTACAGCCTCGGTTTAAGCTCTGCAGCGTCGGAACAAAAATTATGTGCTACAGCCTGGAGGAGTACAAGGCTATCGGTAGTTTCCTGAAGGACAACAAGGTGGACTTTTACACGCATGATTTGCCATCGCTGAAGCCACTGAAGGTATTTTTGCGAGGTTTACCGTCATTTGAAGCAGCCATTGTGAAGGCTGAGCTGGAGCGGCTTGGGCTACAACCAGAAGCAGTGTATCCGATGAATCGGCGACCCTTGCCGAACACCAGCTACCGGGACCAGCTATTCCTGGTTCACTTTATCAAGGGCTCCACCACACTTGCCGGGTTGAAGGACAACATCCGGGATCTGTTCCAAGTCATCATCTCTTGGCAGTCGTACAGACCTCAACACCGTGATGTAACGCAGTGCATCGCACGAAAAATTGCCATATGAAGCCACGCTGTGACAAGTGTGGAGGTACACACGCGATAGCGTCCTGTGGTCAAGCTGATGACAACGAGCCAAAGTGTGCCAACTGCGGTGGAAACCACCGTGCGTCTACTCGCGACTGCCCCAACCGAGTGGAATTCATTAATATTCGCCAAAAGGCGGCAACAGGCAACCAGACCGGTCGACACCACAATAATCATGCGCAATCCAGCCCCGACGACTGGTCCCGAACCTAGCACCGCTTACCCTCAACAATCAACGAGCCCTTAGCACCCCCGCTGGGTATTCTCCAAAAGAGCAAACGACCCCCAGTCGATCAGCCCAGCATCGCCCCACTGCTGTAGCGGCCCAGCCAAACCAAGGTCCCTCCACTGCCCCTGGTTTATCGTATGCCAGTGCTGTGTGAGATGAGTCCATCGACACCTCGGAGGAACTTATGACACTCGTGGCAGAGTTACATGCTGACCTGCCCCTTGTCACTAAGTATGGACCGTGAAGTTATAAAGATTGCAAATTGGAATGCTTGTTCGCTGAAGAACAAGCATATCGAACTACTTGACTTCCTTAACGCCAAGGAGATCGACATTGCCATCATCACCGAAACCCATCTAAGGCCGGAAGTCAACATTTACCTATCGGACTTTCGAATCTTGAGACTCGACAGAACCAGTGCAAGAGGAGGGGGAGTAGCCATTGCTGTGAGGCGTAACATCAGCTGCCACCTGCTGCCGTATTTTCCACTCAAAATATCGAAGCCATCGGAGTTGAAGTTGGCACATCGCTGGGCCCCATAACCATCATTGCGGCTTACTGCCCCAAACAAGTCAACAACAGGGATGGGTCGGCAGCGGACCTTCGACGATATATCATTAAGCTGACTCGGCGGCTGCAAAAATACATCATCGCTGGCGACCTGAATGCCAAACATCAAGCTTGGGTCAACAGTCGGCGCAATCAAACCGTTAGCATCCTGAATAACGAGCTGCAGGAAGCGCAGTACAACATCTTGAGTCCGGACACTCCCACCCGGTTGAGTAGATCCGGTGCTCACGCCACCATCGATATCTACATCAGCAACATGGGCAACAACATTTCGCAACCTGTCGCGTATCAGAAACTCAGCTCGGACCACTATCCGGTGGTGGCTGAAGTGGGTTCCTCAATCAACAAGTTCCAAGCATCACGGCGAAACTATCATCGGGTAGAATGGTCGCAGTCCACCCGGAAACGACCGACGACATCGACCGGTGTCTGCGCTCCATTGATGAAGCGATTTCCCGGACCAGGGAGCAACACGTGCCAGTATCCAGACAGGTGAGTAATACTCTGAACCTTGAAAGATCTACCAAAGACCTTAAAAGACTCCGTAACACCATCCGAAGGCAGTACCAACGCTCTGCCCAAGTAACCAACAAGGCCGTTAATCGCCCTTTTTGGTATATAAGGCTGCTAAACGACTGATATAATGTTCGGAAACCCTATATTTAACTTATATCGCAAAAAAGGCGATTATCGGGTAGTTAGCGGGCTTGGTGGTTACTTGGGTGGTCTTCCTGTCCTTAAGACCCACTGTAATCGTCTAACAAAAACCATCCAAGCCAGGATGGTGCACCTCTGAAATCAGAACTTTGCTAACAGTATCCGCTCTCTCCCAGATTGTGCTAAGCCCTTTTGGAAACTAACCAACATTCTTAAAAATAAGCCAAGACCTATTCCACCACTGAACCCACTGGATAGTCCCGGCAACCCAGTGGTTCATCTGATAACTCCTAAAGAGAAGGCTGCCGTGATAGGTCAACACTTCGTCAGCTCCCATAATATCGGACAAAACATCGTCAGCCCTCACGAAGCTGAGGTTGCTGAAAACGCAACCAACCTCCATCAGATTCCCAATCTTTTTCTCGAGGAATCCGAGATTATGGCTGACGAACGGTTGGCCTATATCAAATCATCTCAAAACATGATGGCCCAAGTTTCGACAACATCCTGAATCTGGAACTCAAACACTTGAGTTCCACATTCTACAACCATCTGAAACTGATTTTTAATCTGTGCCTCCGACATGGCTACTTCCCCTCGTGCTGGAAGTCAGCTAAAGTCATACCCATCCGGAAACCTGGGAAGGATCCGTCCTCTCCTTCAAGTTATCGACCAATAAGCCTTCTCTCAGGGTTATAAAAACGGTTCGAAAGAGCAATCTATCACCGGCTGCCGAAGAAAATAGCTTGTTACTCGAGGAACAGTTTGGTTTTCGGAAAGGTCGTTTGACCGTTCACCAGCTGACTCGCGTAACACATATTCTCAGACGGAACAAGTCTGTTTCGAAAACATCTGCGTTCGACAAAGTCTGGCATGATGGCCTGGTGTTTTGAAATTGCAGCAGTATGGTCTTCCAATCTTCCTAGTGGAGATAATTAACAACTATCTATCGGACGTTCCGAGTCTCTCTGAATGGTATCACATCGGATGCTTTCAACATCGGTGTCGGGGTTCCACAAGGAAGCATCCTTGGCCCCATCCTATTCAACCTGTTCACCTCCGATATGCCGGCTCTCCCTGATGGTGGATCGTTGTATCTGTTCGCAGATGACACATCCATCGTCGGATCTCTAACTGCCAAACTTCAGAGAGACCTGGACGTCCTGTCTGAATATTTCAACAGCTGGAAGATCCGTATCAACGCGGCAAAGACCCAGGTCATCATCTTTCAACACTCAAAATCTCCTAGATTTGTTCCGTCCGTGAATAATAAGATCTGCATGAACGGCACAGCGGTGGAATGGTCGAAAGAGATAGTCTTCCTCGGATTAACACTAGACAGCAAGCTGATTTACAGGGAGCACGTTGACAAAACCAAAACCAAGTGTAACATCTTGATATGTTCACTTTATCCACTCACCAACAGGTCTACTTTATTCCTGAAAAGAAGCTTGCTGTCTACAAACAAATCATCCTTCCCGTAATAGAATACAGGATGCTCCCAGATTGAGTTGCGCCAAATGCCATCACAGATCCTTAGAATGGTCCTAAACAGTCCCCCGCGGACTAGAAATTCTGAGATCCACCTCCTGGCTGGAATTCAGACACTAGAAGAACGGAGAGTATTTATACTGGAAAGGTTCAGAGACTTCTGTCTGAGATCTAATCATCAGATCATACGTGATCTAGCACGTTAGGTTAAGTTATACTCGTAGTTAGGTAGGTTTTCACTTTTTACAATTCAAATAAAACACACACCACAAAGGGGTATTCTGTATCAGTAAAAGAGACTCATTCTCTGAGTAATATTCGTTTTTAATGTATTTAGCTTGCCATCTCGGCTAGAAATTGGATATTGGATAGTTATACAAAGTGTGCAATTTGCATCAAATTCCATGTTTTAACTTGACAGCACTGTTTATGAATTCAGTGAAGTTATTCGGATGGACAATACCTATCGCATGATTTGCCTCTTAGTTCAGGATATACTCAACATGCAGCGCCAGTAACATTTGATCCAAAAGGCTTTCTTAAGCAGTCTACATTCACTGAAAACGAATGTTATTCGGAGAGTGAACCACTTTTACGTAGGTTACTCATGCGCTGAGTGACCAACGCTTTTGGAAATGTATCCTTGCGAATGAGCAAAGGTTACTCACTTTCTGAGTTAGTTTCGTGTTCTGTGTTTCGACTAGATGGGAGATTGCTATCTCTAGTAATGTTATTCAGATGGACCTATTGTTTACTGGACACAGGGTGACCGGTGAACCGGGAAATCGGGTAAAAGCCGGAATTTCTAAATCACCGGGAGAAGTCCAGGAACTTCGATGATGAACCGGGAAAAAATATATATGTATCCTCTCTTTAGAAAATAGTAATCTTCTCAACTACTACATTTTCCGGATACAATCACTTTGAAGAACTCATTCGATAATTTTGGTGAAAGTTCCAAAGAAGTTTAGAGGAAATTTCAGAATGAATTCTAGAGATAATAAGGTATGTAAGATACAAATTCCAATGGAGTTTTTGGAAGTATTATTATAAAGTTTTGACTACAACGCAAAGTCCATTGTTTGAGTTCAAAGTAGAATTATTAGGTTTTTTTTAACTCTTTATTTGTTCCAAATTCAAATCAAATTACATTTCATTTTAGTCTAGGTGCTCCAGTTACTAAAGTAACTTACCAGCCTTAATTGTTATGATATATATCTAAGTGTTTTTACATTGTTCCTGTCTTGGAAATTCAGTATTTTAAACAGGTTTTTTAAACCTGCATGTCAGTATAACAATTGATAGCTTAAAACTAAAAAACTAAAACTAAATCTTATCTAAGTATAAAGGGAATTAATCGTTGCAATTGAGGATTGTAACGATTTTTGCCGGAAATTATTAATTATTTTGTTGGACATTTGTGCTAAAGTCTCAACATTCGAAATTCTATGTACTTCGGTAGTACTGTACCAGGGAAGCAACTTCAAAATCATCTTCAGAATTTTGTTCTGAATCCTTTGAAGTGCTTTTTTCCTGGTAGTGCAACAACTAGACCATATTGGCACAGCGTAAAGCATGGCCGGTCTAAAAACTTGTTTAAATATTAGAAGTTTATTCGTCAGGCAATGTTTGGATTTCCTGTTTATAAGAGGATACAAACATTTTATATATTTGTTACATTTGGCTTGAATGCCCTCAATGTGATCTTTAAAAGTTAATTTTTGGTCAAGAACTAATCCAAGATATTTCACTTGGTTTGACCAGGAAATTGAAGCTCCGTTCATAGTGACTATGTGACTACTACTAGGTTTCAAAAACGAAGCTCTAGGCTTATGTGGAAATATTATAAGTTGAGTTTTGGAAGCGTTGGGAGAAATCTTCCATTTTTGTAAATAAGAAGAGAAAATATCTAAACTTTTCTGCAGTCTGCTGCAAATAACACGAAGGCTTCTTCCTTTAGCGGAAATGCCTGTGTCATCAGCGAACAAAGATTTGTGGCAACCCTGAGGCAAATCAGAGAGGTCCGAAGTGCTCTCAGAAGGCCCAAGAATGCTACCCTGAGAAACTCCAGCTCTAACAGGTAGTCGATTAGATTTGGAATTTTGATAATTTACCTGCAGAGTTCTGTCAGTTAAATAATTTTAAACTAATTTCATAATATAAAGTGGAAAATTAAACTTTTTCAATTTAACAATCAAACCTTCATGCCAAACACTGTCGAATGCTTTTTCTATGTCTAGAAGAGCAACTCCAGTTGAGTGGCCTTCAGATTTGTTTGAACGAATTAAATTGGTAACTCTTAAGAGTTGATGAGTAGTTGAATGCCCATGGCGAAATCCAAACTGCTCATCTGCAAAAATTGAGTTCGTATTGATGTGAAGCATCATTCTATTCAAAATTATCTTTTCAAAAAGTTTACTTATTGAAGAAAGCAAACTTATTGGACGGTAGCTAGAAGCTTCAGCTGGATTTTTATCCGGCTTCAAAATTGGAACAACTTTTGCATTTTTCCGTTTATCAGGAAAGTATGCCAAATGGAAACATCTGTTAAATAATTTTACCAAGAAAGACAAGGTACTCTCTGGGAGTTTTTTGATGAGGATATAGAAAATTCCATCATCACCTGGAGCTTTCATATTATGAAACTTTTTAGTTATAGACCTTACCTTGTCCAAATCAGTCCCCCAGGAAACATCAAAAATATTTTCCCGAGAGAATATATTCAGAAAATCCCGAGTAACCTGATTCTCAATAGGACTAGTAAGACCCAAACTGAAATTATGGGAACTCTCGAATTGCTTAGCAAGTTTCTGAGCTTTTTCCAAATTTGTGATCAAAATTTTACCACCTTCTTTGAGCGCTGGAATTGGCTTTTGAGGTTTTTTCAAAATTTTTGTGAGTTTCCAAAAGGGTTTGGAACTCGGATCTAATTTAGAAACATTATTTTCAAAAGTTTTGTTCCTCAGGGCAGAGAATCGCTTTTTAATTTGTTTTTGCAAATCCCGCCGGATAACTTTCATGGCAGGATCGCGTGTTCTTTGATATTGTCTCCTACGGACATTTTTAAGACGGATCAATAGCTGAAGATCGTCGTCTATTATTATTGAATCGAATTTAACCTCGCCTTTTTCTTACTGAGGCAGCTCTTGCTTCAACTATAGAAGTAGTCAGAGATTCAAGAGCATAATTAATTTCATCTTTGGTTTGCAAAGGAATGTTTGGATCGGAGTTATATTCCATAAATGTTCGATATTGCTCCCAATCAGCTCTATGGTACTTGAAAGTAGAGCTGTTGGGATTACAAATTATTTCTTGGGATATTTCAAAAGTTACTGGAAGGTGATCAGAACCGAAGTCAGCATGGGTAACCAATTGGCTACAAAGTTGACATGAATCAGTTAAGACCAAATCAATAGTGGAGGGATTTCTTGCAGAAGAAAAGCATGTTGGGCTGTTTGTATATTGAATAGTGCAATAACGTGCAGAACAATCATCAAACAGAATATTACCATTTGAATTGCTTTGAACATTATTCCATGAGCAGCGTTTTGCATTAAAATCACCAATAATGAAGAATTTAGACCTATGACGGGTAAGTTCACCCTTAAGAAAATTCTTTTGCTTGCCTGCGCATTGGAATGGCAAATAGAAACAACAGAAACTCCCAAAGTTTCAAAAACTTTGGTTTCAAATAAAGAAAGAATTTTATGATTGATTCGTCTATGAATAATGATGGCAATGTCACCACAGGGTCCATCAAGACGATCATTTCTATATATCAAATAATTTGCGTCCTTCTTAACCTTATGGTCAGGTTTAAGGAACGTTTCAGTTATAACGGCAATAAGCACGTTATGAACTCTTAAAAAGTTAAATAGCTCGTCTTCATTATCTTTAAGCGATCGAGCATTCCAATTTAAAATATTTAATGCTTTAAAATCCACTACTGAATTTTAAAGTCATGACAATATTATTTGCAAACTTTACCCCAGTTTTAATAGCATCAAACATGGAGTTAGATTTAAGCATATCAGAAATCAGGAATTCGCTTACAAATGCAACATGATTTAAAAGCGTCGTTTAAGCCAGATATTAATTTAACAGTACATTGGGATTCTAAGCTGCTACCTAACATATTACCATCCAAAGCTCTACCAAAAACCGAGCGCATGGCCATAGTTGTATCAGGCGAAGGCATTAGCAAATTATTGGCTGTTCCACCCATCGAAAACTCTACGGGGGCACAACAAGCAGAAGCGGTGTACAATGCAGTCGTCGAATGGGGGCTTGCGGACAGGTATGATCTTAAATCTTGTATGTTCACCTCAGAATTCTGACTATTTTATCGTTTGTTTTCAGAATGAAGTTTACATCTTTTGATACTACTGCATCAAACACCGGTAGAAAAAAGGTGCGTGTCAGTACCTGGACAAATTGTTTAAGAGGCAGCTTATAGGCCTTCCTTGTAGACACCACATACATGAACTGCTACCTGGCAAAGCTTTTAAAATTCTGAAATTTAAAACGTCAAAGTCTCCAAATGTTGAGATTTTTAAGGAATTCCAATCAAAATGGCACATTTTGGAAAAGACTTCATTCCACTCAGGTATGGATGATGATTTTTTTAAAATAGCTATTTCGGAAATAGAAAGATTGGCGTTATTGGAGTTTTATGAAAAATAAATTAGAGAGCAACACCACCGTGGTGATTACCGAGAGGTTCTACAACTTGCCATTTTATATTTGAGTGGGAAAATCGATGAAAAATTACAAATAAGAGCTCCTGGTGTGTTCCACAATGCAAGGTGGATGGCCAAAATCATTTATTCTTTGAAAATGTTTATTCTTCGGCATGAATTTGCTTTACCAGATAAAACTAAAAATCAACTAGCTCGATTTTGTGTGTTCATTGTAAAAAATTATTTGAAAAGTTGGTTTCTTTCTCCGTGTGCTGCGATGGCACCCAACAACGATCTGAACCTGTTAAAAATATTGAAGGAATATGGAACTGTAGATGAAGACGTTGCGAAAGCAGTACATAAAGGAATTTTAACTCACTTGCAATATTTGGACAACAGCCGGAACTGAATAATAAACGAATTCGCTATTAGCTTGATTCAGTTAATTAACGAAAAGTTTTACTCCAAAAATACCTTAATGGTAGCGTTTTTAATGTGTCAGATTTTTTTTGTGTACAACCTTTATTATCACTCAAAGAGCGTAGTGAATATTCAGTGGATTCATTTGTAAACCATATAGCACTTTTATCAAAATTAGATTTCTGTGCACCTACTCGGCATCTCCGAAATGGCTGATCTATTGTTAGGGCTGAAAAGTGAAGAAAAGTGATATTTGGTTGTTGTGTGGTTGGAGTGGAGAGAAAAATATGCGTGGAAGCATCGGGAATGCGCTCCCGGGTGAAGTGATTTGGTGAGTACGTTCCAGTTGAAGATTGTTGACAAGTGTATTTGTGGTGATGCAAATTATGGTTTAGATGACGCATGGCTTCAAACATTTTGTGTATCCAAATAAAACATATTACATACTAAATACGCACAGAGCATCGTCTGCTGACCATTGCCGCGGGTATATCGTGGGAGTCCCAGGTACCCGGTTCAAGCTTTAGTTGGCGGCGGTGGCTCTTCTTGACCTTCTATCCCCTGAGTAGTTAGGGCGTCTATGTGATGTTTTACTGTACCTGTTGTGGACATCTAGTGCATCCTGTTCCCTTAACTTGTTGAGGACACCCTGTCTTGCCTCAAAAGTTACCCTTTTTGAAGTACTAGTCTTCACAACATAAAGGGCACCATTACGGAGCATGAGATTTGATCAAATTATTCGTAGTTCTACTTGTCCAAAGCCCCCGGCTGGGTGAGGGATAGAGGATGACACACACACACACTTGCAATATTTGGACAACAGCCTTATCGGACTATGTCTGTTCGACGAAAATGTAGACCTCCCGGTTAAGAAAAAGGTCATCGAAGCCTTACTTCTATCAGGTAAATGCTTTAATTGATACATTTGCATTTAATTTTCTAATGATTTTTTTTTACAGATACTCATAAAAACATTATAGCCAGATCCATTGATGAATCCAACGATATTTCAACGATTGAACTACACTCGTGTGTACAAGGCAGCAGTGGTATTGAAAACTTATTCAAAGCTCTCCAAATTCCGAAGTCGTTGCTGAATGTCGATATGAAGCAGTGTAGTAGTTCCATCGAGTTTAAAAATGCCAAAAGACGGGTTCAATGTTTTGAAGTAGTTAATGATAATGCAGAGCGTGGTATAGCATTGATTAACACTCCGAATACGATGCCTCCGAAAAACGTGTAACGGCAAGTTTGCAATGGCACAACTTAGCCATTTCTTAATGAATTTCAAAAATTTTGGTACCTTTAGAATGCCTAGGGTTTCTAGATGATTTTTAATGCAATAGAGTCGAAAATAAAGTCGTCTACTTTTTTAAAAAGCGAAAAGAGTTGTTACACGTTTTTTTGAAATGTGTGTTTGTAGGGTTTTGCAAGTGGCGCAAGATCTGTAATTTAGATTAATGGGCACAAATGATCACAATTAGCCAGAATACAGTCATGGTTCCTATAGATGGATCCTGGAGACAACGGGACGGTCCTCGAAAAATTCGGAACATCCGTAAAAATGGTCAATCCATGATCCTGATCCTAGAGCTCTGCGGTTTTTTTGAAAACATTAGGAACTGTGATATAAACAAATATTTGGGGTCGTGACATAAACTGGTACCTGGATGGCCATGGGACCGTCCTCCGGAAGATCCGGAACATCCGTAAAAGTGGACAATCCATGAAACTGATCCTAGAGCTCCGTGTTTTTTTTTAACATTAGGATCTGTGATATAAGAATGAATTTGGGTCATGGACCCAGATGGCCATGGGACCGTCCTTCGGAAGATCCGGAACATCCGTAAAAGTAGTAAATCCACGATCCTGATCCTAGAGCTCCGCATTTTTTATAAACATTAGGAACTGTGATGATAGAAAGAATTTGGGGTTGTGACATAAACATGAACCTGGATGTCCATAGGACCGTCCTCCGGAAGATCCGGAACATCCGTAAAAGTGATCCAGAGGTTTCTTATATCACAGTGGAGGACAGCCTCATGGCCATCCGGATCCATGCTTAAATCACAGTTCCAAGAGTTTTCGAAAAAAAAACCACGGTTTTTTCACAGTTACATCGATGATCCACTTTAACGGATGATCAGGATCTTCTGGAGGACGTTCCAATAGCCATCCAGGTTCATGTTGATGTCTCGACCCTAAATTCTTTCATATATCACAGTTAGAAGTGTTTTCGACAAAACTACGGAGCTCTAGAAACAGTATCATGGATGGACCATTTTTACGGATTTTCCGGACGACTGTCCCATGGTCATTCGGTTCCATGTTTATGTTAAGACTCCAAATTCATTCTAATATCACAGTTCCACGGTTTTTCGTTCTTGGGTCAATTTTATGGCTTGCAATCGGGCTAAGGCCTTGTTGTCCTCTGCTGTCCGAAGAAGTCGTATCAACACTACTCGATCCATGGCCAGACTTTGCCAGCCTCGTAGTCTGCGAAGGGTCCACAGGTCGCCTTCTACTTGGTCGATCCACCTTGCCCACTGCGCGCCTCTTCTTCTTGTTCCTGTTGGGTCGCTTTCGAGAACCATTTTCACTGCGTCGTCGTGCGACATTCTTACGACATACCCAGCCTACCGTAGTCGCCCAATTTTTGCAATGTGAACGATGGATGGTTCTCCCAACAGCTGGTGCAATTCTTGGTTCATTAGCTTCCTCCACGTTCCGTCATCCAAGGGCGCGTTTGTCCTCCACGAGCATAGTTACGGTCTCGTGGCAGTAGACGACCACCGGTCTAATCAGCGTCTTTTAGATAGTCAAATTCGTGGCGAATTTTATTCGACCGGAGCGTCCTCCGGAGTCCAAAATAGGCACGATTCCCTGCCATAATGCGTCTTTGAAATTCTCTGCTGGTATCATTTTCGACGGTCACCAGTGAGCCCAAATACACGAACTCATCGACCACCTCGATTTCGTCACCGTCAATCTGAACTCGGGGTGGGAGGCTAACATTGTCTTCCCTAGAACCTCTTCCTTTCATGTATTTTGTGTTTAATGCGTTGATGGTAAGTCCAATCCACCTAGCTTCAGCCTTCAGTCTGATGTACGTTTCCGCCTTCGTCTCAAAGTTCCACAAACACCTTGCTTCACTCCTCCGGTAATATCCCCTCCTCCGAAATCTTGGCAATTACCCAGTGCCGCGCTAGCCAGTGCTTCACCACCGTCTTTTAATAGCTCACTTGGTTGTTGATCTACACCAGTTGCTTTGTTGTTCTTCAGTCGACCGATCTCCTCCTCAACTTCTTGAAGATCAGGGGCCAGTAGCCTGTCGTCTCCTGCACGTGCTCCAAGGTCTGTTGCCGTGCCACCTTCGTTTTCTGCTGCATCACCGTTGAGGTGCTCGTCATAGTAATGCTTCCACCTCTCAATTTTATGGAGTGATCATTTTACGGATGTTGTTGATCTTCCGGACGACGGTCCCATGGCTATCTAGGTACATTTTAAGTCACGATCACAAATTCATTCTTATATCACAGCTCCTAATGTTTTTGGAAAAAACTGCGGAGATCAAGGATCAGTTTCATTGATTAACCTCTTTTACGGATGTTCTGGACTTACCAGAGGATGGCCCCATGGCCATTTGGGTCCATGTTTATGTCATGACCCCAACATATTTCTTATATCGCAGTTCCACATGCTTTCGAAAAAACCGTAGAACTCTAGGATCAGTTTCGAGGGTTGACCATTTTTAAAGATGTTCTAGATCTTGCGGAGGACGGTCCCATGGCCTTCTGGGTACATGTTTATGTCACGACTGCAAATTAATTTATATATGACAGTTCCAAGTGTTTTCGAAAAAAAAAACCGTGGAGCTCTAGGATCAGTTCCATACATTGACCATTTTTACGGATTTTTCGGATCTTCCGGAGGACGTTCCGATGGCCATCTGGGTCCATGATAATGTCACGATCCCAAAATCATTCTAATATCACAGTTCCTAACGTTTTCAAGAAAACCACGGAGCTCTCGGATCAGTTTCGTTAATTTTCCACTTTCACGAATGTTCCGGATCTTTCGGAGGACGGTCCCATGGACATCCAGGATCATGTTTATGTCACAAACCTAAATTCATTCTATCATCACAGTTTTTAATGTTTTCAAGAAAACCACGGAGCTCTAGGATCAGGATCGTAGATATACCACTTTTACGGATGTTCCGGATCTTCCGGAGGACGATCCTATGGACGTTCAGGTTCATGTTTATGTCACAACCCCAAATTATTTCTATCATCACAGTTCCTAATATTTATAAAAAATCAGGATCGTGGATTTACCACTTTCGCGGATGTTCCTGATCTTCCACTGGACGGTCCGATGGCCATCTTGGTCCATGACCCAAATTCATTCTTATATCATAGGACCTAATATTTAAAAAACGCGTAGCTCTAGGAACAGTTTCATGGATTGATCACTTTTACGGATGTTCCGGATCTTCCGGAGGACGGTCCTATGGACATCCAGGTTCATGTTTATGTCACACCCCAAATTCTTTCTATCATCACAGTTCCTAATGTTTAAAAAAACGCGGAGCTCTAGGATCAGTTTCATGGATTGTCCACTTTTACGGATGTTCCGGATCTTCCGGAGGACGGTCTCATGGCCATCAAGGTCCTAACCCAAATTCATTCTTATATCATAGATCCTAATGTTAAAAAAAAACACGGAGTTCTAGGATCAGTTTCATGGATTGTCCACTTTTACGGATGTTCCGGATCTTCCGGAGGACGGTCCCATGGCCATCCAGGTACATGTTTATGTCACGACCCCAAATATTTGTTTATATCACAGTTCCTAATGTTTTCAAAAAAACCGCAGAGCTCTAGGATCAGTTTCATGGATTGATCACTTTTACGGATGTTCCGGATCTTCCGGAGGACGGTCCTATGGACATCCAGGTTCATGTTTATGTCACAACCCCAAATTCTTTCTATCATCACAGTTCCTAATGTTTATAAAAAATGCGGAGCTCTAGGATCAGGATCGTGGATTTACTACTTTTACGGATGTTCCGGATCTTCCGAAGGACGGTCCCATGGCCATCTGGGTCCATGACCCAAATTCATTCTTATATCACAGATCCTAATGTTAAAAAAAACACGGAGCTCTAGGATCAGTTTCATGGATTGTCCACTTTTACGGATGTTCCGGATCTTCCGGAGGACGGTCCCATGGCCATCCAGGTACCAGTTTATGTCACGACCCCAAATATTTGTTTATATCACAGTTCCTAATGTTTTCAAAAAAACCGCAGAGCTCTAGGATCAGGATCATGGATTGACCATTTTTACGGATGTTCCGAATTTTTCGAGGACCGTCCCGTTGTCTCCAGGATCCATATATAGGAACCATGACTGTATTCTGGCTAATTGTGATCATTTGTGCCCATTAATCTAAATTACAGATCTTGCGCCACTTGCAAAACCCTACAAACACACATTTCAAAAAAACGTGTAACAACTCTTTTCGCTTTTTAAAAAAGTAGACGACTTTATTTTCGACTCTATTGCATTAAAAATCATCTAGAAACCCTAGGCATTCTAAAGGTACCAAAATTTTTGAAATTCATTAAGAAATGGCTAAGTTGTGCCATTGCAAACTTGCCGTTACACGTTTTTCGGAGGCTTCGTAGTCGGCGTAAAGTTTTTTACCCACCGTATTCGGAGTGTTAAAATATACAATTCAAAACTATCAACGGATGAAGATCAAAAGCAGTGCATTTTACAATTAGTTGAAGCTCATCGAAAAAATTATAAGAGTACCAGGAAATCTGATTTGGTGTGGCTAATAAGGAAATGTATGGCAAAGTATAAAACAAGTATTTTTTCATCTTTTCAGGCAAATGTTCCTCTTGTGTAAAACTCATGATTCCCAAAAAAAAAACAGATTAACGCAATTCAAGATATTTTTAAAATTGATTTTAGGAATTTCTGATGAAAAGTTGTGGTTTTTCATATATTTTTGAATTTGTTGGCCACCCTAATGAAGAATAATTGGACCACCCTAGTGAATTATTTCGTATTAGATTCTAAATGGTGGTTTAATTCGATATATAAGCAGGTTGGAGACAATTGTGAACAGTTTTAAAAGCCGACGCATAAATTTTCTATATTCCATATACTGCCGCTCTTCGCATGTCGGTCCCATAGTCGTTTTTGTCAAAACTGAGTTTTTCAATGCAAATGGAAGCTAATTACCCATATTTTCATAATACTGGATGAACTCATCAACTTTGTACTGAAAAAGTTTGGAAAGACAGTCACATTGGTTGTCCCATCACATAAGAATCAATGGTACGAAGCAAACTTAAAACGCGATTTTCTCGGCTTGCCGATTTTTACTATGGGACGGACATGCGAAGAGCGGCAGTATAGAACTCATGAAAAAAAATTCTAGGTCCCAGAAAGTCGATTTAAAAAAAAAAAGAATTTTTTCGAGATAACACCAAATCTTGACGCTTCATGCATTTTTAAGACATTTGGCACCAAAAAAAATTTTTTGATTTCCGAAATTTCATGTACCCCTTGGGAGATTTTCGAGAGTGAAAAAAGTCAAACTTTGACGTGTTTGCGCCACCCCTAAATCATGTCCGATTGAGCTCAAATTTTGCATAGGGTCATTTTTCGAGGCAATAAACATTTTGTATATGGTTTATTAGCGAAATTAAAAATTACCATTTTCGCTGGCAGTCTATTGTTCATCACATTCTAGACACACTGGTGGTGTTGCTATTTATGTCAAAGAATCAGTTCAATTCAACCTTCGTACCAACGAAGTTATTGATGGCAACTGGTTCTTGGGCATTACAGTTGGCATGAAGATGGGTAATTATGGTGTTTTGTATCATTCTCCCAGTTCTAGTGACCAGCGTTTTGTTGAAGTTTTAGAGAACTGGCTCGAGACATTCCTTGATTCTAGTAAATTAAATATATTGGGTGGTGATTTTAATATTAATTGGCGTGATAACCATAATTCGAATCATTTGAAGCGTTTAGCTGAGTTTTTTTTAATTTAAAGCAAACGGTAAATGACCACGTTAATTTAAAGCAAACGGTAATTGACCACGTTTATTCCAATTTTGATTCCATTTGTTCAGTTACGGATACTGATTTGAAAATAACCGATCATGATTAATGTCTTAGACCTTGTTAACGATAACGATAATTTTGTAAAATTGAAGTGCTGGAGGAAATATTCGAAGCAAGCTGTTTCGAATCTTGTTGAGAGGAGCCTGGATTTACCATTCGTGGCCGGTAACTTAGATGAATCTACAGCTGTTCTTAATAACGCTTTGAAAACGTGTACCAATCAACTAGTTGAGCAAAAGTTTGTTTCTTTGAAAAACTCGAACAGCTGGTACAATTTGGATCTTTTGCGTCTTAAACGGAAAAGGGACAAATGGTACACAAAGTTTTGAAGATCTAATAATGCCAATCATTGGACTTGGTACACAATCGCGCGTAATAAGTATTCACAATCGATAAAGAAAACTCGCTGTGAATATGTTCAAAGGAAGATTGATCAGCATCAAAACAACAGCAAAGAGTTATGGAAAATTTCGAAATCCCTATTAAAACCTAGAAATTGCAAACCGTGGTCCATAACTTTTAATGGCACATTAGAACAATCAGAACAAGTAATTGCATCTTAGTTTAGTCATTATTTTGTCGAAAGTGTTTGAATTGGTCGATGAACCTGACGAAATAAAACAGCCAGTTAATAGTAGTTGTAGATTTGAAGTTTTTCACCCAATTACATTAGATGAACTTAGAGTTATTTGTTTTTCATTAGGAAAATCGGCTGGAGTAGATAATGTTAATGCTAGAGTTATTCAAGATTGCTTTCATATCATTGGCCACATCTTGCTGGACCTTATTAATGAATCATTGCAAACTGGACATGTGCCACAAATTTGGAAGGAATCCTTAGTGGTCCCTATTCAAAAAGTTGCTGGACCGATTAAAGCCAAAGAGTTTCGTCCCATCAACATGTTGCACACATTAGAGAAAATTTTAGAACTTGTTTTTAAAGGCCAGCTGTTGGAGTATTTAAAAAGTAATAGTTTGTTGATACCAGAACAATCGGGATATCGGGAAGGTCATTCTTGTAAAACCGCGTTGAATTTGGTATTAGCGAAGTGGAAAAATAACTTGGAGTGTTTGGATCTTAAACGCGCTTTTGAAACAATTTCTAGGCCCTTGTTGTTGAGATCAATCAAGCGCTTTGGAATTACGAGTACTGCATATAAATGGTTTGAAAGCTATTTGTCTGGTAGAACTCAACGGACTGCTTTTAATGATTCTGTTTGCAGTCCCGTGGGGAATAACCTTGGAGTGCCACAGGGAAGTGTAGTAGGGCTCCTGTTATTTATTATGTATATTAATGACTTGCGACGTGTTTTACGATTTTGCGACATTAATCTTTTTGCAGATGATACTGTGTTATTCATTGCAGCTAAGGATTTAGATGATGCCGTTTTACACTTGTTTGAAGATTTGCGTTCTCTAAGTAGATGGTTGAAGTATAAGCAGTTGAAATTCAATACAAGTAAAACTAAATTTATGGTAATTTCGCGGAATCGAGTAAATGAGAACGTCTCTGTTGTAATTGATGATGAGACTATTGATCGCGGTCGGGAGATTAAATATTTTGGCGTGATTATTGATGACACACTTAAGTTCAACTCTCACATTGACAATGTCATCAAGAAAATTGCCAAGAAGTATGGAATTCTATGTCGCCTGTAGGACGATTTAACTATTGCCAGTAAAATACAGCTATGCAAATCAATCATCTCTCCTCATCTAGACTGTTGCCCTTCCATTTTTTTCTGGCCAATGCAACACAAATATCGAGATTACAGCGCTTGCAGAATAAAATAATGCGTTTGATTTTGAGATGTAATAGATTCACTTCCTCAACTTTGATGCTAGACGCCTTACAATGGTTGTCGGTGAAGCAAAGAATTGTATATTTGACTATGGTGTTCATTTTTAACGGTTTGCTGCCTCGATATTTGTGTGATCGAATTGAAAGAGGAAGTGACTTCCATAGATATAATACTAGACACGCGGTTAAAATAAGAACACCACATTTTTTGACTTGTGCTTCACAAAATTCATTAGATTATTAAGGAATAAATGTTTTCAATTCGATGCCTAGACATATCAAACGTTCAGCAACACTTACAGAATTAAAAAGACACTGCATTTCACACGTTGAAACTGTCTTTTGAACAGTTATCCAGTTATTTTTTTATTGACATTTGACAAATTATGTATCTTGACGAAGTTATCTCTAACGGATTATTTTATATGGATAGCTGTCATAACGATTTTTTTTAATAATTATTGTAGCACTGCAAAACCTATTTATGTTCGCCTCGATGGTGATGATGGAAGTAAAAATAAGTAGTCTATACAAGTTTGAGCCTCGCGCGCGTATTACGGATATAGAGGACTGAATTTAACATTTGATTAAAAAAAAAATGCAATTTTGAAGCTTATTTGGAAGATACCTTGAGCTAGCAGTAAGTTTTCTGGCAAATGTTGGGGGTTCGTGAGCATTCCTGACATTGCTGAAAATTATGATAGCATCAGATTGCGGGGTTACTAGTGTAATAGGATGCTTTGTTGATTGTTCATTAACTCTTGATTGCTTGTAATACTTATGAATATTTTAGGTGGACAAAAAGGCGAGCTAAGAGATGGACGCCTGAGTTTTTCCACATTTATATCGCTGTGAAGCAACTGTATTTATATCTGTAACTGAAACCAGTTTGATTTTGTTTGCTAACCTGGTTAAAATGCCATATTTAATTATCTTAAAGATAAATCGTCCAGCTCAAATCTTTGTAGGGGTAAGAGGTGGGACCATCATCTCATACGGGGGGTGGTGAGAGTCAACGGGTAGCAACGGAGCTGAGCAGCTATTCACATTAGCCTCACATTGAACTATTATGGGATTATAGGCAGTATACCCCCCTTTTAGCAAAAATGTCCACTACTCAAATAAAGTACTCAAAAAATTAAGAAACATTTTAGAAGACATCAAAATGCTACACTTAATAGTTTCATCGCTAATGACCATGTCCTACATTTTTTTGATTTCATCCCACGTGGGTGGCATTGGTTTTCAGTACAAAAAACAAGATCGACGTAAAACAAATCAAGGAAAAAAAGCACCCTATTTCCAAAATCCCACATTTTATTAGTCTTCAACACAAAAATGAAACGTTTGTCGCTAGAAGGTCAACCGCGTTTCATTTTTTTGTAGGCGAACCAATTTTACGAAAACACTTCGGGAATCCCCCAATTCAAGGACGAGAAACGCTAAAAGCTAGCTTCAAAAACTGTTAGCCTCCGGTTTCTTCTTCATCTCATTCTTCCTTTGCAATCGCCGTTCTATTGAAACGTTATCAGTATAGTAAGTTTACTTTTATTACTCATGTTCTACAATGTATCGATCCGCTAGGTAAAGGTGCAATCAATCTTATCAGTCTTCATTTGATTACAATACACATCAAGTGCTACCAACTGTACATCATACCAATTAAAGTACATACCGTAAAGCCCCTGCAATCCGGCGCCGGTGTGACATCGACCACAGCCCTTCCAGCGGATTCCGTCAATCCAGTCGTACTGACCGTTTCGGTTGCATTCTCCGATCCTTGGGCATCCAGTTCGAATGTTTCCAGCAAACCAATCCTAACGGAAGCACTATCGGGAATGTGTTCTTCCCCGGGTCCATCAGTAGTTACGCTCGCACTATCGATCACTTCAAGCACATCCTCCACCGATGGCATTGCCAAGGGATTGTCCAAAGCAGCACCGTAATCATCGTCATCTTCCGGATAGGAGCCGTCCTCAATCGGATCCAACACTTCATCATCACTGGAAATGTTCAAAACCGGTTTGCCCACCGATTCCACACTGCTGCTATAATCGTAATCTAAGTCACTGCCACTGCCTTCCGAAACCTCCGAAACTGCTCCGGTTCCTGCCATCAACAGCACAAACACCAGTCCAGTCACCACCGATGGCATCATTCTCCGTGTAATCATTCCGAAATATGTTGCAATTCGACTTTTCGCTATTTGCTTACTTTTTTTTTCGCACAATTTACCACGCGTTTTCAGGTTGATACTTTTATTTACACGACCGCCCGGGTGCACGATAACGCGAAATATGACGTCTCAGTGATTCACATTTTCTCCAGATCATTTATTAGTCTCACTGGTTAGGAATGCAGCGGAACCGTACAGACACCGCAGACGGTTCAGTTCTTATCACGCCACACCGAAAGTAAAAACGTAATGTAACACGTAGTAGCCGCACGCCCTAGGAATTCTCCTAGGAAGGTTATGAAGTCACACTTGTAAGACGTTTGTCCAACCGGTGATGTAATTCACTGTACACTCGTTATTGACAATCCTACCAATAGCTATCTTTGAGGGGGTGCCAAATTGGTAATTGATTAAATTTGGAATAAAGTTAGCCGCGTGCGCGAAAAAGCAGTCGACCGGTCCGAAACTGAATGCTATCTGAGAATGCGGGGTTCTGTCGGGTGGCTCCTTGGTGTGGGCTATTATTGCGTGTGACTACTTCATAAGTATGCTTGACGGGGGTTACCTGCACACCATTGTATTGATATGATGTCTCTCAGGGCTTATCAGTACTCAAAGATAAAAAGCCCGGCCCGAAAACTGCAGGTGAGGGTTCGGATGGCACCGCCGAAGGGACAGCTTCGGTTGCCGATATGTCCCGGTTACTTGCTTGGTTTTCTAATCAATGAACAAATTCGGCTTTTGTTGCCTCTCTATTTGTGTCGAAAAGATTAGAACTAAGACTTGTAGATCATTCGAACTATTTACGGCGGGAAGTATTTAAAGCGATGGTTAAAGGTGAACGTCGTCTGGCGACCACAGAGACAGTTTTTAGACCGATAGCTAGAGCTTAATTTCCAGTAGACATTCATTTACTTATCAGCAGAGCAAGTGCAGATTGAATCAAAAAGTGTAACGTTTTGACACTCAGAAAGCGATCCATTCCACATGGGTTTTCTATGCGCACACACACCATCAAAGCATGTAGCTAATGAAATTTTTTTAAGGTGCAATTTACTGTGTTGCATTTGTTGATAAATCAAAGCCCAGTTTTTTTTTATCGATGCATCACTTTAGATTACAAAAGACTTGCGTCATTTTGTGCAAATATAATGTGTAATAGCAAAAGGAATTTAATGACGATAGCTTTTTGCAATATGAAATGATGCGTCGAAGGAAACGGGGTTTCGCACCAGTTACGCAAACTTGGGTTAAGTAAGCGTTTTTTAAGAAGAAGTTCGGATTAAAACAACCTTCTTGATAGATGGTCCAACTAGAACTGATTTATTTATCTCTATCATCCACCATGAACCCATAATGTTTACGTCTACATATTGAAAGGAATTCACAGTCCAAACCAAACACTTGCAATCGTTGCGATATGTTGTCATTCCTGGAATCGGGTGATGTTGATAGTGCTGGAACTGGATGGTTGAGACCAAGGTGACTACATATAAGTGTTCTAATATGTCAAATTCATGATTCAGCCATGTTGGATTAATTGTATGGGACAGCGACCGAGTTGGTTTACAATTTGCTCTAAAACCGCACTACCCCTCACGAGAATCTGTGGGGCGCCCTGAGACGCAACCTCATCGAAGCGCAGTATGAGGCTTTCACGTGCAGAGTTCTGCATAACGGAGCCTTGTCCGACCCTATCCGGGTAGTCGCTGGTGTGAGACAAGGATGTATACTATCACCGCTACTGTTTCTCATCGTAATCGACGAGATCATGGTAAGTGCAATTGACCGTGTACCGAACCGTGGGCTGCTTTGGCAGCCATCACCATGGAGCATCTCAATGACTTCGATTTGGCAGATGAGGTTGCTCTACTACCACAACGGCGTTCTGATATGCAGAGTAAGCTCAATGACCTAGCCGAACGCTCCTCTGCGGCGGGTCTCACCATCAACGTCAACAAGACCAAATCGTTGGATATCAACACAGGCAACCCTTCCAACTTTACGGTAGCGGGGCAAGCAGTGGAGAAGGTCAAAAGTTTCCAATATCTTAGCAGCCAATTAGCGTCGGACGGCGGGACCAAGAGCGACATAGGTGCACGTATCAAGAAGGCTAGGGCTGCCTTTGCGAGTTTACGAAACGTATGGAGATCCAACCAGATAAGTCAACGCACCAAAATCCGAATTTTTAACTCGAACGTGAAATCTGTGTTGTTATACGCCAGCGAGATGGAGTGCACTCAAAAGCTGCAGGTCTTCATCAACCGATGCCTGCGGTATATAATTCGTGCCTGGTGGCCTCACAACTGGATCTCGGCATCCATCGTCGATGTCATCAGAAGCCGATAGCAACAGAAATTCGAGAGCGAAAGTGGAGGTGGGTCGGCCACACACTTCGACGGGGCGGAAACGAAATCTGCAAGTAAGCGCTGGATTGAAATCCGGCAGGACATCGCAGCAGAGGCAGACCCAGGGGCTCATGGCGGCGGAGCCTCAATAAGGAAATTAAGCAAGTCGATAGGAATCTGACCTGGGCCCAGGTCAAGGCAAAAGCGAGCAGCCACCCAGGATGGGCCTTTGCACCGCTGGTGGTGCACAGGACCCTTAAGTAAGTAAGTAAGTAAGTATGACTTTGTTCATTGTGGAGTTGATGATGCGAAGATCCTCAGCATCCGGAGTTCCTGCTATCCATTTGAAAAGAGTTCCAATGCTATCCCAGCGTTTCCTACGCTTTTGTACTAGACTAAGTTTTGAAAAAGTATGCAGTAATCTATACAACTGGCTATTATAAGCCTTTAAATTAACTAAATTATTAAAAGAATCTATTATATTTTCCAATTGATCAAATTCAACAGGCTGCATAATTCTGATGAACCCTAATTTGACGTTAGCTTCGCCTAAAGAAACTATAGCAAGTGGATTGCTATTAAGATTACGTATTTGTATCATCGAACTATCTGCTTGTAGTAATAATCTGCAATAAAGGATAAATAAAAAACAACCAAGAATTAATTATTTTTAAATAATTTTCTTAAATTTGCTTTATGGATTTTTCTTGCATTCTCATATATTATAATAGTTGAATGATTCTCAATTATTTAGATTTTTTTGAAACGAGGTTCTCTTTTCGAAATTGTATTAACTTTTTCATACACAAAACTGCTAATTGGAAAATCTTTATAATTTGGATCTACTATTTTTCTATTTTTATTTTCGATTTTTTTTTATTACTCTATACAAATTTTGTTGCATTTGTCTTGAAAAGTCTATCATATTTAAATTTTCCACGTTGGTCCCTGTATAGACATTTTTTGGCGTGTCATTTATAAAAGAATTAATGGAATTGTAGTATTTATGTACTACTAACTGTGCTACTTCAATTACTGATATATCAGGTACATGACTTCTTGTACATCTTATTATTTCTCTAATAGTAGAATGAACACGTTCAATTCGTCCGTTAGTTTCTGAATGATTAACTGGTGTTTTAAAAATCTGTATGCCTAAATTTTTTATTTGTTGTTCAATAATTTCAGAAGCGAAAGTTCGTTCATTATACATAACAATCATAGCCGGTATTTCCCAATCGTATAATAAATCCATTAGTGGTTGTTGAACATCTAGAATAGACCTTGATTTTATTGCTTTAATTTTGACGAATTTTGACAACTTATCAATAGAAGATATGAATATATTGTTTTGATTGTATGCGAATATATCAATATGTATAATTTCTCCTGGATATTGTGGAGTTGGTGTTTTTACAGGTAATTCTTTTTGTGGTTTTCTATCGTGCTTTTCAATTTTACAAATTTCACATGTATTTATTTTGTTTTCTTATGCATTTTAGGAAAATAACATAATCTAATTAACTGTCGAATATTTTCTTTAACATTTCGATGTGCAAGTGAATGTATATCTTGTATGTTTTGAATTTGATCATTTTCATTAGTAATATCTTCAACAATTTTTTGAGAAAATCTAGCTTTTATTCTGTTTGGATCATATGTATCTTTTTATATTTCTTGAATTAATGCCATGACAGGTTCTATTGTTAAAATACCATTTAAAACGTTTGGTAATAAAAAATTATTTTATGGTTCTGTGAATACATGTTTTTTATAACTTCCAAAGATAGCTGAAAAAGTATAAGTAGATCTAGAATCAATTTTAAATATGAGTTGGTTTTTGAAAACATTGATAGGTGATTCTGTTGATGGAATATATGATAGATCATCGTTGTCTGAAGAGTAGAGTGTTGGTGTTAATGAATTTATTTGTGTAAGGACCTCAATCATGTGTATCGTATTATTATTAATTTTGATTCGTGATAAGGCATCTGCAACAGTATTAGAAATACCTTTCTTATAAAAGATTGCATGATCATGCTCCTCGATGTATGCCTTCCATCGCTTTAATTTTGTATTGACATTTTTTGGAGATACTGCATATGTCAATGGCATATGATCAGTTTAAACATGAAATTTTGTCCCTACCTTATAGGGTAGAGAACTACTTCGGCATAAGTGCTTGATAGAAAACATCAAATAAATCCATGATTTCGGCGTTAACAGGTAAATTATGCGTTTGGTAACATACTTTAGTTCAAATGCTACCGAACGAAGTCAATAAGAACGGGTGATATGAATATGTGCACCCAATATTCTCAAAAACAAATGAAACGCAGTCCGCATCGCGCTCTCTTGCCGTGCGGATCTATTTGCTTTTTGCTGAAGGAAGTGTTACTACTACCTAAAGCTACAACAAATTTAAACAGCACTTTTCAGTGCCCAATCTGTAAAATTTCTACCTTGTTCAACTCTTATTCCTCTTCGATCCTTGTTTGGACCCTACCCGAGGGAATCCTTCTTGGATATCGATTTGGAAAATTCCTCTTCGATCCTTCAGATTCTTATAGTAATCTGCTTGCAGTCGATTTGGATAAAAATGGTGCATGGTGCCTAAGCGCAAAAGAAAAGGGCAAACTCTTGATCCCCTTTCTGATGAAATTAATTTGGTTTGCTTGCAGATGATGAGAATGATCCATCATAAAAGAAAAATTCTAGTAAACTTTCCCGGCTTAATGCCAAGAAGAAAAAGGTTCCCCCTATTGTGATAACCACTTCCGATTTCCATGCTCTTCGCATTGAACTATTGAATTTCGTGAAAGTTATGTTTTCACTACAAATTGGACGTCAAGGTGAATGCAGTGTATTGGCTGAAACCTTGTACGGATTTAAATGTCTTCTCAAGAAAGACAGCAGAACGTGTGTTCAAGGTTGTCATGAAAGGACTGCCCAGTGGTGAAACCATAGAGGTAACTCTAAGACTAGAAGGTCCCGAAATAACGTGCTCAACTTTTTGGCTCAGCTCTGGTACTCCCTTCGGTCCCAAGCTAATCGATTCACCCCTCGAAACATAGGAAAAACCAATAACCCCTCATTTTATCTGTCAAACTTTCATAGCGAATCAAAACAAACATTGCGTAGTACTAGAATTTTGACTAGAATGGGGTACGTTGATCGTTTGCTTGGGACCAATAGGCTAGTCAAGTAGTGAGCCAATTTAAAATCGTTAGTTTCGTATTGATTGTTGGTAATACTGTACCAGGCAACCAGAGCTGAGCCAAAAAGTTGAGCACGTTTCTTCGGGACCTTCTGGTCTTAGAGTTACGTCTATGGTATTACCGAGGTACATAGAATTTCGAATGTTTAGACTTTAGAACAAATGTCCAACAAAACAATTGATAATTTCAAGCAAAAATCGTTGCAATCCTCAATTGCAATCATTAATTCCCTTAATACTTAGATAAGATTTAGTTTTAGTTTTTAGTTTTAAGATTTCAATTGATATACTGACATGCAGGTTTAAAAAACTTGTTTAAAATACTGAATTGCCAATGCAGGAACAATGTAAAAACACTTAGATATATATCATAACAATTAGGGCTAGTAATTTACTGTAGTAACTGGAGCACCTAGGTTAAAATGACATGTAATTTATTTTAAATTTGTAAAAAAAAATAAAGAGTTTAAAAAAATGAAGCGCTCCGTAGGCAGAGTTTGGCGTCAAGAAGTAGTGTTAGACTTTTAACAGTATCGCAAAAATTTGTTTCTCTTGCACGTACGCAAAGGTAAATAAATTTGGAAGCCATCAGTAATAACAACATTCCGTTTGGTGCTAAACTACGTTCGATTAAGAAATACTAAGTTAACCCTACACTGACTGTAGTAAGGCCTTTTAAAGAGTAGACATTCGCTTACTACTTTTTAAATTAAAACGTTTAGGTATGACAAGTACACTTTTAAAATGGATTGGATCATACTTGACAGAAAGAGCACAGATGGTCCGCTTTAAAGGAAAAATGTCCTCGTCAGTTAATGTTAACCCGGGAGTTCCACAGGGATCTCATTTAGGTACTTTATTAATCATATTATTTGAGGATATCTTTAACAATTCTGATTTGCTAAATTTTCAAAATGAAATTGATGTTTTCTACAATTGGTGCGTTAAAAGTCTGCTGGATATTAATGTTAAAAAAGGCAATATTCTATCTTATTCCAGAAAACACACTACCATAGATTTTACATGTAGGTACTCTAGGAAACCAGCTGGTTGTAAGGTGCGATCAAATTATATGTTTCCATTAACAAAACCAATACTATCTATATGAATTTCACATAAAATTCGTGTCATTAGTTCTATATGATAAATCACTTAAATTTAATTTGAAATTAATATTTATAAATAAAAATTAATAAATTCAATTATGATATCACATGAAAGTTATGTGAAATTCTAATGAATATTTTTCATTGGATATGTGATTATTTCTTTGTGTATACTTGTACCATAGAGGTAACTCTAAGATCAGAAGGTCCCGAAGAAACGTGCTCAACTTTTTGGCTCAGCTCTGGTACTATCTTCGGTCCCAAGTTAATCGATCCACCCCTCGAAACATAAGAAAATCCACGAACCCCTCATTTTATCTGTCAAACTTTCATAGCAAATCAAAACAAACATTGTGTAGTACTAGAATTTCGACTAGAATGGGGTACGTTAATCGATTTGCTTGGGACCAATAGGCTAGTCAAATAGTGAGCCAATTTAAAATCGTTAGTTTCGTATTGATTGTTGCTTGTACTGTGTTACCTCACTTATAACTAGCAATGGGCGATCTTGGATCGATTAATCGATTTTTTGAATCGATCACAAACAATACAAAAATCGACTGGATCGATCTTTTTCATTCGATTTTTGTTTCGATCCAACAACAAAAATTTCAGTGCATTTGCATTTACATTTTAATACTGACCTGTACCTGGAGTCTCCAGCTCATGTTCGGGCAGTTAAAATTGTGTTTAAGCAGATCTATAATACCGAAAGAGTATACGATGATTGCACACATCTCTATCCTCACCAAAACCAACCGGAGGCCTGTGGGATATTCATGACGAAATGGTAAAGAAAGTTATTAATCTACATATGTACAAACATTCACTTCTTATGGCATATTTCAGGTTCATCAGTCCTCTGCTATTGCAGAACTGGATCACCATGGGGGCATATCTGCAGAATAACAAAATTTCTTGCATCAGATTGTTTTCCCACGTTCTGTGATCCTTTTCGAGCATGGGAGAAAATCCGTAGTGTATATCCCCATGCATACCCCATTGCTCGAGACTATTTATCAAGAATGGTAACAAGTGTTCCGTCAGAGAGACTTTCTTCAAAACTGGTGAAAACTCTCAGAATCGATATCAGCTCAATGCAAAACGAATGGCTCAATTTGCTTTCTTGAGATCCCTCTCGGGGGAGCTTTGGGATATCTGAATTAAGTACTTTCCGTACTTACCTGCTTTTACACTCCGACTATCAATTCGCTTTGTTTCATACGTTAATTTTTCGGTTTTTTAAATCGTCCCTTTAATACCAATAAAACGAATATTATAATCTGTTAAATCACTTACCTAATCAAGTATACTGAGCAAAAACTTCCACATGTCAAATGAAATCAAAATAGTTGTTTACTATATTCTCACGTAGACCATCCGGTAAAGAATTCGATCCGCGGTACATTATGGTTTTGGCTGTTTTTTTTTTTTTTTTTTTTTTTTTTTGTATGGAGTAGGTCCTATTTTCCGCATTAATTCCATCATGACCAGATTTGAATGCAAAGAAATCATGGAGGAGGTTATACTCTCTTATGCAGAAGACAACATGCCTCTTATATGGTATTTACAGCAAGACAACGATCCGAAACACACTTCGAAGATCGAAGTGTGCTCTGCTTCTGTAATGACGTGAAAAATGTCCGAGTGTCAAATTTTAGGCTTCATTTTTTCTGTGATTGATTTTTTCATCGCGTTTTAGCCCGAAACAATGTGCCACTCGATAACATAGTTCTAGAAAAGAACTTTAGTGCAAAGAAAGTACAAGCCAGCGGGTGAAATGCAATTCAAGGTGTTTTTTTTATCAGCATCATTTTCGTCAGAGCTGTTATTAGGCAAGCTGATTGGAGGCGAATTGTGCAAGAGTTTCTTTGAAGATCCGATGGAATGGTTTGATGTGTTGAACTAGAATTAGGAGATGCAACAGTCTTCCATGTTTTTGCTTCACGGACAAACCATCGTTAATTTGGTGAGTTCGTTCCTGTTTATATATTCACCTGTTTCGGTTGCTTCAACTTTGCCTTAGACATCATTTCGAAAAGCCGCTTTTGGGCTGTATTTTGATGAGAAATCAAATGTCAGGCGTGCTATTGTCAAAGGTTGGAAACGAGTGGCTATGGCCAAGTTCCAACTTAGATTTGCCAATTGATTCATTCGGCAAGAGAGTCGTCTTAGCCCTTTTTTCTGGTCTTAGAAGTTTGATGTTTTGTTCTTGAAAGTTCATGTGTTCATGATTTGCCTGAAGAATTTTTGAACTAGTTTGGAAATAACCCGGAAAAGTCTTAGAAGTGCAGTAGTGCAGCAGAACAGTAAGAGTACACAATTATAAAACTGGCTGAGATCTTCCCTTTATTTTCATTTATATGTTCTTATATTTTTTAATATATTTTCTTTCTACTACTCTCTACTGAAATCTAGTTCTCACCTGTTCGTGTTCAGTGTTGGAAAATTTTGCGAGGTTTATGAAGCACACAAAAGTAAAAGTTCGCGAGTCATTGGCCCTTATTACCGATGTCACTTCACGGTGAAGTGACAACTTGTCACTCACAGTGAAGTGATTCCCATTTGATTTACATGACAATCACTTCACCGTGACATAACTTCGTTTTCACCGTGAAGTGACACCCGAAATATGGGCCATTGTGAGTTTTAGCGAACTTTTCCTGTAGATTGATTAGAGACCCGATTTTTCTCAAGGGAAGATAGAACTAGGGTTCCTTCTTCCATTTCCTTTCTCCTAGGGCCTTCTATTCCATTTTTCTCTTTTCAGAAAGCAAGTAATGGCGCTGTAACCATAAGCCATATGGGCTAGGACAAGAGTTAGTGCTCATGTCCCAACCACTCGAGGAAAATTGAGCATCTCTTTTTTTTTAGATAAGTGCTCCCAACGACCAATCATTTATAAATAACAATACAGCGGAACGTACGGTACGAGATGTCCACGTTTCATCCATATATTGGATTCTGAAGCATCGTGTTTTAATCTTTGATTTTAGAGATGATTAGAGACAACGATCCGAAACACACTTCTAAGTATGTTAAGGAATGGTTTCGTGCAAACAAAGTGTCGGTTATTTCATGGCCTAGTTAATCTCCTGACATGAACCCCATCGAAAATTTATGGAACGAGCTTAAAAGAAAGTTAACTGGACAATCATTTTTAAATACGGATCAACTATGGACCACAGTTCAAAAAGAGTGGTATGCTATACCAAAGGAAACTTATCAGTGATTAATTGAGTCAATGCCAAGAAGATTGAACAAGGTTCTACCTAACAATGGAGGGCACAGCGGTTACTAAGCGTCATTAGTCTAATAAAACTTATACCATTATTTTCAAGCTTCTATACTATAGTTTTATGCAACACACCTATTTCACTTACCAGGCATATTTTATATTTGATCCTAATGAGTGAGTCATTTAATGTTTTAAATTTGAGTTTTCTCTTGCAATTACTTAATTTCTATTACACTATCAAATGCATAACCTTAAAGTTGAATAAAATGAAGTTAAATGAACATAACCTAAAATTTCGCATTTATTTTGCCTACACCTATTTTAATAACTAGCATTAATGTATATTACACTCATAACATTTACTGCGTACGTACTACACCATTTATTTCTATATGATATCAATCATCACACTAAATGACTTAGTGTGTGACTCAAAAGGCACAGGGTCTTTATAGTTTCACTGATTTATATTAATTGATACCAATATTGTTTTATTTGATAACATTTTGGGAGTTGCTGAACAGGTAGATTGAGGTTAGGGCTACGCCACTGAAATGACTATTATAGGTGAAATGTCATAACAAGATAGCTTATGTAACATAATATCAACTCTTGGCTTAATTTACACCAACTTTCGTTATATTCGAAACATTTTGTGCTATTTTGAAAAATGAATCGATTCAAAATGATTGATTAAATCGGTGAATCGATTATTTTCAAAAAAAAAATTAATCGATTCACTAAGATCGAATCTTGCGTCAAGATCGCCCAACGCTACATAATGAATATACGTTGTATACGAGTACTCCGAAAATAACGTAAAGTTCGTCTAATTTTACATTGCAAAGTCTATACGTTGTATTCGGAGTCATACGTTGTATCAGGGGTACTCGTACACAACGTATATTCGTTGTAAGTCAGGTAACACAGTAGAATAACTAAATTTTTCGTCGATTTGTGTCATATTCGAAAAGATTTATGAGGCTCGGAAAATTTTACTCAGTCTACAAGTAAATTACGTTTTCTAGAGCTTGAGTAATTTAAACTTAAATTTGAGTCGATCTTATATGCCAGCAGCAGGGAAACGAGCACATCTTAGTGAGGGATTCAACTTTCTAACACCTAAATATGGAGAAATCGACAAGCAAAAGAGCAATTTATAAGCTTATTAATACGATTCTAAGCACTTCGTGCTCAAAACGTGTTGATGAATCAGGATCAGGATTTCTGAAACAATTCAGATAGGAAGGAATATCGATATAAAGATCATAGAGAAATTGAGAGTACTGTACAACGTAACCGATAAATTGGCGCTAAACACTGTTGTAACGATTTTACACATACAGTTTTAAAATAAGATATATCACGTAACATATTCATTACATTTTGCAAAATAATTACACGCTTGAGGGAGGAAAACTTGGCTAAATATAACACAATTTGCTGAAACCAACCTTTTTGCCTTTCTCGTACTCCAAGGTGTACCGAAAGGCTATGATATCACTTGAAAAACACAATTTCGTTCCAAGACCTGGAGAGAAGAATGGCATATACCAGTAGACTCATCTCAACTGTATGTGTGTATATATGTATGTATGTTTGTAAGTTCGTATGAAAGAAACTCACTCAATTTTCACAGAGGTGGCTGGACCAATTTGAGTGGAACAAGTTCCAGAAGATCAATTTCAACTTCCCATAGATCGTTATTGATTCTTTTCCCGATTGGAATTAGGGTTCCGAAGATATGAACAAAAATGTGAATTCCAGAGGAATTCACAAAAGATTGATATATCAAAAACTCATCATGCGACACCTCAAATCACATTAGAATTTTACTTTAAGAACAATGGTAGACATATTCAGACCCAATGATCACAATGGCCTCTTTCAGATGTACCGGGTACCCCCGGGAAGTGGACAGATTCTAATATGCGCCGAAATGCATCGTGCGATATCTCAAATCACATGGAACTTAACATAATGATTATTGCAAGTATTTATATTAGTTTTCCTTAACTATAGCTTACCTGATCCTTTGAAAAAGTTCGGGTTCCTCTCGGGTTCCCTTTGATTTTTCACGATTTTTTTTTCCACATTTTTACGACTCTTATTCAAAACGGCGAAAATGGCTACTTTTTACAGCACTAAAACCATAGAGGTAACTCTAAGACCAGAAGGTTCCAAAAAAACGTGCTCAACTTTTAGGCTCAGCTCTGGTTCTATCTTCGGTCCCAAGCTAACCGATGCACCCCTCGAAACATAAGAAAATCCACGAACCCCCCCCCCCCCTGTCTGCGGAAAGTGCTCGAAGTCTATTCGTGGCATTGAGTTTGCGAAGTGTGCAGGCTTTTGTGAGCATATGTATCACTACGCTTGCTGTGGACTGACAAGGCAAACCCACGACACTATTCTGGCACACACCATTTAGATATGCAGTGAGTGTAAAACTACCGTCAACAACCGCTCGCTGAAGGAAATTTGCTCCAACGATGATGGTATCACGGCTATCGATGACCTCAAACAGCAGATGCACGAGCTGAATGGAAACGTCCAGTCATTGTCCGACACCGTGTTCGCTTATGTCAACAACTCGAAGTCTGGATTTCAAAAGTTTGATCGTCAACTGGAAGATACCAACAACAAAATTGAAATGTTCTTGGAGAAAGCCGGAATTGTGGAAGATGCAGCCAGTCACCAGAGAAAACAACAACATCAGAAACATCGAACCGGGGAAGCAACGTTCGCCGAGCAAGGGGCTGCGGATATCAATATCGACGGTCTGACTGCTCCACGTTTACTACCCGAGGAATCCACATCGCTGTTCTGGCTGGTTTTACCCACAAGTGTCCGTTGAGGATATCCAAAAAGTGGTGGAAGGCTGTTTGAATATGAGCGACACTGTGAAAGCGGTGAAATTGGTGCCCAAGGATAAGGACCTCTCTAGGGTAACGTTTATCTCCTTCAAAATTGGATTACCGCTCGATTTCAAAGACACTGCATTGCTACCCGAAACCTGGCCAAAAGGAATTCGATTTCGAGAGTTCGAGGATTATTCAAAAAACCGGCAATCATCATCCATTCAATAACCACCTTACATGACGTACGACCACCGGGCCCCCAGTCCAGTTAAGTTAATGTATTGTTCTATTTCACAAAAAACTAAAGGAATGTTGTTTCAGAATAGCCACACCCAGCCAGGTTCCGGGCTGACGTTCTACTACCAGAACGTTCGGGGGCTGCGTAGCAAAATCGAGGACTTCTTGACTGCCGTCTCTGCTTCTCCATACGACGTTGTAGTTCTGACCGAAACTTGGCTCGACGATGTTATTCCATCCCGGATGCTGTTTGGTGACAACTTCGTGGTATACCGAGGTGACCGCACTGCACTTACTAGCAACAAGAAACGGTCCGGTGAAGCCCTCATTGCGGTTAGAAAAAAACATCCCGTCGTCGGTTTTCCCGGTAAATGAGCATCAAATGGAGCATGCCTGGGTCAGTGTTTGTACAGAAAATTGCAAGATAATTGTTGGTGCCGTATACATACCCCCGGACAAATCTAGCGATGTGCAAGTTGTTAAGCGTCACACTGCCTGTTTGGACTATGTTACATCTACACTGAACACGGATGATATAATCTTTGTTTTCGGTGACTATAACATGCCAGGACTAAAATGGAGCAATTTGGCAGCGGCGTTTCTCACGGTTGACGTTAACAAATCGTGCATCACTCGATCAGGTGCAGCGTTGCTCGACGGTATAAACTCGGCAACATATTGGACCTATCGTTTGTCAGTGAAACACTTGACGGTGCCTTTTCCATTGACAGTGTAGACGACCCGCTCGTTGCTATCGATGTTTGCCATCCCCCGTTCGTAGTCACCTTGAATGACAGCTTTTCCATGCGTTTCGAAAATGACGACTTCGACTACCAGGCCTACAACTTTGCTAAAGCTGACTTCCTACGATTGTTGACGTTATTGAGTGAGGTTGATTGGTCGCCTGTCAGGAGCTGTTTGGATATCGACACAGCCGTTCACTTTTTTGCCGTTTCTGTCCGCCAAGCAATAGATCAATGTGTACCACTACATCGCTCACCAATGATGCCCCCGTGGTCAAACAAGGAACTGAAAAGAAGGAAAAAGCATTGCAAACTCACACACAGGACTTACCGCAGATCTCGTTCTCTATCAGACAAACTAGTCTTCCATTCAGCAAGTCGGCGATACAGGAGTTTGAATGGCAAACTCTACCGCAAATACGCCAGTGGAATCGAAAGGAACCTCAAGCGAAATCCTAAATGTTTCTGGAATTTTGTTAATTCGAAGCGAAAGGAAACTGGTCTTCCAACTTCTACTTAGATCAGAAAGTGGCACACACTAGCTCGGAAAAAAGATTTCAGCAGAAGATTTCATCAAGGCTGTCAAAAAACTGAAGTCGTCGAACAATCCTGGCCCTGATGGAATTCCTGCATGTGTCATAAAAAATGCTCCGTTCAACTACTGGAACCACTGCTGTGCATCTGTAACCTGTCCATGAGCGTGGCCAAGTTTCCAACAGACTGGAAGTCGTCCTTTATGTTTCCTGTTCATAAGAAGGGTAGCAAAACTGATGTCAGCTGTTACCGTGGAATAACGTCCCTCTGTGCTTGCTCAAAATTGCTCGAAATTATCGTCTCCAACTATATGTTCAACAGAACAAAAATTCACATATCTACGAATCAGCATGGGTTTTTCCCCGGAAGAAGTGTAACCACAAACGTCACTGAGTTCACTTCGATCTGTCTTCGAAATATTGGGCAGGGAAAGCAAGTAGATACAATATACACTGACTTGAAAGCTGCATTTGACCGGGTCAACCACTCCATTCTTCTGGCTAAACTACGCAAGATGGGCTCATCTGCCAATTTCGTTCAATGGCTTGAATCATATCTCTGCAACAGGACTCTTGCAGTAAAGATTGGATCTTCAACTTCTGACTGGTTCTGCAATACCTCCGGTGTACCTCAAGGAAGTAACTTGGGACCGTTGCTATTTTCGCTGTACATCAATGACGCAACTGTGCTTCTGGAAAATGGATGTTACTTTATTTATGCTGATGATACAAAAATCTATGTGATCGTTGAAAACGAAGACGACTGTCTGCGACTCCAGGAGGCACTGGACAAGTTTGCATTGTGGTGTCGTGCCAACAATATGACCCTCAGCGTACCTAAATGCCACGTCATTACCCAAGTAGCATTTCTTGTTTTATTGCACTCTATTAGTGGTTATTGAGATCAATTTCATAAAACCGCCAATAAAATTAATAGCTCCAGCACAACCTTTTGATAACCGCTATAAGATCGTCATACAGCTTAGTGGACCACTCTTGATAAGGTTTATAAAGCATGTTTGAGAATCACAATAAAGCTGTCTTAAAACCTTTTGTCAGGAAGCCTCATACTCTACAAAAGGTTCTCATTGCCTCTATAAGAGTAATATTTTATCCAAGCAGTTTTATTACGCTTTGGTGAAAATCAGTTATAAAGCCAATTTAATTTGTATTGGCTTCAAAGCAACCGCCATAAATTAGCTTGTTGTTGTTCTGTTCTGCTGAATCTTTTTTTCCAAATGGAAATCTTTAGCGGTAAAAATAGGTTTGAGTGTTGGTGTCAAGATCACCATGCAATCAATTTTGTTTCATGGCGACATTAGTGAAAATCCTAAAGAAAATATATTACTTTTTAGAAGGTCCAAAACATATGCGCTTGAAATGTTATCGTGTATATTGAGATAATATGAGCGTTAAATAAATGCGCCTCCAAAATAATTCAAGTTAACAAAAAACATTGTTTCAGAAATCAAATGAATTTTAAGGAATCACCTTAATTTTACAGAAAATATATCTCAATACATAAATTCATACCAATGCACACTGGAATTCATTTCGGATCTCTTATTTAGCCATTATTTTATTGAAATTTCTTGGATTTTATTCCAAGGCTAATGGCATTTTCATAATGACAATATGGCGACAGAGGACAGCAGGCAAGAAAAACACCAAGCGCAATTTCTTAAAATGTCTAATGCTTACATTGCACACTGGGTCACAAATCCAACCTAGCGGAGCAAAATTAATAACTCAGAAACGAAACATTTCCGTGACTTTTTGTCTTCGGCAAAATTTCTCGTCATAATAATGACCATCTATTGACATAAATAAATAGTTCAAAACTCTTCCGCAAAGATGGTGCCACAATCTAACTTCTTTCTCTGACGTTTTGGAGACTTGATGTCTTGGGCAAAGTTGTTTATCTTGACAAAATGAACAGCTCTTTCAAAGACGTTAAATTTCCACTGTCTACTGGTTCCAAGTTATATGGATGGTACATTAACCTTTATGAAAAGTTATGCGTGATTTCAACCTTTTTGCCCTAGGACTGTCACTATTCCATGTATTTCGACCAAGATTCGACCGTGTCACCCCATGTATATGCGAGCGAGAACGGAAGAATCATGGAGATTGCTGACGTTTTTCTTACGCACACTACGTCGAAATGTTTTCATGCTCATGCTAACAATTTTGTTGATTTTCTTTGCGCTCCGCTTGGAAGTACCGGATGGTTTTGATTCTTTTCTATGTTGTAAAAATAAACCACCTATTTACATTTCTGACAAGTTGCAACTGAATGCTTATAATTGTTTTAAAATAACTGTTTCATGGCCAACTAGTTTTATTGCGCTTACTTATAAAGCAACGAAAGGATTTATTTGTGGGTTTTATAAGGGCAATTCATATTACTTTTTCGTATACTTCAAAGCAATCATAAAACCTTTCATAAGTGAAAATAGCATAAGCATCAGTTGGTTTTTTAATTAGCTTTATAGGGGTTTTGTAGATAGCTATAAGAATGTTTCATGACTTGCATTGTATATGACCGTGATAAAGCTGTAGGTAATGGTTGCAGCTGCAATAAAACCTTTATAAATTTTGAATATAGCCAAGCAGCTCTAGATTTGTTACTTGGGTAGCTTCCACCGCAAGAAAAATTTCCTTCAATATGAATATGTCATCGACGGAACCACCCTATCACGCGTGCAGACAGTGCGTGATCTTGGAATTACATTGGACTCAAGTCTCACGTTCAGGAACCACCACGAAGATGTTATTGCGAAGGCACGACGGCAGCTTGGTTTCATTGGAAAGGTGAAAAAGGAGTTTCAAGATCCTTACACATTGAAATCGCTGTATGTTAGTCTTGTTCGTCAAATTCTCGAGACAGGCTGTATTATATGGGATCCGTTTCATATCACCGTGATCGATCGCATAGAGGCCGTTCAGCGCAAATTTGTGCGATACGCTCTTCGCAACTTACCGTGGAATGACCCGGTTAATCTGCCACCCTACGAGAATAGATGCCAACTACTGGGATTGGAAACGCTGGAACAAAGGAGGAAGAACGCGAAAGCTGTATTTGTAGCGAAACTACTGAACGCCGAACTTGATGCACCGAATCTTCTTGCTCTCATCGACATTAACATTCCCGGCTATGCACTCAGGAATACCGAATTTCTCCGCTTACCACGCTGGCGACAGGACTACGACGGTAACGAGTCAGTACGTGCAGTCATGCGCAATTTCAACGATGTTTATAATTTGTTCGACTTCAATGAAAACTCTGTTCAATTTCGCTCAAGGCTAAGAAGAATGAATTGATGTTGATGCTAAGAATTATTCATTAAGACAACAAATTGTCGGATGAAGATATCAAAGTAATAAAATAAAAAAAATAAAAATAAAAAATAAAAATGTCATCTGTCAAACTTTCATAGCGAATCAAAACAAACATAGTGTTGTACTAGAATTTTGACTAGGATGGGAAACGTTAATCGATTTGCTTGGGTCAAGCAAGAGTCAAGTAGTGAGCCAATTTAAAATCGTTCGTTTTCACCCGTTGCTAAAACTGCATCCGGGGTGGGTGTTTTCGAATAAAAATATGGAATAGGATGGAAACACATTGTCCGTTTCATTCAAGAGGTACAAAAGTAACCCGCTTTTCATTTCATGTAACGAATTGCTATAAAATTTGTTTCAAAATTTCGATTTTTTAAGGTAAATTCGAGTCGTGATGAATAATAATAAGCTATTCATAGACAATATAGGATGTGTTAGAATTATCGAGCATTATGCTGATGTTGTTTTTAGTGTGTTTTGTGATATGAGCTGTCACTTTCTTGGTGCTTTTGTGATTGTTGCCTGTTCAAACTCTGGAAGCAACGATATTTTCCCGGAGATTTGGCTAGAGAATTTATGGCCAAACGTGACCAAACCCAAGACCAAACTATAGGTGCCATCGATGCTGATTAGACTGATGCAAAATTTGAAATTTTCGCTCCACAGTGCTCAAACGGTTTCAAATCAGGTCCTGATTATCCTCTTAAAATATAAACTCATTTGGTAAGAAACTGACTTGGCACAAACTATTCGAAGTTTATATGGAAATTACTATGGGATAACCAAACTTTTTGTTCATTGTCTTCTACCCATTTTCCATATTGATTTTTCTAAAATTTCTATAACTATTCTTAAGGGAAATTTTCTAAGCTACAACTTTGTCCAATTTCGTTTTTCAGCCAAGTGTCAAATTAAATTGTTATCAATTGTTTAAGAGATTGATAATCTTATGGCATGATCAAGCAGCTGTTCTGTTGGCAACACTGTATTCTGCAGTGTGACATAGTAGCCATTATATTTGTGCTCTATTCTTTGCACCAGAAACACCAATGTTGCCTGCTGAGCAGTTGAATGAGCATAATCAAAAGACATCAGTGACTTGAATCATTAATAGTAATTCCCACATAAACTTGAAATGGTTTGTGCTAAGCCAGTTTCTTATTAAATTAGTTCCAATTTTGGGAGGCTAAGCAAGACTCAATTTAGAACCATTTGAGCACTGTGGAGCGAAAATTTAAAATTTTGCATCAGTCTAATGCTGATCTTCACCGGATGCCTGAAATTGTGGAAGTCTATTGAGGTAGTGATGATGCGTTCGTATGCGTATATGCGTTTCCGCACTTCCTACACCTCAACATTTCAAGAGCACAGCTGCCACAAAATATACAACAATGAAACTGGAACTTCACATTTGATGTAGCAAACAGGGAGCTCCAATTTTATGACTTATGTCACAACTGTGTCCAAAATGTGTGCTCTAGAGCACTTGAAGTGATATGGTATCTCAGCCATCATCAGGCAATTTATGGACTCTTCAAGGAATCTTAGATTTATCAACCAACAATACTATATGTTGTATCAGTAAACTTGTAATGACCTTATCATGCAAACTGAAGCACGCCTACGCCAACCAATTCCACCGTCGAATAGGAGAGAATTTTTCCTAGCCGAGGGTGTTATGGATTTGGCAAGGCGAGCTTTGATTTGCGAGAAAATAGCATTACAAGATTTGGTTACAAAAGCTGATCCACCTTTTTGAATTGTTGGTTGAGATTTCACAACGTTCCCTTCGTATAAACAAATATAAATCAATAAATCAAACTTTAGAGTAGTTTTTGGCAAAATTTGAATAAATCTGGGACTTCCGTCCCCCTCGGTTTCATTCACCTTTTCGTGTCAGTGACTATAGACAGTCAAGTTATAGACCGGCCAACGTGAGTTGACGTATCCAAACAAACCGTCAAATCGTATGAAAACGATTTGAATGCATCGCACGAGTAATTCGATTAAAGATGTAAAGCAAATAAATTTTGAAATTTACCCTACAAAAGTCTGTATCTGTGAAAAAACTTAAAAGTCTGTAAATGTCTGTAACGAAAAAAAAATGTCTGTGAAAAAAATAAAAGTCTGTAAATTCACAGACATGTCTGTAAATCTGGCATCTCTGGTATAGATCTAACAATGTCTAAAGATGTTACAGTAAAGAGCACACTAACTGCTAGACTTTCATCTCGTTAAGTTTTAAACAATTTTTATTTCTTAGATATTTGTATATTGTCTGGCGTTGATAGCATTGGTACTCAGTACGGAAAACAGATCAAGGAAAATCATCGATGTTTGAGGCTGGATTGGTCGCGAATACGGATGCAAAATGCTTGCACGTGGATTTCTTCTCAGACCCATTTGTACACACAATTCGTAAGGCTTATAGTTGCCAGGCGTTCGTTAACATCGTAGTTTCCGCTGACAAGCATTGCGAGTGCGTTTTAAATTCCGTAAACGGAGAGTACTCCAGGTGGGCGAAACTGATGGCCGAATTCGTGGAACATTCGAAACAAGCCAATCGTTCAAAACTTAACAAAAAATTTTCACCATTTCATAGACCTCGATGATAGTAGAAATCACCATCCAATCAATGTGTAGGTCTGAAAGGGCCGAAAAATTAATCATTCGAAAGCTTAGAGGTCGCTCATGTCATGTTTAATCGGTTCGTCACACACCACAAGCACGGGTAGAGGGATCTCAAACGGGGGGTGGTGAGAGTCAACGGGTAGCAACGGAGCTGAGCAGCTATTCACATTAGCCTCACATTGAACTGTTATGGGATTATGAGTAGTATACCTCTATTTTAGAAAAAAATTCAACTACTCAAATAAAGCACTCAAAAAATGAAGAAACATTTTAGAAGACATCAAAATGCAACACTCAATAGTGTCGTCGCAAATGGCCATGTCCTACATTTTTTGAATTCATCCCACTACTGTGGCATTGGTATTCATTACAGAAAACAAGTTCGACGTAAAACATATCAAGGAAAAAAAGCACCCTATTTCCAAATTCCCACATTTTATTAGCTTCAACACAAAAATGGAACGTTTGGCGCTAGAAGGTTGACGAACGTTGACGAACCAAATTTACGAAAATACTTTGGGAATCCCCATTCATAGACGAGAAACGCTAAAAGCTAGCTTCAAAACCTGTTAGCCTCCGGTTTCTTCTTCATCTCATCCTTCCTTTGCAATCGCCGTTCCATTGAAACATTTTTATTTCTTAGATAAGTATATTGACAATCGATGCAGACTACCATTGATTGTCAATTTCAAATATACGTATGCAAATGCCTTCGACAAAGTTGTTCAGGAAGTCATGACCTTTTGGGTGGTGACAATAACTCAAAGTTTTCTCACTACGCGACGCTAGTATGCATGTGAAATTCTCGAACATAAAATATCTCTAGATCCTGACCAGATAGAAAGTAAAAATGTCTTCGGCAAAGTTGTTCAAGAAGTCAAGATCTTTTCGTTGGTGAACAGTAACTCAGAATTACCTCACTTCGCGGCACTACCCAATTTCTAGTTCGAGAAACGCTTCGCTGAATAATAACAGTAAAATTTGCTAATCACAACTTCTGTAAAACCCTTGTTTACACTGAAGAATCTGTTCAACTACAGCATTATATGTATACGGTGGCAATGGGCGATCTTGGATCGAAACACAAAGTATCGATTCTTTTGGTTCTATTAATCGATCTCAAACACGACAACAATCGACTGGATCGATCCTGTTCTATTCGATCTTTGTTTTGAACCAAAAACAAATTTCAGTGCATTTGCATTTGCAATTTAATATTGACCTGTACCTGGAGTCTTAAAGTTAGTCTATGGTAGCACTCCGTATGTCTGTTGGTAGTACACACTCAGCGGCCGCATCTACCGAAGTGCGAGGGCTCAAAAGGACCGAAATGATCGATCATATACCACACATTCGTAACTTTAACGGTCGTAACTTTTGAATTAGAGCTAATCCGGAGGATAATAGCTATGCCTGAGTATGCCTTGAATGGATGCAATCCTCCAAATCGAAGCATTCCTTGACCGGTGGCTACGATTTTTTAAGGTGAAACTTTAATGGCACAAATGTCAGCTTCCACAAAACATACAAATTTGAAATTGCTACTCCTTGTTTGCTGTGCTACTACAAACAGAGAGTAGCAATTTCAAATTTGTATGTTTTGTGGAAGCTGAAATTTGTGCCTTTGAATTTTCACGCTAAGGCTTCCTTAGAGTATCACCTTAAAGAAATATAATAACTGAGTTAAGTTTGGTAAGTTTTTTTTTGGAAACCTGGCTTTCGATCAAATCCCAATCAAATTTTAAAATCCTCATTTGTGTGTGTTATTAAACCTTGTTTAACTCAATAATGTGCTGTACATGTTAAATTGTATTTCGTGTCAACATCAGAATTAGCTTAAAACTTAATGTCAGAAAATATAACCTTGGTCCTACTACATATTTCGGCTGCATGTGCCCATTAAATACTACAGAATCAATACTTAGTACTCTTAGTGGTCCTACCGTTTACAAACTAATCAAACTCGAATAAGCGTACCGTTAAAACTGGTAAACATCAACAAACTCGCAGTCATTGCGCTTAAATCAAAACAATACTAAATAAATATGCAGTCGACTTTTTCCCACCATCATCCTACGTTACCCACCCTATCACAGCCTTTCGCTCCAGCGTCTTCATCTCGCGTTCCATCTCCAGTGCGTGCAAATCAATTGAGCCCGAGTAGCTCCAGCACTCCCGGATGATGGTCCACTTTTTGCGTCCACCCACAAACAGCACCCCGATGAGCATTCCCTGGAAGGTGACGGCATAGGCTGCCCCGATGCGGAAGACGTCGTACTGACTGTCCAGGTTTTGCTGCATTGAGCTGAGCAGGATCCAGCAGATGAACGTGAAGATGGCTTCCACTGTGCAGAGGCGGTTTCTGGAGAAAAATAAAGGATATTCGTTAGTGGATGCGGTGGGGGTGTGGGAAATCTTTGGCAGTTACTCACATAGACCTAACGTCCTTCAGTCGTTCCCCGTCTATGCGAGGTTGAGCGTTGACTGCTTCCGTGTAGGTCAACTCGTGGTAGTTTTGCTGCGAAACGGCAAACCTGATGAATTTACTGTTTGCCAGAGCTCGTATGGCACGGTGGCTAAGATACAGGACTACGGCTATGGCCAAGTAGTATATGTATAGCACGAGATGGAAGATGAGAGAATCTAAAACAGAGTTATTGATTAGTCGATGATCTTTCATTGATGAAGAAAGCACGGATTTACTTCTCCACGGCAGGAACATAGGAATAATGGTTATCGTGTAAAGTACAGCTATGAACAAGAACACATCCCGTTTGTTTTTGGGATCGAACTCCAATCCATTTGGAAGGTAGTACGCAGCGTAGACATAGTTGTGGACGTTCATCATCAGGAAGGCATAAACTGATGACATCAGGAATACGTGACCGAAAATCTGGAGCACATCTGAAATATGTAATACAGCAAATAAAATTCTGAGCGATAAACATCTTCGTTTGAATGGCAATCTCACCAGCATCACCTCGCAGAACGCAACGGTCACCGCAAACAGCCAGTGAGGTCAAGATCATCCCCACCAGGAACGAACCCGCGTGCACGACCAGCACATATCCGAAAAGGTCATTCAACTTCGGAACGAACGCATATGCCACACAAGTCAGCACCAGTCCAATCGCAGCGATCGCCATTCCAACGTAAATCAACACCGCCGTGGACTTGAGCACGATCGGTTCCACTTCGTCGCAAGCCTTGGCCAACAGTCTCCCGCTGACGTCGACCTCAACGCAGTAGTGATCGAACACCGCCATGAACTGCCCGTCCGCTATCACCAGTAGCGATCCGTTCTGGATGACAAACATCTCATCGCCCTGGTCCTTGCTGTACTGGAACGTCAAATTGTTCGCAAAACAGGCGTTACTCGGTTCGTAGCTGAAGTGCAGCTTGTTGTCCTTGTCTTCGATGCATTCCGCGTCACCGTAGAATACGGCGTAGACGGTATCGATGTCCAGCTTGTGCTCCCCGGGAGTGCACCGGAGCCGACCGGCACTGACTTGTTCGAATATCTCACCGAACGGGCAGCACTTTTTGATGTGGGAGTCCTTGTCGTAGACGGGTTGCTGCTGGGAGATCTGTGGGGGGGGTGAGTGCAGAATTTAGGAATTAGGTCATTGAGTTATCTGCAAGCATCTGTGAAAAATGCATCCCTTCATTGTATCGGAATTTACCCATGATTTTGACACATCTGCTTAATCTCATAAGCGCAGTTTGAAAGTGAACATTAGACTGATGCAAAATTTGAAATTTTCGCTCCACAATACTAAAACGATTCCAAATCGGATCCTGACTAACCTTTCAAAATTTGAACCCATTTGGTGAGAAACTGAGATGGCACAAACCATTTGAAGTTTGTATGGGAATTACATGGTAAAACCAAGATTTTTGTTCATGTCTATTTTATAATTCACCTTATCGGTCTGCTTCAAAACTGTACTTGTAGGAAATTTTCCCAGCTACAACTTTGCTCAAGATCACTTTTTGATTAAATGCAAGGATCGAAAGTTATCAATGGTTCAATGCGCTGATGTCTTATGATCATGCTCAATCAACTGCTCAGCAGGCAACATTTTGGTGTTTCTGGGGCGTTGAATAGGACACAAAAATCATGGCTACTATGTCACACTGCAAAATACAGTGTTGCCTACAGAGCAGCTGCTTGATCATGTCATAAGTTTACCAATCTCTTAAATAATTAATCACTTTTTCCTGTCTCGTTTTACATAGAAACGATCTTGAGCAAAGTTGTAGCTTCTATAAGAATGGCTATCAAACTGTTTCGCAGCTCAATATGGAAAAAAAACTAGAAGGCGATGAACAAACAGTTGAGATTTCCCATAGTAATTTACATTTAAACTTCAAATGGCTTGTGCGAAGTCTGTTTCTAACCAAATGAGTTGTAACTTTGAGAGGCTAATCAGGACCCGATTTGAAACCATTTAAGCACTGTGGGGCGAAAAAGTCAAATTTTGCATCAGTCTAGTGAACATACACACTTAGAAATAACTAATTTTACACGTGACGGAATCCGCCTTTGACATAAAGAATGAGATGTAAACAAACATGCCATGTAATATTAAGTGCTCCAAGACTGAAAAGTTTGTTGCTCGATCTTTCGCCTCTGTTATGACTCAACTTTATGTCAAAATTGACGCTCGTATATGTAACTCTCAGAGCACCTAAGTTTACATGATTATTTCTAAGTGTGTACCTAATCGATACAATAGGAAACTCCGAAGTTATTTCAGTGTGAAACTTTACTTCTATTGATATGAGTGAGGAGCCGGGGGCGGGTGCATTAAGCCTCTCGCACTCTCCAAATACGGATATGAGATAGAGCAATTGTTGTTGAATAATTCATAATTCATATCATTCATATCACATCAAATCGATAAGATAAGAAACTCCGTCATTATTTCTGTTTGGAATCTGACTATCATTGGTTCACCGGCAGTGTTGGAAGAAAAAGTGATTCTTAGCATTTAATTCCAAACATAAATATTTGAACAATTATAAAAATTTTTTAGGCGCATTCTAACACCGGCAATGGTTAGTTAATGGTTCAAGCAAATTTCCATTGCATGGTTCAAGCACATGGTTAATTGCATGGTTCAAGCATTGTTAAGGGGTGTTAAGTTTGAATTGAAGAAGTGATAGCCTACCTAACTACGAGTATAACTTAACCTAACGTGCTAGGTCACGAATGATCTGATGAGTTGATCTCAGACAGGTGTCTCTATACCTTTCCAGGATCAAAACTCTCCATTCTTCTAATGTTTGAATTCCAGCCAGGAGGTGGATCTCAGAATTTCTAGTTTGCGGGGGACTGTTTTGCATCATCCTAAGGATCTTGTTCAGGATCCTTTGTAGTTTGAGGTGATGGCATTTGGCGCAACTCTCCCAGATTGGCATACCGTACTCGATTACGGGAAGGATGATTTGTTTCAAGTTTATTTTTCAGGGACACGGTAGACCTCCTGTTGATGAGTGGATACAGTAACAGGATGTTACACATGGTTTTCGTTTTATCAACGTGCTCCCTGAAAATCAGCTTGCTGTCTAGTGTTAAGCCGAGGTGGACTACCTCCTCTTTCGACCATTCCACCACTGTGCTGTTCAAGCAGATCTTATTATTCTCCGACGGAACAAGTCTGGGAGATTTAGAGCGTGGAAAGATGATGACCTGGGTCTTTGCCGCGTTGATACGGGTCTTCCAGCTGTTGAAATATTCAGACAGGACGTCCAGGCCTCTCTGAAGTTTGGCAGTCAGAGCTCCGATGACCCTACCCTTGCAGAGTGGTTCAAACCTACCGAAAACGTGCGTTTTTTATTTTTGGGTATGTAAACGTCATTTTGGAAGGGTAGTGTCTTGAGAGAAGTTGTGAGATACTTTTTAAGCTTTGTTTTGAAGTTAGTAAAATTAGGATCTATCCACCTAGAAAGGCAATAGAAAATTCAAATTTTGAAAACATGCTCAAAAGTGGTTGGCATCTCCAGCAAAGTTGTAGATAATGCAAATACTAGCAACATTGCTCAAGATGCCATTATCGTATACTCAATGTATGATGAGTTAACTGACGTTTTTATGAAAACTCCCTCAAAAATCATTTTTTGTTAGAAAATGTTCAAAATTTTATTTTAATAAATTTGTCATTAGAGTGGTCCTATGAAATCCATCTTTTGCCAATAACTTTTTTATTTGAAATTTATCATGGAACTCATCTTGTAGAGACTTTTAAAACTCTTTAAGACAAATGTTTTATAACTGGATTTGTTGCCTGTATCTCTTCTAATAAAAAAGATATACTCAAATATAGTAAAAAATATGAATAAATTAAAATTGATTTTATACGAGTTAAAAAATAACATACCTCCAATTTTTTCATATTATTGAGAATAACATTCGCCCTTTCAAATGCTGCAAAAAAACTTTTTTTTTTTTTTTTGCCCAACCAGAGATATTAACATTTGAAAAGTTCATATTTTTAGTATAAAAACGTCAATAACTCTTGATCGGCGAAAGATATTGACAAGTTTTGTGCAGCAAAAATTTGCGCCTTCTTAAGATCTAAAAGTTATCTGAAAACACCTTTGCTGAAAAATTCGAAATAAGAAAAATAGAGCAAAAAAACTGTTTTTTTAAGAGCCACCCTAACTCAATTCAAGGAAATAGCTCTGAATCGGCCAATTAAAGAGATACAAAAAATCGAAATCGAAAATTATCCTTGTTTGTTGGGCGTTGATGTATTTAGGAGAGATCGTTCATTTGGATAGGCGTGGCTCCACAAATGTAGCACCTTTGGGCAGATTTTGTAGACCTTACCGAGTTGCACACTTTTCCGTCTACCATTGTCATGAGCATATCATATTTGACAACGATATTCTTCCCGTTCATCGCCAGCTTCAATGGTTGCAAATCCGAGATCTGTTGTTCAATGTAGTCGTTTTCTTTAACCGATACCTCGATTGTTTCAGTTAGGAACTGAATATGAACTGGACGACAGTAGCGTGTTGAAGACGGTCGAGGGTTCTGAAAAAGGCACTTCTCGCCGCTTCGAGCAATAATGGGAACAATAGATGTTATGAGCATGTTGGCATCCGATTTAGCTGCATCATCGCAGTCCAATCGTTGCTTATACTCGGCGTGACCGGAACTGCCATCAAACCCCCATTTAACGGTTAGCACGACGTCGAGCAGTTCACTTTCTGAAAATTCATCAAGCTTTGAAGAATTCGCTTCGATAATTCTTGCTGCAGTATGGTCCAACAATTCTTGAAGTTTCACTTCGACAACGTCTTCGGTAACAGTGATGGCATCGCTATCTGGGTAGCAAGCTTTTTTAGCAGACAATATTTCGTGGTAGTTCGGATACAACTTAGCATTTCTCGTGTTTGCGCCATATCTCATTTTAAGGTATTGAGATTTTGTCAAATTAGCATCCAAAATCAATGCCAACGCCTCATTATTTGCGTACGGCATGATCTTGGGCTGGCATGAGCCTTGCAGAGTTGAAAGCATCCGTTTGGCCCGAGTAGGTGTCGTACACGTGGCATTCCGGACAACAGTAGCTTCGTTACTTCTCCCGCAGGATCGTAATGTTTTGCCTTTTAACGCTATCGGTACAGTCATCAAAAGACAACGGCTTTCGACCACGCTTAACACCCTTAGATGTAGACGGAAGTTCATTCATAATTGCTTCCGGTAATCGAAACGGTTGTTTATAGTATTCAACGTTCTGCTCGAAAACATTGCTCAAGGTTCGGTTGTGCTTATCCCACAGCCTCTTAAAGTATTTGCACAGATTCTCTGCGATTTCAAATACCTTTGAATGAACCTCTGGCATGAGGTCGGCATCGATGTCGAATTTGCTCAAAATATGTTGAGCCACAGAAAGACACTTAGTTTTAGGTACTCCATTGGCTTTCCTATCAAGGAAGGGAAATGCCTGACAGGGGTTGAAACAGTTGACGTTTTTTACTACACTCGCTTCGTTGTCGTGCGCGACAGTCTGTTTGTATTCGAACACTCATGCTCTACCGTCGTCTCTCTCACGCAACACGAGCGGTAGAATAACATTCGAGCTAAAAGAAAATTATCAAAATTGCTATCATATGACATGTGTGATTTCGTTGTAATTCCTTAATTTGGTGTAAATCAAACCATTTCTGATCAGAAATATTATTACTAGCACATCATTACTTGCTATTTTAAGAATTCACACAAGCACAACATCGGCAGCTCTTATAATGAGAAAAACTAAAATACATACATTCGTGACGGTCTTCGGCGACAGTGTCATATGACAGAGCCTGTCGTATGACATTTGAGTTTGGTACTGTACTATGATAGCTTTTTTTGCAATTGTCGGAGGCAAAGGCAGTCAATTATCACAGAAAATGTGTCGACTACCGTGACCGCTTACAAGACTGAATGCCTGGCCCAGACTTGGTGTTAAACGTCGTCGTGGTAATGAAGGTGGACCAATTGGCACTTCTTCTTCTGTGCGTGGGACCAATGCAATTGATCTCAGTGACTTGTCTGTACCGTGTCTAACACCACCGATCTCCCCTCCAAAGTTCTGGCTCTACCTGTCCGGATTACACCCGTTAATAACTGCTGAGGACATTCAAAAAATTACTTCTCGCTGCTTGGATCTAACAACACCTGCTGACGTCGTGCGTCTCGTTCCCAAGGAAGTGGATATGACGAAGCTGACATTCATTTCCTTCAAAGTTGGCTTGGATCCATCGCTGAAAGAACTAACTCTCGACGCTTCTACGTGGCCTGATGGGATATTATTCCGTGAATTCACCGACTACTCAAAAAACCAGTCCGGCAATCCACTGACAAATACTTAAGGCTATATCATGTGGACGGTGGAAACCCTAGGGTTAGCACCATTATCAATAATCATTCTTTGCGACATTCTGTGGACGGTGGAAACCCTACACACTTAGAAATAACTAATTTTACACGTGACGGAATCCATCTTTGACATAAAAGATGAAACGTAAACAAACATGTCATGTAATATTAAGTGCTCTTGATTCAGCTATATTTCGCGTCTGTTATGACTCAAATTTATGTCAAAATTGACGCTCGTATATGTCACTCTCAGAGCACCTAAATTTACATGAATTTTTCTAAGTGTGTAGGGTTTCCACCAGAGGTGAGTATCTGTACCATTCACCAAATATTCCCGCGCCAAATATTTCCATGTTGCAGAACACGACCCGTGACGCTAGTCGTTTATGGGTTTATTACCAAAACGTACCTGGACTGCGCACCAAGATCGACGACTTTTACTGCAACGTCCCGGAGTTCCATTTTTGACGTCATCATTTTAATCGAGACGGGGCTTAACGAGGCTATCAATTCGACGCAGCTTTTCGGAAGCAACTACAATGTCTACCGATGTGACCGAAGCCATATAAACAGCAGCAAATCTCGTTTCGGAGGGGTTCTAATTGCCGTACATCATCGTTTCATCAGTAGCAGTGTCGTTGCAACGAGCGGAGAAACGATAGAACAAGTGTGTGTATCGACGAGGATTGGATCCAAGCGACTATTGCTGTGTGCAATTTACGTTCCTCCAGACAAGAGCAAGGATCTCAGCGTTTTGAATGGACATGTTGAATCGATCCAAGAGCTTTGTAACAGCGGCTCTGACAGCGATTGCTTGCTGGTATGCGGTGACTACAATCAACCTGGGATATCCTGGAGTTGGGCTGATGGCGAGATTCGACCTGTGAACTCTGTTCCTTTACCAGTTGCTAGCTCATTCTTGATTTATGGCATGGATTTCCACAACCTGCATCAGAGAAATCTCGAGCGCAACCACTTAGGACGCATCCTGGATTTGTTCTTTTGCCATACGGACTTTCCTGTGGAAATTTTGAGATCTGTTTCACCACTCTTGCCAGTTGATCTTCATCATCCGCCACTAGTCGTCTGCTTACCATCTCTAGTTGATGACGGTGCACTGCTGCTGAATGCGAGTGATGAGCTTGCGTTAGACTATAGCAAGATTGATTTCGATGTTCTAATGGACTTCCTTTCCGTCACTGACTGGGATCTTCTTTTCGATGGACTGAATGCTGATGAAATGGCTGAAACGTTGTGTGCTGTGCTAAATAATTGGATGGATACAAACGTACCGATTCGTCGGCCTGCTGTTTCTCCTGCGTGGAGCACCACTTTGCTATGAAAACTAAAACGAAAAAGAAATGCTTCGCAACGTAGACTTCGGCGATACCGTTCCCTGGCAAATAAGCGTAGTTTTCACTTGGCGTGTAACGAGTACCGTAATCTAAACTCTTCGCTCTACAAATCGTACGTTTTACGAGTGCAAACTAATTTAAGGCGAAACCCCAAGAGCTTTTGGAGCTATGTAAACTCGAAGAGGAAAAATTCAACAATGTCTGCAAGCGTTTTTTTCAATGACGTTGAATCGTCGATAGGCGGGAGAAATGTGAGCTTTTTGCTGCTCATTTTTCGTCGGTTTTTGCCGCAGAATCCATCACCTCGACTGAACTTGTCTCGGCTGTTTCGGATGTGCCTTCAAACCTTGTTGACATAAACACTTTTGAAATAACGCCCGTTATGGTAACTAATGCCGCCAAGAAAATGAAATGTACCTTCTCGCCTGGACCAGATGGCATTCCTTCTGCAGTGTATTGTCGTACTATTGGAGCGCTTGTTGAACCGCTTTGCAGAATCTTCAACAAATTTTTTGTAGAGTCGAAATTTCCTGCAATCTGGAAAGAGTCATTTATGGTTCCGGTACACAAGAAAGGAGATAAACGTGACGTTAAAAACTACAGAGGAATTACTAATCTCTCTGCAGCATCAAAACTGTTTGAGATAATTGTGAGTGGTTTCATTCTTGAGCACACCAAATGCTATATCTCTAGTGACCAACATGGCTTCATGCCTGGACGATCGGTTACCACAAATCTTCTAGATTTTACCACGACATGTTTTGAGCAACTGGAAAATGGGGCACAAATAGACGTCATCTACACTGATCTAAAAGCAGCGTTTGATACGATCAACCATGACATTATGTTGGCTAAGCTATCCAAACTCGGTGCGTCGGACCGTTTGACTTCGTGGTTGTGCTCCTACTTGACTGACAGGTCTCTGCGAGTGAAACTCGATTCCAGTACTTCCTCGTATTTCACGAACTCGTCAGGTGTACCACAGGGTAGCAATCTTGGCCCGTTGCTGTTTATGTTGTACATCAACGACGCACTTCTTCTACTTGGAGATGGCTGTAAGCTTGCGTATGCCGATGACCTAAAGCTGTACTTCGTGGTGCGGACTGCTGAGGATTGCATTCGTCTTCATATCTGTTCGTTGATTGGTGTCGTCGGAATAAGCTTACCCTCAGCATTCCTAAATGTATGGTAATGTCGTATTACCGCATCAGGCAACCGATTGTTTTTGACTATGCCATCAACGGTGTGGTTCTTCAAAGAACCGACTAGTTCAGCGATCTTGGTGTTCTACTGGACCATAAGTTGACGTTCAACCTCCACCGCTCTGCTCTGATCACAAAGGCGAATCGCCATCTAGGTTTTGTGTCGAAAATATCGAAGGACTTCATTGACCCACACTGCCTGAAAGCTCTCTATTGCTCACTTGTGCGACCAATCCTGGAAAATGGTCTGGTTTCCTCATCAGTTGACCTGGAGCTTGAGGATCGAAAGTGTTCAGCGCAAGTTTATCAGGATAGCATTACGTAATCTACCATGGCGTGATCCGCAAAATCTTCCGCCGTATTCTGATCGCTGCAATCTGCTGAGCTTGGATACTCTGGAATGCCGACGGAAAAATCAGCAAGCAGTTTTTGTTGCCAAGCTATTTAATGGTGAGGTCGACTGCTCGAGGCTTCTCTCGCTGTTGGATATCCGAGTACCACCGAGAACATTACGAAGTGGTACCCTTCTCCAACCGCGGTACCATCGAACGGCGTTCTGTTACAACGAACCACTAACAACTATGATGCGTACGTTTACGGCTGTCGAAGAATTATTCGAATTTGGGGAATCTTCATCTCGCTTTTTGGCACGGATTAGAAACACTTGAATTGTTTTAGCTTTAAGGTTGTTTCATGTAGACAATAGTCCGATGAATAAAATTAAATAATAATAATAATAATAATAATAATAATAATAATAATAAGTGAAACAACTCATGTTTGTCGATACATTCTATATAAAACAAATTATCTTGTAGCATCTAATCATATTCAAGCAGTCATCAATACAAGGCATTAAAAATAAAAATACGAACGTACCTGACGAAGTCAAACGTTTTTCGGATTCCATTTTCAATAAATCGTTTTCAATCAGCGCAGTGGTCTTGTTATACTGAATTAAATTTGACAAATCTCAACCGAACTGAGCTGCAAGCTGCACTTCACAATTGAGTTCTCCAAGCAGGATCTCACGAACACTACACTAATAATATTATTTTACACACACTAGCGTATACTGGCATGTGCACGGTAAGAATCAAACATCCATTTATGAGTAAAAGTGAACCCATTGTCAATAAAAATGACACTACTAATTCATGAGTAATTCATTATACCAATTAAGTAGTATCTGTTAGCTACTGTTAGCAGAAACTCATTGTTGCTAAAATAATTTACTCATTAATGAGGAAAGCCACTTTTATTAAAAATGGGTTAACTTTTACTCATAAAAGCGTATATGACTGTTACCATGCAAGCGTAGGCTTTGTTTTCGTTTTCTTGTTTATTTTTACTTTAGAATGCAAACAAAAAATTTCTCACAGCTAACAAAAAATGTCATCTCACTAACACACGCAATTTTAATTTTTTTTTTTTTTGTGATTTTTAGCCGTAGGCTAGTTCATCACATTTGATAGTAGAAGGTCAGGCTTAGGGCCTGCCTCTAAGGAAACGTTTCAGTCTAACATTAACGTAACGTAAAACTGGCTCCGGGACAACATTTAAAAAAAAAACTTAATGTAAAATGGGAGTTACAACGGGACTGTGGTGAGGAATGGATGCGCGAATAAGGTAGAGCTCCACCGTAAGAGACAGTGCCCCAGTCCGGCAGAGATAACCCGACGGCAGGAAAATAGGAAGGTGGAAGAACACGGACAGCGCAGCCAACGACGAGAGTGCTAGATTTGGTTGTACAGGTGGGCGTCCTTCAAGAAAGCAATCAGCGCAGCCAGCGTCGAGGGGTCGTTGCCAAGTAGCTCCCTGATGTTCTCTGGGAGTCGGTGTTGTTCGCGTAGCCTTTGAAACTCTGGGCAGACACACAGCACGTGTTCCACCGAGGCAGGGATGCTGCAGATTGGACAAACCTTGTGGAAGGGTGTCCCACCAAAATTGTGGGAAATCCTCGCATGGCCGGTCCGGAGTCTTGAAATGATCCGTTGGTCCTTGTACTTGTGGCTGTCTAGCCAGGGTCGTACGGTTTCTTTGATCTTTCTCAGGAAAGTGGTCCGCGACTGAAACCATTCCTCCTGCCAGGCTTCCATGATAATATTCGCGATCCAACGCTTGACGTCTAGGAGTGGAACACCGCAGTGCCCGGGAATCCACGTAAAAACGGTTGAGGGTGGGGCATATCGTGTAATGGCTTGTATCCAGGGGTGGCGTGGGGCTTCGGTTTCTAGCGCCTGGATGACGCTGTGTGAGTCCGTTAGCACAAGGATCGGTTGATCTGCAGGAGTGATGGCTGCATCAAGAATAGCAGCGGCTTCTGCGGAAAAAACGGAACACCCTCCGGTAGACTTTGACTTGTTGCGGAGTTTGGTTAGATCGCCAACTTTTCTCTCCATGCCAGTGGACCCTGGCCACCGGGGGGAGGTCAAGGTTGGCTGCAGTGCGGAGGGCTCTGTTCCCCTCGTTGAGGAGAAAGACCCTATCATTCCCGGATGTCTTAGCAGCGAGGGCAGCGGCTTTCGTAGCAGTAGCTGCAGCAGATCGATAGCGGAAAGGGAGGACTCCGATTTCCGCACAAGCAGCGTCTGCAGGCGTGGAAGGTAGAAGGCCGGATACGATGCGTACGTAGGTATTGTATACCGGAGCGAGGATGCGGTTCAGCTTCTCGGTGGCTAAGCAGGTAATTTCAATGCCGTAGAAAAGTCGACTGTCGATAACAGCCCGGGTGACACGAAGGCGGATCTCGCGGTTACTGGAGCGGTGCGGGCGGGAGATTGTCCTGACGATGTTGATGCGGCTACGACAGTTTTCTTTCACCGATCTGAAGTGCTGGTCGAAACTTAGAGTCCGATCCAGAACTACCCCCAGAACACGCACTGTTTTCTTAAGCGGAATTGGATGGTCCTGGATGGTGATCGGTGGTTCCCGAATCAGATGGCCCGAGTGGCAGATATGGCACCGTACACTCTTTGGAGCGGAGAGCTGGAAACCAACAGAAAGCGCCCACCTGCTGACGGCGGAGACAGCTGCTTGGGCAATATTCCTGGTCCGTTTAGTCGTTCGTCCCGTTACGACGATGAGTATGTAATCGGCATAGACGATTACGTGCACGTTCTTGGGAAGTCGGCTGAACACCCCGTTCATTGCCACCAGGAATAGCGTAACCGCTATGACGGATCCCTGGGGCACTCCAGTTTCCTCGGGGAACGGATCCGATCGAGTGTTCCCGACAGTCACCTGGAAGGTACGATCAAGGAGGAAATTCCGTACAAAGTGCGTGATGTGGCCTTTCAGGCCCCAGCCGATGAGCTGCCTGATGACGCCAGGCGTCCACGTCCTGTTGAACGCCTTTGATACATCAAGGGATACTAACTCCGCATGGTGACCGTTGTCCTGGGCTTCCTTGAGTACATTCCCGAGGGCTGCAAAGTAAGTGGAGGAGCCATGTCCTTGCCGGAATGCATGCTGCCGTTCGTCAAGGAGACTGCCTAAGTCGACGATTTACCATTCTCTCCATCACTTTTGCCGCGCAGCAAGTGAGCGCAATCGGCCTAAAGGAGGAGGCTTCTCCACTCGCCGCGTTGTTCTTCGGAATGGGCACTACCAGGCTTTGTTTCCAGAGGTCCGGATACGAGTCAGTGAGCCATAGGTCGTTGAAGAGGGCGAGTAGCCTCGTTTTTCCGTCGAGGGAGAGGTTTTTTAACACCGGGTATCCAATCTCGTCCGGCCCGGCAGATTTACCAGTACTGCTGCCGAGGGCAAACTGAAGCTCCCGGAAGGTAAGAGCATCGTTGATCTGGAGGGAAGGGACATCGGGTGGAATTCGCAGGTCACGAATGCTGCTTGTGGAAGGTTTGACGCGCTGGACGAAATCGCTGTCGTAGCCACTGACAGCGGACAGGCCGGCAAAATAGTTCCCTAAATTGTCAGCGATGTCCTTCGGTTCTGAGATCGTGGTGCCATGAGCTTGGATAGTAGGTGGAGAAGACCGCCGCTTGCCACTCAGAGCGTTGACGCAATTCCACAAGTCGCTCGACGATTGGGATTCGTCGATTGAATCCAGGAAATCCATCCAGCTGGATCGCTTTGCGTCACGGATCACCTGTCTAGACCTTCAGCGCTTCCTCCCTACCAGGATCGTCTAAGGCTAGGCGCTTAAGCCGGCGTAAGGCTTTGCGTCGCACTTTTACCGCACATTTGGTATCCTCGTTCCACCAACGTAGGGCTTTTCGCCCGGGTACGCTACTAGTCCTTGGGATGGATAGTGTTGCAGCGTCGTAGAGTACTTCAGTGAAGCTGGAGATGTCGTTCGGTTCGCGTTGCACACACGCAAATCGCACCAATACGAACCCACCTGGAGAGGACTATTCACTTTCTTCTAAGCACCTCACGTAAAGCCAATTTCATAAGCACATTGTTGTGTTGATGCGCCAGCTAAACGTTTTTATCATGGCTTGCTAGGATCATGATGTGAAGCCGAAAAAGCTATACAGTGTTGTTTGAATGAGAGATGACGTGTTGTAGAGTTTGGATGTTGTTGGTAGTATGGCAAATGTATTTCTAACTTGCCAAGCGTAGAACCTATTAGAACCTTATGAAACTACTTGTATTTTGTAGTTCAAAGGCATACTTTTTGAATGAAGATGGTTTGGCTTGCCAGTATTTGCCCGTTCTCCAGATATTTTGCGTAGAAAATGACCTATTTTTATGTTAAAATATTGAATAACTTTTGATTGGTTCATTATAACAACCTAATGTCTTGAAGTAAAATGCGTGTTTTGATGATATCTACAACTTTTTAGAACAAATCATACAGCTAAAATAACATTTTGAACATTTTTTTCTAACAAAAAATGATTTTTGAGGGAGTTTTCATAAAATCGTCAACGTTTCATCATACATTGAGTATACGATATTGGCATCTTCAGCAAAGTTGCTAGTATTTGCATTATCTACAACTTTGCTGGAAATGCCAACCACTTTTGAGCATGTTTACAAAATTTGAATTTTCTATTACCCTTCTAGGTGGATAGATCCTAATTTTACTAACTTCAAAACAAAGCTTACAAAGTATCTAACAACTTCTCTGAAGACACTACCCTTCCAAAATGACGTTAACATACCCAAAATAAAAAACGCACGTTTTCGGTAGGTTTGAACCACTGTGCCTTGTAGACGATGGATGCATCATCTGCGTACAGAGACAACGATCCACCATCAGAGATAGCCGACATATCGGAGGTGAACAGGTTGAAGAAAATGGGGCCAAGGATGCTTCCTTGTGGAACCCCGGCACCGATGTTGAAAGCATCCGATGTGATGCCATTCAGAGAGACTGATGGGAACGTCCTGTTCGATATATAGTTGTTTTTGGACACCAGGCCATCATGCCAGACATTGTCGAACGCTTTTTCAACGCCCAACAACGCCATGGCAGATGTTTTCGAAACAGACTTGTTTCATCTGAGAATGTTTGTTACTCGAGTCAGAGTAACAAGCTGTTTTTTTCGGCAGTCGGTGATAGACTGCTCTTTGAAACAGTTTTGATAACCCTGAGAGAAGGCATAACTTGATGGCGAGGACGGATCCATCTCAGGTTTCCGGATGAGTATGACTTTAGCTGACTTCCAACACGAGGGGAAGTAGCCAAGTCAGAGGCACAGATTAAAAATCAGTTCCAGATGGTTGTAGAATGTGGAACTCAAGTGTTTGAGTTCCAGATTCAGGATGTTGTCGAAACTCGGGCCTTCATTTTAGATGATTTTATTTAGGCCAACAGTTCGTCAGCCGTAATCTCGGATTCCTCGGGAAAAATATTAGGAATTTGATGGAGGTTGGTTGCGTTTTCAGCCACCTCAGCTTCCTGAGGGCTGACGATGTTTTGTCCGAGACTATGGGAGCTGACGAAGTGTTGACCTTGCACTGCAGCCTTCTCTTCAGGAGTTACACTAGTTTACAGCATTTTTGAACTCGGTAAGATGATGATCATTTCCAATACAAAATCCTACGCTGAATTCAATGCCGTGGTCAGAAAAAATTAAAGTAGAGCAATTTTTGAGATATACAAAAATTTTGATTTTTTGAATTTTGGACAAAAGTACGATTACTAAAATGTCAATATCTTTGGAACTAGTGCACCAATTTTAAATCTTTTTTTTTGAAAATGAAGCTAAATAAATTTGCGATCGTTCACTACAATATTATGTCTTAAATAAAAATTTAATTTTGAAGTCATTTAAAAATTTACAGCATTTTTTTTTTATTTTCCTGCGAATTTTCCATAAAAATCTAGTTTTAATCAACATTTTTAATGGGATAAAAAGATTCAAAAAATCATTCCATAATTTATTCTTGAAGTCCATTCAAAACCGGAGCACATGAGCCTTTAATGGATGAAATCGGTTGGAAATTGTCGAAGTTATGAGCATTTTTGTAAAACACTTAAAAATGTTGCTGAAATACAAAAGCTTTAGAGTTCCTTTTCTAGGTGTCGTTGTAAGCATCCAAATCGCATGTAAAGTTTTCATGGGAGATTCTTTTCTCTACATATCAATTTGATTAAGGCATATCAGGATTTAAAACCGAGTTGATGCAAAAGAAATTTATTTAGGTTTTATTAAAAATGATTGAGAATCGAATGACTTTGTCTTCGATGTTTTGAACTTGTTTTTCGAATCAGAGACCAACAATAGTCACCCATCATTGCTTCATCCCAAAACCCTTGGTAACGACGTTCCATCATCTTCATTTGTTGGTGAAAACGTTTGCCGTGCTCATCACTCTCGTCACCAAGATTTTTCGGGAAAAAATCCATGTGAGAATGTAGGAAATGTATCTTCAAAAACATATTCACACCTGTGTTCAGTGAAATAAAAGGATTTGAAATTAATTATATGTAACAAACACAATATTTTTGATTTATACCTATTTTCTCATAATTTTTGAGCAATTCATCGACGGCTTCCTCATAATCTGGGCTTCTGAAATTTCCTAAAAAGGTTGTGACAAAACGCTGGAACGATTTCCACGCTTCTTCCTCATCTGGTGTCAAAACTGTATTGAATGCGGAATCATTGAGCAGTTTTTTGATCTGTGGGCCAACAAATACACCTTCCTTTATCTTTGCGTCAGATAAATTTGGAAATACTGATTTCAAGTACTGGAATGCCGGCCCTTCTTTTTGCAACGCTTTGACGAAATTTTTGAATAGCCCAAGTTTTATATGTAGTGGTGGAAGTATTATGCGTTCTTTTACCACAAGAGGATCATTTTTAACGTTGTCTTTACCAATTGTGAAATAATCCCGTTTTGGCCAATCTTTTCGGACGTAGTGTTCCTTACGAGCTCGACTGTCCCATTTACACAAAAAACACATATATTTTGTGTATCCCTGTTGCAATCCAGTCAACATGGCAACCACTTTAAGATCGGAACAAATTTTCCAATTGTGTTGATTGTAATTTATCAAATTGAGCAATAGAGCCATTGATTCATACGTTTCCTTCATATTAACGGCATGAGCTAATGGAATAGAAGGTTTCTCATTCCCTTGATGCAGTAAAACGGCTTTCAAGCTCAACTTGCTGCTATCGATGAATAAACGCCATTCAGCTGGATCATATGGCTCACCAAACTCTTCAAACAAGCCGTTTACGTCATGGCAAAAACATGCCTTGTCCTTTGTAGAATAATATTTGTCAAATTTCTTGTGACGATTCCTGTGACAAGAAATTTTGACCTCCTTGCTCAGCATGTTGTGTTCTTTCAAGCGTGATGCCAGCAATTCGGATTTCTCCTTCGATAAGTCGATATTCGGATTGTGTAAACAGTTTTGGGTTTCTTTCCAATTCCACCTCGAAGTCTTCCTCGCATTCCTCCTTGAATTCCTCCTCACTTTTTGTAACGGTCGATTCAACAGAGGGCGCTCGTTTCCGCTTTGGATAAACAGGATACGGGACCGAACTTGAATGTGGAACAGGTTTTGTCAAAGAAGCCACTTATGGATACTCAACTGTTTTGTGACGTCCTTGTTGCTTAACTTTTGTCAAGCAGAAATAACAATCCGTTGCATGACAAAACGGTCGACGCCATATGGTGGGCATGTCAAAGGACAAATAGCGACTGACAGATAACAAATAAGTGAGTTAGTAAGTAAGACATTAACACTTATCAAAAATAGATGAAGTAAGATAATGTCGATCAGGAAAGAACAAAGCACTACCATGCTGTACATAAATTGTTTATATGAAAGTTATTCAAAAAATCAATTTACCTTGCGCCTGACATCCACCTAGCCAAGCACGTTTTGCACGAACTACATAATATTTTTGGAATCCACGGTTCGTCAAAGTCTCCAGAATCAATTTTAAAATAAATCCTGCATGCAGTTTGCAACGAAGCAGTGAAATTGACCGATTTTGTAAATATATAGTTGCCATACGCGTAACAAAACTTTTGAGGATCATTTTTACACTTGAATTCACGTTTTGTCGTATACATCGTTAAGCAATGTTAAAGAAAGAAAGCTGTCAAATTGAGTCGGTTGCGCTAGGTTCTCGCCGAGCGGTCTCACAAACACTAGCGTAAATTATATTGTTGAAAATATCCCATTTAATTTTGCGTGACAGCTGGTAGTGTTAGTGAAATGCACCGTATGCGTACACGTCCGCAGAAAGGCTTACTGAAAGTGGTGCATGAACCTAGGAGCGGGACAACGGCCAATCTTGGAACATTCAATTTCCATGATTTTACAAAAAAATTCATTACTTCGACAATTTCCAACCGATTTCATCCATTAAAGGCTCATTTTCTCCAGTTTTTAATGGACTTTAAGAATAAATTATGGAATGATTTTTTGAATCTTTTTATCCCATTAAAAATGTTGATTAAAACAAGATTTTTATGAAAAATTCGCAGGAAAAATAAAAAGAAATGCTGTAAATTTTTATATGACTTCAAAATTATTTTTTTAATTAAGGAATAATATTGAAGTGAACGATAGCAAACTTATTTAGCTTCACTTTCATAAAAAAAGATTTAAAATTGGTGCACTAGTTCCAAAGATATTGACATTTTAGTAATCGTACTTTTGTCCAAAATTCAAAAAATCAAAATTTTTGTATATCTCAAAAATGGCTCTACTTTAATTTTTTCTGACCACGGCATTGAATTCAGCGTAGGATTTTGCATTAGAAACGTTGGTCAACCACTAAAGTTCACACTTTTTATGTTGTTTTGTAAACTAGTGTTATCAGAAGAACCACTGAGTCGCCGGGACTATCCAGTGGGGTCAGTGGTGGAATGGGTCTTGGCTTATTTTTAAGGATTTTGTTTAGTTTCCAAAAGGGTTCTGCACAATCCGCGAGCGGATCCTGTTAGCAAAGTTCTGATTTCTAAGGTTCACCATCCTGGCTTGGATAGTTTTTGTTAGGCGATTACAGTGGGTCATCAAGACAGGCAAGCTAGAACGCTGGTATTGCCTGTTTGATGACAATGATGTACAATGATGAACATTTTTTTTCATTACGTTCAATTTTTGTATGGAATCGCCTCACTGTGCGTGGGATCGAACCAGTTAAACAACATGGTAGAAAAAAGATAAAAGATAATAACGATAATTCATAATTCCGAAATAAGTAGGGTAGAGAACTACATCGGCCTAATCGCCTATTTTTTGCATATCGAGCAGAAAACTACAAAAAAATCCATAATTTCAGAGTTAACAAGTCAATTATGCGTTTGGTACGATACTTTAGCTAATAAACTACCGAACGAAGTCAATGAGAACGCGTGATATGAAGGTTTGCACCCATAATTCCCAAAAACAAAAGAAGTGCTCCGACGGAATCAATTTTTATCTTCATCCGATAGGCCGAAGTGAATTCATTGGCGTTTCAATGCGTTACACAGTGGTTTAAAGTGCAAATTCGTGAACTTAATTGTTTTCTGAGATGTACGTACGTTTTAGCATTAAGGTGTCTTCAGAAGATTTTCATAGTTCTGGATTCCGCACCTTTTGGAATGTTCACCTTAATTTTTCTTAAGGTGCAACTGCACTTCAAAAAACTAACTTTTTTATATTAACAGATATCGAGATGATGTCTTCTACAAAGTTGTAGGGCTTTTAATTTCAAGAAACTTTGCTGAAGACATCAAGTTGCCATGACTTCATTGTATGAAGATATAAGAGATTATTTGCCAGTTGCACCTTAAAATCAGTTGTTTGAGTTTTTCTATGTCTTATTCACGTTTTATCTCTTTGGTGTATTCTGCAAAGTTGTATATAATTCTGAGCTTTCAAATGAAACTTGTTGCAAGTGCGGCAATTTGCGGCCAGCTTAGTTATAGCTTTTTGAAAAAGGGTGATTTTTTGCTTAAAAATCACTGTATCTCTCGCCAATCAAATCATTGCACTTTGGTGTCTTGAGAAAAGTTGTGTTTTTAGATATTATCTAAAACTTTGCAGAATACACCAAAGAGATAAAACGTGAATAAGACATAGAAAAACTCAAACAACTGATTTTAAGGTGCAACTGGCAAATAATCTCTTATATCTTCATACAATGAAGTCATGGCAACTTGATGTCTGCAGCAAAGTTTCTTGAAATTGAAAGCCCTACAAATTTGTACAAGACATCATCTCGATATCTGTTAATATAAAAAAGTTAGTTTTTTGAAGTGCAGTTGCACCTTAAGAAAAATTAAGGTGAACATTCCAAAAGGTGCGGAATCCAGAACTATGAAAATCTTCTGAAGACACCTTAATGCTAAAACGTACGTACATCTCAGAAAACAATTAAGTTCACGAATTTGCACTTTTAAACCACTGTGCGTTAGGCCGAGTTTAGAATTCAAGTTTGGCGTCAAGAAGCAGTGTTAGACTTTTGACAATATCTCAACGATTGGTTTCTTTTTATCAAATCTTATGGTACGTACGGAAAGGTAAATAAATTTGGAAGCCATGAGTAATAATAACATTCTGTTTGGTGCTAAACTGCGCTAGATTAAGAAAGACTAAATGCGGGTTGTGCTTAATAGGCGGGAAATGGGGTAGTTAACCCTATTAGCAGCCAAGGGTTAAAAAAGAGGGTAAAATTAATCTACATCCTGGCAAAACTATCCTTTACTGCTCCAACACCTTTTTACTTAGTCAAGCAGCTTTACAGCTTACAATTATACAACTTTCCATCAAAAGTTTGCCCCCAATTATTTCCCTCAGTTCCTATCACCGATAATTCACTTAGATATCCCGTTAACATGCAGTTGTTTATAATTGCGTTCAGCTGAAAAGATACATACATTACATTCAAAATGAATCCCCCACATCGCTTCGACAACGTCATTCACTCTCTCTCTCTCTCTCTCTCTCTCTCTCTCTCTCTCTCTCTCCGTAGGATACGTGATTCACTCATAAAATATTCCTCGCACGCCATGCGCTTCCCTGGGTGCAAAAGATTAAAACATTCCCCGACCAATCTTGCATCAACCTACTTATTGCAAACAAAACCTTTCGTCAGTCAGTGTGACAAACTCAACTCACCTCAAATTTCGAACAGTTCGGTAACTGTTCTTGCCCGGTGGCACCCTCATCCGGTGTTAATGTCGAACTACCAGTTGTAGTAGGACTCTGACTAATTTCCTCCGCACTTAACGTGGTCACTTGTTCCGTCGTACTTTGTTCCGTTGTCTTCAAAGCCGGAACAATCGTTGTGTCAGCCGGCACCTCCGTCAAACTCGTCACTTTCGGCAATTTCGTTGATCCAGTCGCATTTTCCCCACCACTAACGGTACTGCTAGGCGACGCATCAGCTCCCACCGCCGCGGTACCGTTGGTCAAAACAATTAACACAGCAATCTTCACCAACAGTTTGGTCCGAACACGTGAATGCATTTTAAATTTGCACACCGGTCAATGGTCACAATATAAAAAAAAATACTGAAACTCAAACACCCTCGCAGCTCGACCGGTGCGGCGATGTGCTTCGAGAGTCGGTCTCAGAGCTGCCAGGTGGTTTTATAAAAAATCTGTATCCACTCTATTAAAAAATCTGTATTTTCTGTATTGACGATTTTTTTTCTTAATTAATCATGTTTTGTTGTTTTACAAATACAGTGCATACAAAATAACCATAAAAAGTGCTTAACCACCTATTCGGGCTATCGTGCTAACCATACGGGATATAATTGCGCCATTTGTGATATCGTCCGTACTTATTTATAAGAGTGATATGAAGCCGTTTGAAAATGTATGGAGATTTTAGTTTCTATTCATTATCTTCCTGATAAGCAGTTTTAAATGCAAAAAAGTGCACGAGTTCATTACTATTTGATATTTTTAATATAGATGAATACAATTAATTACATCATTTGTGTGGTAGTTACACCGAAAAGTCGAGAGATGTCGCCCCGCCAGTGCTGGTAAAATCATTTTTGCAGTATGGAGAATATCAGAAAATCCGCAATTTCTTACGAAATACATTTGCAATGCAAGTAAAATGTTTACGAGTACTTGTATTTGTACCATTTTAATGTGCTCGGGCACTTTTCTTGTATTTAACATACATGCTTATATTGGAAATATTCCATTAATACTGTAAATCCCCATACAATCTCAAACCGTTTACTACCAGCTCCATATGCATCCGAAAGCGGTTGGTCCTCTGGTTGTGAATGCTGTCAAAAACACCATAACATGATTAATTGTCGATGGAAATTTGATAGGTTCCCGAGCAGAGGGTGAGAACAAAATGAAAACAAGAATTATGTTGTTTTCATTATTCCTGATAACTCAAATTGATTTCATTTTGATGGAGTTGATGGCTAACAGAACAAAAATGAGAGGTGAAAGATATGCGAAGAATATCAAAATTATAACATATATTGATATTAGTGAGAACTGCTTGATAACTTATTTTGATATAGATTTTTTTTCTCAAGCATTTTATAAAAATCTGTATAAATCTGTATTGTAATTTAAAAATCTGTGATAAATCTGTATTCTGTATCGGGTCTGTATTAAGATTAAAAAATCTGTATAATACAGATAAATCTGTATAAATGGCAGCGCTGGTCGGTCTCCTACTACCGCTCACGCTGCCTTCGTCGTTGAGACGTTCGAGACTGTCAACAAAGTCCACGGCACCGTGCAATTAAGTCACCAACACACTACCTGACGGTTTGTTGCTTTACCCGAACACACTTCCATACACTCGACTTGAATTTTGAGCCGGTTGTTGACGTAGGGTAGTAGCTAGCTCCGGTCGCGGTCGCTGCTGATGGGGGTTCCTTCCTACAATAACCTGCGCGCGAACGATAGAACAAAGTAGCAAATAGACATGGCATGGCTCATCGTCAACATCAGCAAACGAACCAAGGCAGGCAGAAGAACAACAGCCATGAGCAGAGCGGCGCGCGTTGGGTTTGCCCAATGACCTGTGCGTCGAAGTGCCTCTGGTAGGTACGTACACGGCCGTTCAATCTTACCCATTGACTGAGTAAATTTGAACTGCTATCTCTTTGTTTCTCACGGAAGTATTAGTCAGTTGTGATAAAAACTAGGGCTGCTAATCGCTCTGAGCTACCCCAGTTATTATGAAAACTGATTACTATTTCCGTGAGAGAAAAGAGACAGCAGTGCAAATTTACTCTGCCAGTGGGTAAGATTGCACGGTCGTGTAGGAATGTAGTAGCCGGCGGTCGTCATGGGTTGTGTCGAGATTTTATTTAGTAGTCGTTGTGGCCATTCATAACAGAGCTTCATTAGAGAAGGGTTACCTTTTGCTGTGACCTCACCTTGAAGACAATGGCGTGTGCAGGTGCATTCTAATAAGGTAGGTCGGATGGGGGCCAATTAAGCTAATGGTTCAAAATGTCACTAGCTCAACAGTACAAAATATGAATTAAACATTAGGCGTTAAAATGTATGCTTCAGAATTTCAAACATTGAACCATATTTTAAATGACTTAAGCACTTACACAGGAGGGTTAAGATCTTATTTCCGTCACTCTAATCCGCTCTTTTACGCCCTTTTTTCGAACAGATTTGAACAGAAACGGAATATTTCTACTAACAATGGCTTCTAAATTTATTTACTTTTCCATACGTACAAAGGCAGAATGAAAAAGGAATCGCTAGGTGTGCTTCTTTTGACGTCACTATGTCAGGATTAATCACGAATAAAAACGAGTTGCAAAACGGTGCTTCTGACGTGGATTGCAGAGAAAGCTTAAGCCACGTCCCAAGCAGTTTTGGAAGTTGGTCAACGAACAACGTCATGAAGTTGGTCATGATACATTATGGTAACGTGGCTTCATCTGCGCAAGATATATGTCAGCTCTGAAAAATTTGCTAGTGTCTTCACGGACGAGAGACTGAGTGACGACCATGCCCGACTGGCTGCCCCGATATCTTTCCCAATATTTTTATAAAAATCAAAACGTAATTATTTTTTTCGGAGCGGTGAACTTCCCCTAAAATACCACCCTATAATTGATAAGTAACAATTTTGCGGTTGAAAGTTAAAAGGTGACGTTCAAACGTTCCGCCCCGGGTGTTGCCGAGTCACGCTACGCTTCTGCTATGCCCGCAAAGGTTTCGAAAACATCACCAAATAAGTGATCTTCCACACAATAGGTAAAATTCTGTGCAGAACCCCACGTTTGACCCACTTTTCCATTTTGGGAAATTTAAACAATCCCCACAAACGAGGCAAGAAGTTGAAATCTTCGGTCAGATGTCCAACAAAACGAATTCGTTCAGCCTGTGCATGCCCTTGTACTGTCATACCAAGAATAACAACAAACACAGTAGCACACTTCCAACCAGGAAAATCAGTCGAAGGCGGCCTACAACACAGATAGTGCCGCAGCTGATTTCGTTTTCTGTCTATGTATCTCATTTATCGGCCTTGCGCACACCCGCACTCTGCTCTGGACTGGAATGCGCGAATCGTACCTTCCAGATGTGGCAGAGGGACCACAGGTAAGCATAGTATGAGTGATGTGTTCAATAGGGTGGCCCAACATAACTGTGGTTTTACTTTTCGGCACTGTTTTGAACAACATAATGGTCTACTTTTCCTAACTAAAGTTACAGTGTCATATTTTTTTCAAAATGTACATAAAACAAATTATAATTCCACAAAATATCTCAGCGGTATATTGAGATATTTGGATTTGAATTAAACAATATATTTATGTCCCTTTGAAGTTTATATGGGTATTACTATCGGAAAAGTTAACTTTTTGTTCTATCGTCCTAACCTTTCGCCATAATGATTTACCTGAAAGCTTGCTATTTGTAATTACAGTAAATATTTTCATCTACAACTTTGTTGAACGTCAAGAGAATTAGTTATTAATTAATTAGGAAGATGATATCCATCTGACATGCCCCATCAACTGCTCAGCAGGCAACATTGTTGTACTTGCAGCGAAAAATAGGACAAACAAACCTAAGCTTTTATTCCATAGTGTAAAATGCAGTGTTGCCCTGAAAACAACCAATTCGACAGAGAGCACGCATAAGGGCGTATACGCGATGATCGATTCTCTTCATCGATTTTATATTTGCATTGCTACAGCTAAGCGAAACAATTTTCTAGAATTTGTTCAATGAAGAGTTGTAACAGGTTGTATTGTCTATCAAAAGCAACAGCAAACGCACCGAGAAACGTTATTTCTAGCGAGTTAAGAACAATAGAGAAAATCCACGAAGGGAATCGATCATCGCGTTTACGCCCTTATGCATGCTCACTAGAATGATGCAAAATTGGAAATTTTCTCTCCACAGTGCTCAAATGGTTCCAAATTGGGCCCTAATTAGCCTCCCAAAATTTGAACTCATTTAGTGAGAAACTGACTTGGCACAAACCATTTGAAGTTTACATGGGAATTACTATAGAGAAACCACAATTTCGGTTCATATCTATCTCAAAATTCACCAGTTCACTCTACTTTAAAAAATAATAGCTGAGCTTGCTGAAAATTTTCTCAGCTACAAGTTTGTTAAAGACTACTTTTCGATCAAATGTAAGGAACAAAAAATATTAATGATTCAAGTAACTGATGTCTTATGATTATGCTCAATCAAATGTTCATTAGGCAACATTGGTGTTTATGGCGCGTAGAATAGAGGACAAAAAATCATGGCTACTATGTCACACTGCATAATACAGTTGCTTAATCTTGCCATAAGATTATCAATCTCTCAAACAATTAATAACTATTTAATTTGACGTTTGGTTGAAAAACGATTTTCTGCAAAGTTATGGCTGATAAAAATTCCCATAAGAATAGCAATAGAATTTGTTAACAGTACAATATGTAAAAAACCTATAAGACAATGAACAAAAAGTTTTGTTTTCCCATAGTAATTTCCATATTAACTTCAAATGGTTTGTGCCAAGTCAGTTGCTTATCAAATCAGTTTAAACTTTCGGAGGCTAATCCGGACCCGATTTGAAACCGTTTGAACACTGTGGAGCGAAAATTTCAAATTTTTCATCAGTCTAATGCTCACTGTCGAATTGATCATATCAGAAAGATATCGGATCTGAACTTCAGCAAAGTTGCAAAAAGTTATTACTAGAAGAACTAAAAGTTCCCTTGCCCATAGTAATTCCCATATAAACTTCAATGCCTCAGTGCTCTCTTTAAGGAACGTCCAGAATTTTGGAATGTTTTACGATGGATAAACAAGGTTTTATGTCCGACGTTTCGGTCCTTGAACTTAGCCATCTTCAGGGGATATAAAGTTGTCCCGTTTTTCTTTGAGCGCTAAAATCTTAACGACCTAGAACTAAAACTATGACCGGAGACGAACCAGCCTAGGGTTGAAAGTCTCCTTAATAACGATATAGAGAAGAAAAAAAAAAATAAAAATATCCCTGATGAAAATTCCAACCGTTGGATCCAAACGTTGACGATGGTGAAACTGTAATCTAAATTTTTAATTGAAGACGTCTTTCTGAGCCGATTAAAAATTACTAATTCTTCAAGATCTTTAAACTTCCTCTCAAATCAATATTTTTCTGAGGTTTTCGGAGGTTACTTGAAGTAAGTGGAACTGCCCTGAAGAGCTCTGAATATCAAAAGTTCCCGCAACTTTCCAGAAGTTTTCGATACATGAGCTTCAAAACTTCATTGGAATTTTCTTAACTTAGCATTCCAACAATTTTCCAGACATCCATGGATCATCGTTCAAGACCCTGCAAATTACCAGAATAATTGTGTGGAACATTCCCGACATTCTTGGAACGGTTCATAATTCTTAGAACTTCTTGAAAGTTCCTGCAATTAACTAATTGAACTGCTCTGAAGTTTACTGATCTACCTTGAAATTCTCTAAATATCCCTGTGAATAATGAAACTGCTTAAAAATCTGTAAACTTCTCTGAAGTTATGTGGACTTTCCTAAAGATACCAAAACTTTGCTGAAGTTGCAGAAATTCCCTGAGTTTCTTCAAACTTCCGTAAAGTTCCTACAATTCCCTTGAGATTGAATTAACTGCCTAGAGGCTCTCTGATTGTCCCTGATTTTCTCGAAACTATGCAGCATCAATTATTTCCGGAGACTTGCGAGAACAGTCTCCGGAAATAATTGATGCTGCCCATAAATTAATGGAACGGTCTTAAAAATCTTGTAATTTCCACAAAAAAATCTGGACATCTACGAAAGTCTCTAGTGGCGCCGGTAGTGTAGTGGTAAGCGTGATTGCCTCTCACCCCAAAATGCCTGGGTTCAATCCCAGTCGGTGCCGTCGGGATTTTCTGGGGCATAAAATATCTGATCACGTCTTCCTTCGGAAGGGAAAGTTGGTCCCTGCAACCTTGGATTTAAATTCACAATGAAGTCTTTTATCCATCTCTTGGTTAGCCTTTTTTACCTCTGCGGTTTGTTCCTTAAACCTTGTTTCCAAAGTCCTTTTCGTTTCACCAATGTGGATTTTATTGCAATCTGGACAAGAGATGTTGTAGACTCCGGCTTTCCCTAAGACATTTATTGAATCGTTTGTCGATCCTAACTTCAGCTGATATGTCCTGCTGCTGAATACTAAATCTAGGCCAACACTTTTAAACTTCGAAATCAATGGTTTGGTATTGTTTTTTTTTTGTCGACATTCACCGCTCCCCGTTTCAAACCCTCAGTTACTGGTGTAAGAGTCGTCGAAGTACGCCTAAAATGATCCATTGTACTTTTATCGATTTTTTTTTTCCTCTGTTCGGGACATAACACCACTGCGACCAGTAATTTGATCTATTGTAGTAAATCCCGTGTCCTTAGTTTAGTGCATGTCGTATTACTCCATCACTATTGAGAAATGATGAAGTATTCGGTTTTGATACAGTTGTCATTCTTTCCTTCATCGCAAGGAATCGATTCTAACTGAAAGGTTCCGCTATTTATACCCTTCGGAGTTGGAACACCCTCCAAAGGCGCGCCCCTTTGTCAGTCAAAATTGGATTCCTTAACAACAAAAACAAGCTATGACACCGATAATGACCATGCATCAGAACCCTAGTCTTAACCACTTCAAACTAGGGAACAACAATTAGAAGATTAGGAATCATATAGGTGAAGACTAAGTAACTCATTTTTTCCTTGTTTCAAGATCATCCTCGGTCCAAGCAACCCGAGGACTTATCACTATCAACAAGGTATAAAAAGTAACAAGGACTAAGATGTGTTCCTTTGATTACTGAAAAATCCTGTTCCCCTAGTTTGAAGAAGTTAGGACTAGGAATCGGTGGTAGATCTTACATCCCGTAACGTACCACGAAAAGGTGATCTACCCACGTTACGGGGCACTTTTATCGATTACTGCTTGAATAGTTTTTTCTTGATACCCATTACCCATACCTATTTCCTTTGATTTGCCTGTATCGCTAAGAGGAAGAGTTAGCATCCTGTGAACCATGTGGTGAAAAGCGGCCATTTTGTGTTGATGGGAATGGTTTGAAGTGCTTGGTATTACTCTCTTTGTATTTGTTGGTTTCCTATAGATTTCTAAATTGAACGAAGACGTTTCCCCGATGATGAGAAGATCTAAGAAGGGGAGTTTGCCGCCTCTCGCTTCTTCGTGAGTAAATTTGATGTCCTTGTGAACGTTGCTTATGGCCTCCAAAGGTTTTGATAAATTTTCCCTTTTGACAATGCTAAAAATTTCATCCACGTTCCTATACCAACACTTGGGCAACAAATTCCTATCCTCCAGATTATTTTTTAGGTTAGCCATGAACAATTCACATAAAAATGGCGAAAGTGGATTGCCCATATGAGTGCTTTTAGTTTGTTTATAAAAATTTCCTCTGAAAATGAAATAATTTAAGACCGAGTAAGCTTGCGATATGACCGAGCTTCATATCATCACGTTGATTCAGAAGCCAGTCCTCTAAAAGGTTGCTGGCTTCCTTTACTGGTACACTCGGAAAAAGTACTGTGACAAATGAAACCATGACTTCATCTTCCCGAATCTCTCCTGATGCCTGAAATTGATTTGCGAATTCCTGTGTGCTGATGATGATGATGGTCCCACCTCTTACCCCTACAAAGGTTTGAGCTGGACGAGTTATCTTTAAGATAATTAAATATAAACATTTTAACCAGGTTTGCAAACAAAATCGAGCTGGTTACAATTACAGATATAAATGTCCTGTTAAATATGCTATAGGCATCAACCAAAAACATTCAAAGGTGTAGCTAGTTATCAAAAGTCCAAGTATAGTCCTCGACAATACTTCCATTTACACGTGACCTGGGATTTACACGTTTAAGCTTCCGCAGTGCCAGGACTATATCCAAGGAAACGACTTCCAGCCAATCCTTTACTAATTTAAGGCTTTTGCCACAATTTCCACGTATTAGTCATTTATACCTGTATTCCGCGCGCGAGGCTCAAACCATTGTAGACTACTCAAAGCTATTTTTACTATTACTACTACAAAATCAAAAAAACTAAAAATCCATCATCACCATCGAGGCAAACAATGTAGTTTTTTGTATATGCTACACAAATTACTAAAACGTCTTGATGACAGTCTCCATACAAACTAATCCGTTAGTGATAACTTTGTCAAGATACATGTTTTATCCATTCATAAAAAATTAACTGCTCAAAAAACAGCTTTTACATGTGAAATGCAGCGTCTCTTGAATTCTGTAAGTGTAGTTGCACGCTTGATGTGTCTAGGCATCGAATTGAAAACATTTATACCTTTGAAAAATAATGAATTTTGTGAAGCATTATTCAAAAGATGTGGTGTTCTTACTTCATCCGCGTTTCTAGTGTTATATCTATGAAAATCACTTCCTCTTTCAATCCGATCACACAAATATCGAGGCAGCAAACCGTTAACTACTTTAAAAATGAACACCATAGTCAAAAACACAATTCTTCGCTTCACTGACAGCCATTGCAAAGCGTCCAGCATAAAACTTGAGGAAGTGAATCTATTACATCTTAAAATCAAACGCATTACTTTATTCTGCAAACGCTGTAATCTCGATATTTGTGTTTCATTGGCCAAAAATAAAATGGAAGGGCAAAAGTCTAGATGAGGAGAGATGATTGATTTGTATAACTGTATTTTACTACCAATAGTTAAATCGTTTTTCAAGCGACATAGGATTCCATACTTCTTGGCAATTTTCTTGATGACATTGTCAATATGAGAATTGAACTTGAGTTTGTCATCAATAATCACGCCAAGATATTTAATTTCCTGAACGCGATCAAGTGTCTCATCATCAATAACAACAGAGACATCATCATCTACACGATTCCGCGAAATTACCATGAATTTAGTTTTACTTATATTCAATTTCAATTGTTTATACTTCAACCATCTACTTAGAGAACGCAAATCTTCATTCAAGCGTGAAACGGCTTCTTCTAAATCTTTAGCTGCAATGAATAACACAGTATCGTCAGCAAAAAGATTAATATCACAAAACCGTAAAACACGTCGCATGTCATTAACATACATAATAAATAAAAGGGGCCCTAATACACTTCCCTGAGGCACTCCAAGGTCATTGTCAACGGGACAAGATACAAAATCATTAAAAACAGTCCTTTGTGTTCTGTCAGATAAATAGCTTTCAAACCATTTGTATGCAGAACCCGAAATTCCAAAGCGCTTGATTGTTCTCAACAATAAGGGCCTAGAAATTGTCTCAAAAGCGCGTTTTAGATCCAAAAACACAGCAACAATCGTATCTTTATGCTCCAAATTTTCTTTCCATTTAGCTAACACTAAGTTTAACGCGGTTTCACAAGAATGGCCTTCCCGGTATCCCGATTGTTCCGGTATCAACAAACAGTTACTATTTAAATATTCTAACAGCTGGCCTTTTACAACAAGTTCTAAAATTTTCTCTAATGTGTGCAACATGTTGATGGGACGAAACTCTTCGGCTTTAATCGTCCCAGCAACTTTTTGTATAGGAACAACTAAAGATTCTTTCCAAATATGCGGCACGTGCCCAGATTGCAATGATTGATTAATAAGGTCCCGCAGAGTGTGTCGAATGACATGAAAGCAATCTTGAATAACTCTAGCATTAACATTATCTACTCCAGCCGTTTTTCCTAATGAAAAGCAAATATTTTTAAGTTCATCTAATGTAATTGGGTGAAAACCATTAAATCTACAATTACTATTAATCGGCTGTTTTATTTCGTCCGGTTCATTGATCAGTTCAATAGATTGATTGATCAGTGAAACGCTCTCAACGAAATAGTCATTGAACTTAGAAGCAATTACTGGTTCTGACTGTTCTAATATGCCATCAAAAGTTATGGTCCGCGATTTACAATTACTAGGCTTCATCAAAGATTTCAAAATTTTCCATAACTCTTTGCTGTTGTTTTGATGCTGATCAATTTTCCTCTGAATATATTCACATCGAGTTTTCTTAATTGATTGTGAATATTTATTACGCGCGACCGTGTACCTATTCCAATGATTATCACTATTCGATCTACAAAACTTTTTGTACCATTTGTCCCGCTTACGTTTAAGACGCAAAAGATCCAAATTGTACCAGCTGTTCGAGTTTTTCAAAGAAACAAACTTTTGTTCAACTAATTTATTGGTACAAGTTTTCAAAACGTTAGTAAGAACAGCTGCATCTTCATCTAAAGTTCCGGTAACTAATGGAAAATCCACGCTTCTCTCAACAAGATTCGAAACAGCTTGCTTCGAATATTTCCTCCAGCACTTCAATTTTACAAAATTATCGTTATCGTTAACACTGTCTAAAACATTAATTACTAAAGTTTCATGATCGGTTATTTTCAAATCAGCTTGAGTAACTGAACTGACAGAATCAAAATTAGAATAACCATGGTCAATCAAAGTTCTACTGTGCCGGGAAATACGCGTACATTCACTTACTAATTGTTTTAAATTAAAGAAATCAGCTAATTGCTTCAGATGGTTCGAATTGCTAGTATCATGCCAATTAATGTTAAAATCACCCGCAAGTATATTTAATTTACTAGAATCTAAAAATGTCTCGAACCAGTTCTCTAAAATTTCAATAAAACGCTGATTACTTGAACTGGGAGAATGATACAAAACACCATAATTACCCATCTTCATGCCACGTTCAACTGTAATGCCTAAGAACCAATTGCCATCAATAACTTCGTTTTGGCGAAGATTGAATTGAACTGATTCTTTGACATAAATAGCAACACCGCCAGTGTGCCTCGAATGTGACAAACAAGCAGCAGTTTTATATCCCGGAATGCTATACTGATCAAAAGATTCAATTTCTACAATATGTGTTTCTGCTAACAAAACCAAAAGTGGACGACTATCTTCTACAATCTGACGTAATGTTACGTAGTTTGTAGATAACCCCGCAATATTCAAATACAAAATCTCTAATTTACTCACATTACTACTGGAACTTGGTTGCTATTTATTGAAATGTAAGCTGCTTTTTTTCTGATCATATAGTTTTTTATACACAAAACAATTAGAACTAAATGCTGCGTGGTTGACGTCCAGATTTAATTTACGCTCTTTATTAGTTTTTAAACAATTAACGCATTTCAATACAGTTGACGTACACTTAGAGGTGCTATGTTGTTTGCTGCATCTAGAGCATCGTTCGCAATTTTTGCAATCCGTGCTTTTGTGCTCAAATTCTCCACATCTGAAGCATCGCAAAACATTAATCGCGGGAACTATCGAGCACCGATCAAACCCTACATTTACTTTTTTCGCACATAACAAACATTTATACGTCTCGATATCGACTTCAATCACAACACTAAACTTGTTGTAAGTGAAGCGTGGATTTTCAAACATGTTAACTACTTTTACATCATTAATTGCGATGTCTTCATTTTGACTTTTTAAGAAGTCAATGAAGACATCGGAGGAATACTGATCGCTCATGCCCACCACTTTTAACATTGGCACCGATGTGGGAACAACAGCGTTGTAGTTTCCACCCAAATTGCTTTCAATGCCCTTTTTCACCTCATTTACATTGTATCCTGTTGCACACTCAACAATAATGGAGCCATCTTTCCCGTTTCTAAAGTTACTAATTTTGTGTGTTTTTGGATCCAGGTTTGTTTTCAAAAACTTGCGAGTTTCCTCGCAATCTTGTTTGGACTCTTTAGGTTTAATCACAATGACCGGGCGAGCCTTACGGTTGTTCAGTTTTTTACTTTCAAACTTACTTTTATCATTTTCAACTTTATTTTTACTGATATTCTTACTTTTACCGTCCCCTTGTCCGTTTTTCAAAGCATCCGCGAAACTACATTTAACTTTATCATTAGTAGAATTCTCTTCGTCATGACTATTACTATTACCATCGGGGATTTGACCCGCTTCAGAGGGAATCGGCTCAGATCCACTGCTTTTATTCATTGCAACTAAATTTTTGTCCGCAATAATTCTCGAAAATGAACTAGTCATATTTTCCAATTTTTCATTTAATAATATTTCAAGTCCGCCAACGGCTTCCTTCAGGGTACCATTTACATTTAAACGGATAGCTTCCATACCGGTCTTCAACGCGTTATCAATTTGAGCAGCAATCTGATCTCGCATATTTGTGATCGAGGCCGAAATAGAAGATATTCTCTTCACTTCTTCCTCAATATTTCTAACATGCGAGATCGAATCACTCGGCTTGTCACAACTAGACAGACAATCGTCACACTTGTATAGGAGATTAACATTCTCCATGACAACCTTTGCCGTACTCCTTGTAAGTGTAGTGCATCTCATGTGGAACACACGAGAACACTTACCACTACAGGTTAACGGCAGATCGCTTGCCATTACCCCCGACTCGCATTTTGGACATTCCATTTCTATCTAAACACAGTCAACAGACGCTGCATGCAACAATACACAGGGTACAGAAGAGACAATTAAATATCGATTTCACCGCCGCAGCTACTATAGGAAAGCAATTGCTTCCTTTCAGTGCGCCGGGGGGATCGAAGAATAAGCAAAATTTTACGAGAACGGCTACTTTTGTAACCTGTTCTCCTACTTATCCTGTTATGAAATACAATTGGGCACGCGTTGCAATTAATCAATCGCGGCACACAACACAATTTCACACGTAATTAAAAATAATTTTTTTCACTGCACAACAAATTGAACTACACTGTTTGCCATCACACGAAAGCTGCTGTTAACTGAGCGAGTGGTAAAGGGCTGAGGCATATTTTAAAATTCCTTTACTAGTGTTGCCAATAAACGCCTTGCACTATTTCAAAGTTTTATCCACATGTTTAACCATAGATGGGAGGGGGTCAATCCTCAACTGCTTGTATGGACCATTGGTTATGTTTCCGTCATCCAATTGTCATAGTCCTCTTTATCCATGTTTTTTGACGTAGACTACGTCTTATGGAAGGGTACTGGGGGTAAATCTAAAATCTAAAACCGCAACCGTCATGAAAAGGTGTAAGGTTTTGAACGCTTATAACTTTGTCATTTATAGATGAAATTAAAATTCAAATACACCAATCGATAGGAAATAACTCTCGTAAGCTGTTACATTAAACGCTTTTTCAATTTTTCTTAAAAATTGTTTTAAAAATGTACAAATAAAAAGTGATAATTGTATCACTGTTTTCTTGAAATAAATAAGTGTTCTCCCCAAACCCAGTCGTGATAAGCGAATACCATTTGGTTGCACATCGTGCTGCTTGAATCTGAAAAGTTATAAAACAGCGCTTCGGACGGCGGTTAAGTAGATAGCAGCAGCAGCAGCAGTAGGAAGGCGGTTTCTGTCAAGCGCGCAGCGTTCGAGTTTTGCACCTCGAACTTTGCGCGTCGTTCCCGTCGAGATCACTGGCTGCTGGTAGCGGCGTCACCTCGATGGCGCACGCGCTCCTTGCCTGAATGATAACTACAAATCTCGATTACTTTTTCGAAAGGACTTATCAGTTTTTGTAAACAATTCATTTTATCGTCGGTTCGGCATAACTGATAGCTCGTCCCACATACTAACACCACTATATCAGGTAGGGGAAAATTTCCTCTATCGGATGATAGTGTTAGCATGCGTGGGAGAGTTACCAGTTGCGTTGTTTGATACGTGCCTTCGAAAAAGTAATCGAGAAATACTTCTTGAGCTGTGTACCAATTAATCATGTCGTCCGACCATTTTACACAGAGATGGTGCTGTTCCACTGGTAGGAAGTGATAAAAATCCCCATATTGAAATTAGGAGAAGTGGGAATAATTCGCTTTCGCTGCATATTCAGGTCAAAAAAGTGAACGACAACCTGAATAAATTAGTCAGGGACTATGTCGTTTAGATTCTTCCCGGAAATTATTGTTTAAAAAGCTACAATTGAATAAAAATGATTTTTCCCCATACAGTTTTACCTGCTTTTCTACCAGTCCCCAGAGAGCCAACAAATTCAAATCTGAGGGAGAAATTTTGCTCTCACGACCTCAATCTCTCAACATGCCAAGTATTTTGATGACACTCGATTTGTGATTTCCCTTTCACAGATTACAAAATAGAGTACCTGACACTACAAAACATATGTGGTACCTCTATATGTGCATTTAGATTACCATTCGAAGTCCCTCCTTTTTTACATATTCTGCACAAAAGATACTTTCTACCCCGCCCCATTCATAAACATCGGCGGGAAATTCTGTAAGGGGTGAACTATTTTGTGTGCAGAGTGTTTTATATTCGAAGGGACTTCGAATATTAATCTAAATGCATATGTAGAGGTACCAAACATGTTTTGCACTGCAGTGTCCTCTGTGAACAATTAACGAAAAACAGATTGTGTGTAGTTTCCGATAGATGTCACTGTAGACAACAGTAGTGACATCTGATGGAACATGAATGCAGAATTTTGACAAAATGATTAATTGTCGAGTTAAATTTAACTCGTTTTAACGTGTTATTTCAAAAGTTATTTTCAATGTTCGAAAATGCCGGAAATTGAACAGTTTTCAAACAGGAATCAGCCACGATTACCAAAATTTAACTTCTAGTGGGTCCGAAATAACCACGCTCGTATTGCAGGGTTATTTGATAACTCTTCTGTCACGAGTTAAATTTAACTCGCCCATTGCGACACAGCCTTGGAAGTAAAATTAGGGCCATCCATAAATTACGTACATTTTTGACAAATTACCCCCCCCCCCTTCCTTTTGCAATACACTGAATACATGGCCGGTCCCAACTACTGAAACCCCTTTCCTCCCTCAATTACTACGTTATTTATGAAAGTTCCCTAATCATTGGGCAACACTGAAAATCAACAGCACACCACACAAAACGGGTTTGACATTTATGCGAAATTTCGGTATTGATCGTCAATATTTCACGATCAGAACAGCTATAAATCCCTGCATTTAATTCTCGGTACATCTTTAATCTATGACTGAATTAAAAAAAATCTTAATATGGTTTTTTTTTTAAGGATTTCGTGCGTTTTGTGAACGCATATTATTTTGCATAAGAAAACGGGAACGGGGTGTTTCTGTGGTGATAAAAAGGATTTTCCTACAAAGATTACAGTTTTCTGTACCAAGCACTGAAATTATCAGACGGTACCTCTATGCATGCTTTTAAATTAGCTATGAAAGTCCCTCCTACTTGGAAAATTATGGTATAGAACGGTTTATGCAACCCCAGTTTTTTTTGCTGATGGGGCCGAGGCATAGCAAGCCGTTCGATTGCATAATTCTTCAAGTAGAATGAACTTGCAATGCTTATCTCTTAGCATAAATAGAGGTACCGTCGAGTTTTTTCCAGTGCTAGGTTCTGAAATTCGACAGTAAGCGGTCAAAAGGGCCTACTTGTAATGTTCGATTCTCTTCATCGATTTTCTGTTTACATTGCTAGAGCTAAGCGAAACAATTCAAGCTGAACATTGCATTAGGTCCTAAGTAACACTGACAAGATTCTCTTCGTCGACTTTCTCCTTGAATTCACTCGACCCAGATATTTTCAGCACACATATCGATAAAAGAAGTTTTTATTTAGCATCTAATACGACAAACAACAAGAAACGATTTTGTGCTCAAGTTATTAAGGCTGTGTTCCATTTGGTGAATTTTTACTTAAATTTGACTGATGGAAGATTTTCAAATAAACCTACTATTCCAGGAATCAATTTTGACAGACGCTTTCTCGAAAATCGGCCGATCAACAACATAAGCATTTTTGAACATCTTAATTTATTTTCGAAATGGCAAATCAAAGTGAAAATTTTCCAAATGGAACGCAATCGGTAGATAAAATATGTACCAAGAACTAATTGGAGAGATTCATGGCTAATTGATATCAGCCCGATCAACTATAAAAAAATGTTGCATAACATTGGTGCAAAATTGTGCACTCCGTTTAGCGTTTTGAAGTTGAATCGCTGAGGAAACCTTATTTCTGATCAATCTCATTACCACATAAAAATTTCAAGAGTACAGATATCAGCTCTCACAAAACTTATAACAAAGAAACTGGAACATCACATTTGTTGCAGTCCAATACACAAGGAGTTTCAATTTCATGAGTGATGTCACAACCGTCCAAGATTTGTGTTCTAGAAATCTTAAAGTGATAGGGAATATCAGCCATAATGACGGTCATTGTTGGATGCTTCAATGAATCACCTGAAGAAAGCCTTACTCATATCTGATTGTTAGGAATCAAATGAAATGGAATATGTATTCGCATTTTTATGAGGTCCTGAAACTAACCAAGTTTTACTAAGTAGTAAATCCAAAATATGTACATAGGACCGAAATCATAGGTTACTTCTACTGTATTTTAAATCAATATCTAGAAAAAATGCACGAGAATTTCACTACACAGTTTAACGTAGTCTACGTCAACCATGCGGTCGTGTCTTGTACACAACCCCATCATTTTTTTTTTTTAAAGTCTCATCAATTACCTGCAATATTGCCGAAGACACCAAACCGATCGGTCAAACAATTTTCGAGTAAAAATTTTCTGAAAGTAAGCTTTCGATATTCCCTTTTCAAAAATAAGGATTCAAAATAGCGATATCAAGATGCAAAGTGACATTGTCGGTCATAAGGATGGTATCCGTAAATTTTCAACAAAATTCAAAAAATACAAAAATTAAGCGATTTGCAAATTTTGATGATTGCATGTCATTATGCTTCTTAAAACCTAACTTTCTGAAAGTTAAACAAAATTGATAAGAAAAAGGAGCACCGTGAGGTAATTTTCTTTAATATTAAAAATATATAAAAATATAAGATTGCTTTAAATTTCGAAGCATTAGAAATATTTCTTCAGGTCAGAGCTGGTAAATATCATGGCCGTCATGTGACGATGAGAAACCAGGCCCTCTCACTATCACAAGACGAAACTACCTATCATAAGCTTTCTTCTCATTTTTCAATGATCAAGCACTCATGAAAATAAGTCTTATGCGGTTTTTACATCAACATTTCTAACTGATTTAGATGAATTTAAGCAAACAACCGTATGTAATTCGTAGAGAAAATATATTATTAGGATTTGCTCGGTACAAGTAACTTTAATAACATTAAATGAAGTACACTCTTAAAAAAACTGAAAATTACACGAGCTTGAATTGACGTAGGATCTAATTTTCTTGTCATGTAATTTGATAAAGCACTTAATTTTATGTGCACATAGACGCACTTAAAAAAAATAAAGGTCGACATTTAATAATAAACACATCTAGATGTGAAATAGCGTCTTATGACTGAATATCACATCAACTTCTGAAAAATATGTCATGCTTTTAAAATTAGGTGTCAAAAAACCTAAAATGACCAAAAACTGAAAAGTACATTCGTGACAGATTTTTATGTCCGAATAGATGTAAAATTACATGATGCGGTGACAACGCACCTGAAAGCAGTAAGTAAAGCTTCTATCGTCATCGGCAACGCACTCCGCAGTTTTATCGCGTTACGGTACGGTATTGAAAAAAATTAGTGTCCGGTGCAATATATGTGGTTTGGACTGCGCGAATTCCACATTTTATAAAACAACATATCCGGCTGCTTAGGAATTCACAAGTCTTTAAGTGCGCGTTGGGATGTGAAGTGATATTTGAGTCATTTGTGGCATATCGGCAGCACTTGAGGTAGCGCCATATTGAATGGCAAAGTGAAATTTTATACGAATGTCCGATAATATCCTGTAGTGTCAAAACAAACGATTTAAAATCAATCACAAAGCATGCAATGCACCACATATCCACACGCGAGCCTATCTATATGAATTGCCGGAGAACCAAACCATTCGCAATACCAAACAGCTTGATAATCCACACTAAATTATCTCTAAAAGATGTAAAATTGCAGGATTTTAAAAAATTATCAAAATCAGTAAAAATGAGCACCAGTGACAGAAATTTACGTCACGACATGTAAAAATATGTCTTGAGTTTGTGGTTCGAGTAAATTTAAGAAAAGACGTAAATTTAGGTCATTTAAGCCGCTTCTTTTGAGTACATCTAAAAAGATTTAAATTTACATGAAATTTTTCAAGTGTGTAGTAATTGCGATGATTACAACACTGTCACGTTCTGTCATGACAAAAAATTCGATGAGATTTTGACGAAAATCTCTATCATCGTTTTCTCATCCAATGATAGTGACAGAAGTATCTCTGTAAATATCGCTTGAGATTTTTCATTGAAAATGACATTTGCCAGCCCTGCTTTAGGTATTCCATACAACAGTTTTGTTTTTCATCATTTGGCGGGTGCGCCCCCAGTTCTCCAGACAACGTGCCAATTTGCGCCACCCTAGTGTTCAATCCACATTTTAAACAATAATCTTTTTTTATTATGTTATTATCAAATAAGCGACAAGCTCACGAACACACCCAAACTCACATCTTCATTCGTAGATCGGCTTCTTCGTTTTTGCGAACCGTCTTTAATTTGTTGGGATTCTCCAACAGGAACACCTCACCGAAAAGGGTCATAAAGTAAGAATCAATAATTTTCAGTTTTACGACTCTCTGAAAATCACCACTACTGGCGTTAGTGAGCAGAGCCAAAATAACTGCGACGAAGCGAGGTGAAGCGATGGTTTTTGGCGCCAAAGGCCTTTAGCTGCGGTTCGGCAGTACACGTTGCCGCTCGAGAATATCGGGTATGACTCAACTTCGCTATCAGTGCAGAGCAATCTCCTAAAGCCCCACACAAACTCGGGCGCAGCAGATAAAAATCAATGCCATGGCATGCACGGTCAATGACAGGCACTTAAAATTTGGTTGAATTTGTAAATCTGAGGGATATTTCACTCAGTCGATTATAGTATACTCCTGCAAAATTGTGGTCGATTTTCCGTCGAAAAGTAAGGAAAATGTTACTCTCTCTCTTACTGACTCACTTGCAATTTTGAATTGAACTCGACTCAGGTACTGAGCTACGCTCATCGGTCGTGTGCCGGTGAATGCGTTCCAGATGGCATAAAATCTGATATCGCAGTGTAAATATAACATAAAGAAGTGTTGCCATGCTTTTGGGGTGAATTTCATGAAATGTGACTTGGATTTCAGTGGCCTTCATCCAAGGGATTCAATGGTAATTTGAATCAACTAGGAAACGGTTCTGCTGGTCAGGGGATTTTTAAAACAGGTTTCACCAATAAGGTGTTATTTGGATCTTGATTCTTAGACTGGCGGAAATTTGAATGAATCATTTTCGTGACGTGACGATTAAACTTATACTGACAATTGGTTTTAGACAACGTGTGAGACACAGCTTCCCAGCTTATTGTTAAATTGGTCAAACACGATATTAAATTTCTCATTGTTAATTGTAGACATATAAAACCGGAATCACATTGTACCACTCTACTGCTTATAAGCGCCTATCAGTTCCATATAGATTTCCGTCGAATTTGAGTTAACATAACTATTCACTATCAATTTGCATCTACTTTCTTATTTTGTGATAAAACTACGCACTTTGATCATGACAAAGGTGCAAACAACATCAAGTCAGTTTGTCCCATCAAGCAAAAATTGCATGTCGGTCACATCTTGAAATTCAATGATCCAAAACGCAAGTCAAATTCTGTTTTTTAAATTGTCATATTTTTCGGTGATATAACAAAACATGCAAGCTTATTTCTACTTGAATAAATTATAAATAAATTAACTATCTTTTTTCAATTTTTACATGAGAATTGTACTTCAACTGCAATTTTTACATTAGTTCTTATAAACAAGCCATTCTCCATGATTGGCAGAAGTTTAACTGTCGAATCTTTCGAAAGAACATTAATTCGATTCACTTTACGGCAAAATCCCCCTCTAAAACATCCAAACTATGACGTCCAATTAGCTCCGAAACTACAAGAACTAACTCCCATGTTAATCAAATCAATTGACCTCTCTCCGATGACACTGCACACACCACTCGAAGGCATTCCCCCAAAACAAACCCAACTCTGAGTGCATATCTTCATTGACCTCAACCATTTTCGATTACGCCCAAGTTGCAGCCCAACTCACTCACAGTAACACAGTTCTAGCTCTTCAAGTATCGAACATCGAACGAGTTCTAACTCACGACACGTCGCGCAGATAAGCCACGATAACATCCACATCCAGGGTTGCTTCGACTCACTTTGCTTAAAAAAATGTTGTGCCTCCAGAGATGTATTTCCGTTTTACGGATTATTTCCAAGCAGAAGAAGAAGTTCCACCGCAGCTTTTTTTTTTTTTTTTTTTTTTGTCTTTATTTTAGAGATTTTTAGCCTGAGGCTAGTTCATCTCTATTCCACCGCAGCTGCCAAATAAACATAATTCAAGTTTGTCACTATGTTCTTTTCATCATTCAGCTCATTTTCATGCTGGCTGAAGAACGTTGACAGCAACCGCCGGACGGAAATTGTGATGATGTTTCGTGCTTGTAAGTTACAAGGAGAGGTTGAAAAGAATGCATTTGACACAGAAAATCTGTCAATTTCGCTTTCAGAGTGACACAATCTGCGATTTTATGATTCGTGAGCGCTCACTCTGAGGTTGTGCCTCGCTGAAAGCGAAACTGACAGCCCTTACTATTCAACCTCTTCTTGTAACTTACACGTACATAATTCGGAAAAACATGTTTTTCAACTAAGCGAGTCGAAGCAACCCTGTCCACATCGACCGACGACGACGCCACCTTGGACTAACTCAAGCCACTTGCTCACGCCGTTTTTCTTCATTTCCACTTTGCACGATCACATTGTTTGCACTCTCATTTAGCAGCTCACTCACTTATGTAACTGGGTTCTCGTTGTTTCCCAACTTTGCGCACTTTTCAAACGGCAAAGAGAGTGCAATTTGCAGCCTAATTTGAATATTCATAAGCGATTCGTCGTACCGATTAAGATCCGCTGGATCTTCGTGAGTCACTTGGCACTGTAGGTATCGTGTGCAAGAATTGAGAGCTTGCTGGTCGCAGGTTGGTGTGCTACTAGATAGGTAGATACTAGAGGCGTGCGAATGAAGGTGTTGATTCGGATGAGCGCTGGCAGTCTATGTGTAGCCAAAAAACGCTGTTGCTGATATCGGTGTGGTGCACTTTGCTGAATCGCGATAGCACTTTGTGTGTTGTCAACAGCAAACGAGACGACCACCAGAATAGATTGCTTCGGTGATGTGTACGGTTGTTTTTTGCATAATTTTAGTGGCTGTGTGCAATCTTGATTTTGGTGGTTCCATCGGAAATTCTTGCTGCTTGAATACGGTTTTCGTAGGTATCGAAAATCTTTAATTTTTGAAGGACTTCACTCAGAGATACTTAGTTTGAAATCATATAATTTTGTTTTTCCTTGATTTGTTTTCCGTACTGAGTACCAATGTTACCGACGCCAGGGATGCCTGAACCCTACCCTATCGACCCATCAACTCATAGACCGGGGACCAACGGTTCTACTTCCCTCTATTTCCCTCGAAGGAAGGCGTAATCAATGATATTATGCTTGAGAAAATCCCGGTGGCGCCAACTGGGATTGAGCACAGCCCGTTCGGGGTGAAAGGCAATCAAGCTTGCCACTACACCAGCGGCACCACTAATTATTTAAATTGAATAGCTTTCGTTAATATGTGCTGAGCCCAGATTACTCCATAAGCAACCAGCTCCAAAAACTGTTTTTTTTTTCTAATTAAAACTAAGTAGGGGAAATGACGGCTTCGGCATGCCAGACTATTTTCGGCAACCCAAATTGAAACACTATTTTCACTGGATTTTCTTACGAAAACACTTCGTTGAATGCATGCAAACGATTCTTTATGCTTTCAGCTTCAATTTGACTATATTTTTACCACTGAGAAAAAGCAATCTAGCAAGGTTTTCTTGAAATAAAACACACGCACTACAAATTGTAGCTGATTTCGAGTTGCCGATAATAGAACAGCAGATTTACATGCAGTTGAAATGGAACGGTTGCCGAAGAAAAACTGGTTGCCGACAATACTCGCTCTCACTAGAGAAGATTGGAGCTTTGTAAAAGCGTTTCAAAACAGTTTTTGACAATTCTTTCGACTGAAATTGTTAGAGCAGCTGGCAGCAAAAGATTGTAAACAAACCAATATTGCATATGTGTGTGTTCCTTAGAGAAAAAGGCTATAGAAAGAAGGTCGCTGCTTAGGTTGCCGAGAATACGTAAATTCCCCTAGGTCAATATGTCCAGCGGGACAAACTTAACGAGTTTCAAAGTTGCTACGGTTGATGGAATTTACCAATACCGTACCATAGCTTACTTTCAAGGATTTTGAACGTACATCAAAGCTTCGCGGAAAATCCATGTCCCGCTGGATAGACAGAAGATTTCGGCGATGACCGCGTGGATCGACCAGATTTCCACGTAAATGTTCCATTTCATTCCACTTTTATTCCATCCCATTTCCATTCCATTTCCATTCCATTTCCATTCCATTTCCATTCCATTTCCATTCCATTTCCATTCCATTTCCATTCCATTTCCATTCTATTTCCATTCCATTTCCATTCCATTTCCATTCCATTTCCATTCCATTTCCATTCCATTTCCATTCCATTTCCATTCCATTTCCATTCCATTTCCATTCCATTTCCATTCCATTTCCATTCCATTTCCAATCCATTTCCATTCCATTTCCATTCCATTTCCATTCCATTTCCATTCCATTTCCATTCCATTTCCATTCCATTTCCATTCCATTTCCATTCCATTTCCATTCCATTTCCATTCCATTTCCATTCCATTTCCATTCCATTTCCATTTCATTTCCATTCCATTTCCATTCCATTTCCATTCCATTTCCATTCCATTTCCATTCCATTTCCATTCCATTTCCATTCCATTTCCATTCCATTTCCATTCCATTTCCATTCCATTTCCATTCCATTTCCATTCCATTTCCATTCCATTTCCATTCCATTTCCATTCCATTTCCATTCCATTTCCATTCCATTTCCATTCCATTTCCATTCCATTTCCATTCCATTTCCATTCCATTTCCATTCCATTTCCATTCCATTTCCATTCCATTTCCATTCCATTTCCATTCCATTTCCATTCCATTTCCATTCCATTTCCATTCCATTTCCATTCCATTTCCATTCCATTTCCATTCCATTTCCATTCCATTTCCATTCCATTTCCATTCCATTTCCATTCCATTTCCATTCCATTTCCATTCCATTTCCATTCCATTTCCATTCCATTTCCATTCCATTTCCATTCCATTTCCATTCCATTTCCATTCCATTTCCATTCCATTTCCATTCCATTTCCATTCCATTTCCATTCCATTTCCATTCCATTTCCATTCCATTTCCATTCCATTTCCATTCCATTTCCATTCCATTTCCATTCCATTTCCATTCCATTTCCATTCCATTTCCATTCCATTTCCATTCCATTTCCATTCCATTTCCATTCCATTTCCATTCCATTTCCATTCCATTTCCATTCCATTTCCATTCCATTTCCATTCCATTTCCATTCCATTTCCATTCCATTTCCATTCCATTTCCATTCCATTTCCATTCCATTTCCATTCCATTTCCATTCCATTTCCATTCCATTTCCATTCCATTTCCATTCCATTTCCATTCCATTTCCATTCCATTTCCATTCCATTTCCATTCCATTTCCATTCCATTTCCATTCCATTTCCATTCCATTTCCATTCCATTTCCATTCCATTTCCATTCCATTTCCATTCCATTTCCATTCCATTTCCATTCCATTTCCATTCCATTTCCATTCCATTTCCATTCCATTTCCATTCCATTTCCATTCCATTTCCATTCCATTTCCATTTCCATTTCCATTCCATTCCATTTCCATTTCCATTCCATTTTCAAAAGTACTTCCATTTTCAAGAGAAACTTGATCAAATGAGAAGATAACTTTAAGAAAATATTCTTGAATATCCCTGGAACACTTTCTGATTGGTCATGACCAACGTACCTAACTGAAATTTACTGTCTGATGGAACCACTGTCACACCTAATGTCGTTTGTATTATTATTTGTTTCAGAGATATGTAGAAATGAAAATTGGTGTTTATTAAAAATCTGAAGAAAGGGGGCAGTCCCCAGAGCCATGTGGCACAAAACATTTGATTTTGGTTCAAATCGGAGAAGGTCGATAAATTTGCTTGGTCACTTGAGATATCTTAAAGGAATACGGTGCGGATGGGGCGGACAGGAAATAACCAGGACAACACTTAACAATGAACAAGTTTTATTAACGATAAAGTTATCTTGGTATGACTGCTCTCTTCAGTGTCTTGATATGGAATGACGCTAGAAAATTAATTGAGTGTTCAAGACAGCAATCCAACGCCTACTTTGTTAACACCCCCTCTCGTTTGGATACTCCTAGCTTCGTCCTTAATTCCTCGAATCGGCCAGCGTCCAAGGACTTGGTAAAGAAGTCAGCTAATTGGTTCTCACTTGCAATTGGTTCTATCAGCAGCTTCCCAGCGGTGACAAGATCCCGAAGAAAATGATGTTTGATATCAATATGCTTCACTCTCTTGCTCTCCACGTTCTTAGCCATGCCGATGCACCCACGATTGTCTTCATATATGGCAACTGGCTCGATCTGCTTTTCACCCAAATCGCCTAGGACACCAATCAACCATATTGCTTCCGATGCTGCAGCGCTTAACGCCACATACTCTGCTTCACTTGATGAAGTGGCGACCGTCGTTTGTTTTTTACTAGACCAGGCAACAGTCGATCCAAACACCTGGAAGACAAATCCGCTCACTGACTTCCTGTCCTCGGTATCGGTAGCCCAGTCTGCATCCGCGAACCCAACTAGTGGTTTTGCTTGAACATCCCGGGTTAAAGTCAAGCAATGATCCATCGTCCCTCTCAGGTAACGCACTACTCGCTTGAGCGCGGTCCAGTGCTGTTGTCCGGGTTGAGCTTGGAATCTCCCCAGGTACCCGACAGGATAGCAAATGTCCGATCTCGTTGATACCATCACGTACATTAAACTTCCCAGTAGCTCACGATACGGTACTCCATTAGCTTCGGAAACTTGACGATAAAGCTGCAACCCTCTCTCCATCGGGGTCCTTGTAGGATTGCATTCCAACATGCCAAACTTCTGGAAGATCTTTTCTAGGCTTGCTTCTTGAGACAGCATCATCTTTCCGTCTTGTCGATTGTAGCGTATCTTCATGCCAAGGAAATGGCTAAGCTCTCCACAGTCGGTCATGGCGAACATCCGGGATAATTCGTTCTTCAATTTCAAAATTGTTGACAGCTTCGCTCCCGCTATGAGAAGGTCATCAACATATAGTACGACGAAAATGGCATCTTCCCCCCCTCTCGTCGGCACGGGTGTACAGGCAATAATCGTGCTTGGAACGAATAAAACCTTACTTCAGCAGCGCTTGATTGAACTTCTCGTTTCAGCAGCGAGGGGACTGCTTCAAGCCATACAGACTCTTTTTCAATTTGCACACCGTGCCAGCTCTCGCCTTGACGCCGTTCGGAACCGCCATGAATATTTTCTCTTGCAGCTCACCGTGAAGAAACGCCGTCTTCACATCCATTTGGTGGAAATGGAACCCTTTTTAAACACCGACAGCCATCACAATACGGATTGTCGTCAGCTTCGCCACAGGTGCGTAGGTTTCGTTGTAGTCCAAACCGGCTTTCTGTAAGAAACCTTTGACGACCAACCTTGCTTTATAGCGCACAGGGTTTCCTTCTTCATCCTCTTTCGTGCGGAAGATCCACTTTGACTGCAGCGGTTTGACGCCGGTTGGGCATGGCATCAATTCCCATACCTTGTTGGCCTCCAGGGATTTCAGTTCTTCATCGATTGCATCCAGCCACAGTTTTTGGTCATTCCGCGCGTTGATTTCATCGTACGAATCCGGGAAATCTGGGAATGTTGAAATTTTTCCAGCAGACGTTGCTCTGAACCCAGTTAGAAAGTCAAAAAACTTACCTGGGAGCCTGCGCTCCCGTTCACCACGCCTAGTGTTTGACTCTGAACAGTCTTCACCTCTTGATTGTGAAGGGAGCGCCCCAGGTTTTTCAAGTTGCTCCTCAGGTTGTTCGTCTAGTTCAACCTCATCCTCGTCATCACTTAGCACAGGCATCGCGTCTTCGAACTCAACTTGCTGGTCATCTGGCTGCTCTTCCAATTCAGCTTGCTGGTCATCTTCGACGGCCGAGACAGCAATGGAATCACCAACGGTACCCTCGAATCTTGACTGTCTTCAAAAGCGTACGGTAATGAATTCTCGTCAAATTTGATGTCACGGGCTACGAGGATTTTTCTTGACGTTCTATCCCAAAGGCGGTATCCGTTGGGAGCATAGCCCACCATCACCGCCTCGCGACTCTTGTTGTCCAGCTTTTTCCGGAGTTGACCTGGCACCCATGCAAATGTTTTGCATCCGAAAATCCTCAATTTCGATAGATCAGGTTTCACACCGGTCCAATACTCAGCAGGCGTACGGTTGTCCGATAGAGCAGCAGTAGGGCAACGATTTAATATATACGTACCGGTAAGCACTGCTTCCGACCACATGTACTTGGGCATATTCGAGTCGATCAGCATTGTCCTTACCTTTTCAATTAGCGTTCGATTGAACCTCTCGGCAACTCCGTTCTGTTGCGGAGAATATGCTACGGTTGGCTGGATTTGAATCCCCTTTCGCTTGTAGAATGCTTCTTGTTCCTTAGAGCCGTACTCACGCCCTTGATCCACGGTTAGCTTGCCTATTCGTTTTTCGAACTGGGCGGTCACCATCGCTTCGTATTCTTGAAAACGACCAAAAACCTCGGACTTCTTCTTCATCACATAGATACACGCAAAGTGACTATAATCGTCGATGAATGAAACAAAATACTTCGATTCATCCCAGGCCGGAGGATTGATTGGTCCACACACGTCCGAGTGAATCCGCTCTAGTAGACGACTAGCTCTTTCACGAGTTCCGTCGAAGGGTTCTCTGCATTGCTTACCGAGCACGCAAGTGTCACAGAACCCGATAGCATTGACCTTCGGACCAAATCCTTCCGCCACACTATACCGGGCCAACGTGTTCATCGTGGTCTGACTGGCGTGACCCAAACGACGATGCCAGAGTTTTCCAGCGTCCGATGCGCATAGATTTGCGGTAGCTCCTGACACGTCCAAGTTTAAATCCAATTCGTACAAATTACCTCGTAGATGCGCTACTCCAATTACTGAGTCATTCTTTTTCATCATCGCTTGATACTTTCCACCACGGCTTGTGAATAGTACGTCGATTCCCGCTTGGGACATCTTCTTCACGGATAGCAGGTTTCCTCTCGGCTCGGGCACGAAAATCACATTTTTCATTTCAAACTTCACCCCTTCTCTTGATAGTCCAGTAACTTCACCTTCGTAGTTTCCGATAATTGAAACACCATCTTTGGCTACATCGATCACGAACGGTTGTTTGAGTTTCCTCACCGACTGCATGCATTCCAAAGTGTTCACCAGATGGTCGCTGCATCCAGAATCCACAACGAAAACTGACCTCTTATGTTCCGTCTTCGTCGGCATCTTGTTCACCATGAATGAAACTGATTTGCTGTTAACGGCCGCATTCACCTTACCTTCTGGCTTCTTAACATAGCAATCTTTTTGCATATGTCCCACCTTTCCGCAACGATGGCATTTTCCGGTAAACTTTTTGGTCTTCTTATTTCGTCCTCCGACAAACGCTGCACTCCTATCTTCACAAGAATCTTCCATCCGATCAGACCACTTGGATTCCTCCGCCAACAATCGTTGCTTCACGGTTTCCAACGTCAGGTCCTTTTCGTTTATATTCTCTAAAGCTGTTACCATGGAGTCGTAGCTGTCGGGAAGGGTCAAAAATAACTGTGATACCGTATCGTTCTCCTCCAATTTCGCACCAGCGGTCTTGAGCTGCCGTACGATGTCGTCGAACTGCCTGAAATGATGCCGCATTGAAGTACCCTCCTTCATCCGAAGTCTTGCCAGTTGCTTCCGTAACAGAGTATGACTTGCCACAGACTTCTTCGCGAAGGTGTCTTCGAGTACCTTCCACATATCGCGAGCCGTCTCCTTGTCCCGTACTATGCCAAGACATTCATCGGAAAGGAATCCGACCAGTAGTGACTTCGCTTTCCGATCTGTCTTCATAAACTTCGCTCTTCCAGCATCCGTTGCACCAGGAACTTGCCCCGTAAGCGCTTCTGAAACTTCCTCCGCATCCAGGTAGAGTTGAACGCGAAAACGCCAGTTCTCAAAGTTCGATCCGTTTAGCTGCGGAATTCCAGAGCCTTCCTTCGTAGACGAGCCCATAACCTAAAGGAATACGGTGCGGATGGGGCGGACAGGAAATAACCAGGACAACACTTAACAATGAACAAGTTTTATTAACGATAAAGTTATCTTGGTATGACTGCTCTCTTCAGTGTCTTGATATGGAATGACGCTAGAAAATTAATTGGAGTGTTCAAGACAGCAATCCAACGCCTACTTTGTTAACATAATACACCCATATCTAATATATAGACGGTCACAACTTCTGAGCCACCCCTTATCCTCTATTCACTCAAATGCTACGTAGTTTATGCATGTTCCCTTATCCCTGTTTGTGCGCAGCAGCGCAGCCCACTTAGTTTACGTCAATCTATTAAATGGGACAAACCTAAAGAATTTCAAAATTGATACGTGTTTTAGAATATACCAATAGTGCAATGGCGTGCACAGGGTGGGGCAAGATGGGGCAATTTCCCCCTCCCCTTTTATAAATAAGATTTTTATTTTCACATTTACAAAATTAAAATATAAAATAACTTGATTTCTTGATAACTTGATTTGAAGGTAAAATAACTTTATTTCATAATTTAAGGCACTGAAAACCTTTTATTGCGTTAATTCCTTTGAGATGGTGCCTGAAAATTGCACCACAAAAGTGCATGAAGGGACAAACTTCATTGAAATTTTTTGGTCAAAAAATTGCACCACAGTGGTGCATACAAAAAATTTCTGGCGTAATTTTTTTTTCATGGTGGTTCGTGGAGGGTTAAGAGAAGAGGGTAAATTTAAGGTTGAAAAATTCACCTTCGTGGTGGTAAATCGAAGAAAAAGTGTTTTATTGAATATTTCTGGTGTAAAAATACCATCAAGGTGGTGCATGTAGGGATTAATCAAAATGAATAACTCTGGTGGAAACAATGATTCATGCTAAACATTTGGAGGTGCACATTTGACTGAAAATTTCTGGTGGAAAGTTCGTAACACTGTGGTGAATGTAGAAGCAAGGTTTATTCATTTTTCTGGTGCATAATTTGCATCGTTCTGATGAATGCAAGCTTCATTGAAAATTTATGGTGGAAAATCTGCAGTATTCTGGTGAATGAAGAGGCAAAGCCAGAAAATTGCACCACAAAGGTGCATGGTGAAACAAACTTTACCGACAATTTTTGGTGCACCTTTCTGGTGAATGGAGGACCATGCTTTATTGAAAAATTTGCATCGTTCTGATAAATGAAATGAACAGAAAATTTCTTGTGGAAAGCTAGCACTGGTCTGGTAAATGAAGGTACAAGCTTTATTTAAAATTAAGCTTTATTGAAAATTTCTGGTGGAAAATCTGCACCGTTCTGGTGAACGGATGGGCAATCTTTTAGGAAAATTTCTGGTCTTAAATTTCTATCCTTCTGCTGAATAAAGAAACAAATTTTAATAATAATTTCTGGTGTAAAATTTGCACCATTCTAATGCTTAGAGGGAAGCTACTTTACTGAAAATTGATGATGAAAAATCCGAAAAAAGGGACAAGGTTTATTTGGTGGAAAACCTGCAACATTCTGGTGATAGGAGAAGCCAGATATATTAAAAATGTTTGATAGAAATGGAAAAAGGAAATCTGCACGAATCAGAAGATTTGAGAAGCAATTTTTAATGAACACTAGCTGAGTGTGCCCAGCCTTGCTCGGAATTCAATATAAGCTTGGGTTTATGCACCAATTAAAAAAAAAACATGCTATATTTTACGTAGCCCCCCCCCCCCCCCCCCCGTCTTATCTCAAGGGCTACCTATGACCTCCACACTTTCTGGTGTAAAATTTGCAACAATCTGCTGCATAGAGGGGCAAGCTGAATTGAAAATTCCTTATATAAAAATTGCACAGTTCTGGTCAATGTAGGGGCAAGCTTTATTGAACATTTCTGGTAGAAAAACTACAACGTTTTGGTGAATGGACAGACAACTTAAACTTGACTTCCGAGAAGAAATTCAAGGGTATTGAATTCTGAGGACTTTTCCAAAAGAAAAGATTTCTGGGGATGATTCCATTACTATTCTGCGGATAATTTCTAGTGAATCCTGCAGATAGTTCCAAGATAATTTCGAAGAGAATACCAAGAAAATCTAATTTTGAGTGAAAAAGGAATTATAAGCAAAATTTAAAGAGAATTCCGAGGATAATTTCTAGCTCATTCCAGGAAAAATTTCTGAAACTCTAAAGCAGTTCCAAGGTGTTCTGAGAAAAAATCATGAAGAGTTCTAAGTATAATTCCAGTGGACTTCAGAAATGAATTTCAAAAAAGCTCTTAGGAGAGTTCTAAAAAAATCCGAGAACAACCTCAAGGATATTGAATTCTGAGGACTGTTGAAAAGGATTTCTAGGGAGTATTCCAAGAAAATTCTGCGAATAATTTCTAGTGAATCCTGCAGATAGTTTCAAGATAATTTCGAAAAGAATTCCGAGAAAATCAAATTTTGAGTGAAATTCTGAGGATAATTCCACCAAATAAAGCTCATTGCGGGAAAAGTTTCTGGATAATACTGAGGAAATTCTTCTGAAACTCTACGGGATTTCAGCTCCAAGGTGTTCTAAGTAAAAGTCAAAAAGAGTTCTTAAAATAATTCCAGAGGACCTCTGAGAAGAATTTTAATAGAGCTCATACAGTTCTAAAAATTTCGATAAGACCCTCAAGGAATTCTGAGGATTGACTTTTTTGCAACTGTATTACATTTAAAGACAGCTTTTGGATTCCCTTATTGAAAAGTGGGTATTAGTTTGCCATTGGACCTTGGTCTATTGTTGTCTTACTAAGAATTCGTCTAAGAATCTTCTCTGAAAATTTAAAGTAATTTGTTACGGTGGTTAAAAAGTTGCAGCTGTTTATGTGCGTTGCAATAAATTCGGGATCATCTTTAAAACATGTTGAATGTTCTGCATCAGTTCTTGCCACCCCGACTGGCGGTCCTTTGAGACAGGGTGACTCAATCCTTCACATAAGTCGTAATTCCGTTAACAATCCTGTAATCGCTTGTCAAAATAGTTTTGTGCGATTTGTTCCAATCGTAACATATTTTTTAATCCTTTTAAATAATCTTATTAGCCTTGGAATTTAGGTCAAAATTTGAAAAAAAAAAATCAGAACTACAATTTGACCAAGTTCAACGTACTCGCAACGGTAAGAGTAAAGTGTAACTACAACTGCATATGCTGGGTAAACACAATCGCAGTGATACCCATGTTGGTAGTATGGAAGCGTGGAAAAATTTCAAAACCAGGAAGGATATCGACGAAGAAATGGACCACCAAAACAGCTATGATTGCTGCTAGTGAGGCAAAGCGGCTACAAAATCGCTATATAATGGAACGTTTCATCGATACTGTGCGCATACTTTGCAAAGGTGGCCGACCACTTCGTGGACATTCGGAAAGAGCGGAAAGTGTGCCACTACAATCCTGTGCTGGAAAAACACTTGGCGGAAGGTGCCACAAGTAACCAGTAACCATGTAGTGTTGCGGAACATTGCGAAAACCTTGCGAGTTGGTGATTGTCATCAGGTATGTATATTGATAATAATGGGATTAAATTGCCAATTCCATTGGATGTCTAAAAGCAGTTTGCATTGAAGAAGATGAACCATCACCGGAGCAAATAATAAATAAAATTAGCTAAATTGAACAGTAGGGAAACCAGGAATAGTGGTGGGTTGACAGCACCATCCACCACTGGACTGATGCAAAATTTGAAAATTTCGCTCCACAGTTCTTAAACGGTTCCAAATCGGGTCCTGGTCAGCCTCCCGAAATTTGAACTACTTTACTAAGAAACTGACTTAGCACAAACCATTTCAAGTTTATATGGGAATTAGTATGGGAAAACTTATGTTTTTGTTCATATCCATCGAACAATTCACCACATCACTATGCTTTTAAAGATCGTAGCAGTGATTGTAGCAAATTTTCTCAGCTACAACTTTGGTGAAAACTACTTTTCAATAAAAAGTAAGGAACAAAAGTTATTAATGATTCAAGTCACTGATGTCTTATGATTATGCTCATTCAACTGTTCAGCAGGCAACATTGGTGTTTCTGGTGCGAAGAATAGAACACAAATATCATGGCTACTATGTCACACTGTAAAATACAGTGTTGCTCACAGAACAGCTGCCTGATCTTTGCTATAAGATTATCAATCTCTTAAACAATTAATAACAATTTAATTGGACATTTGATTGAAAAACGACAGTGGGCAAAGTTGTAGCTTAGAAAATTTCCCGTAAGAATAATTATAGAAATTTTCGAAAAAGCAATATGGAAAACGGGTAGAAGACAATGAACAAAAGGTTTGGTTTTCTCAAAGTAATTTCAATATAAACTTCGAATAGTTTGTGCCAAGTCAGTTTCTTTCCAAATGAGTTTAAATTTTGGGAGGCTAATCAGGACCTGATTTGAGACCGTTTGAGCACTGTGGAGCGAAAATTTCAAATTTTGCATCAGTCTAATCCACCACGCAGTGGAGTATTCCCCATCCCCAGATTAAGTGCACGATAGAAAAAAAAAATTGGCCCCTCCTTAACACGATTCCTGTGCACGCTAGTGCAATAGCGTACCTTAGCTTACCTTCAAGGATTTTGAACGTACCTGCATAGAAATACGATTTTGGCAATGACCGCGTGAATCGACCAAATTTCCTCGCAAATGAGATTTATCAAATGCGTACTTTACGAACCTGTGATTAATTTTTAACCTACCTCTTATTTTCACTTAAATGCTTATTCTTAACTTTTTAAACCGGTTTATACATAAGCTCTGATCAGGGAATAGAATTTGTCGAAAAAAAATTAGCCAGATTTCATATAAAAAACATTATCCTTAAGTGCATTCTAATCAATTTTAAATGTAATTTATATTTTAAATTCTGTGATTTTTTCAATGAAAACTTTAAATGGAAATATCTCAAAATGACCTCACCTTTTTATTTAATTTTGATGACGCCAAAGTGTTCAGCTAATACTTTTTTACTTAAGAATCACTTAACGAGAAAAAAAAAAACAATTTGTTTCGTTTGGGAGGTACTGAATTTAAAATTTTACGAATTTTTAAAAATGATTCATTCCAAAAAACGAGTTTGGTAGAGAATGTTGGTATATTCTTGAAAGTTATTTAAAACTATCAAGTCTGTTAGTATACTGAAGACCTGATGCTTCTATCTTTAAGTTCAGCAATCCCTCCATATATGCGGCTTTGGTATATATGATTTCCATATACAGGTATACTGCCGTTATACGCATAAGAGTCCCACGGTACATAAGGATTGCATAAAACATGGGACAGTTATGCGTATAACAGCAGTATATCTTGATATAACGTAACTGTCACTTATGACTTCCATCGTCAATATCTCACTGATAACAATTGAATCATACAAAATAATATTATCAATAAATGGAGGATCATCTGATCTGTACAATGGTGTTTTCGTCTGCTTCTATTTGTGCGGGGGACGCGCATACATGGAAGCCACGTAACATATGGGATTTGGCTTAGTTAATAATGTTACTATGCCTCTTTGTTAAGCCTCTTTGTTGCTATGCCTCTTTGTTCTTAATAGGGACAGCTTTCGGTAATGACGCATACACTTGGTTCCGTTAATTATTAACAGAGGGTTCCAATGAATATCCTGGACATATGGAAGGTTACTGTTTTCGGAAAAGTTGTACGGTGGATCAAGGCATTAATGTTGTCCCTTTCCTGAAGTTATCTTGATTTCCCAGAAGTACTCTGGATATCTCTGAAGCTCTCAGAACTTCAGAAAAAAAAAAAATCTGCAGTTTTCCTGAAATTAATGGAACCACCTTAAAATTCTTATTACTTCCCTAAAGTTTTTCAAAACTGTTTGGAACTTATAATATAAAGAAAGTGAGAAGGATTTGTAATTTCAATTTAATTCCACTACATTATTTGCTTATCCTTTACAGAAACGCGTCTTTCGTCTGCAAACTTATACAGTGTCTTGTACTAATACTCGACTTCAGGGCTTCGCTTATGTTTGTTTATGAATCCTCCGTAAAATTTCGGGCATTTCCTTTAATTCCCAACAACATTGTCAAAGTCCCTATATTTTTTTTGTGAAAACAATTTCTAATCTTTGCTGAAGTTCTCTGCACTTCCGTGAATATCTTGGTTGTTCTTTGAACATCCCGAAATTTTTCATAAATTCACCAAACTTACCTGAAGTTCTTCGGACTATCCTTCTCCCCTCCTATCGAAACTTTTTGAAGGCTCCCGCTATTTTCCTGAAATCATGTAACTGCCCTGATTTTTTTGGACCTGCCATGGAGTTCACTAAAAAACAAATCTTGCAGCTTTCCTGAAGTTAATTGAACTGCACTCAAGCGCTTTGGACTTCACTGAATTGAATTTTCCTGATATCTGAGGGACTTTCCGAAAGCTATTGGATCGTCTTTTAAATATTTTGAACTTCAACGAAATTCATAAGGCTCCAGATTTTGTACCGATGTAAATATAACTTTCGAAAGAAGTCCTAACAAACATTCACACGCTACAATTGTTTGCGCTCATTTATTGTTTATTAAAAAGATATGAATAATAATAATCGATTCTCGGACCTGGTTACTCATGGAGTAACCATGAGTATCCACGATGACAGGCATGTAATCCGTAGGTTAACTGCTGCAACCGGATCAATTGTGCGTGGCCCTTAAAACCCGTCACATTCCATTTGGGCGCTAGCTGTCAACCAATTATATTGTTTTTGCATTCGTGGTGAAACGATCTATAGAATTCAAGGCAAAGTTCAGTGAAGCCGGATGTACTCCGCCACTTTCAGGGGCACAAATAGCATCAGAAGCCGTGCAGATCTGAAAATTCAACTCGATGCTTATGTACAGTGAAGACTGACTAGGATGTTGCATGTCATAGAAAGCCAGTTTGACAATCGAGACAATGCGAAGTGGAAAACCAAACCATTGGCTTAAACTCATTTTTTACTAGGTTTTGCATTCCAACTCCTAAAGATCTTCCAGGTAATGTAAAATTAGCTGTTCAACCTCAACCTCTTACGAACCCGTCACTCATGACGGATGCAATACTGAAGCTATTGTCAAAAGCGTTCCTGTTCTCATGGATTCTACTCGTAATCACTCTTGTATGAAGGGACGGATACCATCAGTGTTCATCGAGCCACCGGGATGCATGTCTGCAAGCTTCATGGAAGCCCAAAAACCCCTCGTCACAGTCGAGCCATTGCGGCCAGCGCCCTGCAGACATCCCGGTCCTGTGTACGAGAGTGGAGAAGGGGTCTTCCAAGCCGTCCTCGCAGGCAAGTATTCGCACAACGAGAACAATTTGCCTCCGGTAACGTCTGCCATTTCAAGCGGTTCAACGTCAACTCCATTCGATGCAGCCGCTCAGTGGTGTCACACGGAAGCCAATCAACGTAATCGTGCCCAATCAGGGACATCTATTTCATCAGTGTTCGTCGAGTCACCGGGATGTATGCCTGCAAGCTTCATGGAAGCCCCAAAACCCCTCGTCACAGTCGAGCCATTGCGGCCAGCGCCCTGCAGACATCCCAGTCCTGTGTATGAGTGCGGGGAAGGGGTCTTCCAAGCCGCCATCGCAGGCAAGTACGCACACGTTTCAAACAGTTTACTTCCCGTGACATTGGTCGATTCCAGTTGCCGCTTGTCAACGAATGTGGGCTTATCTGCCAACCAACGCACCACGGAAGCTCTCGGATGTAATGGCACAATCACAACGGACGATGGGGATGTGAGATTCAACTTTAATTTTCAGTCGTGTGATTTTGGTCGTTTGGATGACGTGCTCTCAAATATCGAATGGGATGCTCTACTGCGACGGGAATCATTGGACGAGTCTGTATCAGCTTTCTATGATAAACTTTACGAAGTTCTTAGTGACCAAGTACCTCAAAAGAGACAACGAGCTTCTTCAGTCTACAACAAGCCATGGTGGACCTCTGAACTACGTCATCTACGAAATGTCCTCAGGAAAGCACGCAGCCGTTTCTTTCTGATGAAGTCCGATAGTGAGCGGAATAACCTTCAGGAAGTGGAAACAACGTTCAAGGCACTGCTCTTTTCCACGTATGAAAGTTACATGGCTAAGATTCAATAAGATGTCAAGCAAAATCCTTCATGTTTCTGGAATTTTGTCAGAAGCCAAAAATCGGCTACTCACATTCCAACTAACGTTGAATACGACGAAACCATCGTTAGCTCTAATTCGGAAGCAGCAAGCCTATTCGCCAAGTTCTTCGAGAGCGTATTTAGCAAATCATCGCCTGTTCCTCGCTTCAACCGCTTTGCCCATATTGCTTCACCAGACATAAATCAACCCGACGTTCAGTTTTCCGTTGTCGAAGTGGTGAAAGCCATTGAAGAACTCGACGTTGATAAAGGACCTGGAATGGACGGTATACCACCCTTGCTGCTGAAGAATTGCTCCACCGCACTTGCATCTCCCATAACATCTCTATTCAACCGTTCGCTGCATGACAGGATGTTCCCAGTGGCTTGGAAATCAGCTTCTATCATTCCAATCTACAAATCCGGCAACTGTAATCGAGTCACGAACTATCGAGGTGTTTCTGTCTTGTGTTGCTTGAGCAAAATTTTCGAAAAACTGGTGCATAACGCTCTGTATAACGCCGTATCTTCATTAATCTCCGGCAGCCAACATGGTTTCATGAAAAAACGCTCCACGACTACAAATCTGATGTGTTACGTCAACACCTTGTCTCACGAAGTTGAACATGGACAACAAGTTGATTCGATTTATATAGATTTCGCAAGGCCTTCGACACTGTACCACATATCTTGGTAATAGACAAAATGGTACACATGGGGTTTCGCTGGATAACGCAGTGGTTGTTCTCGTACCTGTCGGACAGAACCGATTGTGTTGTAGTGAATGCGGCACACTCCCAGCCGTTCAACATCACGTCCGGTGTACCCCAAGGAAGCGTTCTTGGGCCGCTGATCTTCAATATCTTCGTAAATGACTTGTGTATGGTGCTCTCTTCTTTTAACCTTTCTTTTGCCGACGACTTGAAGATTTATCGTGTCTTCACTTCTTCAGAAGACTGCATGGCGTTGCAAGAGGACATAAACGTTATGCTCGTTTAGTGTAGCGATAATGGAATGTGCGTGAACAGGGACAAATGCAAAGTTATTTCGTTTACGCGACGCACCAGGCCCGTCCATCAATTTAAAACGGAATCCGTCATACTGGAGCGAGTTCTATCGATTTGTGATCTGGGCGTTACTATTGACTCAAAATTGAAGTTGAACAAACATGTAGCTATTATAAGCGCCAAATCATTTTCTGCACTCGGATTTATTCGTCGACATGCTTCAGATTTTACTGATGTGTACGCTATCAACACGTTATATGTTTCGTTAGTGCGAAGTATCCTGGAGTATGCAGCTCCTGTATGGACACCATTCTACGCGACGCAGATCTTAGCAATTGAGCGTGTGCAGAGGAAATTCATACGATTCGCTCTACGCCGACCGATGCCGATTGCAGCGTTTGTTCGTGTTTGATGTCATCACAGGAGGTATTGACTGTCCTGCACTTCTTGAGCAGATACCGATCAACATTCCTCCACGTCGCTTCCGAAGTTCACCTCTACTGGCAATTCCGTACCACAGGACGAACTATGGGCATCACAATCCTCTTGATTCGTGTCTCCGGGCTTTTATTGAAGTTGACGACAAATTCGATTTTAACATGTCGAAAACTGTATTTTCACATAGGATTAGGAATTAAGTCTAGAAAATAGTATTAAGTAGTTCAGTCTGTGCGACTTAGTCGAAGGCGGTGATCGTAAATGAATAAATAAATGGCCCTTCATTTGCCACAGGTCCTCGAATACTTCAAAACAAGCGTTTGCCATATTCGGACTGAGTGTGATAATCACATTCCGGAAGTAACAAAACAAACTGCACTCCTAAAATTCAACTCTACTTAATGTTAAAGCTAGAAACAGTATTTCTACAACAGTAAATTGTGAAACCGCTCCACGCTAAAAGAGCCATATCACACTTGGAACGCATTTCGCGATTAATCACAACTCACAACCTTCGCCATTAAGGCATTAAAAGCTCTGCTTTCCACCCCATTTAACCCTTGCCCGCCTGGCACTAGCTACTGATGGTCACCACCCACCACCACCCTCACACCATCAGAATCATCGTCCTCCTCTTCGGCAACTGGCGTGAGCGAGTGTTTTTGATTATCCTTCTGTTGCTGCTGCTGCTGCAGCTGATGATGATGATGGTTATTGTGGGCGGCAGTGGGCGTGTGCAGTTGATTATACCCATTCTGCCACGGTGCCGGTTCCTCGGGTGGCGGTCGCGGCAGGTTATGCGGCTGTTCATGACGATGACGTAGCACTTTCGAGATGCTGTTGCTGCCACCGCTACCGGAAAGTAGTGTTATCGATCGATACCGGAAGCACACGAAAACGGCAAATATGGTCAAACCGCACCAGCTGAGCGCGTACAGCAAGTTGTACCGACTGGCCACGAACAGGGTCCAGTGGAGGAGCTGCAGGATGGTGGCAAACGTGGACAGGATGGCCCTGTGAGAAAATGAAGAAAGTAAAGAGATTGATTGATTGATGGAATAGCTGGCGGTGATTGGTCGGTGGTTGGGGAACATTTCCCATAAATTCAATTCCAGAGATAATTTACTTTTACAACTACATTTCAATATTCTAATTAATGTTGTTTAGTCCAATCAATAAATGTACTGCTGGTTGCTGTTTCTGACAGTACTAAGCCTAGTGCCATGGAACTTTACACGCAGCTTAACAAACCATTCTAGTAGTCACATTAAGGCCCATCATCTTCGGAAAAATGATCTGGATGACTTCGAAGGTGAGTACAGTTAAGTCCAAGGACAAGTCCAGGGACTAAACAGGTAAATGCACACAAGTTCACACGCTCACTACTGCCGGGTGTGTCCAAGCAGTCATTTCGAGATCTACTTTAAAAGTCTTTAACAGGTTGTCGACTACCTGTTAAACCCTGGAAAATCAGGGAATCTAAGGGAATTCCATTTGTGATCTGTAAACTTAGGGAATTTTAAGTAATTTTCTTTAAATTCAGTAAAATATTCCGTAATCTTTATTGATACCTGTATTACAAACTACAATGATAGCACCAATCATGTACGAAAATGAAGCATTGAATTTAAAGATTAGAACTTGAAAAAAAGGATTCTATTTGAACAATTTAATAAATCCAGGGGGAAAGATCTTGGTCTAGACCCATTTTTTAAAGATCCAAGGTACGGATATGGCCAGCTCGGGGACGTATTTCAGTTTCAAGGTTTCGTAATTTGGAAAATTTTGAAAATTGTGGACTAAGCTCACGTGGCTTAAAAAATAAGATTCTGGATCATTTAAGTTTTGACGATTTGCTGGCTTATGAATATTTACAATATTCTAAACAACGTTGTGCACCATGATTTTTTTTTGCTTTGGTTTTGTGTAAGACCCCAGTTTTAAAACAAAAACCAAGGTTGCGGGTCATTAGTAATTTATCTGATGTCAGACTTGGAAACGGATTAAGAAACTAAGATCTTGGAATACGGAAAAAAAATCAAGGGCCATAGTAAAACAAACTTTTAAATCAAGAACCTGGATGAACCTCTACATTGGTGGTGCATAGAAACAGCCTATAGTGTAGCGATCGTGTCAGCCTCTAGCGGTTAATAGGGGAACCATCAAAAAAGTAATGAGGGTGGAAATTTTCACCTTGAAGCATAGGAAAAGGAAAATATTTTCATCCTTCTTGATTAATGTATCCACCCCTGCGGTAAAATCGTCATCCACGTCGAATGTTTTGTTTTTTGTATCAATTTTGCAGTGATCGAACGGGTGTTTCTCTATATTTTGTGTGAGAAAATTTAAGATTTATAAAATTGTGTCAGCGGTTATGATCGTCTGGATTTTTAATGTGAAGTTAATTCAGTTGTAAATGAGTTCAGATCTGTAGATAATCGAAAAATATGACCACTCCCGATGGGAATTTGTAAGTTGTGTAATAAGAGCACCCGCACCAATGCGTTGCTATTCGGGCTGCTAGTTTGACAACTTTAGCCATTGCTATTTTAGATAGAAACTTGTTTCCGCACCGGTCGGTGCTATCACGATTGTGAATTTATGTTTTCGGCTTTCGCACCGATAGTTGCTAAACTTATCGTCGAACTTCGAACTGAAATCGATCACAGAGCTTCGTGATTGTTTTTTTTTCGACAGTATTGATATACCTAATCACGAAGACTGAATATTGAAGGTTAAGATCCAACTACAGACTCAGGTCCTCCGGAAGATCCGAAGAGCCCAGCGATTTTTTTTAATCACTTGTTGTGATGCTGCATGAATTAATTTGAATCTGGGACCAGCACGCGCACACTGGTGGTCACGAAACTGTCCTCTGGGAGATCCGGATCTTCCATAAAAGTGGTCAATTCGTAAAAATAATTGAAATATCGATCTTCGTATGCTCATCTTATAAAAGTTGCGCACCAAAAGGCAAAAAGGCATTTTCGGATGCCCATCTGGATTACTACACACTTATCGAGTCAGTAATTTTTACCAAGTTTTGAATTGCGGAACTCTATTTACAGACTTACTTCTGTTAACCCCGTGTAATGTTGAAAAATAAAATTTGTCGGTTTTATCCAATATTTACGAATAACAGTCATTTGAATTTTTACCGAGGTTTTCAGTAATCCAAAAATCCAGTAAAAAATACTGACTGCTGTAAAAAAAATCTAAGTTGTAGATTATATAATTTAGCTTGTGAATGTCTCAAGCTCGGTTGGTCGAATAGATTTCAGGAAAATTTACTTCAGCGAAGATCAAGAGCTTCAGGGCAGTTCCATTAAATTCAGGAAAATTAAAGCTTAATGACGTATGAGTAAGTTACGTGAACTTCGGGTAAGTTCTGAAAATATTGGTGCAGTCCTATGAATATTAGGAAAACTGTGAGAACTTGAGGGAGGTTTATTTATTTCAGTAAAATAGAGGAAAGCATCAAAAAGTTCCGAAAATTTAAGGATAGTAAAAAAACTTTAGGGAATGAACTTAAAAACATTAAGAAAGCTACACAGAAGATCCATGTTTAAATGGAAATTTAAAGGTCTTTTGGGCAGTTCCATTAATTTCTAAACAATTCCAGGAACATCATCAGGAAAACCTAAGGGAAGCTCCGTAAACTTCAGAAAACAAAAGAGA